>NC_137655.1:8504588-9139588 GCF_963422515.1 Blennius ocellaris | reverse complement strand
TCGCTTATTAAGATCAGAAGGTCCCGAGGTTACGTACTCCAATGCTGACGTGTTTGGGCGTGCGCGTTTGTCTCTGTTTATTTGATCTATCTCACACTGGTTGCATGCTGCTGTGCTCCAAGGTCAGTTTCAGTCTCGCATCTATCATCATAGCGGTGTGTGTGTGTGTGTGTGTGTGTGTGTGTGTGTGTGTGTGTGTGTGTGTGTGTGTGTGTGTACACATGCCAACCTGCAGTGGCTAAATTGAGAGGTGTACCACAGTCAGCACAGTCTGGATCATGACAAACATCAGCCTTTATCATGGAAAACTCCAGTGAAGACGTGTACAAACACTATTAGTTACCATAATTTTTAAATCTGCAATTCGGGCAGACATCTTGTCTGCGTTGTTGAAATAAAACACATTAACTCAATTGCTTCTAAATTTCTTTTCTGAAAGGCAAAACTAAAAAGACATTGTAGAATTTGTAAATTCCTTGGGAGCTTCTTTTACTATATTAAGCATCTGTTTGTTGCAGACACCTCTGGTCAGACGAGAGTCGTCAAAGTCACCTGGTTTCTATGAATGTGTTGAGTTGTCTTGGGAGGGAACAAAAGACTGCACTGTTGACAGGCTCTTAAGACAAGATCCAATATACTATGACCTGCATATCTTCAATGGCATTGACTACAAACTGCAGCTGGACATGATGTGGACATTAGCTTGGTTTTGTAAGCATTTGACTCAACCAAAGATTTAGTCTGGGGCAACTTTCTGTCCCTACAACTCCATCATGATGTGCTTTTATCTAACAATCATGATAGCATGACATAACTACCTCCTAAAATATACATACTATCAATTAGTCTTAAAAAGTGTATATTGTTTACACATACATCTATATAAACGTCAGGACTTACATTACAATGCAAAACATGTAATAGCTGTTGACTCTGCCTACACATTCATCAATCAATGCGAGAAAGGATTTTATGACAAAAGTGCTTTTTGTGTCTTGCTATTCTATTCTATTCCAACCCTGTGCTGTATTTTTTCCTATTGACAGAAACCACTACTATACCAGACACAGCGACGCCCACCTCGCCAAGGGTGGAGCAAACAACGCCTGCATTGAGACCTGGTAAACACACACACACGCACGTACACACTTTACTCAAGCGCTCTTACCCATCACGTCTCCACTCTGGTATATGCAGATTTCACTCAAATACATTCAAACAGACACACACGCGCGCACACATGCCTTTATTCCTGCCTGTCTCTCATCTACACACACTGGCGCTCTTAAGGTCAAACTCATGATGTCACTGTGCACCACAGGGCCTCTGGGCTTTGAAGTCTGTTAGATTGAAGAGTCCCACAGGAAGCTCTGTTTGAGTGAATATAAGCTCTCACAGCCAGAGAATCCCGCTACTACACGTACACGCACACACACACACGCACACACTGGGATTTGATTTCACGGCTACAGGTCAGCAACAATCATGCAAGTGGCCTCAATGGACTCTGTGCATATCTTAATTTAAGGAGGTCTCTCTCTTTTTTTGTTGCTGCATAACTGAACAAAACAACTAATTACAGGATCACTTCATCATCTTATTTCCAACCTACTTCCATTCAGGCTCTTTTTATTCTTTCATGTCTTTCCCAAATGTTTTTTTTTTTTTATTACTCACCCGTTGCTTTATTGGTTTCTCTTTGTCCTGTTTCGCTGTAGTTGTTTTGTTGTCTGCACAATTCTGAAAAAGTCTCTTCACATCTGTTCGTCATAAAGTTGTTTGTTTTCTGTTCAATATTTTGAAATGTCATATCACGTGAGCACAATCTCTGAATCTCCGACAAAAATAGAGACAAGTCAGCCATTATGGCATCAAGTTTCATGAAACAAGAAGACATGTCTTGAACTTAGCACACTATTGAAAGTACAGGGAATAGATGTGTAGACATTGCAACTTTCTGTTGCTCCAATTTATGCCTAATCTGTGTCTTTCTCTTCCTCTGACTTGCAGCCACCACTCCATCCTTGTGGGCTGTGTGTGACTTCGAGCAGAGCTTGTGTGGGTGGTCAGCGGACCCTCAGTCGGGTGTGAGCTGGTCCCTGCACACAGCCAGCAGCAGCGCCACCGGACACGGCACACACGGAACGAGGCAGGACCTGGCGCTAGGATCAGACAGTGAGTCCTCACAGTGCTTCAGGCACACTCAGTTGTACAGTGCAAAACACGCAGAGGTGAAAACACATTTTGCAGCGTAGGTGACCGAACGAACTTATAATTAGAAATGCATTATTAAGTGAAATACCAAAAATCACTGCGAGTTCAAAACCTCATGCCATGCGTCAACCACATAGGTAGAAGTTCACTGAATTTATGAAAACGCTACCCCTTGACATCTATTGTACAATTTAGTGCAGGTTATAAACATCTCATTTACGTTCCTACAAAACAAATAAATCAAATAAAAACTAAATCAAATAGCACTAAAAGTGTTGTCATTTAGGTTCATACAGAAGAAAAACTGAAATGTATGTTATCATTTAAGGAGGTGCACACTACACTTGGTTTTCTTTGCCCCAGAGTATTGTTTACAAATAGTCAAATATTTCTACTTTACCCTTTCTCTGCATATTTATGCACAAAGTAATTTTTATAAAGCTTTTTTAACTGCACCAATTTCTCACAGGCTTTGATATAATCTTCTAGACAATCCTCTCAACAAAATTGGGGAGTCACGTCAAAATAAACCAGACGCCGACTCCAATCATGGCGTGTGTGTGGATGTATTGTCATCTTAGAAAAGGTAACACCTGAGGATTGTTCCATTGTAAAACAGGTGATACTTCATGACCACCTTAGATAATAGACTTGTTTATTACACATATCATAAAATATGTCAGAGAATATTTCTGTCTCAATGTGGATATGACCCAACCAGCTATTCATACATTCATTTATCATGCATATCTGCTGTATCCAGTTTAGTCAGAGGAAGCTGGAATCTGACTTGGAACTAAAATTGAATAATGTTCCCAAAGAAATTTGCCCAAAGCTATTTGTTGTTTATGTGCTCTCTCCAGTCAGATTCAGAAGAAAAGCTTTGAACACATTTGGGTCTCGTTTGAAGCAAAAAAAAAACATTGATTGAAGCAATTTTATAGAAACATTAAGTCTTGTAAACTCTGCTTAATTAGATAACATTTAGCCAATAAAACACTGGCAAATACCCTGTAAGTATTAGCAAAAATCTGCAGCGGTTTTCAGGTGAGATCATCTATCACGAACTCTGTCATTTTAATCTATTTTCCAACTAAAACGTTAGCACAACAATAATTGATGGTTACACATTTTAATGTGGGAACTTTATTTCATTCAGACACACTGAACAAATGAACCGATGAAAAGCTCCATCTTCTTAAACCTCCACAGGGTCAGAACTCATTAAAAGGATTCATGGATTGGTCCTTTCCTCTAATCAAACACACAAACTTTCCCCAAAAGCTCCACGCGCCCATTAGAAATGCGCTCGTCTTTCTGAGCATTCTTCATTTCAAGATATTTCTCATTTTATAAACACAGAAGAAAAGCAACGTCATGTCGAAATGTTTGACCTTCTTCAGCACAAACACTTCTTGAGCTAATTAACAGTGAGGCAGTTGTCCTGTGGTGGAATATTATGCATCCCGGTGCTGGGAGGAACAACTGACAGCAACTATGATGCAAGGATTTCAGTCAGATCTTCTATAAGTGTGTTCTTGGTCGTAATTGGAGTTCTGAAGCATGTAAGGTTTAACAGTTCCACTTTCTCCAACCTAGTTTGCCAGTCAGTTGTATTTTTAAATGATCTGCTTGACTTTTGCATTGTTTTCGGTCTAATACACAGCTTTTTTTTAATTTTGCTTCTTCTTGAAGTTCTTCGTTGTGTTCTCTCGAGTTTCACTTTATATCTCTGTGCCATCATCCCTATAGTCATCTTGGTACACTGCAGCTATCTTACCTTTAGACTTCTCGTTTGCTCTTTTCTTCCCTTATTTACTTATAATGCCTTGACAAATGTCTTTCTGCTCTCAATCTCGATCTCAGTTTTCTTGTTCCTTTTCCAAGTTCAAGTTCCAAATCTTTACAATCATACAACTTCATGTAAGGCATTCTTCCCATCACTCCCCACCTCGAGCTGTCTGGCTCCATCACTCTGATCAGCCCACTCTTCTCTCACTGACCTCCCCTCCATTTCCCTCACCAGTACTTTGGCTTTTTCCCCACATCTGTCCATCTGTAATAAGAGAACAGGAGGATCACCATGACTGTTTTATCAATCATACACACACATTTGTAGCTTCTCATCCCCTTCCACATCCCTGTCTCCCTTAGATGCACATACTTACTGTACTTACACACCCGTGAGGTGCACACACATCGCCCAGAGCCGGTCAGATAAGTCAGATGATGGCTTTGACAGAAGTGCTGCCTTAGCTTTCCAGACCTCCCCGGGGCGCTACACACACACACACACACACACACACACGCACACACACACACACACACACACACACACACACACACACACACACACACACACACACACACACACACACACACACACACACACACACACACACACACACACACACACACACAGAGCAGAGGTAAGACTGTCCGAGAACTCTCAAAACGCAGAGTGTGTAAGTTTGCCCGTGCCAGCACAAACACACATACACGACCTTGCCATCCAGCAAGGTTTTCTCTGTATCTGTTGAAGCCATCCGGTTTATGGTCGACTGAGCAGCTCCTTCATAAACAGACAGGGCCGTGACATAAAGCAAAGCTCTACATCCCTCCGTTTGTGCACATGCCCCATGCGAGCGTGTGCCCGTGCACGCGTGAGTGCATGTAATTGACTTAGCACCGTCCCTGTCTCCGTGTTTGACAGCAACATGACATTAAGTCTTGTTCTACAGCAACATTAGCGCGGCACCCTGTCTCGGAGCTGTCTCGATATGCAAATCAAATCCCCAGCCCTTGTCGTTAAGAGCCCTTTTAGGGATTTAGAAGGTGGGAAAAAAAACTCAACCTGAACAGAGCTCATAAGTTATTCTTTTGATCTGAGATACGGCTAGACTGAAATTCTTCACTTGCAAAATTTTTATCGCAAGATGTCATAGCAGTCGTTGCTGGAAGAGGAACAGTTATTGATAAGAAAGGTAAAGGAGAAAAGGGACTGGTGGAAGGCAGTTAAAAAAAAAAACGATTGATGAGCATTATCACGCTTTCTAATTCTAGATAACATAGTGTTTCATTTTCTTGGTGTGATCCAAGAAGTGCAGCTGTAAAATATAATAAGCAGCGGTGTCTGTCATCGTCTTTATGAGACGCTCAACCACAACCTGAAATGACGAATGTTTTGTTGCAAAGGGCCGTCGCAGAGGTCGTCCTTTGAAACTGTTCGTGAAAGTGGAGCAGCTTTCAAAAAGTTGGCTGTTGTTTGGAATGACTTCAACCTACCGTATTGAGATCAATGACCATAAGGATCTGTATGGTAATGCAACGAAGGAACTGAACAGGTTAATATGAGGATATTTTGTTCTCCTCCTCAGGAGATGAAAACAAGCAAACAAAATACACTCAAGATAACTAACTACCCCGTCATACTTTCTTAACCCCCATGGGAAAATTCCCTTTTTTACAAATTGACCCATCGGTTGTCGGTCACATTACGGCGCTCTGGGGAGCCTGTGAGGGTCAAAGGCCTTGTTCAGGGACCCATGGTGGTGGCCTATGCACTGTGGGGATCGAATTTGCCAACTCTCACATCTGATTTGAACATAAAACTACCAGCTGTTCCTGAAGATTACTACAAACATGATGTACAAACAACTCAGGCCCCACGTTTGGTTGTCTTTTCTGCATCACTTCTTCCATATCAAGATTCCTCCAGCCTGTCATTTTGGTAATCTTAGTTCCTCACCTGCTACATTGCAATATGTTCTTTATTACCATTTCTATCACAGTGAGTTTGACTGCATAACAATGTCCACTGACTCAAAGATGACAACTGCAAGTAATGTGTCAATGGAATAACAACATCATCAGCCACCAAAAGAAATGAATAACTCTCCAAGATTGTTTATGTGCAGGGGAAAACTCACTCTTTGATGTTGAATTTAGACCAATGCTATTATCTCTGTTTCTGAGTATAGTGTCATCATAACATCTAACACAACCAGCATCAGTTCTAAGCATTTGTAAGTCACTGTAAGTCATAGCAACAGTCACACCATGCACATGAACGAGGTTTTAAAATTGCTGACACTGAAGATTATCTCACGCTGTTCTTTGGACACACAACAGTGACACAAGAACTTGTACGTATCCTGTAGCGACAGGTTTGAGACACCCTGGTTCAGCCACAAACACTTGATTTACAGCATAAGAAGAACGATTTTTGGACGAAATCGTGGTGTCACAAATCCAGCTGCCTGGCAGAGAGGAGAACTCAGCCCTGTGGGGAACCTTTATACAGTCACAAAGAGACATATAACACAGCATTAATCTCAGTCCTCAGAAGGATGCACACACATTCAGAGGACGGCACACCTACCTGCTTACGTGCACTGTGATAAACTCACAAGCACACACACACAAAGTGACTGACAGATGAACTCGCACACAAACATCCCGGATAAAAACATAAATAAAGATGCTTAAAAATCACACTCACACAAACAGAAAGCCTAGCGAAGAGCACACATACACAAACACACATTTCCCTCCCTCCCTCAGAGCCAATTCCACATTCCTGCCTATCCCTCCCATGGAGAGTTGTTAATTAATTCCCTCCCTTTGTACGTTCGCCAAGATCAAACGAGGAACGACAGAAAAACACTGCAACTTTTCTCTAACTGTACTTAATGAGCAACGGTAATTTAGGCCCCTTCTTTCATTGCCTCCAAGTGAAAAGTTGAGCTACCTCAACCCAAATCCATTATTCATTACGGTTGATGAGCTGCAAAATCCGTCGAATGTTTTTCTTCCTGTCTTTGCTGAGGGACGGGAAAGAAAAAAGGAAAGACGGAAAACTAGCTGGATAGATAGATAGATAGATAGATAGACAGACAGACAGACAGACAGACAGACAGACAGACAGACAGACAGACAGACAGACAGACAGATAGATAGATAGATAGACTGATTGATTGATTGATTGTGTTCTTTATTTCTATTTTGTTTGACTTCTCTCTCTTTGATTCCTTTTTTCTGTGTCTTCCCTCATGAGGTATCACACATAGTGTCTGTCTGTCGATAAAAACACTATTTGCAGCTCCAGCGAAGCTTGTACTCTCCAACCATAATAGACAAACTAGAAAAACAGCCAAACACAGCAGCAAGCTAATGATTATGGTTGTGTTTGGGGTGTGTGGAGGGGAGTATAGCGCTGCCTCTATCACTTTGTTTGCTCATTCTTTTACTCGCTCACCCCTTCCTCCCCTCTACACTCCTCCCCAGCCCATCTTTCTTTAGCCAGTTTGTGTTTAGAGGGGTGGCCGAAAGGGAAATTTGATTAAAAACATGACAGCAGCACAAAACACATGCACACAGGTGTATCGTGACTGTCTGTTGATATGATGGCCATGCTGACTATGTCATATAAAAGAAGGCTGTAAAAAGTAGGATGTGTCAGCATTCAAAATGATTAGCTGGAGTGTGTGTGTGCGTGCGTGCGTGCGTGCGTGCGTGCGTGCGTGCGTGCGTGCGTGCGCATTCAAAGCCATTTGCAGCCATGATAAAATGCTAGTTTCACTGCGGTCAAGCCTCATACCACAAGATGATGGTGGTAATGCTTTAAATCCTAAACAACCACATCCCGCCACTACAGTGCCTCATGGCACTGTCACAAATCATAAAACACATTAAAGTGGGACCCATTGAAATAAATATACTGCAAACAACATACAGACGACTGTACATGTGGAGTTTACCTCCCTTGGAGTTTACCTCCCTTTGCTAAAAAGAGTAGTGATGTGTCAGTTTAAAGGCCGCTAATTTATCTCTCATTGCAGCTCATTGGTGTGAAATATATCGCTGCGTCTGCAATAACAATGCGATAATAAAACGCACATTTCATTTTTCAACTCTGACAGACTTTTCGGGGAACTACCTCCACCTGGATGCAGGCGCCCACACCCAGCGCAAAAGAGCCAGGCTGCTGAGCCCGGAGGTGGGGCCGGAGCAAGGGCCGCTCTGCCTCCTCTTCTACTACCAGCTCCAGGGGGAGGCGCAGGCGAGTCTGAGGGTCCTGCTGAGGGACAGCGACCAGGAGGAGACGCTGCTGTGGGTGCTAAAGGGGGACCAAGGTCTTCATTGGAGAGAGGGCCGCACTATCCTTCCCCAGAGTCCCAAAGAGTATCAGGTGACTAACAACACTGAACACGTGACATCGTGTTGTAACCAGTGTTATAAATAATGCATAATAAAGTTACGTGTCAATACTTTTGTGTCACATGACAGTAATTGACTATGAAAACAGTATTAGTATGTTTCTTATTTGTTACTTTTGTTTACAAAAACACTTGTGAACTTAAGACTTCCTGTGTCATTAGCTGTTAACATTAGCTTAATTGTATCTATTTCACTAAGCTCATGTTTGCCACATTTAGATTTTAGTGCATCTAACTCCCGCTTACTTATGTCACTTCCTGTAAACTTGTGCCGACATCTCAGCTAATGTGTCAACGTAACATTACAGAAATACAGACGTGAGTACATTATTAAGACCATCCCAATTAAAGTAGCACAAGAGTTAAACGACATACTTTTTTTCTGAAACTAGTACTTTTACATCGTAAAGAAGTAACTATTAACTCTAATCAGGACCAAACTGTCAGTAACTTAGTAGTGACTTGTGCAAAGGGAAGTTTATGAGAACACCATAAAATAACAGCTTTTTTTTTTTTTTTTTTTTTTTTGTACTGGAGGTTTCTTACATTTTTTAACTAAAAATACAATTTTCTCCATCAATAACCTGAAAGTGATTGTCTGTGTGTGTCTCCAGGTGGTGTTTGAGGGCTTTTTTGATCACCCAACAAGAGGCCACATCAGAATTGACAACATCCACATGACCAACAGCATCGAGTTGGAGCAGTGTACACGTAAGTCCCTCCACACTTGCATGCTGCTCAACCATTCTGCCTGTCTGCAGGGTTTCCTCCATCCCTTACGACCGGCCATTTATTCATTGTTTCAAATATATGTTGGATGAGACAAAGAGTGAACGGTGATTAAAAAAAAAAAGGAGTATTTCAGGTTTACGCACACACACACCTACACACAAAAAGATAAAATTATATATATATATATATACATGTAAAAAAAGTAGGCCACAATCAGCCTTCAGGCACAGATTCTAATCTATCTGTCATTATGTCTTCCTCCCTGTAAGAATCTATCCCACCATTTCTTCATTCTTCTCATCTTTTCTCATCCGTAGCCTCATCTTTCATTCAGTCTGAGCCATCAAGCTCCGAAAATAATGCGAGTGCTTGTGCCTGATTACTGAAGAGAGCAACATGTAGCTGTGATTAAAGGGCTGGAGAGACTCTTACTGTTCTCATGTGTCTCCGTCTATCCATGCTCTTACAGACAGGCATTAGCTGTCCAATGAGACGACTACTACTACTACTACTAATGGTATTATTAATATTATTATTATTTTTAGTAGTAGTTGTAGTAGTAGTAGTATATTTATATATATATATATATATATATATATATATATATATATATATATATATATATATATATATATATATATATATATATAATTATTAAATATTATGTTGGACAGCGGTATAGAAACTGAATGGATTATTCCAATTAAGTAAATTCAAACCTTTTCACCAGACCTTTTTACATATTCACTAAAATTACAAGTTACTAAGTACTTATAAGCTTCTGTTGGAAGGAGCATTCCAAATATAGGCTCTTTTGTAAATGATATAAGCAGGGCTCTTTCATTTAACCATATTTCTAATTATTTTCCCACTTGTTTGTTTACAGCCTTTTTTCAGATTCTTTTTTTTTTCCCATTTAGTCTCATGTTCATTCTATCCTTCTCTTCCTTCTCGGTTCTCTTGCTCTCATAATTGATGTGACATCCTCCGGCAAATAATAAACAGCCGTAAATTTCAGTCTCTGTTCCCATGACCCTTTAACGTACCTCCACCCTTCCTCCCGCATTTCTCCATTTCCCCTCTCCTCACCCTGTCCCTCAGCCTTTTCACCTCATCTTCCATCCCCGTCTTCCCTTTTCTGTCTGTTCTTCAGCCAATAAAGTCTGCTGTCGTTAACACCTAGTGTGTAGCAAGAGAGAAATGGACACAATTATTAAAACAACAAAGTGGAGAACAATCAAAGGAAAGAGAAACACAGTGAGACTATGACAACAAGAAAAGCACTCACAGAGAGGATAGACTTCCCCTCTTCTGTCCCTCTTGTCCTGCCTTCTTTATTTTCTCCACATTTTATAAAATAACTGTCATCCTGGAAGATTTATGGGCGTTTAGACTATTAAATACTTCTGAACACAACAAATCTTCATTGATTGCTTAAGAAAAAAAAAGGAGCAAGAAGCATTTTAGAGTGCAGTATAATGCATTTTTTTACCCATATTAAAATGCATTTCTGTTAATAACCATGACAAATATGAGTTTAATCATCAGAATACGGCGCCTAACAATGAGACTGTGCAAATAGTGAAGATCTTTTTACTGCGTCTCGTCTGTAAAGAGATACTTAAAATGAAATGCTTAATGAGATTGTGTCTAGACGGATAACTTTCTGTTCAGCACACTTAGTGGCCAGCTAAAAAGTAAAAATAGGGAAGAATTTCCATCTCAGTTTTAATCATTTATTGTTTCTGGCTGTAGTTTTTTGAGTTTTGTTTTCAAATGATGTTGTTCACCCGTCGATCAATTATACTCTTTGGTTCCCATCTGTCTTACAGCAGTGACATCTCCGAGTTGGCTCAACACTTTGTTTTATTGTATTTTTGAATTACATATAAATGTTGGAAACTCCCAATGATAGCTGTACCTTCACAATGAATCCAGTGTAACCAAACATGAGTCAACATATTTGTGTTTTGGCAGAAAACAGAAAAGAAAAGAAAAAAATGTACTGAACATTTCAAAGAAATCATGGCTCGTGATTATTTTTGTAATACTTGGGTTGTGATGTTTCCCTATTAGTTTAGGCAACTAAATAACTGGTCAATTACAAGACATCACATAACATTATTGTTTACAAATCACAATTTTTTTGTCTCTTGGGTACATTTCCTCCTTATATCACATGCTCCAGATCACCATGCGCCTCTACATTACTGGTCATAAACACATAAATAGACATTAGACCAGGAATTATTACAATAGAGGTGACCTTTATATGCACCTTTAACTGCGGGTTTTTATTGCATTGTAAATCCCCCAATTGTAGGACAATTAAAATAGATCTTTTGTTGACTGTCAGCTCAAGTAGACCAAAAGATCCGACTTCTCTATCATTTGGACTGATAAAATCAGCAAGCACCATACAAGCGACCGGATAACCTTTGAAATGGCTCCATCCTCGAAGAGCCACTCGCATCACATTCATTCTTCTTTATTGTCTTTCTAGCTTCACTAACATTTCTTTTGTTTTCCTTTCTTCCAGAGCCTCTCCCAGCATTAACTCCCGGCATAACCAGTAAGTTCGACTTTCCGTACTTCCCGTGCAATGTTGTCTGTGCTTCCTGCTTTATGCTAAGCTCATCTTGTAGCATCGCACTGGCCCCGAGTCTCCTTGTTAGTGCATAAGCTATGTTACCATAGGTGGGTCACACAGTCAGCCCAACAGGAACTAAAATTTGCACCACTCCAAAATTTCCAAACGCAGTTGGTTTCGTCCACGTGAACTCAATTTTCTACAATAACACGTCACATCCAGATAGTAGCAATGAGTGAACCTTGTTACTGATGGATTTGGAGCCTCATATAGTGACAACAAAGCAACTTGTTGGGATGGATCCACTGCATTTTTCCAGCATGTCTCCCTGCATGTTGGGCTGATCACTCTTGGTTATGTAGATTGAAGTGAAAATTACGCTCGTCACCACACAAACAAATGGACACATGGTTATTCATGACGATCCACACTTCAGAGGCAGGTGCAGCAGAATAACACTGTGAATGCAGAGGAAGTGGTTAGGAGTCATCTGTTAACGAAGTAACTGCTAATTTTATAATGCAGTCCATGCTTCTGTAGACCGACAGCGCAGTGGCGATTTTTTATTTATTTTTTTAAGTTTGCGTGTTAAAACTTATTGCAAGATCCCAGGTCATACAGTCAGTGTTTGACGTCTCTGTGTGTTTTTCCTCCGCTCGTTAGTTAAATTTTAAGTATTGGCAGGGCCCTTGTGGCCACCAGTCCATCCCTCATATTCCCTTTTCTTTTTAAATTGTTAATATTAGGAGCCACACTTGTGATTTATGCCTTCATCTTGATTTGTTCTTTCCATGAAAGCTCCCTCTTTCTTTACAACAACCACTCCCATTGCCTTTTCCTTTGTTTCCTCCTCTTCGCTGCCTCTGTACTCCTTTTACAATGCACTCCTCCCTCGCTTATCCTTCCTCTTTCTTTGAAAGGGTTAGGGTTAAATTCAGAGCTGATCTCCATCCAACTTCCTTTTTTCCTTTTCTTTTTTTTCCCTCCTCCTTCATCCTCAAACAGGCCAGTCTGAAAGAAGATGAAAAGGCTTAGGGAGATTACGCTACTGGATTGCCTGCTTTCAAAGTCTGGGTCGAGACCTAAACCAGTGGCTGTGCACAAGTGTATGTGTGTGTGTATGTGTGTGTGCATGTGTTATTGTTTAGAAATCGCTGCAATACAAATACTGATTTCTTCTCAGAGCCGAGTGATACACACACCCTGACAGACAAGTTCTGCCTTTGGACAGAAGAAAATCAGGGTTTTGCTTGATGATGCTTGTATGCTTTATATAGCTGGATATTTGGTCACAGTTCATGGATGATAGTTGCATGTTTTGATTCTGTCATTTGTTTCTTGCCAACTGTGGATAACCTACACTTTTACCCAACTAATTCTTTCAGTTTGTGTTTGAAATGAGCATTCTGGTCGGAGTGTGAGGGATGACAACGTGCGCATAGTTTAGTGTGTGAATGTGCGTGTGTGTGAGTATTCTTGTGTGTGAGGCGATCAAAAACATTCCTTGAATAGTGTTAGATACTTGAGCAGCACTTAGTTTGGTTCCCCACATGCACTACAATAAAAACCAGGAATACCATACCAAAAATAGTAAAAAGGCTAAAGACAAACAGAGAAAAGTTCAGTCACCTGACTCATTCTCCAAGTGTCTGACCTAATCCTGGCTGGTTTGTTGAACCGTCGGGTCCTGAGCTGCTATCGCATGACGGCCAGCGTGGCAACAGTATCAGTCTTGACATATATCTGGGTTTTTATGAGAATGAAGAAGGATTAGATTTCTGTTTCAGAGTGGCTGTTAAAAAGTGATCCAAACACAAAGTGTTTCTCCATGAGTGGGTTAAATTACTCATATATGAGATTTACTGCACCCTTAAAAACTTTTTTTTTTTTGTTATGCATTTATCAACCTCAGTGTGTTGGTATCATTCATCTATTTGCAGTGAGCTCTGCCAATACGATATGGATGAAAATGAGGTTGTAGGTGGATTTTAAAGGATGGGAGCTTCAATTTGTTTGAAAATGGTTTATAATAAATTGCTTTAATGCTCAATAGACCATTTTAGAACTGATTTCTTGCTTTTTGCTCTTTTTTCTCTCTCAAATCTACAAGTCTTGATTGAAAGACACAGTTTTGATGATGTTTTGATAGATTTATCTGTATTATTGTCTTTTGTATACATAAACCAATAATTAATGCTTAAAAGCACTCACATGTGAGCTCCATATGGTTTAAATGGTTCTCTCAGAAGTCTTAGTGCTCAGGGAGACGAGAGGCCTCGTTTGATAAGGTACTCAGAAACTCGAGTAACTAACTTCCTTGAAAGCCACACATTTATACTTTTAGTAAGTCTGCTCTTCAGAAATCCCTCCCCTCTCCCAGCTTCCCCTAAATAGCTAAATCGTGGTCAATTTTTTGGGAAATGATTGGTTTCCTAATCCACCGGTGAGAAGGTGTTCTATGCAGGCTGCTTAGAGCTCAGCTTTACAGTCAAAGCCAATTTTAAACCCTTAAAGAGAACGTCTGAACTTTAAAAAAGACTAAATTAAGCTTTACTGGTTTCCTTGATGCTCTATATCCTGCTCAGCACCTCTCCCTCTCCTCTCATTTCATCATTTCTCTTTTCTGTCTCATCTCTATCTAGGTTTTGTTTGACCCAGCCTCTCCCTCTCTCTCTCCCTCTCTCTCTCTCTCTCTACGGGTTTCTTTCACAGTCAGTTGACAGAGTATTGAAGTTTCAGACAAACGCTCTAATGCAGGATTAAAGATATCATGGCAGGATTAGCCCTTTCCTTTTCTCCTCTCTCCCACCCTCCCTCTCTCTTCTTGCTTTTTTTTTTACCTACCCTCTCTATTTCGCTCTATTCTTTCCCCCAATAATGCCCTCTTTCTTATCCTTTCTCCACCCCTGTAATTTCTCCCCTTTCCACTCCGTCCTCCTCTCCACGCACTCGACTTCAGTGCGATTTTACCCTGATAAAAAAGCTGTACCCTGTTGAATACATCAACTTAACACTTGCCGCCCTTTGTTCGAGTCAGCCAGCCGCTGCATAATCAAAGCTTTGCATTCTCGGATTCAGGTTTGAACGCATGGCATGGGCCTTTGCGTGTCAATGTGCAGCTAACGCTTGTGGTATCTGCATCGATCAAAAAGAGCACAAAATGTAAGGATATTTGTGTTTGGGAGGTTTTGTCTTTGCTGTTGCAATGCTTCTTGAGAATAGATCTTTTACCGCTGGAAAGTGTATTTCCATTTTAAATGGTGCCACACTTGCAAGAACCATGCATTTGTGGAATGAAGCAGCAGAGCTGATTGTGTGGATTGAAAATAATATTGTCAACCCTAACTGAAGGGTCACCAGCCAAAGAAAAACTGTCTGGCACAATTCAAATATGCAGCTCTGCTACCCATCCCACAAATGTATGTGACTTACACATGTAGCAACATTTAAAGGAGAAATGAATAGGCTTTATGGTGGTAAAGGATTTATTACCAAGAGGAATTGTTAAATCAAAGAAATAATCCATCTAACAAAAAAAAATCTCCTTATCTTTTGTGTTGTGGTGATGTGAATTTAAAAAAAAAAAGCCAAATGTGCATCAGCATCTTCCTAAGGACTGAATAATTGCAGTGAATTAAAAATGTAATTAAGTGTTTAAAAATTGATAGAATGAGCTAAATTTGAAAGCTGAGCCTGTTTTTGCCTGACCTTGGAAATTGTGTCTGCTTAAACACCAGCCAGGCACAACAATGTTCAGCACATTGCCCAAATAATTGACCATTTGCTAAGCTTGGTGATTGTTGCCAGGTCTGTCAAGCTCTCTGTTCTCACAGATTACATATTTACCACTCTAAATTGTTATAGTTTTAACATTGCAAGCACATGAACCTGATTTCAAACCAGCAGTGGAACTTGTGATTATCTGTAGCACAGGTTGATGAAAATGTCATCTTTGGCAGATTTGGGATGTTGTGCACTTTTGTTTCAAACATTGTGCATCGGTTTTAAATTGTAGGCATAGATGACCTTTGAGCTGTTTTTGTATTTGACTGTTCGACATAATAATAATATACTTCATAAGATGAGATCACTCTGACCAATTTGTTTATGTTTCATTAGGATTCATTGTTTCTTATTGTAACAAAATAATTGTATGAAGAGCTAAATCAGCTTGACAGACCTGCTATGCAATATCACAATTTGGCTTGTAAATAAGACAATTATCAGCTTTTAACTCTCCAATGTAGTCTGCATGCTCGCCTCGCTCATCCATCGAGCCAACCAGTAATGTGTCCTCCTGCCCTCCAGGGGGTGCCATATCTGGGATGGAGCCCACAGTAGACACAGTGGTGGTGCAGCCGGTCCCCGCCTACTGGTACTATGTGCTGGCGGGAGTTGGCGCCCTCTTGCTGCTGGTCACTGTGACCGTGGCGGTGATACTGTGCTGCCATCGGTACCACTGGACGGCCAAGAAGACCAGCGGTAGCCACCATCATTCAGTGATGTACCACAACAACCAGCAGCCTTATCAGCAAGCTCCTCAAAACTCTTACCAGAACCAGAACCCCAGCTGTAATCTAATCCAAAGCCCAAACCAAAACCACCTATACCCCGGTACCGGACAGAGCCTTGAACCCATGCTCACCATCACACTGGAGAAAGACGACAACTATGACTCCAGGTGCTGAAAACAACTGAAATCAAGTCAAGGATTGAAGTGATTTAAGAGTCATGACATTTTCTTCTTTCAGTAGTTGCAACTGTTCATCAATGAGAATCTACATGGTTCATGTTGCGGACGCTTGATCCAGTTAGCCAATCACGACGCTCTAAATTTGTTGGCTGAAACTTCACCACCACCACCATCACCACTCACTTGAGAGGTCAGCAGACAGAACTTAGTCTGCATGTGCGAAGGCTAAAGACGGCCTCCTCATAACATTTTAGATCGACTCTCTCGAAGGTGATTCTGATGTCTACATCTGCACTTCAACCTGAAAATAAAGTGGATAATGGACAGGAAAGGCTGCATGTACATGGAGTCGACACTGTCAGTCTTGTACCAGCATATCCTCTAAATGTCAGGGCAGGATATGTCTGCCTTGCTCTGCTCTGATCTGTGGCTTGGACACCGACTGGCCTCCAGATATCCTGTCTGACAGAGAGGGGATTTACACACACGCTGAGGAGACAAACTGTGTTTGTGTGCAGCATTAAGAGTGATGGATATTTTTGGGAGGCTGAAGGAAACAGCAGTCCATTTTTCCACAAGCCTGCAAGAGACAGAGAGAAACAGAGACACTAAAACACAGACAAAGGAGAAAGAAAGTATGGAAAAGCATCAGTGTTGTCTGCGGCTGTGTGTCCAACTGGGTCCGTCAGAAGCTGTGAAACAGCTTACAGACAAACTCAAAAGCGGAAACATGCACACACTAAGATATGCCGAGGCATGTGTTGGTGTGTGCACGTCGGCCATGTTTCATTACATCCTGGATATGCCTTTCAAAGGAACTGTTGTCAAAGTATTACCTCTGCACCTCAGGACGAGGTGCTGCCTCAGTGTCAACTGGATGCAGTTGTACTCTGAAAGTTTGTTGCCTGGATCTCATGGATATTCTGATGCCTGTGTCTGTTAATGTTTCAATAAACATCTCTGTATGTCCTGCATAGATTAGACTTGGTGAATGAAGCAAAATTGAAAACACAATCATGGGGTATGTTTCCTTGTTATCATGAGCAAGTACAGCCTTTTTGCGTCATTTGTGTGTGTGTGAATGTTGTTAATTTTTTTACACGTTAAAGTGAAAGTTCATTTTATTCTCAGTACATTTTTGGGATTATAACGAAAGCCTTTCTCTGGGCCTTTGGAATGGCTACAGTTTTGTTTTTATCGAGCATGTGAGACCAAACCTCCTGTTACATTACTTATGTTGCTTTTTTCAGAAATCACCCTCGCCGTATATTTTTGAGATTTAATTCAAGCAAAAAGTAACATTTATATGTACATAATTGCATCTGTGCAGGGTGTGATTTGTGACACAACCAGATGGAGGGATGTGTGCAGATGATTTCCCAGCATGTAAATTCTGGGAAGATTTCCCAATGACAAGGAAATAACTGGTTTAAAACTGCTAAACGTTTTCTAAAAATCAAACTGATTGTAAATAAAAGTAGTAAAACACAATTACAAAATAAGATCTATTACAAAACCATCAGTGTAACAGGACGACCAGTTGTGGTTCCTTACATAAAGGTGCATCTGGCATGGCAGCCTCATTACAATAATTGATGATATATGGATCATAACAGTGGTTAATAATATAATTTAACCATAAATTACTACTTAACACGAGTTACAGTATGTGCAGCCTTTATTTGACCCTTTTTTTGTCCAGTTTTTGGAGAGGTGAGGTAGCTTTAGAGGAGATCAATTCTATCCCCCCTTGCAGTTAAGCAGAAGTCGGGATGTGTAGACCAAGGAGGGCATATCCCTCTCATCCCTCCCAGCAAATCACACCCTGGGTGTGTGAACAGTTGCTCAACAAGTGTAACATGATTTGTTACATTTTTCTTTTTCTTGCAATGTTGAGAATACCAATAGCACTTTTTCCCTTAAGATGCATTTTACTGAAGGTTTAATTCTTGTGTTTACTGTGAATCTTTTTTTTTTTGGAGATATAAGTTAATGTGTGTACTTGCTGTAAGTAGGCCTACATGTGGTTGTGATGTATAGCTTTACGATGATTCTTTTTATACTCACCGTCATGAGGATGTTAGTGGCGTTCACTGAGAGATCTTAATACTTTTTTCTTGACTTAAATTTGATGTCAATCCTGAGGTCGAAGCCATGTTGAAACAGCAAATGTTTGTGCAACGTTGCAGAGCTCCCGGTTTAATTCAATCAGCACAAACCTGCAACTAGTCAACATGTTATAAGGGGTTAAAAGAAAAGAGAGATTTAGTTCAGATCTGGGTTTGTGATATTGGGGTGTAACCATAGTGATGGCTGCTTTCTGGACCTTTCAGCAGCTCACCATCATGTGCTGTGTGCTTCTCCCTCCCTCTACATCAGTTTGTTCATGCCCAAATCCCCCAGCCTTTTTATCAAAACCTGCTTGTTCCTGTTCGACTCCTTCCCTTCATCACAAATCCTCCCAGTAAAAAAAAAAAAACACAGGAGAGAAAATGAGAGGCAAGAAATGGAGGGGAGCAAAATCTCTCAGCAGACGAGGGCCCATTAAGCGAGCCCCCTTTTTCTCCAAAGAATGCGCCTTGAGATGGAGGGAGATGAAAGAAACGAAAAAAGAAAAGGGAAAAAAAAACCTCTATTCTTTCTAAAGATAGATTTTTCTTTTACTAAGGGGGAGGCTAACAGGGAGGCAGGTTGGGGTTTGGATTGAGCGAAAGAGAGAGAATTGAAGGAGGAGGGCAGGTTGTTTCAAACACAAAAGCAGATGAAAGAAGTCTTTTGGCAGAATAGACAGAGTGATGAGGACACACATTATATGCGCTGCACACAAGCTGCCGTCTAACCGGAGGATCCCGACTTCCACCAAACGCAGTCGTATACTACCATTGTTTTGTGCATTTTATTTACACCGCAGCTGTCCACACATATTGACTTATTTCATCATGCTGTGTCTTGTAAAACGCCGTTGTGTGCTTTAGTCAACAAGTATTTCAACTATTTTGTGCTTGCATGTCAATTGTCAGCCTTCCCAGCCCCTTTTTCTTCCTTTTCAATCGACTTGCGTATGATTTACACATTATATGACTCATTCCAGCAGCCCTGTGCCATAACCAAATCAATGCCAGTCCGAATTCAAATAGAGGAATGATGTATAGCTGCATTTATGTTGTGCTACCCATGCACTTTTCTCTTTCATTCTCCCCCGCTCTATCAAACTTTTTGCAAGATTTGGAAAACGCGCTGGCGTCTTCTCATGCAACGCTTTTAAATCAACTTCCCCCTCATTTCCCCCTCGCCTTCTCCATCACAGACTACTTTGAAGCCCTTTAATATTTCTAATTAGTTAATGGAGCTGATTGCATTCATAAAACCCTGCAGTAAGCATTTCTAGCCCTTGGGCTGTCTCAGGTCTTTTTTTTTCAGTTTCACTTTCTTCCCCTCCTCATGTGTTTCCTAAAGAAATATCATCAAGACAAGCACTCTAACAGGTCCTCAGGCCCCCACTGGAACAGAGAACGGTGCCAAAGAGCCATCCCTGTGCCTGCCTGAATAAAATGAAAAAAGACCCACTTTTTATTTTTCTCTTTACTAATTGGAGAGCAGAGATAAAATGGGGCTACAGGGAGTTTTAATCTCCTTTCAGATCCATGTGATGATTCTTCTCGGGAACCTAGCCCGGGGGCTTCAAGCCAGGATCATTAGAAAGTGTTCAACAGTCATCCAAAGAGTGTCCGAGCATCTTTTTTTTTTTTTACCCCATCCCCCCTGTGCTTCATTTGCTGTCTCGCGGTAAGCGATTTAATGTTGCATCGAGGCCCGCAGTGACTTTAAATGACTATGAGAACGAAGTGTTTGGAGCCTGGAAAGTTTACATAGAGATGGTATATTTACACAATCAAAGACAAGCAAACGCTATCCCTTTATGAAGTGTGCATTATCATTAAAAAAGTATTGTAATGCAACATGTTTGATTGCCTAATGACTGCTGGGATTATCGGCTTGAGCCCTGGTGCACCGATTTTACAGCTACCGAGAGAAGTGTTTAAAATCCTGGTCACAGTCTTCAGCCTGGAGTTTTTCAAGCTACTTTTCTTTGCAGTGGTTCAACAGATACATTTTGAAGCTTGTATTTCTCTCTTCTGTTGGCTTCTTCTTCTTCTTATGCTTTTTACATGATTCATTTCTTTAATTGTGGTGGCCTGAAGTCACAGTTTTCAACACATCCAAGCGTGAAGGTTTAATATAATCAACTTTGGTGATGAAATGAAAATGAAACAGTGATGTTGCTTTTTTTTTTTTTTTCAATATTTATTTGAGGATTTGTCTTCATCATTCTCGAGCAAAGAATGAACCTGAACAAGTTTGAAGTCATGCCTCAATTAAATCTGGGTAAAATCCGCCTGGTTGTGGGAAATTGCTCAAACATTTACACTTGACTTCAGCCTCATCACTGTTGCATGACCGTTGTGCACTTTTTCTACCTATGTGAAAAAAACGACCTCAACTTTTTTTTTTTTTTTTTTGATGTTCGCTGGTTTTCACTGTCTTGCACTTTGAGTAGACTATCCAACATACAAAGCCAATGGAGACATTGTCATGAAATAACTGAATCCTGAAACTCTCAACACTTAAGAGTATATTTTCATCGGTTGTTGTGACGTTCGAAGGTTGTTGTTGAAGGTTGTTCAAATTTATTCTCCAATTTAGTTTGAATTTCAATGCCTTATAACTGGTATCATTTCAAAAGCTTTGACTTATTATTTGATTATTTATGGAGTTATTAGTGTTTGGGAAATACAGTTTTTAGGTATAAACTCAGCGAAGCCATGACTGTCCTCGACCAGTGGTTCCCAACATCGGTTCTTGACCCTGGAGTCAAAGGTTTACCTGCTCTCAGGGTGCCAAAAGCAGATAGAGCACACTTTCTATGATAAAAGCCTATATCTTTCATTTGAAAGGCTGTTTAGCTTCAATTGAATCATTTTGTTAAATGCCAAGGAAAAGGGTTGAAAACCACTGTGTCTGAGACAAATGATGTCATTGGCTCAACTGAGGAAATAAAACTCTGTATGTTTTTTTTTAATTTATATCCGCCAAATGAGTTTTTCACCTTTAGCTTGTGAATATCTATGACAGTTTCACTTCACAATGTATTTTTGGTTTCTTTGCCTGAACAATAACTGATTATCAGCTGCTCAGATATTGCTGCCTTTTTTCTTTTTTCTTTTTTTTTTTTTACTGGAGACTATAATGTCAATTTCCTCCAGTGAAAAAAAAATTAAACGAAGCAGAATTGAGCTTCCAATCCTTTGAAGCCTTGCACTCCGGCCTGCCTCAGAAATCTAAAGTGGTGTTTTAGCTTGTTGAATTTCATGGTCTTGGAATGAAATGAAAAAAGATTGTGGTGAATGTGAAGGTAATAAAGTAATATTTTTCTATAAAGCGGTTTTGTGTGTTCATTTTTTTGGGGGGAGGCATGTTCACAGTTCAGATTCCTCTTGTCTGTCTCTGTCCTCCCTATCTTTCCACCCATTCTCCCAATCTTGTGATTCTCTTCATTCCCAAACACATAACAAAAAGGGCATCAATGCTTATCACATAATGGAACTTGTCGGCTTTATGCAGGTAGTCTGGGTGAAAAGTTGAGAGACACGAGATGTTATTTTCCCCTGATAGACCTGCGCACCGACCAAAACAGTTTAAAGGAGCTTTAGTGGCTGATCTCTTCAGAAAGTTGAAACAGAATCACTCGTGTTTTGAGCCGTTTGATTCCCATCTACAAATGTTGCTTGTGTGCTGACAACTTAAGAGACGCGGTGATGTTATCGCAACATGATGCAGACGCACAAGTAGTTTCAGCATGGCTGGATGGTTAAGATTAACGCTGTTTTTTTTTTTTCTTGCTCTTTCTCTTACAGATCCCAGGCCTATAGACTTTGGCAAAGAAAGTGTTTTCAACCACAAACCTGCCATCAATGGAGGTAAGGTCCTCCCTTCTCCCCTCCGCTGCTTTCCTCCCCTCTCCTTGAGCCTGAGGCGATACTGGCTGTTTTACAAGTCTATCCCAAAGACTGGTGTAGCTGCTCTTTACGCATCGGCATGCCCATGGCTCCTTGTTTCACTTGTGATTCCACAAGAAAAAAAAGCCTGTGGCAAAAGTGACATGCAGTCTCGTGCGTCTGTGTGAGGAGAGAGACAGAAAGAGAGAGAGTGTCAGAGAGCATTTAAAAGTGTGTGTGTGTGTGTGTGCCTACATGTGCCTGCTGTGTGTTTCTCCTCCTCTTCTTTCATGTTCCACGGGAGAGAAAGTGAGATAGACAGGCTCCTTCTGGGCACCCAGAAAAACATCTGTCTGTAACAATCACGGCTTACGTGCACGTATGTGCTTGTGTGTATGCCCAATATTCCTTGTTCGTTTCAGCCCGCTGACAGGTACAAGACGAGTACTCAGCCTTTACCTTGCAGAACATGTCTGTTTACAGCCTCCTGTGTGTATGTTCATGTGTGCACTTTAGCTTTCCTCCAGAAAATACTCCAAATGCAGTACTTAATAGTGGATTGGCTCGTTCGTGTGCATGCATTCATTAGCATGATTGTCACACAAGGCAGATGCACACACTTCAGCACTCACAAGATACAGCACACACTACCTTTACAGTGATTCAGTCCATTACCTTCCCAAAGTTTTTGGCAATAACAAATGATGCTGCAATGTACAGTGCTGATTATACAGCTGCTGTTATGTGGAATAGCTACCTCAAAAACAAACAATCTGTTTTTCTTGGATTCAGGTTTTGTAAATGTGCAAATTTGCTTATTTTATCCCTTCGATCAAGCATTTCAACAGCACTGTATTTGGTGTTGTGCAAGTTGCTGAGAATTAGCACTTGTTCAAACTATTTTTGGGAATATCTGCTTTTTTCATTTTCTTCCTCAGTTAGAAGCATCTTAATGTTGTGTGGAAACTGTAGTTGGCTCAAGTTTGGAACTGAAGTGAAGTCATGTATCAGGTCCTGAACTCTGATGACTTTAATTAGAGAAGCAGTCCAATACCGACACTGCTGAGATTCATACTGTGGTCTATGATTTCATGAGGACACCCACGAATACAGTGGCTGAAACAAAATGCCGCCTTGAACATGAGTATGCCAGGCATGTGAGCTTAGTGAGATTTAGTACACAGTTTAGTTCTATTGAGTTGAGTTTTTGTCTGGTCCACCGATGACGTAGAAGACGGGTTAGGTAGAGCAGACGGTCGGTATGTCCCTCTCTTCTCACCCATAGCTTTTCCATAGCTGTTTTTAACAGCATAATTTATTGTGTTGTTTCCTGTTTGGTTTTTTTTTCTTCTAGATTACATCTTCCCAGGCTGGCCCTTCTCCACCCCCTCGTCTTCTGATATAGACCCCCCATCTGTCACTCTGGTATCAGAGAAAGACAAGGACAATGCCTGGCTGTACACGCTGGACCCCATCCTCCTCACCATCATCGTGATGAGCTCGCTCGGCGTCCTGCTGGGGGCGGTGTGCGCCGGTTTGCTGCTCTACTGCACGTGCTCCTACAGCGGGCTCTCCTCGCGCTCCTCCACGACGCTGGAGAACTACAACTTTGAGCTGTACGACGGGATCAAGCACAAAGTGAAGATCAACCAGCAGAGGTGTTGCTCGGAGGCGTGAGGTTAAGGGAAGTGGAGGGGAACTATGAAAAATGACGGGGGAGGAAGGCGATCCCCCTGCAAAAGTTATTTTGCTCTCAGTCGGGACAAAGAGAAGGAAGCACTATGTGTAATTTCAATCCCCCGTGTCCCCACACCTAATATCCTGCTACTCCCTTATTTCGATGTCTGACGGGGATCAATTCAATCCCACCTGTTTGTGTGCCACTGAGAACCTGTGATCTCCCTACATGTTATGAGGCCTAAACTCGGGGGGACAATATACCCCTGCATTTCCTACCTACACTCCCAATTTCTCCTCCGCCTGCAGGAGAGAGCCTGCTCGATTCTAAAAAGCCTGTGAATGAATGAAGGAATGAATACATGAATATGAATGACAGCCCTTACCCTAGAATATAACCCACCGCCCACTGGAATGACCAGAAGATGGACTACAGTCTGGACATTTGTTCTACAAATGAGAGCATGGTCTTTGATGTTTGCTTACGATGTTGCTAACGGGACTCTCCTTGACGAGAGGCTTTCCATCAGCCTGTACCACTGAGGGACAACACGGGATTATTCTTCATCAGCTAGAATTTGGATGTGGCCAGTGATGACTGCTCACATAATTTAAGAGGTTCTGACTGTTTGTGGAGACTTCAGCACCCGTGGACCATTTGATGTGGGGACCTTTGACTGAAATCAACACATATCAAGTGAATGCCTAACCCCTCCCTCTACGGAAAAAAAAAAAAACAAAAACAAAAAAACATTTTCAGAGATACTGAATCACACAACAGAAATGGATATAGATTTCTAATAGTGAAGAAGGAAACGTGGATGAAACAGGAGATTTTATTTGATTTGATTTTATTGTATTCGTTACTGCAGTTTTAGATATGAGTTCCGTGAGTTTTAAACGTCCATTAGCCCGCCAGTACGGCGGCCGCTCGCTCCTTTGTCTGCCCTCGGTCTGCGCTTTGTGAAACCAGTGGCCTAGAAGAGTAATGGTGACTGTTTTTGTTCTGTTTTAGACTTGTGTCTGTTTGGGGAAGAAAAAAAAAAAAAGGTAAAGTGATTCCAGCTTCAGTTTGTAGCCGCCCTGTAGAGCTCTTTCGCCATTTTTAGACTTTCTTTAGGATTGTGTTGGATTCCATGGTCTTAACTGTTCCTTCAGTCCTTTTCTATTTTGACACTTTTTTTTCCCCATCACAGATTATGAATTCTTGCAAAGAGTAGAGGAAAGGTAAGGTCGGACAGAAAATAGAAAAATAAGAAGTTTATCAAATCTAACATGCTGTTATGGAGTCGTGCTTTAGATTCAGCATTCTAGAGTTTGTTTTCAGTATATATCTATATTTTTTTGCTTTTCAAACTGTATGACGCCCAAATGATGGACAGACACTGTGTTATCAAAAAATGTCAGTGATTGTTTTATTGCAACCTATGGATTGCCAAAGAGCTGTGTATGTGCACGGTGGAGCTGAACAGGTGTTTCAAAAGAGGCCGGACGGATCAGGAGCGATGAGTCATCCCGCTGTTTCTCCACCACTCTTAACCTTAGACTCCTCAAAACGGCCGCTCAGACACGGGAGAGAGAAGTGCTCGAGGAGGAGAACGAAAGTCCTACCGCCAACTTTTTTTTTTTCTTCTTTTTTTTTTGGACACACAATCGAGCCTTAAGCTAACTACAGTATACGCTGTATCGGAGGACAGCCATCGAGGAGGGCCAGTGCTGCTTGAGAGACTAATGAACAGGAGGAAACACACACACACACACACACGCACACACACACACACACACACACACACACATGCACACACGCATACACAAGTGAAATGTGGAGAAGAATAAAGGGAGAAAAAGTGGATGGTGATGTTTACATGCATGCTTAAGTGAATCCTGCTGCATTAATCGGAGAGAATTTTGCAACGAATGAAAGTGTAATAGACAACCTACTGGATAGATTTTCAGAAAGTTGTTTGTTTCTTGTGGTTATAAAGTAAAAAACAATTCTTAACTATTACATTACAGTTTATTTTTGAATAGATCTTCTAAATTCATCACACTGGTTACATAATCAGCTCCTCTGTCCAGGATTTTACTCACATACCTTTAATCAGCATATGCTAATTCAATTTTCACAAAGCCTTAATGACACTTTTGCAAACTTGTGACACTGATAGTATAATGCAACGCTCTACTTCATCGAGGTGCAGAGAGTTTATTCAAATTAAAGCAGCTGGTGAGTAATGTGCTAAAAAAAAGAATTTGCAATGCTCCAATAAAGGCAGTTGAGAAGATTTAGCATGAGAATAAACTATAAATTATGAACATGTGTTTAAAAATGGCTCTGTGAATGTTTAATGAGAACAACCTCTGACCTTAAACCTAAAATATACATGCAATGAGCTTTTAGTGGGGAACAGAAAATGTAAATCTTTTTTTTTTGTGCACATTTACAAAACAGTATTACTAAGTATAAGTGAAATGTTGAACATATTGAAAACCATTTCTTAAATGTTTTTCAGCCTGTCACTGTAAGCTTAAGCAATTCAAAGCAGTTTTAAATGTCATATACTTAAAACTACAAAGCAAGTTATCCTCGGCTGCTCACAGTTGTCCTCTGCATTGCGATTGCAAAATTGTTCAGCATTCAAGCGAAATTGAAGTACAAATTACACATTTTTGCTTTGTTTCAGACCATTCAAACTGTGGTTGGTACTATTGATCCATGCCAATCAAATTAAAAAGAAAGTGATGCCGTGCATGTAAACATAGCCAGCGAGGCGGTGACGGGAAGAACAGATGACACACACAGACTGGCAATGGCTGAAATGCATAAAACATGTCTGTCAGGAGGACAGGTGGAGGATGAGAGGGGGAGACGCACACAATCACAACGCAAAGAGAAAGACAAGCAAAGAGACAAGAACACGGGCCGCAAAGGACGGTCAGTGACTCAGACAGAAAAACCCTGAATTAAAAAAAAAAACAACCTGACCTGCGCTGACCTGATTTCTTTTGTATTTTGCTTTTTTACTGTGCTTCGCCACAGTAAATAAAGTTAAACCCCAGAAAATCTGACTTTCTGTGAAAAATTCAGGTCATGTTGTTCTTCGGGGTGTAAATTGAAAGAAAAATGGAAGCAGAGGGGTGAAACAACAGTAAAACATGGTGAAGCACACTTGTTGTATCTTTTGCCTGGAGCCCCGCGTTCTTTCTTTTTAGTCTACCTCTCTCATCTCCCCATAGTCAAGGGCATGCACTGATATAGCCAGGAGGCCTAATGAGAGGGAATAAACAAGCAAAATAAAGGGATTATTAAAAAGTGTTGAAAGGTAGTCAGAAAGGGGAGCGATGGAGGGAAGCGAACAACGGAGAGTTTTCTGTCCTGTGTTTTCGTTGGACTGTTTTCCAAGTGCCTTGGAGCTCTCTTACTATGTCTCTATCTCACTCTCTCCCTCTCTCTTTTTCTCTTTCCCTGCTGACTTCTTATGTTCTTTATTGCTCACGCAAACATACATATAAACATAAAGGGACCAGTGGCAACAAATGAAAACATCTATCCATCCATCTCAAAACTCTTTCTTGCTCCTGTTTCACTGAGTTGACTCGTTCCTTCTGGAAGTCCAGAGGATAGTATTACCTCTTCTGTCTGAATGGATACACACACGATCAACATACACACACAGAAATGCACATGACATCAATACACATTTACAGCACTGGCCAGATAACTCAAACTGTTGTTTGTAGACTTTGTACAGAAAAATTTCTTTTTTAATGTTATTATTATTATTTAATAAAGGCTAAATAACAAGTCGTCCAGTTGTGTGTGTGTGTGTATGTTTACGTGTCTGTAGTGATCATTTTAATAGTTTGGTATGGCAGGTCATTTTCTGATGTCCACAGGTCACCTGGTCCATGTTTCTGATGCGACATGAAGTGAAACGGGGTCAAGATTCTGCAACAAAACACATAAATGAGTACATAATAGACAATATTGGTCCCATGTATGAGTAGAAGCCACATTGACTGCTGCTGACATTTGGAGCTGATATATCATCATCACCACATTATGAGGACCTGCTTCATCTCAAGTGTCTTTACTTCTAATAATTATACATAACTCCCTAAACGTCTAACTCACTGCGACAGCAGTCATGGAGTTCTGATCCCACAGAGGTGCTACCAAGTCACTGTTATTGTGTGGGGTCATCCGAGAGGCTTTAACTTTGAGACTGCTTTCTACAATTGGCCAACATATGTGATTTTTCTCAAATAGGTCTTCAATTGCTAAACTAAGTTTGAACAGCAAATCAAGTGGACATTAATGGCTGACTATTAAGAAAATTACATTCTCAAGCCAATAGGCCTTACCTTGACATCTGCAAAGTTTCCACAAAGCACATATTCTAACATGGCAGCTGTTGAATGATGCCTATTGTAGGCTATTACCCTGGCTCTTTGGAATATTTAAGCATATTTACACTTATTGTTTCGCAAAAATAATGTAGGGATTTTTTTTTGCTTAGTCTAAAAGTGTTAACCTTACAACTTGTAATTTCTAGAAGTGCAAGTAGGCTATAATACCAGTAATCCAAAAAAGATTGAGCAACGGCGTTTTATATTTGACACAACATAACCATCAACCTTTAACGCAGTGGTTCTCAATTATTTTCTGTCACGCCCCCCCTAGAGGACAGAATTTTTTTCAGGGCCCCCCCCCGAATTGTACTACCATTGAGAACTTGATAATATTTATTTATTTATCTGTATAAACCACTGTATGAGTTGCTGGCACCAGCATTCTGCATACAATCGCCTGATTATCAAAATAAATCTGCTATGGTGTGAGGTTTTTTGCACCTTGCGATGTGGTGGGCAACTTTGTAAGAGGCTAACAGTGCTTTTTTGTTTACTGATGCCGCGCTGACAAAATGAGCGGCTTGTTGGCGATACTCATGGAGTTTACGATGAAAAAACTCCAGTGGCTTACTGACATAACGGGTGTGTGGTCTCGAGGTGCCGTCTTCATTTATTTTTAGGCATAAAACACAAACGGGTGTTTCCTCGTTTCCGACCGTGTTCACGGTAAACCCAAGGGCTATGTAGCATCGTCATATCTCCTGCTCTTACTAGGTTTATGCCGGTTACTCTCACCTGTTTTCTTTTCCTCTGATGCCTCATCCTTTTTTCTTTTCACTCCTGTCAGAAACTTCTCCACCTCTCCTCCTCCTCCTCCGCCAGCTCTGTACACAGGTGTTCATGTGTAGTACTTCTTCTTCTCTACTGGTTGAACAGGCAGCCTGTTGATTAGTTTGAGCACTGCTGCCACCTAGTGGCTGGAGGCCCTTTTTTTATTGTTCAAGCATGAATAAAGACACTAATACTGAAAGTCGCGCCCGCCTCGCGCCCCCCCTGACACCCCACCACGCCCCCCCCCAGGGGGGCGCGCCCCACCATTTGAGAAGCACTGCGTTAACGTGTCATTTGTCACTTTTTCGCACTGTGGTATTTGCTGGTATAAAATATTAAAATCCTGAATACCTGTTGATGAAAATGTTGTTCAACGCCTGAATGTCAAGAGTGTTAGGTTGATATGGTTTCTGTCTCGACGCAAGTTGTCACTTAGAAAGTAAAAAAAAAAGAAAGAAGAAGACTCTTGCAGTCTGTAGACTCCATTCCATTATGTGTCATTTGGATGTTGGGTTGGCTGACTCTTTTCTACCCTTTGAAGGACCAGGACCCATCTTACCTCGAATGCCTCCCTCCAGGCAGTGAGGATGACCCCTATACTCAACGCCTCCAGAGGGATGATGGGGTAGCGGTTCGAAAGCTTGGAAAGTTGTAGGATGAGTTTTGAAGTTAGCCATGAGGGTTAAAATCGTATGTGCTCTAATCAAAAGACTCCAGTGAGTCACTTCCTCTCTGAAGTCTGTGTGCATGTATCTACATAAGAAACTATATTTATTTTAAAGTCACTTTATCTTCTTCTTCTTTGGATCACAAAGTACTACAGTGGCAGACAATAAAATACTCGCTGGGATGTTAAGCTGGTAATTTCAAACAGAGCAACAATAAAAGCATTGGATTTGTCCTTTGCACACTATCATTGTGTGTAACTGCAAAACAATCTACTAGTTTCTGAGTCTGACTGACAGACTGACACTACCATCTCTCTGTCTCTTTTATTTCCCGCTCTCCTTGTGTCTGTGCAGGTATTCAGAAGGGTCAAACACTGTCTTCATTTCATCGTGCTTTGGAAAGCTTGCTCTTTATCCCTTTGAGAAACAAAGAACTCTGGCCCGATGGACATCAGCTCACATCTTGATTTACCTTCCATGGATTAAGCTTAAGATTCCCACAAGATCAGTGGGTCGTTACACAAAGTAATCGAGGTGTTTTGTGTAAAATTTTGTATGACCATGGATTACTGGCCAATGCAGGTCAATGCATGTATTTATCATCTCTTCCTTTTCATGCTCTGATGTGGGAGAATGTTTGTTTCAAGCTTACAAAGACTGACGGACTTCCAGGTGTTTAATTACATGCCACATATTGCTGCGACTGCGGTGCAAATTGGGATTGATCCACAGACTGCATCAGGTGCAAATAAACCTGCAATTTCACTTCAATCACTTCATTCAAGCTTCATGTAAACGAGACAATAACATTTTTCAATCAGAAGGAATTAAATCAGATTGGAGAAAAAAAAGTGATGACATTAACGCAGTTACATCAATAATGATTGATTTCTGTTCAAAAGGTTTAAAAGTCCCTCTGCAATGTTCAACCAAAGCTTTGTTTTTCACATTAGGACGAGCCACACAGACACACACTCATTACCATTTATTTTTGAAACGTATTTCATTTCATGATAGTGGAATCATAATCTGTGGTTCTGCTAATTAAACTGCTGCATTCACACTGGGTGTATGTTTATATGCACACATTTGGTGTGTATACATGCATATGGACATATTCAAATAGGGCATTATGCACAAATAAGGTGCATGATCGTGTAGCTAAATTAAATACGCCACAGAACCTGTGCGCTATTATTTAACTCGAGTAAAAATGTCAAATCAGTACTTGTGCTTTAAAACAGGTGGTTGTACTTCCACTTCAGTAAAGAATAAAAGCTCTTTTATAACTTCTGTTTGTCGTGTGCAGTTTTAAGTGGGTGTGTGTGTGTGTGTTTAACCATATGCACGTGTTTGTTATAAACCACATGTTTAGGATGTAGGCTGTACTGCAGTAGTTTATGTCAAACCACGATGAGGAGAAGTCCAATATAGAATGTTTTATTTCTTCCCAAACCTCCAAACAATGGTAGAATAGATTTCCCACATTCCCAACCATCTGCTCCACTTTATGGTGCTTTGTAATCCAGCCACAGCTGGATCTAGAACAGCGGTTCGGTTTCAACGCTCCAATAAGCTTAGACAGCCATTAACACTGACCCATCTGCATCAGCATTTCTTTACCTTTTCTTTTCTTTTTCTCATCACTTGTGCCCTCATTTATTCATCGCCTCATCATCTCGCTGTTACTCGTCTTCCTCAGGAGGCCGACCTGGTTCTCACGCTTTCACTGACATAAACTTGCACGCACACACACACACACAATGCTGAGGCGTCGACACAAACATGAACACAAGCATCACAACTTGTGCACAAAGAGTGGAGCACGAGCGTCTGTAAGCCTGAAGATTCAAACACACTTCAGAAAGGTCTCTTGTGGTTGGCATTTGCTGAGAGTGTAACCTACTAACACAGATTTATAACTCCTGCTCAGTAGCACAAATTACTGATAACACACATACACACACGCATGCATGCACACACACGTATCCACACGCACTTTCAGCTTGTTTCTCAGATCAAAGGCAAAAAGTTTTCAGATGAAAATGATTAGCACTGTTTTGATGATTGACGGCGCTATTAAAGGGTACACATCACATTAAAAACAACTAAAGAACTAACCAAAAAGTGTTTTTTTTTTTTAATGATAATAATGTGTTAGTTCGACATTTACAAAAGCTCCAACACATTTTCCCAAAATATGAGGAAACAATGAGTGAAGTTAATTGGTTTTTTACTAATTAATCATTTATATGTTTTTACTAAGAGGAAAAGAAAAGCAGCACTAATGCATTGGTTACTTTCAATTGAAAAAGTTTATTTGTGCTCCACAAAGGTGGTCCAAATTCAATTCACAACTACTTTTTTCCAGTTCTGTCTCTTACCACACACATGCATACACCATGGCCTTGTTACCGGTGAATACCCTGTATTCTTTTTTTTTATTGGAGGCCAATTAGACTTTGCAACAACGTTAACAGCTGGATGAAGAGACTCTATGTTGCAGAAAACTGTTACAGCTGTTGAGGGTTGGCTTTCCTTCTGTCCATTGATCGTCCACATATGCTTTAACAAACTGGTTTGCCAGGCGTAATGCACCCTGGACACGCACTCAGGATCAACACAGAGATAATGGAAATCACACAAACTCATCCTCTCACCTGCAGGCAATTTGAGATTGAAACTTTTTTTTTTCTTTTCCTGGGATCACCTGAAGAACGTCCTGGCAAACACAGACAAAAATGGATTTTCCCCCCATCTACGTTTAAAAAAAAATCTCCATTGACACGAAACCGCACATACACCTGGCTCAGAGTTACCATGAGCATGCCAAACCTGTATGGGGCAGTGTAAGGAGAAGCATGAAGCCATAATAGCCCATCAGAATCCTGGAAAGGGTAAATTTCAACCTAGCCCTACGATCGATACTTGGAAAAATAATCAGAACGTATTAAACTCATTGAATGTCAATGTAACAAAATGTTGTCTTCTGTCTTCTGAATTCTGTCTATTTATTTCAGATTTGAATTTTAAAAAAAGAAAAAATTGAAACAATTTGTCAACATTTTTATGAAAATAAGGTGTGATTCCATTGCCTTGTTCAATAATTTAATTAAATTTAAAAAAAGACCTTGCCATTTTTATGGCACATATTTGTCCTAAAACTCTTCTTCAATTTTCTTCAAAAGGAAAGATTTTATTAAATATGGATATAATGGTAGCTGTACTTCTCTGCACTATTTAGAAATGTATACATCCTCATTTTATTGGTTTAGTCCACTGCAGATCAATTCAAGCTGCATGTGGCTGCTGAACTAAATTCAGTTTGACAATCCTGCTGTAGAAAGCCGATATAATCCAAACTGACCCCAGAAGAACATGCAAACTCCAAATGGTGTGGAACTGAACTGATGAGGGGCCCATGTCTATCTTCTTGCATTTGTAAATTTTCTACCAGTACTCACGATGGATGAAAGAGACTCAGTGAATTCATACATTCAGTCAATTGCACTGGGTTAATATTCATTTGCAAACAATGGATGTTACAAACAGCAACTCCTTTCAGCAAATCTAATGAGCACAAACCTCAAATATACAGCAACGATTTGAAGTCCTGGCGTGGTCTGAACACCACACTGTTCTGTTTGCAGGAGAAATGCAGCTCTTGTGTGTTTTTCCCACCTTGTTAGCAATAAATAAATGAGTTGCCTTTAGCTGAGACAGACAGCTAAAGGCGCTCATTTGTAAGTGGAAACAAATGAATGCACATTGCACTTTCTTACCTTGCTTGTTTGCGACCGTTTTTCCCTCGTCCTCCAAACAGATTATCAATTTATTGACCAAATATTCCGCATTGCACTTTAATTATTGCCTCGGCAGAGAAACGGCTGAACTAATATCATGGCGGCGCGGGCAAAACTGAAAGGCACTCTTCAAATAACCAGCTACAAATTTGATTTGTAAGCTTGCAGCTGTATACCGAGTCACATTATTCAGTTTGTTGGAGACACAAAGTATGCTAAGTGCGAAACGTCTCCTTGTATGAAATCAAATTTTTTTGTTTGTTTTGTTTCTTCCCCACCTGGGTGGGCTTCTGGGTGGGAGAACTTATGCTTGGTCTTGGCAGCTTGCAGGCCCCCCAGCTCTGCTAATGTCCTGACCTCCATGGCTGCATGCTGATAAATCAAATTACATTTCACCAGACAAAAGCTCTATTTTTTTCACTCGCTCTCTCTCTCACTACACATGTACAAATAAGATTGTCGTAAATCTAATCATAGTGTAAGCTTTATTGCTTTCTGATTTGGGGCTTTTCATTTGTTTGGCTGTTTTCCAGGTACTGGCAACTGTCCCAGAAAAATGTTGCTCAATTAAAAAGTTACACTAAAGCTCAGAGGGTTACCTGAGAAAAAGTTTGTAAAATCAACTTTAAATTCACAAAATAACTCTGATGTATGGAGATTTTCTATTTCCAATCATTTTTTTTTTTTCAATTTGCGTTGTAAAAAAACTAAAGAATTCTGCATAATGTTTCGCTTTTCTCCTCATTTGCTTCTCTTTTCTTTCTCCTCCATCACCTCGTGACACTCCTTGCTTCTCTCTGTCGCTGTAAATCACGTGAAACGTCTCCTCTTTGTTCCTCCATCGCTTCTCTTATGAAACATTTCATCATAAGTGTCTCCGCTGCCTGCATCCTCCTTATTTTGGTTTTCATCCTTCTTGATTCGTCCGTGCAACACTTCATCAGTCACCGCGATGGCGCACACATTCTCTTGTGATGATATCAGTCTTTCCATTCAGTAGCCTTTGGCTTATCTGGAGCTGCTGCTCAGCCACAAACACTTGTGCTCTTAGAGGTGCTTGTTGACATTAAGACTCTTAAACTATCCGAGGCTGCGGTTTTCTCCTCTTCAGAGGATTGTGTGCGTATGTGTATGTGTATGTGTATGTGTATGTGTATGTGTATGTGTATGTGTATGTGTATGTGTATGTGTATGTGTATGTGTATGTGTATGTGTATGTGTGGAATGGTATTTATTAGAGTTGTGGGGTTCTCAATGTGATTGTGCACTCACTATGTGGGCACTTGTTATAGCAGCTATTAAATTAAAGGTATTAAATTATCTTACTGGGACATGTTTTAATTAGAATACCAGGTTAAATTGAGCGTTAGGGTTGGATGAGTAGTTGTTATTGGGGTGATACTGGGAAGGTCTAAACAAATGCAATGCCGCTGAAAATGGGAATATATGTTTGAGGGTGTGGTTTGTATCTTACAGGGTTGTGAGTTATACAACACCAAATTTGATTCATCATTCAGTAAACTGCTCTACATTACAAGAAAAATCTTTTGACTATGCTTCAAATAAAAATATCCACGACTACATTATGCATACAACGAGTTAATATAATTCATGTATGGCTCAGCTTTTATACATAAATCGTAATTTTAACAAGTTTTATTGATTAAAATTCGCATCTTTTTCTTTTGCTTTGTTATTACAGTATTGTTGCATTCCATACATCTTAAAATAGTCAAAATGTTCAAAAATGCAATGTGCACATGCTTGTGCATATTTTTCTCCATAATGTTTTGGGGGCATTTTTTGAGATACTGAAAAAATTTCAAAGATATTTTGAAATACAATATGCGCATGCATGTAAATTAAAGTCGATGTCTGAAAACAAGCATATTCAATTCTCCTTTATGTAAATGAACTCTGTGAATAAATGTTTATAAACACGAGTCTCATATATCAGATAAAAGGCCGGAATCCCCCACTTTACACAGCTTCATTAAGACAACTTGTTTCAGTAAGTCCTATACTCCATTATTTATTTATTTTATGTAGCATTTTAAGGTTATAGAAACTATGGTTAAGATTACTCAGGTGGTTGTTATGGTTGAATTCAGCGTAAGTGTATAAGAAATTTATGATTAGTCAAAATAATGTGTTTGGGTGTAAATAAATTCCCTCTGTTTTGAATGTCTGAGAATTGGTTTGAGGGCTAATGTTAAAATTAACTTAAGATTGAGATCAGACAGTTGTCAAGGTTATGGAGGAGTTGATCCTGTTGATGAAGTGGATTGTCTTCTGGTCCAAAGGTTGGATGTTTGAGCTCGCATCTCACATTATTGTTTCGTATTGTAAGTGCCTTTGGTCTTAACATTGGAACCACTGGTTGTTCCCAATACTGTGAGTTTATGAATGGATGGGTGAAGATTACTGACGCTACCCATGCACTAAAACGAATTAAAGTCCATTTGCCATTTAGACACCTTCCTTTTGCTGAAGGCCTGTTCAGAAGTCAGATTAGTGTTTCTGTTTAGAATCAGTCTCGTACTAACGTCACTGATCAGCTAAGAGCAAATCTACAGAAAATGGTCAATAGATTTCCTGCAAAAGCATAAAGACACAATGTGTGTGTGTGCGGGCGTGCGTGCTTAAAGTTAAGAAAATCTTAAAGCAAATGCAGCGACACACATTTATACTGTACACACACGCTCGGGTCAGCTATGAAACTCTCTTAAACACCTGATACGTACTAGGACACACAAAACCACAAAACAGGCAGAACATACAGCACAATACACACGGGTATACATGCTGACTCTTTATCCCTTAAATAGCCGTGGACGGGACCTCTGAGGGAGAGCCATGGAGGGGTCTGCCACAGAGCCAACTCTTTCATCTGGGTAGGTGGCACAAGAGTGTGTTTTTGCACATGCCTCTGCGCGTGTGTGTGTGTGTGTGTGTGTGTGTGTGTGTGTGTGTGTGTGTGTGTGTGTGTGTGTGTGTGTGTGTGTGCGTGTGCGTGTGTGTGTGCGTGTGTGTGTTTCGGGGAGGTGCTGTTGGCACCATCAGCTAAAGGAATGTGGTTTATGCTCCCCTTGCAAACCCACACAGCTAACTTTACCTCGCTGCAAAGGCGGGTATACCCACACACACACCTGTCGATATGTGTTGGATCTATCTCCATCTGCCCACTGAGCAACCTCGCACTCAACGCTGTTCACAGTTACATGAAACAATGCTTACTGTGGCTGTATTTAGGATGTTCTTACTTGCCTACCGGTACTTTTAGTAGCATCAGCTATGTTTTAGCCTGATGCGACCTGAAGCAACATTCAGACATACTATATGCCCCTGAGACAAAGTGCGTCATTTGTGTCCCACTGCCTTTAGGACTCGATGTAACATAACGTCACATTTTTTTTTTTTTTCAAGCTTATTTCAGAGAGTCATGCCAAATTCCCTCTTTCACAGGTCTTGAAAAGGATTGCATCACCTAAAACACCTACAACTTAAAAGAGAGTGACATGCAAATGTCTCTCTGGATCTTAATTAAGCCAAAGTGGGCTCAAAAATTACGGTCTTCCAATGTAAAGACGAACACTTAACAAGAGGACAAAGTGATTGTCAACTGAGCAGATGCATTAAAAGTGTGAATCATTTTCAGAAATACCACATGCGATGTGAAAGCTTTCAAGGCAGGGGTTAGCTAATCTGCAGACGTGGTTGATTTGTGTCTTTGTATTGGGACTGCTTTTAGGATAGGAGTCTGATGTGGATTACATTGGATTGGTTCCCGAACTCCCCGAGCTTTGTGTTGGATTCACATCATTGATGATCTAACACATTTTTAATGTATAATTAATTCACGTAACTATCCGAGTGTGGGGATCTGTAGGACCACAGAAAGTTTGTTCATTTCTGGGGAGAGACAATATTCATTTGTCATGAGACGCAGTCATGACATGAATTCTGACCCAGGAATGTGATGGCCTTTCACACCTAGAGTGGGGAAGGGGGGACATTCTCCAGGACCTTCCTCCCCCCCCCTTTCTGCTCAAGACTCTTCCCCCATGCATTCAGCCAGTCACTGATTGGTTAAAGCTCTCAGGCTTTGACACCTCTGAATCCACACGTGGAACAAAGAGCCTGCGAAGCCAGGCTTCTCGCTCAGAGACTCTTGAAAAAGCAAACTCCAAGGAGGTGGGTTGCTGCAGAGCAGCTCATCCAGTGTTAGCACACAGCTAACACGAGAGGCCGGCAACCAGAGGCCTTCGCTCCTCAACTCATCTGCTGACCCACCACGAGGGTCAGACCTTCCCCTGATCCAGAGACCAGCACCCAGAGTCTGCTCTCCAGGGAAACCAACCGGTTCCTCCAGGACGGGACCAGGGACCCTCACAGAACTTCTTTGTGTTTTTCCTGAACAAGCAGGAAAACCATCACAGACCTGAGCGACCAGCTCCTCAGTCTGAACAAAGGGACAACCAGGCGCTGCAAAGAAGGACAGCTCCTGAAACATCAACTCCATCTTCTTCTTCTCAGCCTGCAGAACCAGCAACCACAGTTAGCAGGAGGTGCTAACTACAGGAGAAGACACCAGCTTCCCTCCAGCACGACAACTGAACTCTTCCAAGGAAGTGGTAACAACTGGGCTTTACCTGAGATTAGTTAAACTTGATGCTATGCATAGAACTGTTTAACTTTCATGAAGATGTGTTGATTCTGTTACAGTGATCGCGTTCTGTTGATAATGATATTAGGCACCGTTATCAACTTGTAAACCACTGTTAGCTCTGCCACAGACACAGGGTCTGCATGCTAATCTGCTTTACTAACTTGTTAACTCGCAATCCTACACATATCACATCAAAGACAACATCACACAGTAACTGAACACCATCTGACGACTCCTGACGTTTTACAAAACAAGTCTCATTCACATAAACTCATTCTAGAAATGGTCCTTTAGCAGAGATACACAGAAGCAGATGCTGTGGCTAGCTTCTATTGTTCTTTTGCTATCAGCACATGGCCGAGCTGTAAAGGACAGACCTCCTGTTCTCTGACAACCTCCATTTGGAATGTAGTTTCTTGTGATCCGCCATCTTGTTTTGTAGTTCCATCACGCGTCTCACACACACACACTCCCTCCAACTCTCTCTCTCTTTCTCTCTCCACACACACACACATGCACCTACACACACCCAGCTGTATATAGGTAGTTAGAATCTGTGTTTTATTTGTTTTTATTGTTAATAAATATATTTTTGGAATCATACTTGCTGTTTTATTAATGAGCACAAAGGTGAATGAAATGTCGACCTCTTCTGTGTCAAGAACTCCAAAATCCTTCAAGCTTTACTGTTAATTCTGGTAATTGTAATTAATTTAACTATTAATTCAAATTCCTGATTAACTGTTTAGTATATCTTATGAGACTGATATAACTGAATTGGCTATCATTTCCTGTTAAGACAGGTGGTGCTCCGAGGTATCTGATGCAGATCAGATTAAATTTCAACATTATTAATAACTATCTTTGATAATTATTAATCATTATCGATAGCCAACCAAAACATAAATAGTGATCCATATGAGGACATAATGGTCCCAACACGAGACACCCATGTTTTACATGTTTGTTTTATGCTGGGTAGGGTTTTAGGCACAGAGGTCTCTCATGGCTAACAGGAAACAGTATAAATTGAGGGACGCAGCCAGAGCAACAGGAAAAAAAACCCCACACAGGCACATGGAGAACATGCAAACGACTCACACAAAGGGTCCAACCCCAATTCCAACAGAAGCCTCCTTCTTTCATGTCGTTCTCTCTGACTGGGATCAGTTGTCAGCAGTTCAAAAGTATCTGTACGACTGCAGTTGTCAGATTTTAAAGATCACGAGGTGGATGACAGTGGAGGATTGCTGTCAAGCGTTGTTGACGCTTCCTTGTCATTGGCCTGCAGTCTGTATTGGAGATGTTGGCTCGATTCAGCTCACGTGGAATCGCTCAGAACTGAAAATGTGTGGTGGCAGGTATTATACTAACGGAAGAAACCAAGTGGAGTCGAGCAAAGTCTTCCTTTGCTTGCAACAGCCCTAATCACTGTGTCGCATGTCCCGTGACATTAAATCTATAGCCTACAATACAGCGGACAGGTGGTTTGTTTCAGTCCACCCTATCACACTATAAGTGGTTCCTATTCCCTCTATCCAAAAGACTACTTGATGGAAGATGGTCCAGGTGCCAATCTGTGGCTGTGTGGGTTTTATCTTGATGGCTTATTCCCACAATTCTACAACAAACAACAGTTTAGTGTAAAGGGATAAACCCTACAGGTGCATTCCCTAAAATGTGAGTTGAAGAAATAAGTGTTTTGTTATCTATTTAAACACTCATTTAAATCAAAGAGGTTCTAGCATTTTTGAAATTTGGATTTGGATGATTCTGTCAACCGGAATCCATTATTATACTTTTTGTGTTTGAATTCATAATCAGATTCTAGAAAGAAAAAAAAGACAGTTTCTTTGTTTTATATGCAGTAAGTTAGTCCAGGATTGGTACAGTGTTCTAGAGACCACCGTCTCCTGGTTTGAATCCATGTCCTCCTTGTGCATGCATAGGTTTGTCCCTTGATAGATCCTACCATAATTGATCAAATCCAAATATTAATGTATTCATTTATTTCAATATATGATCACAGCTCTGAAATATCCCATGTATATAACAACAGCAGCCTAATTTTGGTGCGATCCCACACAATTACACACAATATCTGCTGAAGATATGCAGCCAAAAACATCACCTAATACCTTTATATTTTTAATGTGTTGATAGCGAATAGCTGAATGAAAAGAAAATATGAATGTGTTGACAGAAAGATTTGAAGCTCAACGCCATGTTGAAATCATATTTTAAAAGCTGTTATGGCGATGGACTGATCAGGAAGCTCCTCAAGACACGTTCCTGATGAACTTTTTCGTGGTCAATTTGCATACTCGGATTCAAACCACTCTTAGCAAGAGTGAAGCAAAAGCAACAATTTACTGTAATAGTCGTCTTTGTTCTCAGTGTGAAAAAGAGGCTTCTCGGACTCTGTGATGTTCAGTAATGAAAAATGTCACATAATGAAAGCAAAGGGAGGGAAAAAAAAAATAAAACAACCCGAAACCGAGTAATGATGTATGATGCTGGCTAGTTCTGGCCTCCAATAATGCCTCCCTTGGTTTCCTCTGTGTATGTGTGTTTGCCCATGTGCCTTTACCTCTCTGGGTGATGAAAGTCCACTATCAATAATTTTCTAATAATGCCCCCGTGGCTTCACATGTGAGCAGAGCTGCACAGCATCAATCACAGCTCGGGCTCTGTTGTGTGTGTGTCGAGTACGTTCTGGGTTTTTTTGGTTTGTGCGTGTGTAGGGCTGCTTATTTGCACTTACTTGTGTGATGTTGTTTTGGTGTGCGTGTGTGTGCGTGTGTGTATTTCACCATGTTGTGCATTTACCAGCAGCTCGGGGCAGTGTGTGCTTATTGGATCGCTGACAGATTGGTGTATTATTCATCACCTGATGGAGAGTGACAGACGACTACCTCTAAAAGGGCGTGCATGTGTATCGACGTGCTCATTTTAACAAGAAATAAGGAGAAGGTGGTGGCTGGATGTGGTTTTGTTGTAGATGGTGTTGCATTTGTGTATACTTCTTTGTAGCTTGGTTTTATGTTTGCAAAAGATAAAAAAAAAAAAAAAAACAGTTTTGAGTGTCTTGCTGTGAAAAAAACCATCGGAATTCATCCACAGTGGCAGAAAAAAAGGCACCTGAAAAAAAAAAGACACTAAAATGTGTCTCTGTATTTCTTTGAGCATCTGAGTCAACCAAGTATATGTGTTTACTGAAAACATTTTGTGTGAATGTGTTGTATTTCTTCTTTGCTTTCTTTGGCATTTCATTACACTGCAGTGCATTTTAATGGGAAACATTGTTCGTATTACCCTGATATATTTATGAAATAATTACCAGTCGGCAAAAACATTTTTCTCCAGCTAATCGACTACAATGTTAAAAATTACATTTAAACAGCACTAATGAACTCCATCAAACATATTAAAATGATTAATACAACTAACAAGCTGCCGAGGAACGGCTCAACTAAAAATATTCACTTGCTGTAAGTTTGTTTTGCTGTTCATTTGATATTCATAACTGAAGCAGCCTTTTCTGCTCAAAGTTAGAAAAGATCATGACCTTGGTTAAATATTAAAAAGTCAACATCACTATATTAAAGTTGAACTGAAATGATGACTTTTTTTGTCACCTTTACCGATATTGCTTTGATTTCCATACTCAACCAAAGAGGAGAAGTACTAAGCATAGCTCAGACTTTGGTTTCTCTGTGCTGAATCAAATTGTTTGTATTTTTTATAAACTGAAAAAAATATTAAAATTCCAGTAATCTTGAATTAAACCATCAAAATACTTGATTTCTGAGGACTGTTCCCTCAAGATCTTATGTGCCTGGATGTGATGTAAGGCCCCATTTAAACTACAAAGAACACAAGGAATTCTTCTCTTTTGTGGGGTTCGTTTACACGACGCCAGTGTGTTGAACTACTGTATCCTCAAAGTTTTATACCGGCTCCCAAGGTGGAATGTTTTTTTCAGTCACAATTCCCCCTTGCAGAGACTGCCGGAGTCGACAGAGCACTGTTACTGCGTATCCAACCTCCGTGATAAATAGTTCTTTCTGGTCTTGTGAGTGTAAATAAACATGGTGGACCCCCTTAGTGGTGTGACTCGCGGTCCGTATCTAACTTTTTTTATAGTCCTTATTGATAGTTTTATAGGTGGGACTCACCCCTGATAGCATCTGATTCGGGTTCTCTTGATTTTGTTCATGTTTATAGCGTATTGTTCTCTGCACGCATGTCATGTCATATCATTACAGAAACCAAGCAACAGCGCCCTCCCATGGCCCGGCATATTAACTAAATGGCTGTTGTCAGGTGGAACATTGTCACGTAAACGGAGCCTAAATCAGTGGTTTCCATCATGAGATCGGCACACCCTCTTAGAGGCTCTTCAAGTTCAGCAAAATTAAGATTTTATGTTAAACATTTAAAATATACAGTACAAATATAGAGAAAAACACAGTCTGGGCCATATGGTAGTGCCACAATGAGCACTTGCACCAAGAAGATTCTGTTCCAGCCCATGTTAGTCTTGGTATTGATCAAGGGTATTTGGGATTGGCTCCAACCCAGTGTTGTTTACAGTGACATGGAGGGACAATACTGAGGGATTCACATATGAGTGCACGAGACTTCGCTCTCTGAAATAGTCACTTAAAATCCTGACAGTTCCTAATACATTTACAGTATTGATCCCGTACAGCTTGCACTCAGCACAAGAATCGCCCGTCAGCATGCAGCAAGAAAGAGAGCAGGAGGAGGGGAGGTTCATCCAAGTCCTGCTGAGTTAAGAGAAGGTTACGAGACTCCGAACAGCTCCTCACAGCATGCCTTGTGTGTGACAAATAATGCACCTTGTGTGTTTTGGTGTGTGTGCCTTTGTGTGTCCTCCCAGCATGCGTTGAATGACAGCTGGTGATTTTTTGTAGCAACCGTTCAGACCCGAGAAACCCCAGCGTGCGCCCGTCAATAAAAACTCTTTTTGATTTAAACAGTAGCTCCCAATGAGTTTGGCCTTAACACCTCGTGTCCTACCTTCAGCTCTGCGGGCAATTGTTTTCAGGGAAACCGGCTTTGATAAACTGTACAGTGCCTGCACAGCACCAAACAAAGCACCCAAAGCTGCATAAAATGCTTTCTAGCACAGTTGCAGAGACCGGGTGTTTCTATGTCACTAAATCCTGTCAATTTCACCTGATTTAAAAAAATAAAATAAAATAAAATATGGTTTATACAGACGCCCACGCCGTGCAATTACAGCTGAGAGTTGCATACTGTGTCTGGAGAGTTTCTGGCTGATTATGTTGCACCTGACAACAATTAGACTGGTCGCATCCAGCACCACCTGAGACTGCACGCTCCCATTCGCAGTACCGCTCATGCACGCTGCCATCGCCGGATAAAACACACGCATTTTATCTTTTACTTGATGGCCCAAATGTAGTCTGTGTGCTCACAGTTTGCCAAGTAACTTCATTTAGAAGTGGACTCGAGCAATATTCTCCTTCATAGGTCGATCATGCTACTGACAATCTACCTGACCAAGCTAACGCAGTTGACTTTGTGTAAAGAGTTATCCCAGTGCTGCAGTGGTTTGCACCAGTGGCTCACAGCAGGTGCACTCGTGTTCGATTCCATGCGAGAGCCTTTCTGCATGATCTTCCTGTAAATACCCTCCAGGTACTTGTTTCTGCCTTCCACAATGCAAAGACATGCTAGATGACTTGGTCAGAGTATTTTGCTTTCACTTACAAAGTAGAACTTTACGGTCACAGGCACCAACTTCAGGTCAACAGGAGGGCAGGCTTTTTTCCAGTTTTGAGAAGAAATGATCACTACAATGTGAGCAGGCTTTGACTTGTCTGTGGACTCAAACGGTAATGTCTTTTAAAATGTAATCAGATATCCCAGGCAGTCTGTCATTGCGCAGATTATTACTTAACATTAAACACATGTATGAGTGGCGTGTCTTTGCATGTCCCCTGTGAGGTCAGTGGAAGGTTCACTCACTTCTTCATATGGATCTACAGTGATTTGATGACACTGCCAGTAAATAAAATAAAATGATGGTCCATCTGTCCATGTTTGTAATGTTTCAATTACTGGTAGTATGCTGTAACTGGCTAAATTATGCCAATGCTGCCCGGATAACATAAACGCCGGCACATTGTGGTCATGCCATGATTGTGACCTTCAACATTTCAATCAATCCGTCTTCTTCCAATTAAACTACTCAAGCAGGGCTAAGCCTGTCTGGCTAATGATACCTCATTATTTGGACTAGAGATAGTGTAGGTTTAATTTAGTAATACTATTTTCCATATAAATGCGCACATGCTTTCCATTTCCCCCCCTTGTAACCCTGTGATGGATGAGTGACATGTCCAGGACAGACTTTGCCCTTTGCCCAATGTCATTGGAAAAAGCTTCATCTCTTGCAAAATTACTCAGAATGGAGCTGATGTAGAAGACGGATCAATGGTTGAATGGTGCCCTTGCATGGAGGTTATACAAAAAAAAAAAAGATGCTATGGGAAAGGTTAAATGATGAATGAATGAAAAAAAACAATTGAAGAGGAGCATTTTACCGTTGACTGTTGAGTATCAAAAGTGAGCAAAACTAGAACACAGCAGCAAAGTTTAAAGTCATGTATCATAAAGATAAAAACAATGAAAAGTATAAAAGGACAAGATTTATAGGAAGAACTCAGCAGGTAAGAGCAGGTGAAACATTTGCTCTGGCGTTTTGACCTCTCTGGGGTTCACAATTGAAAATAAATCAATATCCTCCTTATAGTATTCTATATTTTTTTAACTCTTCCTGTGACTTTTCTATTTTGCCCAGTCAGGTATCACATTAAAAACAACATATTTCTCATATGTGCTTATTACTTTTTTTATTCTACGATTGAAGATGAAACATTTTTGTCATAAGCTGTGCTCCCTAAAAGAATTATTAGTTTTCTATTGTAGAGATAAATTATCATACTTTTTTCATTTGCCACAGCGCCTAAATTATTCATGTTCACAGTTACCAGTATGCTTTATTTCTGCCAGTCACCCTTTCTTCCTCTGTACAAATTCCTGCCTCCATTCTCCTCTCTCCCTCATTTTGTCTCTTCCTTCCTTCGTGCTCTTGCATACTTCCGTCCTCTTGCCTCCCTCTCTCTCTCTCTCTCTCTCCCTACAGGCTACCGAGGCCCTTTTCTTATGAGAACCCTAGATCTCAGTCGCAGCTTTACAGTGGCTCAATATTGTATCATCTATCACTCTGCATAGAGCTGCAGGCAGTGTCAGCCTCAGAGGACGGCGAACAAGATTTACTACAGAGGACGACGCCCTGCGTAGGTGGTGGGAGGACAGACAAAGGGAGATGGAGATGCAGTTGGGCAGAAATAAAGACGGAAATGTGCCACAGAGGGGGAGCATCGATGGCAAATATCCAGCAGAAAAGAACACAAAAAAAGAGGAGGGATGTGTTATTTTGGCAGTAGTGAGGAAGAGAGGGAAGCAACCACATTTGATATACAAGGAAGATTAAGTGAACGAGAGGGCTGATGAGCCTGAGTGATAGAGTATAATGTGTGTGCGTCAGTGTGATTGATGACTGACCACAGTCACTCCTTTACACATTTAAAATCTTTCAAGACAGAGGATTTGAGTAGATGAGCACAGTGAGGTCGAAAGGATGAAGATATATATGACGCAGATGATCTCCGTGATCACATTCAATCTCCCTCTGCTAAGAAGTGTTACATTTTTGTTAATGAAGTAAGCCAATTTAAAGTTTCTCCACTGTAATTAAGTTCAAATAGATGATGATGGTAATCGCTTCCATTACAGTTTTTTCTTCATTTCATATTTTGCTTGGAGGAAATAATAAAGGACAAGCACAATTATTTGAAGAAAAATGTGAGCGACGAAAGAGAAACTGAAAAAGATCCACAAATCAAATTGTTAGATTGCAATATGATAAACCAGTGGTACTCTTTGTGGCGTATTTATTCCGAACTAGTGGAGTTTGGCTAAATTCATTATGGTTTTGGCTCAGTAGTACTATTTCCGGTGACCTTTTAACAACTGCGCTGAACCTATTCTCTTTAATGAGAAAATAAGGAGAATGTCAATTCGCAGTGTAACTTGGATTCTGCAGACTGAAAGGTCCCAAAGAGTCTTTTGGGAGTTTGTTGTTTCCCACCAACATGCAAAGCAAACGAATTAACTTTAGTTTGTAGTCCCCAAAGTGACTAAAGTTAAACATTAGTAACCAACAAAATGCGTGTAAGATGTTATTGTTTAACCAGTTATTTTGATGGAAAGTCAGAAAATGTAGTTTTTAAAATGTTTACACAGCGGGGGAAGTGAAACAGCAGGAGGGGAGAAATGTGATAATTCAGTCTCTGGCCAATGCCGATGGAAAACTCACAGAGGTAACAGGTGTGAGACATCCAGGATGAAACAGTGGGAGGGCTGGAAGGAGAGACGTCACAAATAAAAAAAGAATAAAGGAAGTGGAAGCTGCCGTGGATGACTGATGGGTGAAAAAAAACAAGTGTTTTTAAAGGGAAAAGGGCATGGAGGACAGAGGTGTGAAGAGGTGGAAACAGAAAGAGGAAAAGGAGACAGACAAGCATATTGTGTGTGTGTGTGTGTGTGTGTGTGTGTGTGTGTGTGTGTGTGTGTGTGTGTGTGTGTGTGTGTGTGTGTGTGTGTGTGTGTGTGTGTGTGTGTGTGTGTGTGTGTGTGTGTGTGTGTGTGCCTATGCCAGACAGACGGTCGTGTGACTCCAGCAGTCTGGATGCTCGACCGTTCTCAGGCTTTCCAATATAATTCACTCGTTCCGCCATGTCAGGCTCCTCATCGTGGCCCTGTAGAGCCCACCACGCCCCCCTTTCTCCTCGCTTCCAAACATGGGCATCCTGTCCCCCAACGGTCCTGAAAGGGATTATTATGTTTATGTCTGCGCTGCTCCAACGACCCTGTGATCGCTGTGTGTGTGTGTGTGTGTCTGTGTCTGTGTGTTTCAATATAAAGATAGGGAGAATATAACATCAAGTGCACATTCACACACGCGATGAACTAAAGATTCAATATTTTTACACCATTGAAAGAATTTATATTGAGGAGGCTCCGCCCAGTAGAAAAGTTAACATCTGCATTCGTCACCTCACAGGATAAGTTTGTTCCTCTGTAGGTTTTGGGTCTGTTGTGGATAGTTGGCATCACTTTGTGATCTTTTCATCTGTGTGTTTTACATTATTGTATTGTTATATTCATATTATCTCTCACTGGAAGTTCCCCTGCCTCTTAGTAATGTATCTGTGTCATTATCAGTCATGTGTGTCATTTTATATCTATTTTTGATTGTTTTTTTTATACTTTTGAGGATCAACAATACTTTAATCAACTTGTCTCTCTCTCTCTTGTTGTTTTCTGTCTTATTGTGGTCCTTTAATGTTTCTTTGCAATGAATTTGGTCTCTTTTTGTTTCATGTTCACTGACGGTTATTTTGCAAAATCTTTTAGCCACTTTGCGGTTTGATTGTAATTGTTTTTTTTTTATAAATGTTAATCTCATGATCACTTCATATTCTTTGCCATTGTCATCTCTTTGCCACTTTGTGTGAAACTCAGGCTCCTCAAGGTTCAGTTGTTCTTCTATTTTGGGTTATTTCTATCTATGTGTGGTTTCTTATGTACTGTTTTCATTTCGGGACTATGTTTATTTTGTATATTTTTGTATATAGTCTATTTTTGGGACATTTGATGTTACTTTTTTGTTGTTTTGCACATACTTGCACTTCTTCTCTGAGAACCTCTGCACTCTATGGATCCTCAATGATTCTTCCCAGGTTGGTATATTTCTTTTTTACGGTCTTATATTTCCTGAAACGCATTTCCACAACAACTCACCCCCAAACCCTCTTTAAACAACTGCAGAGCAAATGCAATTACAAGCATTTTAGAATCATATTCAGTATTATTGGGTTGTTTTTGTCATGAAAATGCTGAATTAGTGTGACTGAACTGTGAACATTTTGGTCCAAATTACATTTTGTGAAATGGTTACGACTGCGATTTGTGATGCAGTCATTCCAACCTCGTAACTGAACTGAATCAGCAACCCAACGATCAAGAAGCTGAAATAAAGAAAAAAGAAAGACAAAAAGAGAGAGAGAGAGAGAGAGAGAGAGAGAGAGAGACTAAGGTGGGAGGAGAGGGGGGCTCCTTTCCAACAGGCTCTTTAAATGAGTGTGAAGAAAAACGTCCTGGCATTGGAACAGACACGCCCCATCACACAACAGTCGAGACATTAACTCCTCCACTCTCTGTTTTCCCCTCTGCCATCACTCTTTCTCTCTCTCTCTTCTCTCCATCTGCTCCCCGGCTGCACCTGGCCTCTTCACTTTCTCACCCCACTTCCTCTCTTTCACTCCTTTTTTTTCTTCCTCCTCTCCTCATCATTTCTCTTTCGTCTCGATTTGCCAGATCGTACCCTCCTCCTCTTCCTTTCTTCCCCTCTTCTTTCCTTTTGGCTATTGAATAGTTCTTTCTCTTCCGTGTGTCTTCCTCAATCTGTCTCCACTCTCGACCCGACAGCCTCGCCATGGTCTTTTGCTGCTTTTGACACCGCCGTCTCCTCCCTCTGATTTCTCTGCCTCAGAGATAATCACAACCTCAGGATTTAACTCCTCATCCAGCCACATGTTCACAGTCCTTTCTTTCTATTTCTCTCCATCCTCACTTCACTTTCACTGTGACTTGGCCAAGCCGGGGGGGGGGGGGGGGGGGGGGTCACTTGTGGGTACAAGGAGTCAAGACTCTCCAGAAATGTTTGACACAGTGGCCATATGGCACAGCATTGAGTGAACAGCACACACACACACACACACACACACACACACACACACACACACACACACACACACACACACACACACACACACACACACACACACAAGACACAACAGACGTGCTATGTGAGGGAATGTATAATGCCCCCTGTGATCGGTGGGCATGTCCACCGCTCGTTAGTTTCCCGTGGAGAATTGATATTATTCTCAAGACTGCTTAAGTTCACCACAGATCACAACCCTGACCCACCTTCTGGGTGTGTGTTGTCTGCATAACAAATGGGTTTTAGGCAGCTTAGTGAACAATAAGGTGAGCTCGATTTGACCACATATTTGCACAATGATCAAACATAAACTACCACGGGAAACTTTTTCTTTACTTTTCCTTCGCCACTGTGATGCAAACTTACATTTAAAGCATTCACCCTGTATTGAACTGCTTGGCTGTTGTATTGGCAACAAGAGCCCCATCAACAGGTGTTAACAGACTTTTCAGTCATCATGACTGCAATTCTAAACACATTGGAAGGGATCACTAAGAGCATCATTATTTCAGTGATTTAGAAGAGGCAGCATAAATATTTACACCTAATTTTGAGACACATTCTTTTATCTTGTTATTTTAGTACTGATGAATTACATCCAGTTTGAGTTTTGCCCTTGAATTGCTTCCGTCTCGTACACACTAATATGCTTTTTTTTTTTTTACAAAGTTTCTGGGTGGTATGGCAGACTATTTATTTCCCTTGCATCAAACAATGCTTTATCAGGCCAGTACATGTGCTCGTTCACGCATTGGTGATAGATTGAAACATCACTGAAGTATGAATCATTCTGTTGGGGCTCAAGAAATATAATGCTTGCCCTTATGGTTCTTTTTTTTTTTTTTTCCTAATAAGATAATCATTTCTATGTATGCCAATGATTCTGCAGTATTCAGTGTGTTTCATTACACACACATCAAACACACCAGCTATATTAAAAAGATTACTCACGTTTGACAATTTCACTGTTCCTGTTTTATGACTATCGCACTCACAGCTCATGCAAATCCAAAGGTCTGCATCCAGCAAAAACCTAGTTTATGTCTGGGTTTTTGCTTTGGTTCCATAATCGACAGTCGGCCTGGCTTGTAAATAAACATCAACATTAAACACAAATCACTGGAGGAGAGACATTAACACACTTACTTCAGTCCTGATCCCTGCAAAACTTTTAATTGTCCTTTGTTCAATAGTGTTTTTTTTCCTCCAGACCTCATATAAGAAAGTTTTCACCTTCTCCAATCTCTGAGTTGCCAAAACATTACAGCTTACAAGCCCTCTCTCAAGCCTTCTTTCTCAATCTTTGACTTGTGGAAAAATAATAGTGAGTCCCTCAGACCAGACATGCTGCAGGCCCGGGACGTCTGCCATGCAGACCACAGGTTTGGAAACTCACCAAGACATCACTTTCCCTCAAACGACTAACATCCCTGTACAGTAAATAAACCTCTGAACCGTCCCTGCTTCCCTCATCAAATTACGTAAACCCAGATAACCTTGACTCGTGCTGCCGTGCACGCACCTGCATCTGCATATGTTAACAGATCCAAGCACAGACGCTGCGACGAAGCCGTGACAAGCTCAGCGCGAGCAACCGAGTTTTAACTGGGTCGTTTGAAGCACGAAAAACAAACGTGTGACAAGGACAACAAGGAAAAACAACAACAACACACACACACACACACACACACACACACACACACACACACACACACACACACACACACACACACACACACACACACACACACACACACACACACACACACACACACAGTGAGTGATATCTATTGCATTATTCTTCACTTTGTTCTCCTGAAAGTCTCATCACAATAACAATATTTCCATCCATCAACTTTTTTTTTCTTTTGTTTTGGATGTTAGTTTCCAAAGAGAAGTGGAACATTATTCTAAGTTCATATTTGTCACTCTGATTTTGTGCTCCTTGCTGTCTCATAAAGGTTATTTGATACTGATAGTTGCAACCACTTTGTCAATAAACTGACTTCTGCTGCTACTTCGTGTATGACATACATTTATATGTATATCTCCAGATCGCTACAGAAATAACATCACATTTCCAATTATATTTTGAGGGACAGTCCGAAAGTCACATGAATTTGAATCATGACATTGTGTTCTCTTCATTAGGCTGTTTGTTTGGTAATTGTATTTTTTTTTACAAAAAAAAGCTGGATTTCCTCGAAAAAAGTATTAGTTGGGCGCTACTAAATTATTTTAATTATTAAGCAGTTAACCAGCAGTGAATCATGTGAAATGAAAATGATGACCATCTCTACATATACAGTAGTTTTCTTATGCATACAATGAAATATTATTATATAACACATAGACCACAGTGCTTCATACGATGAAAATGTGAAATAAATACAGAACCAATCACATTTGATACTAAAGTGTTAATTGATGAATAATAGAAACAGATGTATTGAGTGAAAATACATATTTGAAATAACAATAGATGGTGTGGATAAAGGTTTTGTATGGTTAAAGTTTTTGGAAGCTCTCTAGTTGTCGTTTCTGCTTCTGAAAACTCTAGAAAGGCTGTGAACCTTTAAATCATTTACTTTGTTGCCTTCTGAGTCTGAAATGAAGCCAAAACAAGTCACATTTTCACTGTAATTTCTCTTTTTCTACCACCTGGGGTTCCAAAATATGTACTAAATACAGAATTTAAATTCCAAGAAAGTAAAACTTACTTTGTTTATAGAAAGTTTTTTTTGGTTTTGGTTTTGGTTTTGGTTTTTTTCAAGACGAGATAATTCTAACAAGTTAAGGCAACGCGAGTCTATATATCCTGGAAGATTTCATCATAATTAGGTTCTGCTGGAAGACAGCTGCAGGCTGTCACTTTTTCAGCTATTTCTGAGAAGAAATCTTGATTAAAACAACATTTTTGATTCCCAGTTGTAATGGACATGAATTAAAATCATGAATTATGTCTCAAAAACAGTCACATATAAGGACTTTCCAAGCATTTGGACATACAAAAACAGGAGATATGCTTTTTACTGTTATTAACTTCATAATGTGCTGAAGATTAAGATAATCCAGCATTTTCTACTCACCTCTCTCTAGGTGTGTGTGTGTGTGTGTGTGTGTGTGTGTGTGTGTGTGTGTGTGGGGGGGGGGGGGGGGGGGGTTGTACATAAACAGATCCACAATCACTTCTTAACCACTGGATGTGGAAAAAAACAGAGTTAATGGAGGATTATTTCCCAGTACTGATTCAGAACAAGAGGATTTAGTCTCTTCTTGTCTGAGGAGGAAAATAATTCATATTTATATTTATTCATACGGTCTTTGTGAGATCTGTCATATTTTTCAGACGTATTCTGGCTGCTGTCTGTACAGATGGATGACATTTTTTTATGGTATTGCGGATGTTTATTCTTCAGTATTCAATATCGTAAGTAGTCCTACTTGTATGTCAATAGTTTGAAGTCTTTGATTGAGCTGTTGCTGCGTGTTGAACTTTTGTTTTTCTGATATTGTGCTAAACACTAATCATGTGTTTTGCTGTTGTTTCGGCAGATGGTATCTCCACAGCGGAGTCACAGAGACGGGGAGAGATGCTTTTCTGTTTGAGCCTGCAGACTGACAGATTTCCAGCTCATTAACTTGAATAGATATTTGACTCTATCCAGAAAGTGTGTCTGAGAGAGTCAAACAGAAGACGGAGAGTGATGGAAACAGACTCCGTTAATGAGAAAGTAACTGATATCTCCTGTTTGAACTTGGGGAAACATTTTCCACTTAGGCAACGGTGACCTGGAACATTTTCAGAGTGGACAGCGTGTGTGCATCTTTCTCTTTGTGTTTGAGTTAATTGACACGCTGCACAGGCTGCAATTGCCTGTCTCCATAATGGTTGCCATGGTGACGGGGTTCAGTGTGACAGATGCGTTTGTGGCGAAACCGGGATACGGAAAACCACAAGGGACACACATGGATTTGGAGGAAGCGCTGGCGAGGAGATAGCCCAACAATGAAAAGGAATAAAATGACAATGCGGAGCATTCACAATGGACACAGCGGATGAACACGTTGGCAAAATGAAAAGGGATTGCTAAATGCCAACAATCTGGAATGAATGCTCCAATCTGCAATGTTATTCCACCTGATTAGAGACTTAAAGATCTAATTAAGGGTGAATTTTATGAATCATAGGATTCCCAAGAACAATGACTGAGGAACTCAAGCGTGCATCGATTTCTCTCTGTTATTTTAATTTCTTGGTGGCAGTTTGCTGAGATAAGCTAATGCACCATAAACCCCACAGCAGAGTGTGGACATCGAGCCCGCACACCTTTCTAAAACTTACTTCAATCACAGGTTTCGGGGACTTTCAAATGTTATTTGATCTTGTTTGAAGTAACTGTAGCAATACACATAAGTTGTGCAAGTTATTCAATTACAGGAGTTCTTTAAAGAACTGGAGTTCATTTACTAGTTTTGTAAAACTGAAAATAAGTAGTCACATGGGAATGTAGCTCAAGAAACATCAATAGCCTTTTTCAGTTATTGTGCTTAAACGTTATTGATGCAATATCAGAGCTGTCAGCATCACATAAGTTAAAGAAATGGATCAACTCATAATGCATGAAAGCATTATTCAAACAGTCATAATATATCATAAACAAACAACAGACAAACTGCGTGAAGCAAAGCTAATGTTTATATAAAGGGTAACGCATCACAGGCTAGTTCCAATATTGTGAACTGTTCGATATTTTTTATGTGCCTGTGAAACGGAGCGTGTTACTTCAGGAGTAACGAAATGCCCCTCCAGTAAACGGGAGTTTAGTAAAACAGTGTTGTTGTTGAATTAAAGCGTCCATCCATGTTCCAATATTCTCTACCAGCATCAGCTATAATGACAGTATAGAGAGGATATAGATAAAAAGTATTTGACTTATACAGTTTCATTGCCGGACACAGTTCATTATCCTCGCCAATGAAAATTGGAGCAAAAGTTATGTTTTGCGCATTTAATGATTGGTTTGTATGTATGTTTGTACTTTACCAACTTTTTTCGCAAAAACTATAAAGGGTTCAGGGATGATTTGTCATCATCCAAGGACCAATCCATTCGATTTTGGGATCGAACTATTCCAACATCACATCACATCTTGTGATTAAATCCAGCTCATGTTCCTGATTAGTGGCTGAATAATCCAAGGCTTGGTCAATTCTGCTTCATAATGACAGGAGGTCAGCTATTATTTACTCCATTGTAGACATGCTGGAGATCCGCTATGAGACGTCCATCAGGGCTGAAGCTGGCGTTAGCCATCTGCTTGCATACTGCTAACTCCGCTCTCCACCCCCCATTCTCCACTCTCAACCAATCACATGCCAACTCCCTCTAAGTAACCTGGTTTTACCAATCAGTGATATTGATCAGTCAGAGGCTTCCTAAACATTACAGCACACATCACTTCACACAGTTGGGCTCCAACCAGCAGTCAGAACATGCATCGAACTAACACATCAAACAAACACGTCAAACGGCTAAACTCTTAAACAATCGCACATTTTCACAATCATCACATGCAGGTATTGTGAAAACTTTGTATGAGCACAAAGCCTGCAGAGTCAGAGCTTCTTTCATTACCTGGCTGACTTACAGCAGTGTTCTCTGTAAAATCCATACACATTTATGCCTCTTGAATTTCAAAGCTTTTGTTATTGCTGCAAGCCTGCCGCGCACACTTAGGACTTGGTGATATCAATGTTGTTCTAAAGTGATTTAAGTTGTGTACACAACTTGAAGAAACGAGGCAAACCGAGGTAATCTGCTCCTCGTGATGTGATGCAGCACAGCGTCAGTCCAACACTTTCACCAGGCACAGCGCTCCTAACGATCGGAGCTGAGCGAGCATCACAGGGAAAACTTATTCTGTGTGTGTGTGTGTGTGTGTGTGTGTGTGTGTGTGTGTGTGTGTGTGTGTGTGTGTGTGTGTGTGTGTGTGTGTGTGTTTGTGTGTGTGTGTGTGTCACCTCTGTCTAGTGAGTGACACCTGCTCCCAGTGTGAGGAGACAAAATGACAGCCGCAGAAAGCAGCGGGCTCAAACCGGATACCTTCGCCTCGTGAGGAAGACAGTCATGCTGACCCGGAGACAGGTGTGTGTGTACGTGTATGTGTATGTGTATGTGTATGTGTATGTGTGTGCAATCTGGCTTGATGAGTTGATGTGCGTTCCCGGTGGCGTGTGGGTTGATTGGCAGGACCCGTTTGGGCATTGTTGATAACACACAGGAGGGCGACTGCCACAGATGAGCTCTGTCAAGCTGTCTGCCCATCAGACGCGCGCACACACACACACATACACGAGTCCCTTTCTTTCACAGTGACTCCTGCTTTGACTCTTGTTTGTTTAATACAGAGACTCTCCCTCTGGTCTCTGCTCTGTATCCTCACACACACACACACACACACACACACACACACACACACACACACACACACACACACACACACACACACACACACACACACACACACACACACACACACACACACACACACACACACACACACACACACACACACACACACACACACACACACACACAGGCTGTCAGGCCTGCCCATGGCCAGCCATTGAACCTGGTATACAGATAACAGCAGCAACGGTCCTCTCAGCGGGGGGAGGCTGTCTCATTTATATGTATCTGTTGATGTGTTGGGAAATCTCTTGTCACTTTTATTTGTGGCTCTGGACGTCTTGAAAAGAGCAGGTTGACATTTGGTGTGTATTTCGGTGCAGCAGCCGAGAGATGAGAGGAGGAAGTGGTGTTTTTGCCACGTTCACAGTCAGACCACAGGAACTCTCAGAAATGTTGGAGGATGTTCACACTTCCTTTTTGTTAGCTTGTCATGTGAGCCTGAAAAACCCGGCACACATTGAGGCTACGTACAACTGAGCAGTGGTTTTTGAAGTGTGCGGTCTGAGTAGAGGGTTTGCAGAAGTTTGACATAAAACATGAAATATAACAGCTCAGAGTTATAGACTATATATGAAACTCTTACAGATAATTTGATGCGAAAGCATCTAACTATCCCAAGCCTATGGATCATGACAATTTTTATGTTATGTGAGGATACAATACTTGGTTTAGATAATGTGGGGGCCTGGGGATGCTAGCAGTGTGCGGATCCACTGCATCCGCAAAGTTTTTATACCGGCTCCCAAGGTGGAAAGAATCTTTCATGGCCGTGTGATTCGCTGTCATCCCAGATAGACACTTCCCAGTTAGACGCTAATGTTTTGTTTTCCCAGATATGTGCTTCCCATTTGGACGCCTTATTATAATAAGTTAATTATTTTTGAACATTTCAGTGACCGAGGGTGTAGTTAGAAACTGCTGGAGGCAATAAATAGTTACTGCACATGCACACCCCCCCCCCCCCCCCCCCCCACTCGCTCTTGCATAGTAAATAGTTCCTTCTGCTCATGCGCCAGTCATTCGTCCATAGGGTTGTCAAGTTGTCTCGATTTTGTTCATGTTTACAGCGTATTTTTCTCTGCACACACGTCTGTGTGGTCTCATTCCAAAAACAAGTGACAGCGCCCTCCCGTGGCCCGACATACTCACTACATCATTGTCAGTGTGTCCGCTGCTACAGTGTAAAGGCACTACCTTTTTTTTTTTTTTTAATGGATTAGCTGTTGTCACGTGAAACGTTGTCATGTAAACAGGGCCTTAAACACTTGTGTTGGTTAATTTTTGATCAAGTAAATATAAATGTAGACTTGCTGAGGATAAAAACTGTTGTGTTACCAGTTAAATACTCTGCTGCATGGTTATTTGCTGAGTTAATGGAGGAAAATTTAATTAACAAGAAGCTTTTGTGTGTCACTAATTAAAGTCTCTTTCTGTGTGACACCCAGATGTTGATGAATCCTCTCCTGCTTGTGGCTGAGCTCACATCTGTCCCCAACACTCTCTGCTCCCTCACTCCGTCTCCCTGCTGAAGTTTCTGCCGAGGGGACAGATTTACCTGGAAACTTTCATCCCACCAAAAAGTGAGCAAACAGAGGAGCATCTGGAGCGGAGGAGAACCTGAGAGCTAACGGGACTGTGTGTGTGCGTGTGCGTGTGCGTGTGCGTGTGTGTGTGTGTGTGTGTGCGTTGGGTTTTTAAGACATCTGGATGATAGCCCTCACGCACACACACAAATGGGATTTTCTGTCCATCATGACAATAAAAGCCATTGTGTTGTTTGGCCAGCTGTTGCAGGAGATATCTTCATCTGTCAGGGCATCAGGAACGTGAGCTTACATGTTTCAGTTATCAAAAAGGTTGCGTGTGTGCGTGTGTGTGTGTGTGTGTGTGTGTGTGTATATGTTTGTATGTGTGTGTGGTCAGTGCAGGCAGGCATTCATAGACAAAGCTTTGAGATGATAAAGACATGAGTGACTGGTAATTGATCCCTAAAGAGCTGCATTGTGCCAACCTCTGTGTGTGTGTGTGTGTGTCAGTTCTTGTATGAATAATGAGGCTCTTTACCGAATCTGGCACATCACGGTCTCACCTGACACACACACACACACACACACACACACACACACACACACACACACACACACACACACACACACACACACACACACACACACACACACACACACACACACACACCCTTTAATTGGCTATTTTCATGTCAGCAGTTTGTCTCTCTTTAGGAAAAGCTTATTATTCACTTGTCATGTGTTGAGTTTCCCATATTGTGCTGTGAATTAAGGCCTAGACAGCTGGACAGAGGCAGTCACGTGCACGTTCGGAGGGGGCTAAACAAACATGCAGTTAAAACCCTCCACTGGGTAAAAGAAAAAAAGAAAAGAAATGTTGTATTGTGTTCATATGTTTGTATGATTCAAACCTTTAAAATAATTTTATCATTCTCATTTCTAGAAGTATCTTCCCTAAGAGCATTTTTATAAATCTGGATGACAAATATTTGTATGATGTTGATAATACTCTGTTAATGGAATTTGGTCATACTTGGTACATCTCGTTATAGTTTGTTCTTATGTTGAATTAAATCATTATCGCATTTTTCACAATATTAAAACCTTATAGTTTTTGGTCCTCTCATGTTCCCACTTGCACCTGATTCAAATATTTATCTTCAATAAAGTGTGAGGAAAAATACTTATCTTTTAAAGACAGATATCCAGGATTTACCTGCAATTGAGCACAAAGACACATATTCATGCAGACGGAGCAAGGTCATTTCAGACGTATGGGGCACAGGCAGACCAGGAAAAAAGCATAAAAAAAAAAAAAAGTGGTTTAAAAGAGATCAGCCAAAAAGGTAATACTTACATTGCACCACAAGATGGAGTTTTGGGTCACTGTGGAAAATTGCTACAGTCCCATTCACAGCCACCAAGCACGCAATTGTGTGACCATTCACTCCTGCATACCTTTAAATGACCAGCATTTAAGATTTAGATGGATTTTTCATTCATGTATAAACATATTTTAACTCAAATGAGACAATGCGAAGCTATGATTGAAAAGTGTCGTACACCTTGTGTCATTTACCCAGAAGTCCACAACGACCTGCTGAATATCCCGATGAAGAGAGCGAGCAGCAGGTTGGACCCAACAATCATCTGCTCACCGACATTGTCCATAACACACAGCTATTTTTAACCAACCTTCTGAACTCTTACTTACTGATTTCCTTTTGTGGATGATGGAACGGACCGTCGGTTCTTCACAAGTTGTCCTCTTGGTTTCGATTTCTCTAACCAGCAGGTTTTCACCGGTGTGTTTATCATCACATCAACCAACCACCAGCCTGAAGACGGATCGCTCTTCATCTGGGCTTTGCCCTTTGCCCTGTTTGACCCCAGCAGGAGGACAATACTCCGGCCGACGGAGATCTCGGGGTCATACAGATACCGAAGCTTTCACACCACCGTCGGGGATTTTCTTCCATGTCGAACTAGTCCGCACTCAAACAAATCAATACTCTGGATTAACCTTGAGAGCTTGATCTGACCTCTCACCTTCGGGGCGGAAAGATCAGAGCGAGCACATTACAGGCTAAACTTTAAAAGAAAAAAAAAGATGTTTGAAATTGATGTTTCAGACAACTGCATTGAGCTGCAAGTAGCTGTTATACATGTTTTTACCACAAGGTGGTTTAATGAGTCGGTTAAACCAGACAAGAAGCAGCGGCAGGGGGCTAATGCTGGTACAAGTTGTGATTCATGGAAAATTGATTTGTGGCTTTATTAACGTAGTTCCACCCAAAACACAAAGGGGATGTTGCACTTGAAATGATTGGCATTGTGCTTTTTGATTTTCCGAAGTGTCTGATAACCCGTCTTTGTTATCCAGTTTATCGAGGCTTCATCAGAATGAGAAGTGCCGTTGGGCAGCTGGTCGTCGAGCTATAAACAAAGCCGGCGCTAATAAATGCAATTGGTGTTCAACCCAACAACACAGACGACCCAGCCTCGAAGACCATTAAAATTTAAGAGATGCCATGTAATGTCTGTTCGGTGACATCAGGGCTTGGGCCTCGCGCCAAATCTCCACCAGTCCACCCCTGAGCGCCGAGCATGCTTAAGCAATCATGACCTGGCATAAGGTCCATGTACGTAATCAATTATTCATCTGGAAGGTGGGGGAAAGTCGGCCCATCTGCTGAGGGGAGCAGTCCTGGCTGAGTTATTGAGCTGGAGCCCGCACTGCTGCTTAACAGCCATCCAGCTCGGTGTTGCTCTGGAGCGACGGCCACAGACATAAACCAGAGAGGCTGTTCCCTCAGACGAGTCTTTGCTTTCACTCCAGGACTGATGAAAGATCAACTGAAGTGATGCACGTCTGAGCATGCTCTAATTTGATGACACTTTGGGGCAGTTTGTTTGTCTCGCCATGAAGGAAGCTGATGTTTTGTTTCTCTTGATGAAGCTGCCGCACAGATGGTGCGTTACGATCAGCCCTCGCCTCCCAACAGCAGTCCGCAGTCACAGAACTCACCTCCAGAACACTGAATCTGATTAACAGCAAATAAGACACTAATCTCAAACCTGGAGATACTAGAGCCAGATTTATAATGTATCCAGGGGGAAATATTCCCCCTGAATCCTACTTAAGTCTGTGATCATTCTGTTCATGTAGATTATATATTGCATATCAGATGATAAAGTGATAATTCTATAAATTGATTAAATTTCCAGTGCTGGAGTTCATTATTGGGTTGCCCGACTCATTCTGGAGCTACACTACACTCTAGAGGCTGAGATGTGCAGGACTGTGATTCTCCGGATTTACTGGATCACAAATCATCTGGACTGTCCTCAGCTGCCAACCTCGTTCAAAAATTCAGCCAAAAGTTCAGGATTTTGTTTCAAAAAGCAGGGATGACTACTCGAGAAACAAAACAAACAAAAAACAGATTTGTTCCCTCAAGTTTTCTATTTTATTCTGAAATTTAAAATGGCCAGTGTTCCATGTCAATAACCAGAGGTGTTAAAGCTGAGTAGTTTTATGTTTTTTAATAAGTCAACCAGTTGAAGTATGGTGTCGTTACATCAATCAAGGATGAATTGAAATGATTAAACAAAGTTCAGCCAGGATACCTGTAAAATTTTAAAGTACTTTCTGACCTGAAAATAAGATTCAAGTCAAACTATGATGCTTTATTATGACTGCACCGCTGTGAAGATTTTTGAACAAAGTTGTCTTTGTCTATGTCTGCAGAAAAGTGGTCAAATTACTGAAAAATAGCATCATTTAACAATACATTTACTAATTCATATTTACTTTTTTAGTACTTCAATACATTTTAGAATTGCTTTATTTTCTTCAATATGTAGAATCGGTAGTACTTTCTTTTGTTAATTCACAGGGGATTTTCCACTTTTACTTCATTTGAACATTTCTCAGCGGAAACATGAATCTGCTCTGCCAGAAGGTTAAATAGTAGTCCTCTGCTGCCATCTGCTGGTGAAATAGAGAAAATTATCTACACTGAATCGGTGCAGGCTGAGCTCTAATTCACTTGAGGTTGTTTTGTTATTTGGCTCGTGGTGAAATTGGAACATTCATCTGACGTCTGACATAGAGTGTAAAAACAGTTACATAATCACTGCACGAGCTTAGTTAAGAAAGAATCTTAGAAGGACCAGATTCTTGTGCATGACAAAGTCTTTTTATGTGAACTTGGCATATTTATTTGATTTCCCTCCGACTTTAAATTTTTACTACGATTTACGGTGTACTGCTCATTAGTGAATTTTTACCCGAATATAGGAGAGTGGAAAACAGTTTTATGAGGTTTAGTTGTATGGATTTGTTCTCTTGTGACTGGAAATGCTTGGAATATGTGTGACCCTGAATTTCTCTACTTGTGGGGTCCAAAATGAAGACGTCGGGGAGAACATGAAGCATTACGTCAATGGAAATCCTCATGAAGACAGCGTTGTGCGTGTGTGTGTGTGTGTGTGTGTGTGTGTGTGTGTGTGTGTGTGTGTGTGTGTGTGTGTGTGTGTGTGTGTGGCCTCAGGTGGCTCTGGATACAACCTGTCTAATTGTAGTCAGGTGCAACACAATCAGCCAGCAGGTCTCCAGGTAGAGCATCGTTCTGGAACGCTTTGCAAAATGAATGAAAAACAATCAACTTCTACTGTAGCAAAGCTTTACTGAGTCAATATCAGGTGTTCCAGCCAAAAAAAATTAAAGTTTATATAAAAATTGCATTTGAGACTTGACGATCCCTGTTGTTGTTCCAGTCGGTCTGATCAGTAAACACATCGGCTACTTCTTTTATAATTAGAAAATCACCTCCGGGCTGAAACTCTCCACAGGATGTAGAAACTACTCGGCCGACAGACTTTTCTCCCAAAAAATATATATATATGTCTACTTCATATCTACAAACAGCTGATGCCAGTATACTGAAATTACATGAATGCTACAACACTTTTGGACAGCATGTCACACTCTAACGGTTACAGAGTCGAAGCATAAATACTTTTCACTGTAGAAACATCCAGCTTCTTCACGAAATCGTTCAGCTACACAGAAAAATAAACTCACGTGTACACCTGGAAATGGGATTATGTTTGCGACCTACCATTCTAGAATTTAAGAGTCGAAGTAAAAACACTTAAACACTGACAGTGTAGAAGCAGACGTCTCCCTCGGTATTCAAAATGTGTTCTTCCCCCCCACCCCTCACCCCCTCCAAGTTCTACTAAATATTCGTTTGTAAAACTGAGCTGTTCATAGTGTGGCCTCTCCAGCGTGTTTAGACGAGTACATTCATTTACATAAGGCAGGCCAGGAGCTACATTGTTTTTCAGGGGTGTTTCGATCACAGTGTGTCAAACAAGAAACTGAGCTGGTGTCACTTTTGGCATTGAAGCGCCCAAATTCACATGAATGGTTACAGGAGACAGTGTGAGAGCAAATCAACAAAAGAGATATAAGATGCATTTAAAGTTGCCAAAAGACCAAACAAAAAGGAATCAACATATTAGTGACGTTCAATTAAGTTCTCATGGAATCCAGCAATGGGCGAATTTTAAACAATAAAAACAAAAGAAAGGAGGTAAGAACAGGATAATAAAACAATTAAAAAAAAAAAATCCAAGTATCACCGTCCATAGCAAGTAATTCCTTCAAGGTCCAGAATTGTAGCGATAATCCAGTGACGCACCGTCGTCTAACTTAAAGTCTTCAACAGACCGTTTGGTCTTTCATCCAGTGTCCTGCTGCAGTGTGGCAGAGATCCAGTGATAAGACAGAATGACACAGTAACACAAACATGGCGGCACTACAGAGAGACGACAACGCGTACCGTCGGCCCGCTTTAGTTCATAAGTCCGTGTTTTAAAGTGTCAGTGATTTCCTCAGATAAGACTTCCAGTATTTCTCCTACAGTTGGGCCTCCGCCGACTTAAAGCGACGGATCACTAAACGACGGAGCTCGGGTTAGGTACTTTAAGTTAACGCTGGTGGTGAAGGTTTAGAAAAAAACACTAAACTTCCAGTCGAGTGAAGGTTAAAAATTGTCGGTGTGTGTTCTTAGTGTGTTTTCAGGAGTGAAGACGGTGAGCTGCCTTCCTTTTCTGCTCCCCCACCGCACTCAGCCAGGGTGGAGGGGGAGGGGGAATCAAATGTTCTGATGGCGGCTCGCCTCTTCATCAGAGCTCAGTGGTCAAGAGACCTCTGGGTTTGGCGCCATCCTCCGAGGCTGGCGGCTGAGACACAGTGCTGCGAGACAGAGGACGGGGGGGACGGGGGACGTCATGTACTTGGTATAAACACACCAGATCAACTGCAGGAACGAAAAGTTAACATTCCCTATAATTTATATCAATGTGAAACTCATATTCTTCAAGATTCATTACATGTAAACTGAAACGTGAATTGTTTTTTTGTTTTAAACTTTCATAATTTTAACTTGAAAATGCCGTGTTTTGAAATATAAATCTCACAGGATCAGGTGAGCTTTCTTTAACCACACCCTTTGTATAAAACCGCGTCCTAAGAAATTATTGATTTTGACAAAAATGTATTTATTTAACAGGCAGGAGACCAAAACTGGTCACCGTCACATTCCTACATTCGTATGACTGCTAGAGGAACAAGAAGTCACCAGTTTGTTCTGTATGGCTAAACGTGAAGGTTCGTTATCAACCACTTCTAAAGTAGAGAGAGAAGCTGTTTTTCTAGAATTGACGGAAAATTATGAAAAATACAGATCCTACGCTGCAAAAAAAGTGGCTTCACGGCCCATTTGAAGACATCGACCTTTAAACCTTCAGAGTCGTGAGCTCATGTTCCTCGGCGTGAGGCGGCACACTGCACACACCTTCGCTAGAGTGCATCTGTGAGGAGAGTTTTACCTGGCGGAGACGGCGTTCCGGGTGTGAGCGAGGTGGGGGAGGGCCGGGGTGAGAGCTGCTGCCCCGCCTGCGGGGAGGACGGGGGCGACCTTAGCAGGGGGGTCGGGGTCCAGCAGGCCGTTAGAAAAGACACTGGGAGGCTGCATTTAGAAGGGCGTGAGAGGAGACGGTCAGCGGTCTGCGGCTCCGCAGTGCAAACATGGACTAAACTAACGTTAAACATTTAAGTGGCAACAGTTTGAGGACGAACAAAAACGTCAGTCTGACTTGACATCAGCGGCGACCAGCAGGGGGGAGGGCAGACAAACTCACAGCAGTTGTGGGAATGATCCAGCGAGGGGTGATAAGAGGTTTGGGCTGCTGCACTTGTGGGAGCTGAAACACAAGCAGAGGAACACGGTGACCTTCTATCAGGATACTTCATGGATTTTAATAGCTGATTGACAAGAGCACAATCATTCTAGAAATCCCTGGTGGCAGAGATTTTATGAGAAAAACACAGATAAGACACGAATTTGAAAGCAAAACGAGATCATAACTTGGTTTTTAATCCAAACTCGGTTTCACATTGATTGATTTTATGCTCCTTTTCATCCTCATTTGACCGCAGGCAAGACTTCTTACTGTTCTAAGTCAGTGGTCTGCGAGCTTTATGACCAAAAGAGACATTTTTTGTGATTTTCCACCAAATCAAATTTACTCGTATTTCATGTTACATTCATGAAGTTTCAACTACAATTTAGGATGAACATTTCATGATATTTTGAGCTGTTTCTGTACCCGATTTTTGCAATTTCACTCATTCTTTCCATTTATCAGAATAGAATAGAATACTTTATTAAACCCAGAGGGAACTTCGCTTTGCTCCAGGCAGAACAATAGAAAGAAAGTTGAATATCAAACAAATAATTAAAATATTATCTTTACAGAGACTGGATTAGAACACACTACCTAAGTAACTTTAAGTACAGACGCTTGAGTTCAAAGAAAGTACAGATCCATCCCTCTTCATTTAAATAAAAGTTGAAAAAAAAAGTAGATCATAATACGGACCCAAGTAGAGAAGAGTAAAGTGTACGGCATGTGTTTTTCGATGTCAGACTCCTTTTATTCTTTTTAAAAAGCAACTGAATTTTACCCAAAGTCAGAGGAGTTAAAAACTAAATCTTTTCTAAACAAAAAAATATTAACAACCAATCAAAACTTGAATTGGAGGCACGGACTGGGCGGATGGTCACTAACTTGTGACGAGTTACTGCCCATCTGGAGTGACGAGTTCGTTTGAACAATGACGGTGAGAGATTTGTTGTGGAGCGGCGTTTCACTCACCACAGGAGTTGGATCAGTGAAGTCAATCAGGTTGTCGGACAGCGAGGTTCTGTTTGACAGCTCACCTTCTTCCACTTTCACCTGAAACGCGACGCAAGCTTCAAGATACAAACACGCAAAAACAAACACCTTCCTCTTGCGTGACAGCAACTGTAAACACACCCGTGATAAGCAAGTGGCAGAAGATGCTTTCAGGAGAGTGTTTATCTGGCAGTGTTCTATCGGTGGTGCTCGGGAGTTTGTAGCAAAGAAGTGAACTTTATTCAGAAATCCTCGTTTTTTTAAAGCCATTTTTTGTTTGTTGTTTCTCTTTTAGCTCCATCTGAAGGAATCTACACTGGCCAGTTCTAACTTCATTCTATTATCTTTATTGTCATTGTGCCTTCCTGGTCTAAATCTTCTTTCCATTTCAAACCTATAATCTAAAACTGAGCAATCAAGAAGTCAGCTGATCCGTTTACCTTCGGCGCCAAGACCTCGCTGGCACACTCCAGGGGCATCATGGGAAGAGCCGGGTTTAAATCCTCAGTTAACCTCTCAGCACTGCAGAACAGAAAGAACAGAAATCTGAAATCCATTTGGTAAACCAAGCTCTTCCTCTTGTAAAACTGAAATATTCATCTTTTCGTTTTTAAAGATTGATTCATTCTACTTGTCGCTGGTGGTCTGAGTAGCATCTCGTTGTCAGGATGCGTGTGCGCAGTACTCGAGTGTGAAGCAGGAAAACATGCTGGCTGCAGGAAGCATTTACTGCATCAATGAGCCTTTGGCAATTGTCTGCTCAAGCATCTGCGTGTGTCTGAGTTTTCTGTGTCATTATTCTGTAAACGCATCTTGAGCAGCGCTGTATCCAGGCAGAACTCAGGTCATGTGACCTCCACACAGCCAGACCAGCACAAACCTCACACATTCAAACACACCAATAGATGGCAGCAAAGACTACAAAGAACAAGCAACTTTTTTTTTTTTGTTTGTTGTGAGATGACTTTAACTGATTCTTTCTGCCGTTTGGCAGAAATTTGATATATATATATAGATGATGATTGTGTCTCAGCTTCCCCTCTGACATTGCCAGGTCAGTGAGGCAGAACCAACCAAACAGCCACTCAAACTCGATCCGATTCCAAAACTAAAGAAACAAAAATCTCAATCATAATCATGTGCACAACTTGTGAAAACAAACAGCGTTGCTCTATCTGCAAAGTGTTTCACAATATTTAAACAATAGCAGCATAATTATTCATTAAAACAGTTCTAGTTCCTTAGCGACATGCAGTTAGGTCCTTGATTTGGAATTGTAAAAAAAAAAAAAAAAACATAGTTATTCCTGAATATTATTCAAGTAATTTGCTTACAAAATAGGTTTACGTACAGACCAAAAATAAATTATTAACAACCCAAAGCAACACTTAAGTAAAATAAGATTGATTCCACTAGAAATTCTTTGGGGCTTTAAACTGCTTCTTAAGGACCTGCTGTGGTGAAGTATCTGCAGCAGTGACCACCACTGACCCCAACAGTAGAGACCTGATGTATTGAAATACCATTTGTCACATCAAAATTAGATTTCTAAAAAGGAAATCATGTGAAATAACAATCTTAACTCTTGGAAGAATATATTCATAACGTATTCTGCTAATCTGTTCCGTGCACACACACACACACACACACACACACACACACACACACACACACACACACACACACACACACACACACACACACACACACACACACACACACACACACACACACACACACACACACACACACACACACACACACACACACACACACACACACACACACACACACACACACACACACACACACACACACACCTGGTCCCTGCAGACGACACCAGGGAGGCGGGCTTCAGCAGGTCCCAGGAGTCCTGGACGTCCGGCCGGCTGCTAACAGAAAGAGACGAGTTACTGCCCATCCGCCCAGTCCGTGCCTTCAGCCTGGCAAAACAGACAGAACATGTTTCTGTTAGTCTGAGTGGGAGTGTGTCTAACATTACACACATTCCTGCTGGAAATATTTCCCCTGATTTACAGCAAGTAGAAAGCGTGACTCACCGGATGGGATTAGGCTGATCCTTCTACACTCAGTAACTCTCCCAGTGGAACATACATATATCAACGACTCTGACTACTTCAGGATATATTGACTTTAAATCAGGATTTGCTGTCAAGTGAGAGCATTTTAAAACACAATTTACTTATTAAATCCTTTTGTCCCTTCAAGTATGTAAACTAAAGCACCGGATAACAGAAGTGACCAAGTCTGATGTTTGTTTTTCAATCTGCTGTAGATTGTCGACACTGTCAGGGACTTCTCTCTCCATCAAGTCCTGCTTATAAAGACGAGCCGCGGGTGATGTCATGTTGCAAGCTATGCTAATAATCCCCATGAATATGCAGGAGGTTAATCAGCTCGAGCAGCGGGGAGCACAGTGACTGGAGACAATGCACCGACATTTGGCATGACCGAGGAGGGAGGATTTCAAGACAATGGAGCACAGGCGATGACGGCTTTTCTCTCAAAAAATGACTAATGCAGGCAGGGCTGTCGTGTAAACAAACAATACGTTTATGTAGAAATAAAGCTTAAGAAGAAGCACGCTCATACCTGGCAGAAGCCTCCTGAAGGTTGCAGTTTTTGTCTCCAGGTAATACACCATGGTCCTCCAAAGGCGTCTGCACAGAGATACAGGAAGGACTGTGTGTGAGAGCTTTCACTGCTAACATGTTGTCATATGTCTGATCAAACATCACTGTGACGAGAGCCTAAGTTCTTGGAAACAACACCATTTTTTTTAAATAAATAAATCACTGAGCAGATAATTTTGGATTACTGCTCACTTCTTATACGTAAATATCAACTATCTGAACAAAGTAAGGCTGTTGAAATCAAAACAAGGTGCAAACATTTATTAATTTGCATAGGAGAAAATAAATAATAGGTTTTTTACATTATTGAAGTAGCAATATATACACATCTTTTTAAAATGTAATAAATTCTTCCTATAGTTAAATATATAACTACTTTTGGCAGGTTTTTCAGAAGTTTGCTTGTTTAAAAAAAATAGGCATAGTGAATGAGATCCTCATCATATTGATCTATTAACGATATTCAGCAACACTCCCAATTATGGTTGTAAGAAAACATTGTCATAATGCAATTACATTATTGGCACGTTATTACATTATTCGATTTATTACATTCAAAATTCTTACTTTATTGGCCATTATGACATTATTGTGTGTTATTGCTTAGAGACTGGAGTTACTGAAACTGTGTTGTTTAAACAGTCTGTTCAGCACCTTGAAGGCAGCAGCCTCAGCTTGAGCTTTCAGGATATTACTCTTCAGATCCTCCGGGATGCGCAGTGGAGTAACAACCGGGCTGCTGCTGGCGCTGTTCAGGACGCACTTCTCTGTCAGTTTCACCACATCCTCCTGTTGGAGCAGATTCTAAAATGTCAGAGGGGAGGGGGGAAACATTCTCCCCGCAAACAAATAACAAACACATTTTCAAGTGAAAATTGATATTAAATTATAAAGTACAATGTTTGATTCTGTGTCTATGCCCACTTGCTTCACAAACACAAATCTGTATCTTCACACAATCTCCGAGTCAGTTTGAACAGAAACATTGTCGAGACTCACTCACCAGATTGTTCATGGCCACATTAAGGTTGACATTATTTCGTGGCGTGAGGGGAAGTGGACTGCTCTCCAACTCCAGCTGTTTCAGACGAGCTGCTGCGTCTGAGGAGACGAAAACAATCTTCTCACACATCATCCAAGTCAAGGTGACTGGAGCCGATGCCAGCCAACTCGTGTAGTATAGGAAGAACATGCAAAGGCCCACAAAGCCAGATTCAAACCAGGGATCCTCTCACTGTGAGGTGAGAGTGCTAGCCACTCCACGTACATATCTAGACCTATTATAATGTCATTACATTTAACTACCAGTATAAATCATTTTGCTTTTTGGTGTACTTTTCTTTTTTACTTTCTGACTGAGCTCAAGTAAACGACGACTAGAATGGCTAAATGAGACACTTGCTGGATTACAGCAGATCAAATGGCTTGTACACAAGGCGTTAAGAGAGTTTCCAGTAAAACACTAGTCTCACCAGAGAGACTGAGTGGATCGTCCACAGCCCCGCCGGCCGCGGCGTAGACTCCGCTGGGTCCCGCCTCCTCCGGAGCCGCCGTCGTCGACGGGACGACAGGAGTCCTGAGGACATCGTCGATGCAAGTCTCCATCAGGTCAGCAACTGCAGGCAGGCTGGATACAAGAGTGGGAAAGAAGGAGGAGGAGATGTTAGAACCGATAGATAATGGTATTGGTTTTCCAAACAAACAGAAGAGTTTAATCAATCATAAAACTGAGAAAACATTAATCATGTTTGTCTGAACCAGACGAGCTTACCTGCATCATATAGATGGGACTCCAGAGAGATGGTAAAACTTAACTCATGGGGGTTTTTCCAAAGATGAACAAAATATACATATAGATCATTTACCAAGGATAAGGTGTTTTCCACTGTAAAAGCATTTAGAATTGAAAGCACATTGTAAATAATAAAAATAGACATGGGTCTACTGTACAAGCCCCAAACCAAATGTCTTCTTCAAAAAGAGTCAGTCCACGAAAAATAAGCATCCAAAACAAGTAATAAGTTTTGTGGGAAATGCTGTGGTGTAATATTCTCAGAATTAGAGGTCCTCCAAGCAAAGCGTTTGATACATGGATTGTGGTGGAAGCTCCGCCAGCAGCTCGGTAATTACCTCATATTCCTGTCGCCTGAAGACACAGCACAAAACAACAAGTACACACTGCTGTGTGCTGCCAGGAGAGAAGAGAGGTTACACACACACACACACACACACACACACACACACACACACACACACACACACACACACACACACACACACACACACACACACACACACACACACACACACACACACACACACACACACACACACACACACACACACACACACACACACACACAAAATGGACAATACTTTGTCCACAAACTCAGAAATCCATGTAAACACTTCCACATGTTCAGTAATCCACGAGGAAAATGGAAGGGAGATAACTTATTCTGTAAAGGTAGATGGTGAATGATGGAAAGTGGAAGAAGATACAACTGCAGTTCACGTCCTTGACCAACCTGAAGTGTAATAAGAGCACCAAACACTGAAAGCCGAGTACGTAAAGTCCCATCTTTTATTCTCTGAAATGATTCACCACAGACAGTTTTGGAAAGAGGCACCTCCTTTGGTCACAGTGATGTTGTAAACATTCAACTAAGTCACAATAATAAAAAGAATCAACTTCATTGGTTGAGCAATAAATATATAGCTGTGCAGCTGTAGTGAACATTTAGTGCATTCGACACAGTCTGGTCTACATTTATGATTTACCTTGATCAACGAGTAGCTTCATAGTATCTATGTTTACAGTGTCTAAAGCAAATGCCGACGCCGTATTACAAATACAGTGTTTTAACAGTGTACACAACATTTTTCCATAAAACTTTGATTTGGTGTTTAACATTACGGTGTTCCTGTTTGATCTCTGAGGCTGCTGAGCAAGAGAGAGATACCAGCTTCATAATAAAGCCCTGAATGAGATTTAGCAGAGACTACGCAAAAATGCATCCTGCTGCATTTCTCAAATGCTTTCAGGAAAGAGAGAGAGAGGGGGAAAAAAAAGGTAAATCCAACAGATGAGGAATTTTTGGAATGCACCTCCTCTAATTCTCTTTAGGTTTTTGTTTCGTCTCAGGTCATTTTTAATAAATATTAAAGATATGACCCTCTTATTCAAGCACTTTCTTAAAAACTATGAATATATAAAATACAACTTAAAAAAAAAAAAATCATTTGATAGAAATGAGGTTGCTTTATCAAATATAAAGCAACCGAGTTTGAAATATTATAAAAACAAGACGTCTCTTAGATAATGAGGCTCCGCTTAAACTATCCAGGAACTGTGTGACCTATTGTTTCCTTGCAGGGTTGAGAGTGGAATTTAATTCCTGAGCCTCGCACTGATACCATCTTACCCCGAACGGCCAGTTTCACTGTGAGGTTCAGACTGAAGGTCACAGCACAAAAAAAAAAGTAAAAAAAAAAAAAAATGGACAGACAGGGAGAGAGCAATAACTTTTTCAAGAGTGCCATTAAGCTGAGGGTCAAACAGACGAGACATGATAAGGCTGGCGTGACTGAGCGCTCCGCGGCTCTTGACGGAATAAACAACCTTTTCTGTCGAGGAATGTTTGTTTGTCTTCACCCACACCACACAGCAGTGAGCGTGTCGTGCAGACACCGCCACAATCGTCAAGTTTCTCAAGGACAGGTCACTTCAGGGGGGGGGTTTCCACTTATCAGTGTGCTGACTAGAGACGGTGGTCTGCGGGTCGCATCTCTCCAACTCGGTGTGGGGGGGGGTGCTTTGCGGAGACATGAGCTGGGAGGATGGTAGGAGGAGGAGGAGGAGGAGGTGGAGGACGAGGAAGAGGGGGAGGAGGAAACCTGGGGGAAACAGAAGGACAAGGGGGACGGGAACAAACAGGAGGTGGATGTACAAAAAAAATAAAATAAAGAGTGAGAATGATGAGTGAGGTGAGGAGACTGGTGTGAACGCAGTGATTGTGAGCAGAGGAGGGGAGAAGGAAAGCAGATGCACGTGCAGAAGACGAGGAGAGAATCCGTTTCACTGCATGCACGAGCAACAGATGAGTTAATGTGCAGTGCTTCACTGTACTTTGCAACTGGACACAAAGGATCTAAAGCGACATCAATAAATTAACATGGTGTGCACGGTTGAGTTGCGCGGCTCACGTTAATCACGGGGCACGTTTCTTCTGCTACACTTTGTGTGCACCGGAGTGTGCCGTGACACATGTTGTCACATGAACTCTTGAGGGAAGCAGCCTTGAGTGAGGTGGACTGAATGTCTCTGGAGCATCGGTGACCCAGCTTTGCCCCTCCCAATGGTCGATCGTTGAGGACTTGTGTCAAATCAGCGCTTAGAACGTTTATAAGCGCAGAGCAAAAAGCCCTTTCTTCCCGACATTGCCACTGGGGTGAACGGGAGGCCGGAGCGTGCGCTCCGTTCCCCCGCTGCCTCCATGACACAGTGACTAACGTGGCGACTGATGCCGAGGTGGACGGCAGATGAACTCCCACTGACCTCCGCACGCTCCATATAGTCCCTCGTTGGCAAATGAGATTACGTTCTAAATTAATTCCAAGGGCGCTGACATTTGACTTATCCAGTCTCCCACATGAGGATGTTTGAGAGAATAGAAGGGGCTTACAGGAATGAGCAGAGGTCAGCGGGGAGGCGAAGCGCAACATGTCAGCCGATGCATGGAGGAGAAACAGCTGCGTGGTACAGTGTAACATATATATATATATATATATGTGTGTGTGTATATGCTCGTTTCAATTCACAAATCTTATATAGGGCTGGGCAGTGAAATGAAGCAGGATGAGGATCAAATTTAGATCGTTATGATGATAAATGTATAACTTAATGACTTGAAGAAGCTTTTGATCTCAATGCAGAGGTTTCATCAGTGTAGCCAAAGCAAAAGAAATATTTGAGATTTGGAAAAAACAGACTCAGATTTCAACCAGACACAAATCAGCAATGAGGTGTATGCACTGAGATTTACTTGTGTCACGTGTGCGACACCATTCCCCACCAGTAGTGTCTCAGAAGTGGCGCGCTTGTCAATTCCACAAATTTTATTTTCAGTTTTGTGTTTCATATAGACTCTCACAGCTGGCCTGGTGCAAACAGGCATGATTCAAGTACAATGAACCACTGGCATGGTATTTTATTTTGAAAATGGCCAGACAAATGATGTCTGATTCATAACCAAAGCTCCGTTTGTAGCCAGATACAGCAATATGTAGGCATTCAACGTAATTTGTGCTTCATTTATCTGTGCGACTGAACAGTCTTTTAAATGTAAAACTATGATCACAATCTGCATTAAATGAAAAACGTTTAATAATAATCACTCTTCGTGAAATCATCCAGCCCTAATTTCACATTCATTGCCATTTAAAAATGAAATTTTACTTTGATGTTATTCCAGTTTTACAGGGTGGTCACATCAAAAACGTAAACATTCATCATCACCATCTAAATTTTCCATAAAATCTAGTTTCAAAAAACAAAGTTTATTTACCGACTTTAGTTTTATGATGATTTTTTGGTTTTTTAAACCTGTAAGCCAACTGTAAGCCATCGAGAGGTTCAGCAGGTATAATCACACACAAGGTTATTGTTTCAATCTCTAACATCCTTTTGCTTGTAATTTGAAAGACAGACAGGAAGTTTTGTCTTTGAGCAGATTGTTGCTTTAAATTTTGTTGCCTCCAAGTTTCAGGAGTTTCTTTAAAAAAAATATCTCTTTAATATTACAAGACATAATCTAACCAATGCTTTTAATTGGCAAATGATATACGTCCCCAGTGCTGGCGGGCGATCAATTACTATCACATGAATGATCGGTCACCATATTGAAATAAATTAAATTAATTCACCACATTTAAATGACCTACTTTGAGATATACTTTGAAAATTAAAGTTTCATAGCATCAACTTCTGATGGAGGCGAAACCAGCTGAGGATTGCAGAACTTCATGTAACATTCACATTGCATTTGAAGCGAAGACGACATGAGGAGGAAGGTAAAAACAGCGTCCTCCTCATCTTCGCATTTAATAGGTCGATGGCATAAAAACAAAAACTCTGAGATTTTAAGTGTTACATCCCAAGCTGATAAAATATTCAGGACTATGCACCACTTGTGTCACTGCTGGTAAAGCTGAAAAATTAAGATGACTAAAGAGGTTTCTGAAGGATTTATGGTATCGTTCATATATTAATACACAGTTTGAACAGTAATTCGAGCATGAATGCATTACTTTTTCTCCAAAATCCAAAAAGTACATTTGCAGTTGTTTTCTTAATAACAATTTGTTTATGACTGATTTTAATTGGGAGGCGAGGTGGATTAAGTGGTTTTCATGAGAAAACATTTTTTCTAAGCACATTTTCTGAAATTTAAGGAAACGTTTTAATTATTTGCGACCCGATTTCCTTCCGAGAGCACCACAGAGTCAAAGCTTCAGAAAAGGACTCGACATATTTATTTGTATCAAAGCGCATGCATAAAACTATCTTATAGTTATATCTTAATTAATGCTACAATATTCATTTTGTTGCTTACATTTCATTGAGTCTTATGCGTTTATGCGTTTTAGTAAAATTCCTACTGTGTTCTACTTTCATATTACAGGCATCACAAAGAGAATGTAATATTTTTATGTCGTCGGTCAGATTGAAAACACAAGCGTATAAACATTAAAACATTTAAAACTTTTTCTTTTTTTTTTTTAAATAGACTACAGAGGTGAGGAGAGCTATGTTAGTATGACCATTGGAGCAAACACAGTCATATTCATGGGAAGTAAAAAACAAAACAAAATTAATATTGAGAAATTCTTTTTTGGAAAAAAAAAAAAAAAAAGCTACTTTGCTATAGAAATTACATGAAATCCTCTTATTAAAACTGAGCGGAAATTTACTTTACAAGAAATTGGATCAGCCTGAGCTGTAAATCTGAGTCAGCTTCTTTTGTTTCTCCCAGAGGGAGCCGCACAGAGATCAGGAAATGAAACCAAAGCATGTAAGTGAGGTCTTCTGATTCATGAATTCTTCTTTTGGGAAGAGTTATTGGTACACTGGTTCCTCCTGTCCTCAAATCATGTGAAGCGGTTTGTAGTTTGGAAGAAAAGTAAACAGAAGAGCGGCCGACAAGATGCACAGAATGACTTTAGATAACTCAAAGAAAAGGATAGCGGCACACTAAAAGGCACCAAAGTCCAGCAAAGAGCAGATTAAAAAGCCGAGATCATGTCACATCGCTGATTCATGACACTAGATACAAGCGCCCCAAAATCAAAGCACCATTTCCTGCACCAATTAGGTTGGCATTTCATGCTGATCAAAAGCAGACAAACAGCAAAACACTCAACTGTTCTCTGTTCACTGCGAGGAAAGAGGGAAAAAAACGTTTTTTCCAAAGCCAAAATCAGGAACCCCACAGTGCAGCCAATGATTGGATAAAGCCAAAGCGAGGTCAAGGTTCGTTGTTTGAATGTACCTACCCAGCCTGTCTCCAGAAAGGACCAATTTGTCCTCAGTACATGTTAATACTGGAACACACAAGGGAACATCAGAGGTTTACACGAGAAGAAAGCAGCTTCACACAGCACATAACGGTGCATCCGCAAATCATTTCAACCCCCACGACATCAAAAACAGGATGCGTACAAACACACAGCTCGTAGATAACACAAAGTCGGTAATTAAAGAACAAGAGCCATCAACGGCAGTATGCAGGGAGCAAGAAACATCGAGACTATGAAAAATTGAGCCGTTTTAATTGTCCATTTAAGGAATGACCCCCCTCTTTCACCTGTTACCTTGATCACTTTAAGTCTGCTTTCATTCTTAAAATGTGCTTTACATGTCATTTACACCACAACGTTATCAAGAGAAAATTACCAACCCTGTGCTTTACTGCACATATAATTCGAGTAAATCGACAACAACAATAATGGAGAATTCCTAATTGTTTTGCAGGACTCATTTTGAAATGTAACAGGCGTTCCATGAACAAATTGCAGAGTTTTAATAAGCATGTTTCAGTCATTCTTTTTCTGAAAATAACATTCAACACACACTAATATTTTCTATGAAGAGAATGAAATGGTGTCATCTATCGTGTTTAAATAAATACCATAAATCGGATTTGTTTGGCCCAAAAATATCGGCACTACGCCTTTAAACTGACCGAACACTCCCATGATGCATCACTTGTGGCAGATAATTCGCTGTTTTCACCACTCTGGAAAAGCGAATGTGAGAATAATCCGTAAACACCAGAAATGGTGAATGACAGCTGAACGTTTACGTTGTTCAGTTTTCTGTGTGGACGATTGTAATAGGAATAAAAAGCACCAACTGACATCCAAACTACAGTGTTTTCAACCGCTCTGTGTGTACGAAGGCCGTTTAAACATGTACGTGAAATTTGTGGAAAAATTAAATTAAATAAAAAAAATACAAAATTAAAATGCAATAACTGTCAATGCCAGTTGACTGTTGGCATGTAAACAGGGCCTTTATGTATCTGACACACATATGTTTTAATAAGCAATGCAAAGCTTGGAGAGCACTTTATTCTCACTTGTCTCACAGAGGAAACCCTTAAAATATGTCAATAAATATCATGAAGGAATACAAGAAAATACTAGCAAGTATGCAATGTCATAAATGAAAGCATCAGTATTTCTTTCATTAAAATATACCTTAAGTTAATACAAATAGAAAAAAAAAAAAACCCCATTAGACTACTGATCCAAAGTTTAAAAACAATTGTATAATTATTGGTCAATGACTGGCTAGAACATGAAAACTCTTCGGCCATCTCTTCTATCCCTCCTCTCAATGAGATATGGTTGGTGGATAAGCCACACTAAGCCACTCACATGGCATTAGACCATGAAAAACACACCTAGCCATCCACCTACTTGTTTCAGCACCCAACAGGGATCAGTCAGCCGGCCCCAACCTTCACTAATCTGGTTTTGTTTTCCTCATCTTAGTGAGCACTGAGCGGTTGTAAGCCGCCACTGGCACATAAAAATAATGAATCGGCTATTAACTTTAGAAAGCTGACTCATCTGTTTTCTGAAACACTTATTACGCTCACAGGAAGCTGGAGTGGACTTTAATAGATATGGAGGGAATGATGTGTGTGCGTGTTCGGACACTGAGGCGCATAAAACTCAAATCAGCAGAGGTACCGACCTTCTCTTTTCTCCTCCAGGACTCCTGGGCAGAGCCTCGATTTCCATTGGCGCGCAGGCAGAAGCAGCTGCCGGGCTCACCACAGGCATCGCTGACCAAGCACCTCGACTGTTAACCACCTGGAGCGAGAGAGCGAGAGCGAGAGAGAGAGAGAGAAAGAGACAGTGATCACAGCTCAAAGTGAGAAAGGAAGAGACTGGACATCCCCAAATTGAGCAAGATAAGCAAGAGAAAGACAATGGAGGATAAAATTGTCATCTTTATCTGTAACTTTCAATCCGTCATTGTGATTTCTTTGTTACATTACCAGATATTCTCCCCATATTCTACCCCAACTGATTACATTTCTAAGGAGAAGATTCCTATAGTGATGGATAAAAAAAAAAGGAAGCAATATAAGCTCACGGCAGCTCTGCTCCTCACCTTGCTCTCTTTGCTGGCGCTGACTCCATTACCCGAGGACAGAGCCCTGAGAAAAGGCACAACGTTAGACTTGATTTAAAGCGTGATACAATTTATGTAGCACGTAACAACAAAACTATTCTCAAGCATGAGTCATAATGAGTTTGGATTTCATACAAGAAAAAACTGAGTTGATTTTAACAGCCGATTTTTGCTTGTTTATTGCGCGAGGATCTTTATGTAGTGACAACTATTCTTCCTGGGGTACAGAGAAGTGCTACATCCACTGCACAATACTTATAGATTACAGGTCCAAATGCATGTACAACACATCTTCAGACATTCATGTCTGGTGCTGTGATCATCTGTAGCCCTCGTCGGGACCAGTTGAGTTTGTGGAGACTATAAATGCCACTTAGCTGAAGGATAAGGCTAATCCTCCCTAAACTTTCATCCAGCAGTCTTTCATGCATGGCATCAATGTTGTTCCGAACAGATTGATGAACGAGTCGCGAAACTCTGTTTTGCACAAGCTGGCCCACGCGCAAGTCTGTTTTCACAGCAGCAGCAAATTGAATTAGCATGCAGCCCGTGCAGATTTGGTCAATGCTTTTATGGTTATGCTTTCCCCGTTCCACACCAAATTTGAAGTCCTACCATGAGCCAAGTTTCTAAACCCCGCGATTCACGTATAGTAATGCTATGTTCTGTCCATCTGTCAACCGGGTTTAAATAATCCAACCAGCAACGTCAGAGGGAAGGGATGGTGCAATCAGGTGTAATGAAAAGTCCCGTTCCTCACAGAAAAGCTTTGACTCAGCATTTCTCATGACAGCTTAAAGCTACGAGTGAGCTCATGTCTCAGCCCATACACAATGCGCTGTTACAAAAGCCTCAGTATTCAGATTATAGCTCAGCCTTATGATCATACTGAAGAAAATGTGTGAGAACCAGCGGCATTTTCAACCACCTCATTTATCATTTCTGATTCCATTCATTCATCTGTGAATCACACAGTAGCTAAATTTATCGACAATGATATTTGACAACATTATACTCACTCCTGTGGGTGGTAATGGCCTGTAGAGAACAGACAAAAACAGTACATTAAGTATATTGTGCAGATAATCATACAAAAGTACAGCATATGTTTTAACAAATCTTCAGTGTAAAAGGACATTAACATGGCTTTTGGAGGAATTCTTATCTCACCATACTAAAAATAGTTTTGTTTGGCTTGTTGAGTTATTTAAATGCAATTTTATTACACATAGATGACTGTTTTAAGCATTTTTTTTCTCCAAAAGTGTCTTCTGAGCTCTTGTAGCTACAGTTTCCTCACCTTCGCCCTTAATACACTTTAATTGCAGGACTGTGCTGGTTCCTGTTAGACTCACACAAAGTTCAGCTTTTAAAGTTCAACATTAAACCAAATAATGTGGTCAGGTTGAGCAAGTAGCAAATAGCAAATTAATTAATTAAAATGACTCAAGATGGAAAAACAAGTGTGAGCCCCAAAGCGATGAGCTTGAAAAGCATTCTGAAAACAAGCTTTCGGTGAGTATTTGTTTAGTAGATTAATTGTAACAATGGTAATAACTCGCAGATGATTAGTAAGCCTAATTTTTTTGGCTTATAGAAAGTGGCCAGATCGTCTCTGCAGGTATTCGATTACTGCTGTGTTCTCAGTGTGTGTGTGTCTCACCTCTGTTCTGCATGGTTCTCCTGGAGTAACGTCGACTGGGTCTCCTCTCAAACGAGGCCGACCGCCTTGCTTTATTGGCCTTGGTTGTCTGATACTCCGTCTTTCCACTGGTCAAACAAAACACAAACCTTTCTTTCACACTTGCAACTACCCAACAAATATCCTTCAAGCTAAAACCAGCTGTTGGTTATTTTTGGGTGAGTCTCATTGTCTCAAAAACAACAGGCACAGGAATGACCCCTGCTGAACTCGGGGCCCATCCAGGCGATAACAGTCTATTAACAAACCCCTGCGACCCCTGAGCAAAGTCAACACTGCCACCAATGCTTATCCAACTGGGTAATGTTTAAACACAACTCGCTGGCTACTGCCCTATGTTTACACTGGGAGCCTGTCTACTACCACTGCAAGTATCTGTGTGTACACACATGTGGGTTTTCTTGTATGTGCAGAGACCGACGCAGTACTGGATGTCAAACTGGGATTATCTTGTTGGTACACCCGAACACGCTGCACAGAAACAAACACATGCGGCACTTTGCTCATCAGTAGTCGCCTCATGTCGACTTCTAAATGAGCACAAGCTGCAGCTGCATTTCTGCTCAGGCTGGAAGTTGATATCGCCTCAATAGAAAGTGAGTCTTTAATACCAGAATGAGCCAAGCAGTTGTCACATGTTTATGATTGCATGTCATACCTTTAGCAGAAGTGGAAATTTGCATTGGTAGCAAAATGTTGACAAACATGAACAAAATCTGTCTACAATGATTTACTGATTCTTTTACTTTCAAAAGAAGGTACATTTAAGAGTTATTTTAGAGGCTATGATGGAGAAATCTTGCAGTACAATTATGGACTGTTCAAGATGTTATTACCTTTCTTAGCCTGAACACTCAAACCTCCTGAGTATTTCATTCTAACATAATCCAACCAAAGTGCCCCCCACCTCCCTCTACAGCCCGGAGCAGAAACAACCCGTTCATGCCTCTGTACCTGTATCTGAAGCGTGATCCCATGCGAATGAATCCGGAGCGAGCAGAGTTTTTCTGTACCGGCCCCCTCAGCCTGAAGAAAGCATGGTGCTCCACAGCGCACTTCCACAGATGCTTGCAGGCCTTCGGATGGTCCATCCTGAAGACAAAAGTGTGTTCCTGCTCTTTACCCTAGGGAAGGGGAGCACAAGCTTAGTTTGGGGGTAAAACAGAGGAGAGAGAGTCAGTACAGTAACACTGGAGCCTTGCGTGAGCGCCTCAGGCTGAAACCAGGAAACTTCAAACAAAAGACCAGTGAGTTATGTCAAGTTGGTTAAGATCTGTGAGGCTTCCAAAGTGTAATTCAGATTCGTTTACACGGTCACACACTGTGCTAATTTTCCTCTAATCATGGAGATATTTTAAGGGTTTTAATGGTTAATAACAGTAACATAACAATAACAATAAATCCTTTCGATGAGACACAAACTATCGCCCACTCAAAAACTCCACATGAATTATTTGTATTCAATACCAACTTTTCAGTCCGAGTTGACATAGTTTCAGCACAACTTCGAGACTGATATGCAAGGAATGAATGCCCGAGCTGGCTGTGCAGGTGCTGTCTCATTAATCTGATTTCACCTCGAGGGCTGAAAGTCTGCCTGGCACCATGGCCAGTTACAAAACTCCCGCTGGAATCACTCCAGCATTATGGTCATACTTCGTTTTTCATTTCCTCTCAGCTGCACTTGTAGCAGGCTACACGAGTCAGATCGGTATGAATTCTGCAGAAAATACGCATTACAGAAATGTATAACTTAATAATAAATAAAATAAGACGGCAACGAGCAAACGTTAATGCTTTAAGTCCTGTTTCAATGAAATAGGAAAAAATGTATCTTTAGCATTAATGTCCAACAATTCTTTACTCAGGCATATAATAATATTTAGGGGGGGGGGGGTCATCCATAACAAAGAAACTGAAAATCAGAGGAGGTGGGGCAGCGTAAGTTGCCAGTCCTCAGGATGTGTGTGATACTCCATATCTCTGTATTTGCCGTGTCAAAGACTGGCGACATATTTAAGGTTACCCTCTCTGTACCCATGGCGAACTGAGATCGACTCCAACCCGTGCTTCCAAGTTGGATGAAGTGGTAGAAATAGGTGACGGCCTTAAATCAACAATATCCGTGTCTGCAGCCGGCTGCTTTTAGTGAGCTTTCCTGCCTCAAGGTTCAAACTGAGCTGTAACACAAGTTATCTTGTGAGAGAAACCTCAGAGTGCACACTAAATCCCACTGGTGACAAAACTAACATACAGTATGCAGCATACGTCTGTGGAGGATGGAGCTGGGAGGCGAGGTGTGTGTGTGTGTATACGAGAATGGCGCATACTAGAAATACCAGAGGGGGCAGGCTTCTTTATTAACCTCACTCAAAGACCCCCCCGGATGGACATAAGCAGAGTCTCCTCCTCTCTCCTACACACAATCCTCTAGAGTATTACAGTACCAAATCTCGTTTCACTAGGCTTTAGTTTTACCCTCTATGGGGACTTAGAGTGGACTTCAAAGTTTTTCGAAGAAAAAAAAAAAAAGGCCTTTGATGAGGAAACAACACAAAGTTCTACAAGCTTATATACTGTTGAGGGATTTACAGAAATGACTTGTATGGTCCACCTGAGTTGATACCTTCAACGAAGTTGAGCAACTTGTGATTTTTATCATGCATTCATGATATATACTGCATCAGACAGGTACAGAGACACAGGCACTGTACTCGATGTATGAGTAACATCAGACACTGAATATAGTATTCTCATTTTCCACATGATACAGTCCCCTGTGAGTCGCCCCTTGCTAACCTGTTCATCGTCTTCGACCACCACCAATGTCAGCTTGCTTTTCTTGAAATCCAAACAAGTGATTTTGGGCCTGCAATATTAAAAACAAAACAAACAAAAAAAATAAACACAAAGTTATTTTGTCTCTAAAAAACACTGTAAAAAAATATAATGTGTAGGAATCTATTGGTAACATGACCCACCAGAAGAAGAGCCCGATCTTGGTTTGTCCTTCAAACACCAGGACTCCAGTGGGAGTTAAGCCCAGACTGTACTCATTACCATCTCTGGCCTGCAACACAGAAAAAAAAAACACATGAGACACGAGTATGGGCCAATGAAATATTAAAGTTGCTGTGCACTTTAAGAAGGAAGATCCCTCCTTGATTTCCCAGATAAGCATTCAAGTGTGCATCTGTGGATGAAGAAGATTCGTACTGCACAAGTTACCTTGACCATGTGCATGTCCACTCCATACATCTCCAGCCACTTGGCTTTGTTCAGGTAGTTAATCTCAGCTTGTGCTGGCGTCTGACCTCTGAAAGAGATGAGCGGCGATGAGGAGATAAAAGAACACAGAGATCCCAGCCGCATAGATAAGAAATAATTGACAACCGTCTTGATGAAATGTGGGCAATAACATGAAAAGACAGTGAAGCACTTCCACAATTGATATATCCATTTTGTGCAACACTCCGAGTGCAGTACTGAAAGCCCTTACCTGCAGTCCTTCCACATGTTATATATAGCCAGCTCCACACTTTCTGTCTGGTTGGGCATGAAGCGAAATTCTGACACCAGGTCCAGATTATGTTCTAATGGATCACAGTCCCCCATCTCAGCTGAAAGCACATATGTTTACAGGCTCGGTTAGTAGGTTTCTATGTGATTTGACACACCGAAAACATTTAGGTTTCACTATATAACTGGCAAGGTCTGTGAAGAAAACCTGCTGAATCATCAGGTGAGGAGCTGATTAGTATCTGACCTGGCAGAACGTATTAGGTGCAAGCTTGATAAACACCCAAAGTGGTTCAGGCAGGAGGAAAATGAGTAATGAGGTGAAAACAAGAAACAGTTTGCACTCAGCACGGTGCTATAAAGAAGCGGGACAGACACCGGGGGCTTCGGGCTTAGATTAAACTTTGCTTCTGGAAAAATACAAAGTGGGATTTGCCCGAGGCCGTTTCACGACTGCAGCTGTGAGCGAAGTCTCAGGACACGCGATAGGAATAATAACCAGATTTATTTACTTTATGGGGCAAAAAGTGAAAGTGGTTCTACAATATAATTCAGAGAAACAGAGAACGCTCAGCTGAGGGGAAAGAAAAAAACAGAGGGTGCTGGATTAGGGGGCCTCCGAAGAGGACAGCGCACTAATGAGCTGGCATTTACCCCACAGTGACTGTGTATGTGTGCGCCTGAGGGTTTGTGCACGCAAGCTCATTCCACCAATGTCTGTGGTGACTCCGTCTTTGTTCCTCTTAAAGTACTCAAACTGCTCTTACAGGTACATTTCGCATTTTTAACCAATAAAGATGGGAAGTTTTGTTGTGTGGAGTCGCCTCACTGATGCTGGGAGGGAAAATACTCTCAATTTCTGCTTCACTTTCGTGAGCTGAAAGTGTGACAGCCAAACAATGGCAGTCAAATTATAATAACATTTTAAGACACAATGAGACCGGGGAAAAAGTGCAGCATTGAAATTATGTATGCTTTGAACCAAAGACGTGAAATGAAAACTGCTGGAATCTGCTCCATTCAGTCCTGCTGCCGAGCCGCGGCTCTCTCAGATTTGCACCCGTATTGTCGTGGAGGAGTTCCTGTGCCTCGGTGACCATGGCGGCTCCGTTTTCAGTGGCGTTAACTCGAGGCAGACGGTGATTTACAAAGGCAGCCATGACTGAATGAAAGAAGATCAAGGAATTCTCTCACAGTACAGAGACACAAGGATCAACTGATGCGACCAGGCTCTGTCGGGAAAGCGGGGCCTCGACCTGACACAACTTATTCAACGTCATCAGGTACAAAGTGAGTGTCAGGATTAATTTATACTGGAATCCAGCATCTTAAGTTAAATTCTGTTGTAAATAAAAGAGGGTTGCTTGGATACTACCGCTTTAATAGACAGTTAAGTGCTTATATTAATGTATTGATATGAAGACTTCATCATGCAATTACTATTTTTAGAATTGGTTTATAAATGTTTAACTTCCATTAGAGGGAATTAATGTAGTGATTAAAAATGTTATTACTGACACTTAAACATTCACTGTTTATTTCTCAAATACAACATCACCACACACTTTACTGAAGTATAAGCACAATGTCAAACTGCCCTTGTCTGCCTCAGACTTCTGTCTACCTGATAATAAATAATATGAAGTGAAACTTCATACAGAAAATGACTGGATTTACTGCGTCTTCTGTGTGGATGCTTCCTGTCTTTCTTGAGTTCCACTGCTCAGCTTGATATGGCTTCAGTCAAAAACAGATGCTGATTCTGATGGAAACACAAGCTTTGTGGAAAATGTCGCTTGCAAGAACCTTGCAAGAATTTTGGACGAACTTTGCAAGAACCTTCTTCTTAGCATTGCCATTGATTGAATTGGTAATCGGCACAGTCCCAACACACAAATTAACCAAACTGAAAAAGTATTTACACAACTGACTTTGCTTCTCTTTCACTGTTTGTGCTCCGAGGTTGATGTCAAGCTTCACGTACTGGATATCTTATACCTGAGTGAAGCTAAAAGACACAGCACCTTTAACCTCTAAACCAAAGGGGAAACCTGAAGGAGTTTCTGAAACATTATTGTAAGTTTCTGATTGATTCCAACCAGGTTTACTGGTTTCAGTAAACATCAGTGCAATATAAATGCCTATGGGACTGCATGCAGCAAAGACACATGTGAGAGCCCTGCAAACGTGTTTAATCTTAAATCTACCTTGGACAAATATTAGCAGCAGCTGTAGAGGTACTTTCGGGTTACTAATAAACAGAGCTGCTGTACTTACCCTGTAGCGAGAAGGCAGCCAACTCCACTCCTGTCTCAAATGGACACTCTAGCCTGAAAATATGCAGATCGAGCGTCAATCACAACACGATGAATAAGTTCATCTGCTTTGTAGACATATAGATTCTGTTCAACAAATGCGATAAGGCTCCCAGTGCAATGAATAAATCACTGACATAACAAATTCATGTTTTAAAGAGTTCAACCAGCTAATGAGTACACACTGTACTGCTGAGGTAAATGTAATTGTGCCGAATGCTGTTTGACCGTCAGCAGTTATAAGAGTTCATGTGTCAGGGGAATGAGCACATGCAGCAGCACTGAGTAATCAGGTGAACCAACGTTTGCTCACCCTGTGTTTTGCTTCTTATCTGTTCCTGCCTGCTCTGCAATGGTCTCACTCTGTCAACCACCGAACAACCAGACCAGATACCCACACACACGCTGTGCTGAACAAATACGGGAGCAGGTAGTCTGACCCTCAAAGGTTTTGTCAGTAATTGTGTGTGTGTGTAATTCACTTTGCTTGTTTTAAGCCCACATGGAGGCGCAGAAAGTTTATACAGTAATGCTTCTGGAAGACACGTACTTGCCACTGAGGATGTCTTGCTTCAACTGTAAAACAAATAGGTATCTGAAAGATAAACACATGGAGCATTAGTGAGACTTTTATGGATGAGGCAGCAAGAAACACAAAGACAAATGATGATTTCTATCAATAGCTAAGACTAATGCTTCAACCAGCAAGGAGCAACTGAGTCATCTGACTTGCTCTAATTTAGCCTATCACGTTTCCATCTCAGTTTTATCTGAATGCTCCAATAAACTGTGCGACGTGGCCTTCATCAACCTGAATACGACAGTATGTCTGACTGCACTGTATCACAACGTTATAAGAGTGCAAGGTAAAGTTGTTCTGGGGACGTCTCGGAGCGCAACAGGTGACTTCGGGTTACAAATAAACAAAGCCAGAAGACAATGAAGCCGTTGTTCTAGCCGCATTCATGAAAAGGGAAAAAAAGCTCACTATGAAAGCATGAGGGCGTGAGCCAACATTTTACCTACTTGGGAATCTGCCAACTATTGTTTTGTTGCAGTGCTGGTATCGCTGTGACCGTCACTTTTTGATGCAGGTGTCAGTTAGTGGCTATAACTTGTAGCCACACCGAGGGGACGCGAGGTTTCTAACAGTCTGTGGTGGCGTGACAATAACAACGGCTGCCCGACGGACCCATCTCACTGTACGAGGTACGACCACAGATTCTGACCCACGATTAAAAGCATCACAACAATTGCTTGTCCTTCATCTGACGTCCCCAAAAATCACAGTATGAAGATGCAGGCGACAAGCAAAACTCTATCAGCTATGCCAGCTGCATAAACTGAACACATTCACAAAAAGAGACAAAAACTGCAATATCAAACACTTTCAAGTGAAAGGTCAAAGTCCATTTGTGTCACACATGGAATTCTCGCAGCTGCTATCCAAGTCGTCTGCCCGTCATCGGGACCAACTCTGGACTTAGCATCTTGTGGAAGGACGGTGCGACACAGAGGGCGGAGGTGACATTAAGAGCGCTGACCTTGGCTTTATAAGGTAAACCACAGTGAGAAACTCACCTGGTGAGCTCCTCGTGCAAGTTGTTGGGCTCTGAGGAGTAGAACTTGACTCTCATGTGAAGGCAGTACGGCGGGCCGACTAGGAGAATGGGCAGAATGACAGCCGAGTGAATCCGATCAAGCTAAACAGTGATGCGCTGTGAGCAGGCATGAGGGGGAAACTTCTCCTTTGATATCAAATAAAGCAAGACTCAAGCCAGAAACTACTGAAAGTTATACATTTCTGGGGGGGGGGGGGGGGGGGGGGGGGGGGTGTTACTTACTTTTTACTTGCTTTTTAATACTTTTTGTGACATCAAGCCAGTGCTGAAAAAGACATGGGCGGAATCAGTTTAAAAAAATAATACAATATGGAAACAGTTGTTTAAGCAAGTGAGTGAATCCGCTAAAGTGTCACGCTAAGTTAATGAAAAGCTGAATTCTGCACAAACACACTGTTCTGTGTGATAATTCTTCTTGGAAGTTCAGGCTCTGTGAGGCACGAACAATGTCAAGGAGAAGAGGTGGTGCTTTGGTGAGTCCATGTGTAACTGAGAGAGAGAGAGAGTGAGAGAGAGCGAGAGAACGAGACAGAGAGAGAGACAGAGAGAGAGAGAGACAGAGAGAGCGAGAGATAACACAGGAACTCTCCACTCCCCCACATTCCTTATTACAGCCCTCCCACATTCTCTCTCTCTCTCCCTCTCCCCATCGCCGCGGTTTCCCTCCCTTCTGCCTCATCTCTGCTCCCACCTCCCTGCACCGTTCACAGAGTATCACAGAGCAGGAAGGGGGTCATTGGCAGCCCGGTGACTTAAAGCAGCTTGTGTAAGAGAACGGCCTGACTCTCGTGCTGCAAAGACCTCCATAACCAATCCTGTTAGCCCACTCACTGCGAAGAAAGGTCTCTCACTTCTCTCAAGCTCCCGCAAAAATGTGGTGAACAGTGGTTGAGACACTTGTGGTGCGGTTCTCCGTTCAAAACAAGAAGGAACTAAAGCTGCTCTGAATGCATGTTCGATAGGGAGTTCACTCACTGCCTGTAATATATACGAATGAATTACAACAGTGACAATAAAATATCGGAAACTGTGCGGAGGCAGAGCGTTTGAAGTTTTTTAATTGAAAATATACACTCAACTAAGCAGAGTGAAGCAAGTCCATTTTAGATGAAGAATGTATTTTTTTTCAGAACAACTGACATTTAAGAGGGGAAAAACTGAACTTATCACATCAAAACAATACATTTTCTCACTTGTCGTTTGTCATTAAATGATATTAAAAACACAAAAAGCGAAGATAATGATAGTCCTTTCTCTACCAGGCTGTGAAACGTGCGTTTGTGAATCTCCACTCTTACCGGAACTTGTGCCGAGTCCATAAAACGCAGTCCAAAATAGTCCTTCTCTACGATATCCAGGTGATACATGATCTGCTCGAAGAGCTCTTCACCTTTGGCTTTTTTCTGATTGAAGAAACACAAACAAGAATCGAAAGACATGTTTACTGGTCCTACAGCTGTCATTAATCAAAGCCACGAGCTGTCAAAAAGACAACACAATGTCGAACGCACAGTGTCAGAACAACATTTGGTTAGTACGACGGAAGCCCGATCGTGATGATGAAATAAACTATGGAAGAAAATATTGATACACAAAATTATAAAACATCAGCAGAGCAGCCCTTAAAGGGGGAAAAAAATACCGTAATAAAGAACTTGCATACATGCATTATATAGTGTTTGGGTTGATTGCTGCTTCCTAAAGTTTGAGGGCCTATACCATAGTGTGGCTGGCATTTGCTAATTAGCATTCAGGGTAACAGGCCTGATATATGTGGTTGAAAGTGATGCTGTTGAGATTGAGCTCAAACACTGGACTTTTTGTTCGGAAAAAAAAAAAAAGGACATACCGTATTTTCCGCCCTATAAGGCGCACCTAAATACCTCAAATTTTCTCAAAAGCTGCCAGTGCGCCTTATAGCCCGGTGCGCCTTATGTGCGGACGATTGTTCTACTCAAGACTGCTATTTGACAGCTGAACAACCAGAAGCTTTTATTTTGACAACTCTAACTTTGCAACCGGATCTTCAGAGCGGACGACACTCCGCACAACACCTTAATCACTCATTAAGGTGTTAATGAGTGATTAAGCATTCTAACAAACATTCTAACAAACCAAAATAAACTAGATGAAATAATTACTCCCTAAACTGGGGAACAAAAACACAGCATAAACACAATCAACACAACACCAAGCCCAACAACGAGCCACAATAACCTCCAACAACACAAAACATGAATTTGTCGCTGCAAGGCATGATGGGACATCATGCCTTGCAGCGACAAATTCAACCTGAGCTCCTCAGTGCAGCCGATAGAAACTCCCATAATTCATTGCAGCTGTTTGTGGTGTTTTAAATGCAATTATTGGGGGTTATATTTGGTTTGTGGTGTCGGTAATAATTGTGTTGTGTTGTGTTTTTGTTGCTTAGTTCATGTAGTTTAGTTTATTATTATTATTATTATTACCGGTAGTTGTAAGTTGTCAACCAGTAGTGAAGAAGGTTTTGTGTGTAGTGTCCTCCTGGCATAGGCTGCAGGTAGACTATTAAAATAAAGCGTGTGCACCTCTCTGGGTGTTAGAATCAGTGGAAAATGTAACCTAATGGCTTTGAGCTATAAAGGTTGCTGACCACTGGTCTATTCCATGCGCCTTATAGGGCGGTGCGCCTTATATATGAATGAAGTTGTAAATTATGTCAATCAATGTAGGTGTGCCTTATAGGGCAGAAAATACGGTAGCATACTACTGTTAAGGTTCACAGTATAAAAGCTAGTCATTATACTAGTACTTAAATTTGCAGCTATTCGAGATGCTGCACCTGCATTTGTGGTTTCCAAGTATATTCTTTGTTTTCCTCCAAAAATGATCAGGTTAACGTGTGTCACGAACTAATATTTGATCCATGCATTGTTCAATAGAGAAAGCATTCTGTGCCACGTGACTACAACCTTCTCCAGCTGGTCCAGAGGCTCTTGAACTACGCCTGACTGCTCCAGTGCATCCTGAGCTTTAGGGTCTGTTGGCTGCATGTGGCAGAACTACAGTAAAAGAAAAATTAGGTGGCTGAACCACTTCGACTGACTCGGCTGAGGAGGAGGAGGAGGAGGAGGAGGAGGAGGAGGAGGAGGAGGAGGAGGAGGAGGAAGAGCGGCTCCACTTTAAGGTCCTCCTTGAACTTCTCGCTCTCTTGTCAAAAGTGTGAGGCCTCCCACCCGGTAGACAAATACATCCTCAACCCAGAAAGAGGTCACGTGACTTGAGAGCTAATGTTTAACTCATCTTGTATGACAAAGAAAAGCATTAAACTCTGACATTACAGAAGTTAAAACTGCACATGTCAATGTGTTGCGTTATCTCAGAGACATTCCTCGGAAAATATTAACACAACCTGGACATGTGTCCCTTTATTTCTGAGGAAGGCGTACCAGGCACTGCCTGGGAAATATCTCCTGCGTATGTGCACTCATGCTCTCATACACCAGCTCCAAGCCCCACCGTGAGGCACAATGACAGTGTTACCGTGGCAACGGGGGCGTAAGTGCCCAGACGCCCAGAAGCTGAAGTAGCGGGGTGGCTGGACACATCATGTGATCATGTGGCTTGGTGGACCCTTCACAAATACCACCCAAGATCAGTTTGCAGCTGCTACATTTTTTTTTTTTTTATGTCATATTTCAAATATCACAATGTGACTTTGTATAATATTTGAACCCAACATCTGCAGGCGCAAAGAAAATGTGCAGAATCCACTTAAGTTTAACACAATTTATATGCAAAATACTAAGACGATAAGCGCAAAGACAATTTGAAGGGATTTCTGTGTACTTGTTGCTCCTTCTACAGTGACACAACCACTCCTCAAAAACATTCATTTAAAGCTTAAAACGTTGTGATGCAACTCTATTTATTGTGCACGGTTGTTAGAACATCACTAAAACGGCTGAGAAAGTGATCCTCCCATAGAATAAAGATTTCGATGGAGGGTGCCCCGGTGTCTGCTACAGAAACACACACACACACACACACCCCAAGAGGGCTCCCAGGCCGCCGGGTGGGCTGGCCCCATGCTCGCTGGCATAGCTGACAAGGCATACCGCACCCCTACAGTACCCAGGGAGAGAGAGCACAAAGGACTCATTGTGTGTGTGTGTGTGTGTGTGTGTGTGTGTGTGTGTGTGTGTGTGTGTGTGTGTGTGTGTGTGTGTGTGTGTTGCGTCCAAGGCCTTGTTGTAATGCTTCCAGCATTGTTGGGCTGCTCGCAGTCTTACTGCCTGCCGGAGAGCGTACACTCACTGAATCTGAGACGTTCAGTCAAACCATTACAGTTGCAGCATAATAATCTCTAAGTAATGACAACGACACACCTTTCCGTCAGTTGAGCAAAAGACGTACAATCGAATTGTACAATCGGAAAAAAAACAATTTAAAAGGGAAAACGAGTGCGATTTCAACAATATGTTGTTGTTCATTCAGGATGCCTCCTTGTGCAAAATACAGTGAAATGTTAATCATCAATTTTTTTGCTATTTTTAGCCACATTCTGCATGTTTCTACACAACATCATTGTGATACTGCTACTCCCAGAGCCGCGTCACTGACCTCTCAGTTCGGCTCTCTGCCTTTCTGGATTGGTGCAAAACAGAGTAAATAAACTGGAAACAATACTTACTTTTGTAAAGAAAAAAATGTTTGTTTGCATGTTTTGTATACTTTCCAATGTGAAGTTGACCAGGACGGACCCTTGAGTAGGCTGCATGTTTTACAAAGGAAATGCCAATTTTGCCATTAACTCGCTTGCGCTCATAAAACTGAAACACGACACATAAGAACATACAGTGTTTGTATATTACAATAAACACTATGCATCCACACACCGTGTGGACAAAGGTGAGTTCTCAGGAGGATCCAGGACAAATGGGCTCTGAATCCAGACTAATGAGTGTTGGAGAGTGAATAGTTACCCAACATTGCAGTGGAGGGCGAAAAGACGTCTCTAACATGCAAATACTTTCGCACTTATGAAAAGTAAGATTGTAATACCACATCCCAGGGCTTTTTTTTCATGCCAAGTCAGCCTACTCCTAAATCAACCCCACAGAAAACACAAGGCAGAGTATTTATGTGCTCAGCATCTCCTCTGGACTGGAATACAAATCTTTGGAGAAGAAGAGTGAAGGAAAGACACGAGAAGAGGTGTGGAAGTACAGAGAAAACACAGAAAGTAAATACATTTAAGGGAAGGAATGTGAATCATACAGTTCTGTTGAAGTGGATGCTGCCCTTCGCGATAATTTTAGGTGACACACACACACACACACACACACACACACACACACACACACACACACACACACACACACACACACACACACACACACACACACACACACACACACACACACACACACACACACACACACACACACACACACACACACACACACACACACACTAAAGCCAGTCAAGCATCAGCATGAGTCCCATTCAGCCTCACATTGCGGCTGTGTATTTACAACCACTCAACATCTTAGAAAGGGAAAACAAAGTCAGACACTCAGCAGGAGGTGCTCCACTTTCCAACCAGCTTCTGCTGCACTGATATGTTTGTAGCTGGCACCTGGGGATCGACACGTATAAACAATCTATACAAGAGCCTTGCAAACGACCGAAGACAATGAGGAGAAGAACAAATAAAACCGAATGTAATCCCACAGAAAGACACTGTGAGGGGGTCTTGATTTAAGCAGTTTTGCTGTGAGCTCAATAAACAGAGCAGTGGCTGTCTAAATGCTGAGTGCTAATTTACAGATGCAGGTGCTAAATAACTCGTCACTGGCTGTAAGAAGCTTGAGATCCAACAAAACTCAACAACAGCGTTTTAATGTTCACCTGTGAATAGAAATGTTAAAATAACTAAATAAGTGAGATTTGTAAGTGAGAAACAGGTCTATGAATCAGATGAAAAGAATGCTTTTTTTTTTTTTTCCAGTGTGTACACACAGTTTAAAGCAGAGAAAGGTACACACTGTTTCTAAGGAATTATCTCTCTCCTGATAATATGGAGCCAAGTGTTTGAGTGAGTGAGATGGATTCCTACAAGCCACAAAAAAGAAGCATTTCTGTATAACTCTAATTCTGCCAAAAACACAACCATTTCAGACTATAAAAAAAAATAGATTTATATACTTTTACAAAGAGCATGATAACACACATTAAAAGACGATTCGTGGTCTTATTTCCGGAGCAATTGTCGAAGTAATAATTGAAGGATTCTTTATTGTCATACCAGCACACGTTTCATGACATGGTACAAAATGCCATCAAGTAATGAGACATGTTTTTATCCGATCATAGTTATGAGAAACAAATGACAAATCTGACTATCTCAATGAGACTTCTCAACAATAGTCTGACATCTTTGTGCATGTATACCTGCTTATCTGATCTACTTTTACATGCGCTCGTGTAAAATTAAGGACATGGAAATGCCGTAGCCACAGTGCAAGACTGGGATGTCAAACATAAGGCCCATGAGCCAGAACGCACAAAGAGGCTCAGCAAACTACCAAGCAAATTGTAATTATTTCAAAGAAAACACAGTTTTGACAAACTCCTTGAGAGAAGTGGACACACAACACAACACGGAGACCCGAGCGAGATATTGGTGATGCGGCCATGAAAGATAACATACGAGCATTAGCTTTATAGACACGCTGTCAGGGTGACTTTGTAAAAAACAACCATAACGCAACAGGTATAGGAGACATTTCATTGCATTTTGCACCAAAACCTATCATTGAAACTGGCCTCATGCTGAGATTGTAGTCACTTTCTTTATTAATCGGTTGGTTTAGTGGCAAGATAAACATTTTCATCACATGTAATCTGTGCCACAACAAAGGAAAAGTTTAAACTGAAAAGTAATTATGGCGCTAATTTACCAGTCCAGTCCACTCAAGATGAAATTGGGCTGTATATGTGCCCCCTGAACTAAAATGTGTTTAGGCAGAAGACGAAAGATGATGAAAGAGTTTGTGCAAACAGCTTCTTCATAAATATCTTAAATTGTATTCAAACTTTCACCAAAGCAAACAAAGACCAGATGTTTAGACTGCAAAGAGATTTTAAAAGAGTTGCGAATGTGCTGCTTTACCACCTTTCCCATTCAATTCAAAAGCCTTCAAGGTGGTTAAAAATCATCATTTGAAGCGTTTATTAAACCTTTAGGATGATTGCACAGAGAAAAGTGGGACAGTGTTTGAGAGTCTGTAATGAGCGAGCAGCAGGTTGGACTTTGGAGGTTATCCAACCTGGAGAGGCCTCCAGAATCTGTCAGCAGATTGTGCTCTTCATTATGAAGGAAGGGCAGAAACGCACGTCTCACGCCAGAAACTCATTTTAACCTCTGCTCTCTACTTCTTAAGGCATCGAAGAACAAAGTCAAAGAAAACCTGCGAACTTCACTACACAACGTACGTTTTGTAATCTATAGTATTTTCTCAACTCCCACACCTCATTTTTTTCCCCCTTTCTAAAATTTTACTTTGCAAGTAACTGGAGTTTTTTCTGCCCTGTCACTGAGAGAAACCTGGAAGATAAGAGGGATGGACCCTCGGGTGCTACCTTCAAGTACGCCTGGGGGAGGGGAGAAGCAAAGAGAGGTTCATTTTAAAGCTCAGCTTAAAGCCAAGCCATGACATGAACTATAAAAGTGCACTCACTAAATCTTCTGAGTTTAAGTTTCAAGCAGAATTAACCATCTTTTAACAACAAAGCATGTTGGGGGGGGGGGGGGGGGGGGGCAGTGTAATTACATGAAAAAAGAGAAGTCAGAAGGTGAAATTCCACCAGATGAGGGACACAATGCAACATGTCTGTTCATACAATCCCGAGAGTCTCCAGGTTGAGGAAAGATGTTGAAGAAAATGTTTCCTTGCCCAAAGAGACTCCTGCATAGATCACCTCACATTTCTTTATGATGTAAATATAATAAGATAACACAAGGATAAGTTATGGAAAATTAAAGCTCACAGGAGGGAGGACTACTTGGACATTGATGTCCTCAGTTCATATGTTAGACCGTATATGACGATAAAGATACATTATATTTCTCTTTAGCATTTCACTACTAATTGGTTAAATGAAACAATGGAGCAAGAGAAAGAAAATAACCACATGAGCTGAGAAAAGAGGGAGGAGGAGGAGGAGTGAAGGTCTGCTCCTTGTTCCCTTGGTGACGAGCCCAGCATGTCATGTGACATTGTCATGTGCTTAAGTGTGTTCTACAGAGAGGATCATGGAATTACAGGTGATCAGCAGTGCACACACACACACGCACACACACACACACACACGCACACGCTCGCACACACACACACACACACACACACACACACACACAGCTTAACCAAGCTGCTCCACTGACACAGGCACACAATGGGCATTAGTGTACTGCTTTCACTTCCCGTGTTCATATAACGTCATAAAGCTCAAAACCTTTTGTCAAACATAATAGATGGCGGGTCAGCCGAGACAATTATGCATTTGTGAAGGTTAACTTTCATGTCAATAACTTCACAGCAGTCTACAAGTTTAAAGTATGACAGAGATGCGAAGCCGTACATTACAAAACACAAGCCAGCAGATGGAAACATGACTATCCAAACAGAGCGAGTGCAAATGAAACGTCTGGAGCCGTCCTTACCGGTAGGTCAACGCTGACGTCCGTCCCGTCCAGTAAGGACACTCGGCAGGTGATGACGGACTTGGACTCCCCAGCAGCAGGGATGTGTGTCGTGGCCCTCTGGGCCTCTCGTAACCGGGCTTTCTCTGCATGTTTGCGGATGGAGCGCCGGCCCAGCGTCCTGCGCAGGAAACTCAGCATGATGGGAGAGGGGGAGGGTAACAGTACCACACCTTTAACAGGAAGAGGGCAGAGATAAAAAAATAAATAAACAAATAAATAAACAAGCAGAGGGGAGCTTTGCATTAGAGATGGATGCAATGTATGTAGTTGTATTACATCCGACGCATCAAGCATCCAGCTCATAAGGGGGTCCAATATGGTGATGAAAGAAAGTGATGTCTTTTTATTTGCAGGTGATGGCAGTGTTTGTACAAAGAGTGGCGACAATAACACAATGCTGAGGCTCCAGCTGATACATGCAGTCGTGAAAAGAAGCGAACATACTGATAAAGGAACATGAGCACCAAGGATATGTTTAGAAAAAAAACATGCTGATGGCTACAAGTGATGTTTTGTTTTTTTGGGTTGGTTTTTTTTTTTTACACTTCACATTATTAATATTACTACTATTTCCTAACTGTTCAAAGTTTAACAAATTTTAAGAATTTTAAATTGAGATTCGCACCCACATAAGACACTGTTGTTGTATGGATATCATTGGAAGTGATGGCCAAAATACTGTGTTTCATTTCTATAATCGAAATCCTAATATCTGCCCATCTCTCTAAATGAATGCTTTCTACAGCTGTGTTCAATGTTGTTTACAGGTGTCAGAATTGATCAATTTTACAGTAACCTCCACTATTATACAAATATGAGAATATTGGGCATTTCAGCGCAAATATACAGAAAAATAGACAATAAATAGCGCAATCTTGAGATTTGGACCCAGTAACAATATGAAAACTGTGAATTATGTCACGTCAGCTAATATTCAACAGGCCGAACAAAGGTCAGAAAAGCAGTTTGCAGCCTGTCTAAAATCTGTTAAAAAGTGAGCTAACAACAATACTTAAAAGATGACTTAATTTGCTTGATGTGTGCACTTTCACCGCCAGCCAATGTAATTAAAAAAAGGTGCGAAACAATGGACTGTTCTTTACGGCTAATCCATCGTGTGGTCGAAAATGTAAAAAAGTTAGAAAAGTATTTCTGAAAGCAGAGAAAACAGTTCAGTGATAACAGGCCTGTGGTACCTGCTGCCAGCGGAAGCAACAGGTGTGCGCTTGTTATAACGACCTGGAGGAGAACCCGGCGGACGAGCGCGTTCAGAAACAGAACTCCGTGCGTGCGCGCGGCGTCCCGTGCCTCAAAACAAACAAACACCGCGGTCACTTTGTGGACGGCTGGATGATGGATACTTACGAAAGCCTCCTCGTAGGAATTCACGGTGAATTCACGCCCGCTTGCATTGTTAGATCGACTAAACCGAATGCTCCTCGGTCCCCGTGGCTCGTAGCGTGTGTCCTCTCGGTCTTTCTCCTTGTTTTTTTTGTCTCTTTCTCCGCCTCACCGCCGCTGCGGGGATGGTATTCTCCTTCACTGGTCCCAACAAAAAGTAGGTGCGCTGCTCCGGAAGTGACGTCACCACAAATCCCTCACAAAAAGACTTAATTAGCATTTTTAAAGTGACAAAACGTTTTTTTCTCCCTCTCTCTCTGGAAAGCAGCTTCGATGTTACCTTTAAACAAAACTTGTATTCATCAAGTTTGCCTTTGAAATATAAGACATATGTATATTTATGTTTTAAATCTGACCACCTTCTGCACATTTTCAATACGACTCGTAGATGGTCTCCATTTGACAACAGCGACCTCCTCTGGTTGAATCCGGGAACATAGAAAAGAGGTCGGTCTGGACTTTCTATGTGCAGTTTTCTCCACAGGACAAAAACATGCATGCGAGGTTAATTTATGTGCCTAAATTGATGCAGAAGATGGATGCATGTGCGTTATTCAAATGCTACTAACTACCACCTATATAATGTGTTTATTAGCCCTGCCACTCACTAGTAGTCAGGTCATCCTACATAAGCATTGACAATTACTTGTATTTAAAGCGACTGGCTCTTCACTTTGAAATCAGCAGTCACTTGGAGTAATTTTATTAGACACTTGATTTAAAATGACCTTTGAAACCAATATTTTTTTGCAATTTTTCATAATTGACAAGTAGCAAAAATATTGGGATGGGATCATCTGCATGTCCCCAAAGCTTTAGTAGACCTACCTGCTTTCTTGGGATATGCTGCAGTTCTATTTGTCCTCTAAAAGACTGTGCTCACACTTGTAAACTTGAATCTGCTTAAAAAAACCCACAAAAAACTGGTACAATCACTGTGCTTGTATGTGGGAGTGAGAACACTGCACCAAACAGGTCCATTTGAATAGCAGTTAACATATGAACTAGTGTTTAGACCGCCAAACTGATCAATCACAAGATTTGACGTCAGATTGTAACTGATGTGCACGATGACGAAAATGCTAAAAAGGAATTTGTAAAACTCACTGCTGACAGGTCACCACCATGAGTCAAAGCCTTTAACCTCATAATGCTCACACAGCGGCTCCTCGCGGATGAGGACAATTGTCACTCGACTGTGAAAATATGACAAAACATAGCATTTCTTCCCTTCTTATGAGCTACAAGTAAGCTGTTAGCTGGTTGAAAGAAAAAAAAAATCCCAACACATTAATCTTGCATGCTATGCTGCTTTCAGCCTGGCATACTACATTACTGTGCAAGTTAGATGAATGTAGGTCAAAACAGCTGTCCAGCTTTGATATCATTTGATTTAATGTGAACAAAATCTGGTGTTGGCACAATGTAATCGGAACGAGAGTCCCAAGATATGAACACAGATCTTTACCCCTAATGGCATGTACAGCTTAAAATGGGCTTTAAATCCAGCATGTTCATCTCGTATCTAATGCAAGAAGTAGAGTTTTAGTGTACATTAGCATCTATAGCCTCTGGCCATTTTAAAGGTGCTGAGATTGCTATGAAACTATCTGACATGATCATAAATCTTTAAGTTGTTACATAAGTGTGAGGAAGATGTCTGAAAGTCTCATGTCTCATTTCCCCTGTCTATTTTCCGCTTAGAGGCAGAATTAAATCTTACGTTGGTTTGAAACATATCTCTTGTGTCTAATAGCTTCACTGCGTGCTGATGTTTCATGCAAGAATTCATCATTTTCACGTTTTGTCCCCTTCCTGCTCACTCCCAACGTTGCCCGACCTCACTTTTACAGTGTGGAGAAGCAAGGTGATCTGAAGCCACATCTTCATGCTTTGACAAGAGAAGCTTTAATTGTTCATAATCAAGCTTATAGACATGTCCAAAGCACCGGAAAACCATGATAACCATGAACAGAAACAAGCAACCGAGGACAAAGTTTGTGGTTCATTGTATATATATACACTCGCCGTTAAGAAATTCAAATCAAACAGAAAGTTTTTTTTTGTTTTTTTTAAACAAACATTTTGTCACATTTTTGGAATTATCCAAAGAAAGAGGGTAAAAGAAATGGAAAACAAAAACAAAATCTTTCTGCTCACAAAGGATTTTCCCTTTTTATTTTAAAGATTTTTTTTTCATATACAACATTGTATTTACATGGTCTAGTATTATTTACACAAAATTAACAAGTGGCACTGTGTAGTTAGGAGTTCTTGTTCTTGGTTCCCTATAGGTGTCGTATTTTCCACCCCCCCCCCAAAAAAAAAAAAAAAAGAAAAGAAGAAAGAAAATGATAAATTAAAAAGAAAAGAACAATTAATTTGAACAATGCTTTATGTCTCTTAACTCTTTGTTGTTGTTCAGTAGCACTAACCTGCCACTCAGCCTTCTACAAAGTGCCGTCCCCTCCCGGCACCCTGGACGCACACGCAGTACCGATTGGACAAGGAAACGCTCTTAACATAAGACAGCTCTCCGATGATGGGAAATTTAGTCAGCCTTGAATCGTCTATGATTCAACGGGGGTTTGTTCACTTCGGTTAGTTTCTGTAAAATCGTTTGATTGATGCCACTTCTGGAGGAGAAAACCTCTTCTTTCCATCAAAAGCCCGCGTCTCTCTGCCGCTGTCCTTACCGACTGTCCAGCCCTGGTTTTGTCTCCTAAGCTGCTCCAATACCGCTGCTACTGTACCCACGGTGTTCTGCTCAGATGTGTCATCCGCCTTTAGGGCGGGGAGAGAGAGATGGAGCGAGGGAGCGAGCGAGGGAGCGAGATCCATGTATAATGATCCAAAAGGAAGGCATTGGGGGGGGGGGGGGGGGGGGGTCAATGAGAAGAATGGATGGTGGATGTTGCGTGGGCCTTTTGCACAAACGACTGAAGGATGCTTGGCCGATTGCAGGAGTGGGACGCAATACAGGACAGATTAAGGAGGGAGAAAGAAAGAGAGGGTGGGGGAAAGGGGGGGGGGGCAGTTTCCAGGCTCTTCTTGATCCCACCTCCACATGTGGTGAAAGTATGATTCAGCTGTTTGAAAACGGCTGTGAATTGTTGCACACGCAGTCGTCCCCACCTTTAATAAAAGCTCTTTAAAAGGGTTACCTTTACACTTTTATTCCCCCCCCATTCTTAAAAAAAAAAAAAACTTTTAGATCAGATTAGAAGCTTTATGACACAACCTTTCATTTCCAGTTAAAACAGACAAGCAGGCGTAGATCAGACAGCTAACAATGTTAGAAATGGCAGAAGAATAGAGGGAGAGGCGCGCGCACACACACACACACACACACACACACACACACACACACACACACACACACACACACACACACACACACACACACACACACACACACACACACACACACACACACACACACACACACACACACACACACTCACACACTCTCACACACACACACACTCTCACACACACACCAGTAGGTTTTTTTCCCAGCAGAATCCATCGCAGGTAAGAAAAATATCTCCAAAAAAGTGACTCCGTTTGCCACATGTCCATACTGCTATGAAGAAAAGCACAATGACAACTTCACCTGGACTGGTAGAAGAGAGGGAGAGAAGAAAGAAAGACTCAACAAGGAACTTAATACCGGGGGTTTGTGAATTGAAAATACATCATTTAGTCTCACTCATTAACACATCAGGTTGACATAAAAAAAAAACCCAAAAAACATGTGCCTTAAAATGATGACGTACAATTGGGAGGGAGGAACTGAAAAAAAAAGAAAATGGGGATTGAGAGAGTTTTGTTTGTACTACGCCTTTGAGCCGGCCTCGTTTATGCTTCAATCAAGACTGAAAGAATAAATTCCTATTTATTCCTTCTGGCTCACATGATGTGTAAAGCAGGTGCCCGGGTAGCTCGTCCATTCATTCCCAAGCCGAGAGGCGTTCAGGAATACTTAAAAAAAAAAAAGCAAATAAAAATGATTGCATAAAACTTCCAGCAACTTTCCACCACTTATGACGTTTTCTGGTTTCTGACACTGTACATTGTGTGTGTGTGTGTGTGTGTGTGTGTGTGTGTGTGTGTGTGTGTGTGTGTGTGTGTGTGTGTGTGTGTGTGTGTGTGTGTGTGTGTGTGTATTTGTTCGTTACCGACCCCCGCTCGTTTCCTTTCAACTGACTGACCTGTGCAAAGAAAGCAAGAAATGTCGGGTTGCATAACGTGGGATCGATAAATTAGCTCGAGGTCCAAGAAGGAACCTCTTAAAAAGCTGCTGCTGCTGTCTGTGTGTGGCTCAAGGACACTTCAGCAGGCCCGGGGAGGAAAATGAACTGAGCTCAGTTGCGGTTGGAGGGTCGCCTGGTGAGGCCGGAGGATGGAGCACATTGTGTGTCTGTAATGAGATTTGTAACATCGTACTTAGAAGTGTCCGTACAGACAACATATACACTTGAAAATTGGTGTGTGGCTTCTAGATTGGAAGCAAGGTTGTAAGGTCCAAAACCCACCACAATTACCTTTGTTGTGTGTTCAATAATATTTGCATGGGTAATATGTGTCCTGAGAGGTGTGTGTCACAATAAGGACCTGTAAATGTCTGTCTTCAGGTCAAAGTCGGGCTTTCTTTGCCCTCAGGCTGGACTTGCAGGCTTACTTTTGTCAATTGGTTTATTTCCTCTCAAGTGTGAAATCAATGAGCACTACTACAGCGTTAATTGATGTGTTGAAGGTCGAAGCTAACGACACGCAAATGTGAGCCTGTTGGTCAAAGTGAGGGCTTTTAAACCCAGACTGCAGAGGAACTAGAGAAACTAGAAGCCGCTTGTGAAGATCCAGCAGACTGAGGCTTGTCTGAGACATGTACAGGTGCTTTTAAGCACGCACAGTCTAAGTGCACTCCCACCAAACATACGACACACATGCAAATGTTATTACACATATTTTGATGCGCACGTATAAATCTGCAAAAATCTAAGTATTCGCTTCGAAATCTCATCTTATTACAGACACATACATATTTATAAGGTGTTACAAAAGCCCCTTATCTGGGGTCCACTGGGGCATCTTGCTGTGGTGAATCCACGTTTTCTCAATTATTTATGGCGAACAAAAAGATTTGAGTTTGCCACCAAGTATAACAATGGTAGCAATGTTTCCTCTGGTAAACAGAGGCACCGAGCAACGTAAAACAATCGGCAACGTCGAAAATGTCGCAAACTCGAGAAAACCAAGCACAAAGCAGGAGGCCGACTCGCAGTAGCACTGAAATGTAGCATGCTCCCAGCTGTTTGCACGGTCGGGGCTGGGGGAGGGGGCACAGAGAGGAAAGTCGAGTAAGATCAAAAACCCAAGCACAATAAATTAAATCACTGGGTCCCCCACCCCCACTCCCTCACAAAAAAATCAAAAAGAAATCAAGAAGTAAGTTAGGAGAAGAGGAATCACACTACTTGACTAGCTAAGTTTTCATCAGGAAAGCATGAAGCTCGAGACTCGTACAAACAAAAACGTACAACTTGTCTTTTTTTTTGTTCAGTGGACAGGGTTTGACACAAACTAAAACACAATAAATACTCTTTCTGAGGAACAAAAGATAAGGTATATCTCTTCATCAGCTAAAAGGACACTAAAAAAAGGCAGGTCCGTCTGGCAGACTCGCTCAGAAGGGGACAGGGCGACCCTTCGGGGTTAAAAAAGAGGGGCAGGGGGGAGCTTTCCGTCCACAGGGGGCAGCCCTTCCCCTTCGTACTTATGGCACTACAGCGATTCCCCATCCACCTTTTGTTTTCTCGTACTTGTAACCTTTAACTCTTTGTATAATTGTTTTTTTCTTTACCCTGATCAAACAACATCCCCTAATGGTACCTATTCAACACAGCTGGGTTGCTTGCCTTTAAATTCCATCTCATCCGTGACTTTCACGTTTGTTTTGTCTTTTATTTGTTTGTTTGTTTTTTTCATCAGCATAAAGTGCAACAGTGCTTTTGTTCTTTCCTCCGGTCTCCTGGCCTCTGTCCGGCGACCCCGGCCCGAGGTCAAATGTCACGGGTTAGCGGTATCGGGGTCAGGGTCCGGGTTGGCACTGGTCTCACTCGTCACGCTGGTGGCGCTCGCAACGCTCGGTTCCTCCACTTCCTCCTCCTCCTCCTCCTCCTCCTCGTCCTCCTCCTCATCCTCCTCCTCAGTCACTTCTCCTACATCCAGCACCTCCACTTCCTCGTCGTCGTCGTCCTCCTCTTCGTCCAGTCCTCCTTCCAGCAGCTCCGCTGCTCCTGCCGCCGCCGCCTCCCCTTCCTCTGCGCCCGCCGCTGCCTCCTCGACTTCCTCGCCTGCGTTCTGCTCCTTCTTCTCCTCCCTGTCGTCGCTCACCTTCTCTCTCTGCTGGTAGACCGCCGTCTTGAGTGGTTTGACCAGGCCCTCCTCGTAAACTTTCAGGATGGCCTCACACACGAAGCGGTACTGGCTCTGAGGAACGCGGACAGACAGAGAGAGTTCAGCTGCTGGTTCATAGAGGCCGAGAGAAGCCGGCCAGAAAAAAAAAACGGGTGTGTTTACGCACAGGTGTTTGGATCATCATGGCCCTCTGATCTCTCATGGTTCGGACGATATCCAGAGGAAACACTGGCTGACCGCACTCCATTAGACACAGCGCCGTCTCCATTGTGATCAGAACTCCGGTCCGGCCAATCCCCGCACTGGAGGGAAGAGCAAGTACAGAGACAAGGTTAAGATCTGTGATCCGGTGCACCAACCTTCCTGCACACAAATATTTCTGAGCTTCAGTGGATCCTTGTCAAGTCCATGTACATTTTCATTCATATCCAGACATTTGTTTGTAAGCATCACTAATAGTGGAGACACGTGTACACATTCAAATTCATGATCATAAAAATATCTGGCAGGTCTTTATGATGCATTTATTCTTTACTTTAGTTCCCATTTACTTATCCATTCTTTCTTTTTGAGGTGTCATGTCTAAAAAAATATTATTTTAACTCAACTCATCAATCAATATGAATTTTTGCCACTAATGCGAAGGGAAAAAGTATTTCTTGGACTCCTAGATGTTTCCCGCTTTTGGAGTCTACATTAGGATTTGAAGACGTCGACGAGGAACCAACAGACACTCTGATAACCACTGATTTAAATCTGCTTGACAACAGAAATAAGATGCAACAAGGAATCCTATTTTAGATCTCTGGAGATATTAGGACAGATTCATTTTTCATGGGTTTGTGGGATGAATATCTCAAAAGATTTGCACGTAAATACTGCGGGCTTAAACCTGCACGAGTTCTTCCGCTCATACCTGCAGTGCACCACCATGGGATGATCTTGTCCAGCACGCTTGGTCCGCACCAGGGCCACGAAGTCCAGGAAGTCCGTGGAGTCGTCGGGAACGCCGTGGTCCGGCCAGGCCACGTACTGAATCTGAGTGAGCTCCCTCTGCTGCTCACTCTACACACACACACACACACACACACACACACACACACACACACACACACACACACACACACACACACACACACACACACACACACACACACACACACACACACACACACACACACACACACACACACACACACAGAATGGATAAGATGTTAAACTAATATTAAGGAGGTGGTTTCAACATGAACACATATTTGTATCAACAATTTTTTTTTTTTTTAAACAGACCTCTTGAGGGGAGGGGTGTACTTCTCATCAACCAAGGTCTGTAACCTTTACCATCAAAAGAGCACTTTTTGCCCACCCCCTCGCCAAATAAATATTGTATGGACAGATTTAACCTTTAAAATGAAGATAACACACAGCTTATAAACTTTGTGCTGTACACACCAAAATTGCAGTCTGTGTTGAAGAGATGAAATCAAAGAACCACAATAAAAATTGTTTTATTGTAGTTTTGGGTGTTTGCTCATTGTTCTCTACATACTGACAAAAAACTACTTCAGCTCCAGCTGAAAGGTGGGTGATATGTGACATTCATTTACTGTGTTTTCCAGTGCACATTAAAAACAACGCAGTAAATGTGCTGAATAATTTAGTAGAAGAATTGCTGATAAAAGACTTATTATAGAGTAACCGCAAACTGAACGGTGTTTTTAGTAATCTTTTCAAAGCTACAGGGAGCCACTACAGAGAGGTGGAGAAGCCACAGGCTGCAGACCACTGAACTACAGAAAGTCAGAACCGTCCGGGTCATAAACCTCATTAATAATTGAAGCAGTGGCAACAAACAGAGGACTGACTCTCACCGCAGTCAGGACTCCACTTCACAAAGGAATTGATTATTCTCACACGTCAGGTTTCTGTGTTTATATCAGGGACGTCTGAGCACGACACTGCACACGCTGTTGGTGTAATTATGGCTTTTAAAGATGTTGTGAAACGCTTGCTGTACAAAAGCTCCACCACTTCTTTCATGTTGATTTTGGAGCATCTTGTAAGTTTACAGCAATAAGTCCATCTTAACTCGACCAGCTCAGCACCTTGTTGATATTTGTGAGATGAGCATAAAGAAATAAAGTGATGGAGCTCAGTGGTAACAGAAGGTTTGAAGCCCACAGGACCGGCATGATGACGACTTATACACGCCCACAACATGCACAAGACGGCAAGCGCTGACCGCTGTTCTTCACGAGGCTCGGAGCCCCCGTGTTCCTCTTTAATACTGCCTAGCTGCATCGCCATGGTAACACACCTATCTCCATGGCAACGATCACAGGCAGAGGAGAATGCTAATTGCCTCTTCTTATAGCTGTATGCTTTAAAGGTCACGATGCATGGGGCGGAGATGTAATCAGGAAAACAAAGACGGGAGGGAAACGACAGGCAAAACAGCAGCAACATAAAAGCTGAGGGTCAGCATTATGTCCTCAATTTATGTTAAATACACTGTGTTGCAGGAGAAAATCTTTGATTTTGAAGCATAGAATAAAAAAAAAGGTACAAAGTGACTATTCAAAGACATCGGCCTCACAGTTAAACTTCTTCCCTGTTTATCAAGTGGTCATCATCCCACTCTCCGCTGCGCTCCCTATCTCCTCTATTTCTCCAATGTGACTGACTGGGGTGGTTGGGTTGCCATGGCAACCCAATCCCAATATGTGGCCCGCATGCGGCAGCGGGAGCCAGAAAAAGAACAGCCTACACTGGTCACTATGGCAACACACCTCCTCGGGGTCCAAGGCAAAGCTCATCCTTCCTGAGACGCCGGTCCCTCGCTCTGATTGGACCCTGGAGTCGTTCCTCCGCGGCGCCTTCGCCCTCCTCCCTAACCCGCTCTTTGTTAGCAGCACACGCACTCTCGCTGTGTCCTGCTTCAGCCTTTTACGTCTCTCTTTTTTTCCATGGGTCTGACTTAAGCTATTGATGCTGTAGCCGTCAGAGTGTGCGTGTGTGTGTGTGTGTGTGTGTGCGTGCGTTACCGGTGTGTGCAGGAGAGTCATCTCCCGGACCAGGAAGGCAGAGTTGCCCTCTTCGTTGTGACACGTGACGGTAAAGTCTCTGTAAGTGGCGCTGCTGTCTGGGTTGGGCCAGTACTGATGGCACTTCACCTATAAACACACACATGCACAGAGTATTGGGTTGAGAAATGGTTAATTTACAAGTGACACACGTGCATATACACTCGTATACAAACGCACACATTAACGGACATAGGAACGCATGCACATAAACACATGAAATCACTCCCAAGTAATTTAAAATGTAGTGATTCATGTCACAGAAAGTAGATCACTTCCTCTGCACCTGGCACTCTTTCTACAGGCTACTTAGTTACGAAACACTGGCTGTAGCCTGTTTAAGACGTGTCTCTAAAATGAACAAAAGAAGCGAGCTGCAGAAAACTCTGGCCTGTAACTTTGCAGCCTTCTGTAAATAATCAAATGTTTTGACAGGAGAATTAAGGGATTATACATCACATGTGACTCAGGCTGCATCCCAACTTGAGACTGCTCCCTGCTTATGTTTGAGTGTTACACTTTAGATCCAGTTGTGGAGATTTTTTTTTTTTTTTAAACACGTTGCAGTGCAGGTGTGGTGTCCGATCCTCGTCCTTGATGGGTGGTTTTACATACCCGGCCCCTCTCGACCTGCGTGGTCAGCATGACCACCATGGAGGAGCCCTGCTCCCAGGTCATTTGCCAGAAGTCGTGGCAGGTGTTGGGCAGCGGGCCCTGGCACGCTATGTAGCGGTTTATCAGACTGGAAGCTGGAATCTCCATCTGCAAAGAGAAAATGGAAAGGTTACGTTTAATCCAAAACATCCACTTGAAACATTACTGCTCCACAAGGTGAAATAAACAGACTTGCCTTCAATTTTGCGTGTCGTTTCTGTTCAATGAGTTTTTTTTTTTTACACACAGCTGCTTTATTTGTACCAAAAAACTACAACAACAATATTTAGCGGATTTACAATGTGGGAACATTCCGTGTTGAAATTATAGGGTTACACATGTTTCCAGCAGCATCCTCATGATCTGGATCTAATGCTGCATTGTGCCCCAAAGGCATTGGATCGATTGCAGATCAGGTGACTGTGGAGGCCGTTTGAGTCCAGTGAACTCAGACTACACGATGTGCACAATAGCAGTATGTCCTAATAGGCATGGTGTTCAAATCAGATTTCCTCTGAATTCTCACACAACTTCAGAGATTGAGATTCATCAGAGGAAAGATATATTTTCATCCACAGCTGCAGACTCACGGTTTTTAGCTCCCAGTGTGATCTTCTGGCTCCCTGGCCCACCTGCTCTACATGATACGTCTGCAGATTGTGATTTAATTTGAATTACATTGCCTCTGTTATTGTATTGCTCTTTGTCACCTCAAAGCTGTTTTCACGACAGATTTAAAACTACCGGACTTTTATTTTTTGGCTTTCCTATTCTTTGTAAACGCTGCGATGGTTGCCTTCAAACATGTACACAATTAAGTCTGGTACCAACAATTCTCCCACTTCATTTATTTAAATCTTCTTTTTTACCCACTTCAACAGGTCCTCTTGTCATGACCAAACTAAATCGCAGCTGCAAGTGTATTTAATCACAACTTTCCATTAAACAAGGTCAGTCAGAAACATGTATTTCAGATATTTTTTTCACTCTCAGCCTTGTGCTGAGATGCTATTGGTACAAGCCATTGTGGGTTCAAAGGGTTATTTGAAACAAGTGAACAGCAAAATATGAAAAACTCCAACACATTATTTCATAAAACTGTTACCCTTTATCAAGATTCTTCCGAACTGATCAAACTTTTATTGCTTGAAGAAGGACTAAATAGTTTAAGGCAATAGTGAAACGCTGATGGTTCCCAAGCCGGGGTCCAGGACCCCCCTTGGTGGCGGAAACCAGATCACAGGGGGCTCACATGGTGTAGTTGTGCAAAAATCAAAGAACAAGTCAAAAGAACAAGAATAAGACACTTTTTTGAATTTGGAGCAGACATGGAAATGTGCATTAATAGTGAAGATATAAATCAGTACTTAGTATTTTTAGAACTCAGCACAGATCTCATGGCTACATTTATTCTCAAACAAAATCATTGTTGTTGAGGTAAGAACTCTGATCTGTTCTTTAGACCATAAGACAGTGGCAGTGGTGAGAGAAGTGAACTTGTAAGTGAAAGGTCACTGGTTTAAATCGCAGACCAGCAGGAGACTTTGACTTTTAAAAGCGAGAGCCTCCACTTGTCTCCACAGTCGACCCAACAACCACGGACTTCTGAACAAGGACTCCAAATCATGAAATATCCCCGGGTGTTATACAGTAGCAACACTGCTCCTTCCAGATGATTTCAAAACACATAATCTCACTTTGTTCCACCGCATTCATGTGATATGTAATAATTGATTTTTCTTAATGACACAGCATGTACGATTGGGATAATTGTGGAGCCAATAAGTCATATTGAAAGGATAGTCACACCGCTTACAGACATGCCTACAACCTTTGCAAAGTTTCTATGTAAAGATTCCACCCATCTAGTCACATGCACAAGATGCCGCTGGCTCAAACACCACAAATGAACAACGTTAACTCAGTGTTGTCGCTCGCAATGTAAATCTGATGTGGTTGGCTCGTTCTCAGCTGCGTGGCCAGCATAGTGGTTCAACGTGTGTTTCCATGGTTGACGAAAGAGACCACCCACCAAGCCCCAAGCCCCAGCCCCCCCCTGAAAAAAAAAGAAAATATGAAAGAGCACGGGGGAAGAGAGCAACAAACTTACGTTGATGTAGTTTGCATTGATGTAGTCATCTGTGCTTTTCAGAATGACCCGCGTGGCATCGTCTGTCAGCAGAGAAAAATATGGAGGGGGTGGGGGGTGGGGGGGGGTCAGGATCACAGGCAGAGGGTGAGAAAAAGAGACGGAGGAGATGAAAGGCGGAGTAGAGAAGTGTTGATGAGCGGAAAAAAAAGGCAGAGCGTGTGAAGCGGGGAACAAAAAAGGTTAGTGTCACCACACGTCTGTACACACGAGTCGACAGAAGTGAGGAGCCGTGTGCAGCCACGTACAGGGAGAGATGTCTCTGTAGCGATTTTTGGAAACGTTCTGAGGTAATTTGGCACACAGCATGGTCATCCCCGGCCTCTTCCTGTACAGTTGCTGTGAGAGAGAGAGAGCGAGAGAGAGCGAGAGAGAGCGAGAACACAAGTCAAAGTTGTGGAAAACCAGTAAACACAAACAGCTTGTAAATTTGATACGGATTCACAGTAAAATTGTCCAAAACGATTTTCTACAGTCGTTGTGTACATGACACCTAAAATAGTAAATTACTGCATCAGTCCAACTAAAACTAGACTTTAAAAGTAAATGTAAACGTGTCACCATAGCTCAATTCTCAAAGCCAGACTAACACACCCAGATAATGTGATTGAAACCTGATTTACTCGCGCATGTATACAGAGCAGTCTGACTGGAACAGGGACCACGTTTTCTGCACATGGGCTCGAGCTTCGTGCCAAATCCTGACCCAGAAGTCAAACAACATTTAAGAAGGTAAACAGGAGGTCAAACAGAAGAAGTCTGCTGACTGCTAACTGTAAACATGCTGAAAACTGGAAGTGCTTGTTTTTGGATGGGTATAGAGACGCATTTCATGCTTTTGCGGGCTGCAACGTCAGAAGTGAACTGGAAATGGCCCGAAACTGGCAATTCAAAATAATGCATATCACGTCCAATTGTCACAATGAATCAATTTCAGTAATGTGAATGTGCATCTGAAGAAAAAACAAAAACTACAACCGAAGCTCCACCACTGCTCACGTAAACTGACTGCCAATCACTCTGTACGTTGAGTTTTTAGATCATTTTATGGTGTCTATTCAGTAGACCCGCTTTACCCTCAGAGAACATTTAATATGATTTATAATCAACACCACAAAAAGTGGTGCATGCAGCACCTCAAGTGCTTAAAATGCGACACAGACCCAAGAAGTTGCAGCACTTGGCCAAAACGGTGGCGCAACTTCCACCACTGACTCAGTGACAGACATGGGTGTTTATGTGTGGATCGCTATGTGAGCGTATGTGAATCTTCTCACATCGAACTGTGCCAGTATGGCTCCACTGCTCAGTCCTTCCTTCAGAGTCACCATGGAGTCCCTCAAAGCATGCTGGTCGAGATGGGCGGGGTCCTGCGGCGACTTCTCTGGGATGTACTGAAAGTCGGGCTCCGAATCCGCCTTCTCCTCCACCACGTCGTAGATGGCTGAGCGGGACAGAAAAGACACACGATCGTTTCCATGTTCATGGTGTTTCTGCAAAGCGAGGCGTCGACTTAAAAAAAATTGCAACTCGCCCACAGCACTTAGGAAATACTTAGCTATGCACGCATATCGAGCTCAAGGCCTATATTTCAACAATGCAATCAAAAAATGTGAAGCAACAGGCATCCAATAGGTTGATGCAATCTTACATACATCTGCTTAGAGAGGAGTGAATGCACAAATCCCTCTTTGACCCAGTTAAAATACCAAGAATTTTTATGTTTCATCATCTTTAAAACCTCCCCTTCTCTCCACGCTTGGCTCACACTGATTAACACAAACATACATCTGATGTACAGAAACCAAGCTGTGCTGCTTGAGCTTCAGTTAAAAAAAAGGAAGGAAAGAAAAAAAAAAAAGACACTATGTTGTCCACAAGCAGATGTGCGACTGCTGATTTTGTTGGTGGGACTGCAGCAGCTGCTTGAGATATCACACCCGTGTTCACAATCTGTTAATTAAAACTGCCACAGTCATCTGGAGCGTCACATTTAACTGTGATGCGGATGCCTTGATACAGTTTGTCGTATGATCACTTTAGTGGAGAAACTGTGACGTGGATAAAAGTTTAAGGAGAGTGAGCTGTGTTATCAAATACAGCTGTCAAAAAAACGTGACCAGCAACTACACTAATGGCTCATTCATGCTTCAAAAACACACACAAGCAGATATGAGCACTTCCCACGGTTCCCCTGCATCCAGGTGGCTCAATCAACTAGAGGTCATTGCTCTAAAAGAACATACAACTTGATTAAAGAGAAGAGGAAACTTAACTATGACTGACATGACGAGGAGGTGGAACAGGTATTAATGGAGGATTTACAAAAACCTCCACCATCCTAATGTCAACACCACCCCCTATGATCCACAGTGGTACTGCAGCATTTGGTCTGAATCCGTAACCATTCAGGAGATGGACTGAAGTGTGGATATCATGGACGAATACAGTGAATGTCGCTATATGCACATCGAACAGAGTAGAAATGATCCTCGACACCAGTCGAGACTATACAGACTATACGGAACTCACCATTTGGTCTGACCAATAGGATCAACTCCCCGGAGTGGCTCTCACAGCTGGCCTTGATGAACATGACCACCTGATCGTGGGTGTGGTCAGAGATGTCCCGCCCGTTAATTAGAACCACCTGGTCACCCTCATTGAGGCGAGGCACGCACAGGTCAGCCTGAGGAGACGTGGAGAGAAGACAAAGGGACAATGAAATGGACTAGAAATGTGATAAGTGAGAACGAGCGTCGCAACTGTGCGCGGTATAAATGTGCTAAATCAAAGCTATCGCTTCAGTCTGCTCTGAACCGGAGGGTTTCTCTGTCAACAAGGCCGTGATGTGAAGTGAAAGCCCTTACTGGCACGCATACTCTGATTTTCAGCGACGAACATGTGGACTTACTGATGTTCCTGGAGCCACTCGGGACACAATGATGGGCATTTTCTGGTCCACTCCCCCCTGGAGAGTGAGAGATGCACACGCACACATGTTAACAGTACAATAGAGCACCAAGACTTACTATTTCAGACAAAATGTGGCAGAAGGAAGGGATGAGCATGGAGATTCCCGAACGCATCCCAGCTTACCTTGACATTGAAGCCAAAACGTCCGTGTTCATCCGGTCGCATCTTGATCAGGACCAGATTATCGTGAGGGACGACTCCATTTAACTGAAAGGATGTGTCGCGTTTACATTCGGCAAGATCACATTTCAGTGTGGATACTCTTCACTTCACCACAAAGGAGCAATTCTATTCAAACTGGAATTGTAAATCTACCAAAATAGACTGGCTGATGGGAATAATTTTCGTTTCGCTATGCAGACACCTCACTACATATGGTTTAAACCAGCTCTACTTCGTAAAGGATCAAACCTCCAAGAAGACTCCTGAGATAAAAAACTAAAGGATTTCTCAAAGTCACACAGTAATAGAGAACAGCTGCAATGGTAAAGACTACCAAGGCTCAGCCAAGCCACATTTTGACTGAAATCTAAACTGCAGTTTTTTGATTGACGACTGAAATGTGGTGCTGAAGTTGGCAATGTGCAAAGCTCCTCAAGTTTTCTCTACATTGCAGACGTAGCATTCATTTTGTTAATCCACCATTTGGAGAACTTCATATTTTCATTTTTTCCGATCACTAGCGGTAACCAGAAATATGCGTCAGTTAAACTAGCTATTTTCCCAGTTAAGTACAAAGTTTTTATGCAGCCATCCATCACCATGTCCTATTAAAACTCTTATCTTGTGGAACAATGTGCAACTACATTCAATGAGATGAAAAGCTGTTGCTAGCAGTACAATCCACTTTCAAGCCACCTTGCTATCATTTACCCAGAGACACTGTGATCCTGAAAACCACCTCATGTCATCAGCTTCCACTTGATTGAAGGAAATCAATCAACTAATTTAAAGAAAATGTCCTAAACAGAGATTAATTTTGTCTCTTTTCTGAGCATTTTTGTCTTTTAATACTAGTCCAATATAAAATATTTTTCATGTACATTCCTCCCTACTACCAGCACTACATAAACCGGGCAATGTGCTCTGCCGGGATCCTGAAGCCTTGTTTATTAACTGGACTCAATGACTTGGGGTGGCACATGACTGACCGTGGTCTTGTCTGCATTGACGGGGACGTCGTACATCTCGTTGAGGTGGTTGTCCAGGAGGCTCTGCTGGGAGTGAGCCTGAATGATCTGGCTCAGTGTCTTTCTGCTCAGCTGTTTGGGGGGCAGAGCTGGAGGCTGGCCGTCCAACCCATCTGGAGACCTGAGAGGGGCAGATGGAGGGGAGAGAAGCAGAAACAACAAAGTGAACAAATGTGAGGACCATCATTACACTGCAACAAAGAAAAACAAAAACCCAGTCATAATTTAATAATGTGGCTCCAATTTCATCTTAAGACTCTGAGAAAGAGTTAGAGCACTTTCTCTCTCATATCCAAGCTAAGAAGCTTTTGCCTGTTCACATAAATTAATGTGAGTAACCTGGTAAAGTGGTGGTTTGGTGGTAAAGTCATAAGGTCTGTGGTTTGAACCCATCACTTCTTGAAACCTCAATTCTTACTTTTCAGTGTGCTCAATGCTTTCTAGCTTATTTGAGGTGCAATTTCCCTCAAATATTGTTTGAATACCATCTTTTACTGGTTAAATTAAACAAACTTTGTTCATTTTAGTCTTTTCTTCCTAATTTTAAAACATAACATTCTGTTACACCGAATACAAGCTAGATTGACGAATTCCAGCCAAGCAAAATGTGGCAGTTTTGTCAAAACATTGGAAAATGTTCCTATTATGAGTACAATACTGCAATGTGCCTACTAGAAAAGCCAGCTCATTTAACAGGATTATGAAAAGAATATATCTCTGCTGGAACGAGGTCCATTTGAGTCATTCTGGTGCCAAGCTCAAGGGAACACTTGTGAGATTTGTTCGGATGTATATATACACAACTACATATGTTCATGATAGATAGTAAATCAAGATGGCATACAGCAACAACACTGCATGGGTTTTGGAATTGTGTTTGGAGCATGTGCGAATGGCTTATGTTGTTATTGCTCTTGTTTCTGTTTAATTAGATGTGTAATATCACTATATTTTAGCATATTCATTGCATAGTTTTCTGCCGTTTGTTTTATTCGGACACCACTGGGAGTGAGTGAAGCATATGTTTATCCCTTTATACCACGCCCACTGACATGTCATTTGGAGAAGTGTTAAGCAGAAGTCCACTATCATAATTTTAAGAACATCTAAGAATGAAAAAATCCCAAAATAAAACAAAATGTATTAGGGCTGCTCAATTAATCAAATTTTAATTGTGAATACGATTTTGGCCCCAGATGATTTCAAAATTCAGATAATTGAGGACAAACGATTATGTTGTAGAGCCGATGAACGGGAGTCGGAGGCGGCGTGTTCAGCAAGGAACTCCAAACTTTATTCGCCATTAATCCACACTTCTCAGTAACTCTTATTTTCTCTCTCTCTCCAACATGAGAGTGGAGCGCACAGCACAACACCAAAATGCAACCAACCGGAAACCCCGTCTCTCTACAAAATACAGTTCCCCACTGTGGTGATCACAGAAGGCCATAATTCACCCACTTACTGTGGGTTTACTGTGGGTATATTTATTGAAATATATCTATCTCTTACTGTATTTTATTTATTTCTTGTTTTCAAAAGATTGAGTGCAGTACAACAGTTTAATTTTTACTACTACATTACAAGATATTTTTATATATTTAACAGGAAAGTTGTTTAACATGTTTAAAAAATGCTGTTCTAAATTCAAAGACTCAATCGTGTAAATAATCGTGATTTCAATTTTGCCCCAAATAATCGTGATTATGATTTTTTTTCCATTACCGAACAATTTCCTCAACTTATAAAGAAATGCACAAGTTGGCGGTGATGGTCACTTGCCAATAAAGGGATAAAATAGATAAATAAATCTACAAATAAATAAATAAACAAATAAGCCTCTTTGTATATTTTAAGTACAGATGATTGTAAACTAAAGCCACAAACACAAAGTCACAGTGAAAAAAGATTAATGGTCAAGCCAAAGGTCTTCCTATTTGTTTGGAAAGATAGACAAAGGAAAAACAATAGATGAAGAAGTGAGAGAGCGAGAGCGAGAGAGCGAGAGAGAGAGAGAGGGGGCTTAATGGCACTGTGTTAGTCACAACGCATTAACCTCAATAAAAGCACTGTGAGAGGAAGGAAAACACCCCCCCCCCACCCCCCCCGACCATCCAGACAATAAAGCACAGTCGGTGTACACAGAGGAGCAAACAGTCAGCCAGGTAAAGCTCTCAGCAGCTTCGTGGCTCGCTCTCCGCTGAGTAAAAAGCATGACAGTTCACTCCCGATCTGCGTTTGAGATTGAGCCCTCATCGGGGAGAGTGTGTGTGTGTGTGTGTGTGTGGGGGGGGCAGTCAAAGAGCATTGCTTTTGTTTTGGCTGCTGCTACTGGTGTCACTTTGTGTCTTGAACACACACACGCGCGCCCAAACTAACGTCTATTATGGGTCAAAACCAGGTCAGGCTTTTCAGGAGGAGAGCAGCTCACAGCAGGCGCCAGCCAAGACAGCTCATCCACCTACATTATCAGCTCAATGCGACACACACAAGTGAAACGGATATGTAAACATCTTCACAGCGCACAACAAGGCCCCGGGATCAGGGGATCTTCTCTGCACTGGATATGACAAAAGCAGTTCGTTTTTTTTTCTAATAATACTATAGCTTTGAGGCTGTACAAACCCCCGCAGCTCTACATTTTTATATCACATCAACACACTAGTTCGAAAGAAGCCCATCATGAGCTGTGAGATGTGCATTAAAATCCACCTAAAGATCAATGTACAAAGCTTTTTCTTTGCGCATGTTCTTTTTTTTTAAACAATTTACTTTCCAAAGAAAGTCTTTGCTTTGAATCTTGTGTGCCGACACGAAAGGCCTGATTCAAAAAAAGTTCCCCATAACATATCATACAGTTGTGTTATGCGACGGTCTAATTACAACTCTGCGTTCCCAACAGTGTCAAAGAAGTAAAACTTTCTGAAAAGTAGCACTGTGGTCGGCTGAAAATAGAAAGTTAACGGCAGAGTTACAGAGTTATACGAGTTTGTTGACCTCAGCATGTGTGCAGCAATATGGTCAAAAGGCAGGAAAACAAAGCTGGACTTTATTTGGCAAAAGTGGTCCATCTCGAGGTGGCTGGGCCATCCCAGTAACGGTTTGCGAATCTGCAAGGATTGTATTTGAGGTGAGAAGTTCAATATCTTTGAAAATTCTCTTCACACTTCATTGGATTTCTTCGGGAACAAAAAAAAGAACAAACGGAATCTACAATTTTTAGGCTTTTTTTAGGTTTGAAAAATGAAAGATTTACATTGAAGCAGTAAAACCGGTGCTCGGTATTCATCCGTGTTCACCAGGTTTCTTCGACCTGTGTGTATAAGACCATTTCTGTTCAACATATAAATGAAATAAACAAATATATTAAATACTCCATATCAAAGACAACTAATTTGAAAAGCTTCAATTCGTTTACAAGGTATTTAGGTATCACGAGGAGAAAAATATTTGACGAACCATCAAATAAAAATGTTTGCAGTAGAAGGCAACAAAAGCTGGCAGTGGTGGAGCTGTATTTGTGTAAATTAGATGTTTAAAACACCTCTCTGCAGCTCCACAGTGTTGTGTCTACATCTTCAAGATGGACACCAGTGACATTCACATGGACTAAACTTTTCAACCGGAGGTTTTCTTGAGTAACACAGCGCGCTAAATCCATAAAACAAAACTCTCAGTCACATCCAAACAGATTGTTGAAACCTATAGGTGGTCAAAAATGTGCACACGGCTTCCAAAATGAAGCATTTTTAAGCTTTGACAAGATTTGCACATCATCCAGATCTGTTAAAGAATCAGAAGGATTGAGAAATTGACTTTTCCACTGTCGGATACCTTTAAAGGATTAAAAACACAATGTTTACATGTTGTAAATCTAAGGAGGGAGACCGAGATGGCCAAACTGAAATCCAGCAATAAAAACATGATGCGTGGATACCATCTGTGTTGTTGGGAGGAAGCGAGAGCAGCTAATTATGTCATTCTTTTGGCTCTGGAGCAGAGCAATGAGCCACCAACTTGGCATGTGTTTGTCTGTGTGTGCAGCTTTGTAGGCACAGGAGCTACCACTTCACTGTTACTTAACCACACCGAGATCCAACTGCTCTCTCCTCGCTGCGCTCCGATTCACTCATTCACTCACACTGCGTAAACACAAAAGATTTTCAGGCTTTGGAAATCGCCGAAATTTATTAGGCAAAGGACTCCACCAGATATTTTATAGTGTGTGAAGACACGCAGAGAGCACAGACAGACACACTAATGCAGAGTCGAAGCCTGTTGCGCAACCCCCTCCGCCCTGCTTCCCACTGTAAACACATTTTATGGGGCGGCTCTTCAAAGCGTTCATCTTTCCAGCGGGGCTGGCTAAGTGACACTGGGAGAGGGTGTGAACTGTCGGGAGAAGCCACAGACACCGACAGACACTTTTAAAAAGAGTCGACTCAGCAGAGCACTCAGACAGACCCGAGACTCGCGCTGATGAGTAAAATCTAACTTCTTAAATTAAAGGTTGGCTGCTTTGGGAGGTGGGTAGGGCTATATGTGAAATTATGAGATAACCAGCACTCTGCCTACAAGTCAGAAGTTGATGTTTTTCCCCACCGAGACGGAGGAACGTGCAGAGAAATAAGGTGAGGAGGGAGAAAAGGGCCTGAAAATGAGAAAAAACAACGAGTGGGAGTGGGAGTGACAGAAAAAAAGGAGACTCACGGCGTGGAGTCCAGGCTGATGCTGTTCGCCTGCGTGGACGAGGCCGACTTGTGATTGGAGGAGAAGACCGGTAGGCTGGGGGAAGCGTGGATCACGTGGTCAACCAGGTGGCCCACTGACGACGGGCGTAGCCGCGTGCCCTCCTGCACAAACATCGAGTTCCTGACAAGACATGTGAGCAAAGGTTAACAGAGGGAAAACAGTTTGTGTGCCATTAGAGTCACATGGTTAAGTTGTGGTTATCACTCTTGCTGGATAGAGGTCGATCTATGTGTTCTATGTTTTCCCTCTGGGTCCTCCAGTTTTCACCCGCTGTCCAAAAACATGCGATTATGTGTTTGTGTGTGTGCGCGATCTGGTGATTCATTCACCTGCTGGACTTATTCAACACAAAGTTTGATAAAGTAGCATAGAAGACGAATGGATGAATAAATAAATAAATGAATATATAGATGGACCAATGAACAAACCGATGGATGATGTGTCAATAAAGCACCTGAATGCTGGAGTCTTGTGCAGGGTTGATGTACCATTCACCTGATTGCCTAATCTTAAAGTTTAGTTGTTTTTGAATGTGCTTTTGAGGATAACGTCAATTGATTTGCCCTCCATGTGAGGCTGAGATTGTTTCAAAACTGTGATAAGACAGAAAATGTGTCTCGCAGCAACTGATTTATTCAAACTCGGGGGGGGGGGGGGGGGGGAACTCACTGATTGGGCGTGCCCGGTGGCGAGCGTGTGGGCAGGCTCTGCGTCTCCAGTCTCTCGTCTGATAGGCTGTTCCTGCTGACAGACTCCCAGTCAGTCCCGCCCACCAGCTTCCGGACCAGTGGCTTGCTGGGAGATCTGTTCAGGAGGATTCGAGATTTGAATTGCCTCGCGCTCACAATTACACGTCCTCAAATGTTTGGTTCGTTACAGGTACATCCAGGTGTACAGTGTTTCTTTTACCGGGCAAATACTCTGTCCTTGATGCCTTTCTCCTTCCCATACTGCACAGATTGCACCTCTGTTCGCCCACTGCAGACAGAAAAACAAAGGTTGGACTGATTGGAAAACAGTAAAAAAAAAAAAAAGTCTTGAGTTTCGATTTCCAACTGACTTTCTTCTTTCAGATGATGAATGGCATTTATTCCACTGAAGTTTTAACTGCTTTAGAAAAATCATTTCGTCCATTTCTCCTGAAAAAGTCCTGCCCAAAAAAAACGAGTCTCTGCAGGAGTGCAATATGTTTCATTTTCCTGAGTGGACTTGATAAGGTGTTGACAACGCTGACTTGTGATATAAAAAAACTATCCTTATTGGAGAGCCAGTCAATATCTCAAGGGCAAAAACACACAAATGCAAGCGCGTCCGCACGCTGTCGAGCCAAACATCAGACAAAGCTGGCTCGCATTGCATCACTGCTGCTCAATAATGTATCACAAGGCCTTCAATTCTCACTTCATCTCTCACTTGCACTTCAGTGAAAAAAAAGGAAATTAAAACAAAGGTAGACACAGGGAAATGCCATAATCCAGCAAGGAAAAAAAAAAAAACCCCATTCCATTTCAGGTCCTTAGCACCTGCTCAACAGTCAAATAAGAAACAAACACACGTGCATTTCACGGATTTAAATGAATTGTTTTGCTTGAGAAGAGCGAGTGGGTATGTGGATTAAATTGCCCGGCATGCTTTAAAATGTTCATGACCAATTCCTGCACAGCTTGAAAGAATGGTGGCAAGGCCAAACACAAGAAAGCTACCCTTTAGAGGTAAACCATAAATAATTGAGTTGTGGTTTTCTGGGGCAGAGCAGAGAGAGAGAGAAACAGGCACCCACTAGCATGCCGATGTTTCACCTTGGCAACGTCCAGAGCGCTCCAACACACCGGTGCAAAAGAGTGTGCAGCTCGGCTGATGTGGGGAGGATGAAGCATCCGCGGCTCTCGTGTGTGTGTGTGTGTGTGTGTTCATATGTCAGTCTGTCAAGACTCTGGCTGTCAAAGGCTTTTCAGAGAGAAAACATCAACTGCCCTTCAGTACTGACCAGTATCTGAACTTGGAGCCCAGGGTGAAGTAGTGAGCGAAGAAGTTCTTCTGTGGGGGGATGGGCCGCTCCAGCCTGAAGAAGGTGTGGTGCTCCACGCAGGCTTTCCACAGGTTCTTACAGGCGCGGTAGTTGACCATGTTGAAACCCAGCAGCGTGTCGCGGGTCTCAGTCTGTGCGCAGGAAGGAGAGAACTCAGTTGTCTATTGCAATGTTTCGGTTCAAACTGTCTGGAACAACAAGGCTTGCAAAATAAAAAGGCATTCAAAGTTGCAACAAGTCTCTTTTAGCTCAAACCAAGCGAATGAATGGCACCTAATAAACACTTAATACGACACGTGAGATGTAGCACTGTTCACAAGACACCGACGGAACAACAACTTCAGTGTGTGGGCGCCATTCACGCTTAAACATATTTCACACTGGTCAGAGTGTACTTGGCTGAATATGTGTGCACGAAACCACCTTAACCTTCAAATCACATTTTAAGTAAGGTGTGTACATCCTTTTGTGACCACATGCAAATGAGTTTGCACAGCAGTTATTTTTGTGTGTGAAACAATGTAATTGCACAAGGAGGACATTCATCACTGAAGTGGACTATTATTCTTTTGTTACACATATGTGCAAGTGCTATGTTTATTTATTTTTGCAATATTTACTTAGTCTTTTCCATTCTATACTGTGTCATGAAATAATAATAAAAAAAAAACAAGACCCAAAATAAAGGAAAACAATAATATTAGTGTTTCTTGTCAGCAATAAGAATAACTTAACTTTAGCAACTACAAGCACTTCTAATGTCAAATTGATGAATGTCAGGCAATCAAATCAAAATAGAGGAAGAGACATGAGTCCAAAGGTCACTGATGCAAAAGTAAATAAATATGTAATGAAATTATTGAAATTTGTGTTGCACTGTCAGATCGGATGACGACTTTGTATTCTCTTTTTATTGTACAATAAAAAGTGAATAAATTCCATCAATGGCACCAGGTTTCTGCAGTGGGTTTTATCAGTGAAATAATAACTCCTATGTGGACAAAGTCAGTACAAGACTTAAGACTGCACTTTGGTGTGATATATCATGTATAGATACATTTGCACTGACTTCACAGATAAACATTAGGATCATATTCAAACTTTAAAATAAGATGTCGACGAAAACCACAAGAGCAACAATTTTAAGAGATGTATACACACTCTCAGTAAATGTTAACATGTCACCAAACAGTTCTAACTATTGATACCAAAAGCAGTTATTAGTAGCGTGTATTCATACTAGCATATACATAGCGAGAATGTTTCCAGATCAACTCAGGTCTGTGTGGAGACATTTCACTGTGGAGGCTTATGAAAAAGCAAAACATTCTAAACTTGATGTTTAAGGATGAAGGAAATATCTCCTCGGTGAGCTCATACATATTTAAATATGTCAGCATCAAGAGAAGCAAAGCTGTAAAATTGAACCTATTTGACATGAGCGATAATCCCAGACAGACAATAAAAATCAAATCTAATGGAAATAAATGACTTGCAATAAGAACTCGTGCCACAGCTGTATGTTGTGTTGAAAAGAGGCATTAATGTGTCAAACAAAGGATAAGAGACACGGGGGGGATTAAAACACACACAATCAGGACACAGACCACAGGGGGTTAATCTGACACCGATTACACGCACACATCTCCAGACACAGCTCAGTCGCCATCTACAATACTGTATGCATTCATATAGTCAGCACAGGACGTACAGAGACACATAGGGTCAACCGCATCTGCTCAGAAATTACAGACAGATTTGGGAGGGGGGGGGGGGGGGGTTAAGGTGTGTGTGTGTGTGTGTGTGTGTGTGTGTGTGTGTGTGTGTGTGTGTGTGTGTGTGTGTGTGTGTGTGTGTGTGTGTGTGTGTGTACGTACACTTACCACCTCTTTTCTCAGCTGGATGAAGAACTGTTTGCACTTGAAAGAGATTTTCACTATTTTCAACCTAGAAACAAGAAAAGCCAAACATTACTTTGATAAGTCGGACAGGGTGGTGTTTTGACTGGGATATTTAGACCGGTGTGATTTGGAATTTTTCTCTGCATAATCTCAACACATTTCAATACATCATTCAAAATCAACTGCTGAAAGAGAACATCTATGGTCTCTGCTTCTACTCGGAGGTGTGGAATGAGTATTTGGCATATGATTCAAACACTCGAGCTGCCTCTGTGCAGCATGATCGCATGTGTGCCGCCATGAGTCAGTATCTCATATGACTGTGTGCTGTCAACCTCGACACATGTTACAGAGCTTCGTTCTGACCACCATACAGGTATGCAAATTAAATTTCATGCGTGGCTTGCACCACGTTGTAGTCCGGGATTCTCTCTGGTGTGAGCACTCATTCATATTATTGATCATCAGTCATGAAGAGAAGTGGATTTAAAGTTGCAGGCCAGGAACCAAACTGCAATTTTTGCACTCTTCAAACTAGAAAAAGAAGACGATGCAGATTGGGAATGCAACTTTTTTTTTTTTCCCTGTATTCATGAAGGGCTGCATCGTGAATTTGCTCCCACGTTTTAGGCAAAGAACGCAGCGGAGTACTGTAATGCTTTGAGATGTTTCAGGAGAACATTTCAACAGCCGTCTGTCACTTGGATGCTTCTTTGTGTGAAAACAACAGCTGCAGGCATCACTGCTTTCACTCTTTGCCGAGTGCAACAGCAAAACTCAGATTTCTTGAAAGAATTACTGCTCAGAGCGAAGACAAACACTGATGGACACATCCACATCACCTATACAAGAGTACGCTTTAAAATAGAAGACTTTATAGCTCATAGGCCCAAAATTATGAAACCATTGTTGTGGCTGGTACTTAACAAAGACGGATCGCCAATTAGTCGAAGTCAGCGATTTTGCTTTATATACACAGCCATTTATATGTTTGGATTATACAGTTAGTATCTCTAAAATAGCAACAAAATGTTGAAGGTACAAAAAACACCAAAAAAAAAACAATGACAAATAATCTTAAAGCAACTGAATCATCAAGTGCCTTATCCAAGTAGCTTCATCAGTTCACCCTGCAATAACTAAATGGCTCAGGTATTTCAACTTGTTGGGTGTGTCACCAGGGTTTCACATGCTCATAGCCCGAGGTTTCTACATTGATGGGCCAGAGGCCCCAGGGTGTGGCTCATTGGTGCTTTATTGTGTTTTAACAACCTTCATTGCTTTCAGCGGAGTCACTTGAGGTCACGTCTGATGACCCTGTGAAGCTGGGTTGCCGGATTTCTTTGGCAGAGGGGAAAACAGTGGTGTAAATGGAGGGGAGTTTGTATAATAAACCTTCTCCTCTGTCAAGACAAGGTTTTTCCACTTTCTTTTGCTGGTCTCTCAAACCCTCTATGTAAACATTATCGTAGCATAGGGGAAAGCCGACTGTTCCCTTGAGATGTGAATAGACAGCTGAGTCCAGTCCGGAAGTGTTCCATGTTGGGCCAAAAGTTTGTTTTGTAGTTATTTAATGTTGCCAATATAAAGGTTATTGTGCTGTTGGCTGCACTGTATGGCATACACCAAATGGCCTTTCTTAACAGTGTGGTGTGCGGTCTTTGGAAAATAGTATTTACTGTCTGAATGTGCCACTGGGTTTGAATGAAAGAACCACCAAATACACAGGGAGTTACAATGTGATGTTAGTTTTCTCTTCCCTCCTCCATCCACCCTGTTAAGAAATTGCACAAGAAATATTGATATTTAGAGACTTTCTTTTGTATGTTGTCCTTGTTAGAGTTGCATTATATTTTTCACAATGCACCCATGTACAGACCTACATCAAAAGATCATTTCGCTCCTGACTAGACTCATTTCCGACAGTCAGATGCCCCACATAGCCACATCTGAACTGTCCATTTAACCTCTCACCCTCCTTCCTCAGCTGATGACGACCGACTCCTCATCAATCTGTTTATTATCTCGTCACACATACACACACACACACACACACACAGGAGAAGTGGTACTAATAATGCCGGAATTGGAGGACCACACACGCGTGGCCACAGTAAGGAGTCTGCTGATGAGCAGCAGGAGCAGTGTAACATAATCCCTTCCTGGAGTGCTGCTGCTGTGACTCATCGCTCCATGCTAAATATATTTTACATACTTACTCACACACATACTTGCATGGACAAACCAACACACACACACACACACACACACACGCACGCGCGCTCAGGCAGAGCGTGAGTCATGCCCCGATCTAAGTGTGGCTCATTTGTCAGGCTGATGTGAAGAGAAATGGGAAAGAAGCAATGAAGAAAAAAAAAAAGATAAAAAGATCTAAGCATCTCAGAGACTCTCCATTTCCATGCAGCTCTCTCTCTCTCGGCCCTTGTGGTTATCTTACAGTTGGATTTACGGTGAGGAGGGGACAGCGTGACAAGTGACAGGACCAGAGCAGATGTAGAAACAGTGAGGCTTTGTTGAAGGGAGGCAGAATGAAGACGAGAGGGAGGAAAGTCGGTGAGCGTAGGGTTGAGACATACTGTGGACTATTATGTTTCTCCCTCTCAATCTCACACATGGTGGCCAACAGCTGTTGGGGACACCACTGTTGGTCTCTAAATTTAGCTCAGCTGAGTGGATACACACATACAAACGAGCGCTACCTTGCTTTTCTCCACTTAGGAGGACTTTATTACATGGAGAATGATCCTCACTATGCCTTTAAAAAAATAACTTGACCCCAAAAATGTTATGGTTTTCCCCCAAAGGAGAAAAACTCAGTCGCCTGATTTACAGATTTATACCCCACAGAGAAAATAATACACAATTCCTTCAGCCAGCTCTAATCTTTAACATCTTAAAGACCAGCTGCCCTATGCATTTGATCAGTAGTGACAAGGTCTCCAAAGTTACATTACTCTCAAATCCCAGCATAAAGTAACATTTAGCATGCAGCAGGAATGTATCGGAAATTACCAAGGATAAATCAGAAAGAGAAAAAAACAACCCGAGAAGTAAAGCATGACAGTATTGATTGACTTTGATGATGACAGAGGAAACGAGGACAGTGAGAAGGAGATTGAGCAGATTTGATTCATGTAATATTTCCAGGAAACCGAGTTTAACCCTCCCACCCTCCTTCCGGATAAACCGGATGGAATCATCTGGATAACTGGAGAAAAGATCAACAGAGGCTTAAGCATTAATATGCCATGTCAATAATAATCGCTATGCAAGAGGTTTTCCCAAAATATTATGCAGCCCATTTCTGAGCAAAAAAAAAAAAAAGCTTCCTGGAAGCAGTTCAAGTGGAGCTGGCAACAGACTGACGGGCACGGAGGTGGATTTGTGATAGCAGCATCCACCATTTGATTCCCCGGTTGAGGGGAACTCTGACGAAGGGGGAAATGAGTATGAAAACATCAATGAAGTACAATCTTTTTTTTTTTTTTCCCCCTCTACTCCCAGCAGGACTCAGGCAGGTTCTCATCCACTCACCTCCACATAGTCACACCTGAGAGCTGCCAGGTTTTATGTTCGCTACAAAGTAGCTTTAACCAGAGCAGATGGGTTGCGAGAACCTTGATCTTGCGCTCCACGTTGGGTGGGACTCAAAACGGCCTGATCACAGGCTTCTTTCACTGAGACGGGAAAATACGCTTGTTCAAAACGCGCTTTGGTTCTGGTTTGATATGTTTCTCAGTGTATTTCTCCCTCCAGCTGGGAAGAACAAAGAAACGTTCTGTTTAGTTGAGAAGTTTTTCCTGAGGCATCCCTCAGGGGTTCGTGCTCGGTCCTAACAAATCCTTGCTCTACTTTCTTTCTCTCGTCATCTCCACCGCAAGAGGCATGATTGCGCTGCACGTTAAGCAACATTTCTATGCTGCGACTCCTTCCATCCAGAACAAATGCCTTATTGGATGCTGGCCAGCTTTCTAAAACTGAACTGTGACAAATCTGATATGATCATCGCTGGTTCAAAAGAACAAACCACCCACATTCAGACTCTCATAATTGTTCGCTTCACATTGTCTCTCCTTTCACACATCTGCTGTTTTAATCTCCGACACATCAAGAAAATGCCACCGCAACGCCGTTTTTAATTTCATGTTTTGCTCAGTTTGATCTCCATATTGTATAAGACGCATCACTCACCAGGGGAAATAGTTGATCCGTACCCTGTTCTTGTAAATCACAATGCCGGCGGACATCACCCCAAGAAGAATCTCTGTGTTACTCTGGTCCTGAGGAGAGAGGAGAACATTTTGTGTGAAGGAGTGTGAGAGGTGAAGGCTGGAGGCAGAGAAGCAGAGCCAAACACGCATTAAAGAGGCCAATGAAACTGGGAAAAAAAGAAGCACAATACAAATTTGAGTCGAGTACAAATATAAGAGAAGCAGACATTCCTCAAAAATTCATCCAAGATCACATTGAAATAGTTGAGCGATTGTGTATATAATGTGTGTGTATCAGAGGAGTTTCAGAAAGCGTAGGAAGACGAGACCTTGATTTACATCCGTTATGTCACACACGCTTTTTCTCACCACATGTAGTCCTTTAAGGTTATATTAAAATATCCTATTATTAACAGTTGTTGGAATTCATCGGTAATAGAATCGGAAGTCTTGTGTGAGATGATTTGAAATATCTGGTCACTCTTAGTATGTAGCTGTCAAGTGTTCTTTGCAAAACTCTGCTACTTTTATAAGAAAATTCAGTTTTAAAAGTTGGAATTTCAATAAAATAATAGTTTTAACTTTTATTTTTTAACTTTGTAGATGAAATCATGATAAAAAGTAAAAAGAAATAGTGGGCAAAAGGTGACTGTGGCCACCGTGAGGCTCCCTGGTACACTAGATCTCAAATGGCAACTCTAAAAACCCCACAAAATGATCTAAAGATTAAAAAAATACACACGCCACTCTGAATGAAGCTTATTCTCAGGGGACACAGGAGGTTCTTTACCTCCATCTGATCTCTATTTTGACATAAATAAAAGAAGTGACACTTCACTACTCTGCTGGTGTTATAATGAGGGCTGAATGTAAAAGTGTGGTATTTTGTTCTTTTTCCCCAGCACACTTGGCTCCGTATTGGAAAAATGGAAATGAAAACGGGGGAAGCATTGCACATGCTGCGACAGTGGAGATTAGAACTATACAATTTCAATTTTGATCACAATGGCCGTGGATGGGTGACGGCGAGACGGCCTGTGTGAGATCAGAGATACAGACGTGCCCCTCGGACTGTGTGTGGGAATAAAACATGATCTGATAGAGGCAAGGGGGAGAAAAACACACACACAGCATAAAGACACTCTAACCACAGTAAACAGACAGGTGTTAACAGACATGGAGTCAAACCTTACTTACCCTTGCATAGTGCAGCTCTACCCCGTAGAGCTCCAGCGATCGTGCTGTGTTCAGATAATTAAACTCTGACTGGGCAGGAGATAGACCACTGAGAGGGGGAGAGAGAGGGGGAGGGGAGGAAGAGGGGGAGTAAAAAGCAGAGAGTAGGATACAGCAATAGACAAGGATGAGAGGTTGTGGTTGGGAGTATGATGACAGGGTAGTGTGATAAACATATGGAGGAGGAAAACAGACAAAGACAAGAAGTAGCAATCAGAAATTAATTGGCAATGGCGAAAATAAAGTAAATCTCATGAGCCTTTTGTGTCATCTGGTTTTTTTTTTGTATTGATAATTCAGAAAAATGCTTACAGCTACATGTTTTTACTGATTTGAGAGTACTCGATATGACCTCTGCAGCTACTAAAACACACAAAGGCTTATCTGGACACAATGTATTTCCAGGCTTTGTCATCGTTTATCTATTTGCCACATGCACAGTGGGAGGCGTCCGGTGTTTTTCCTGTTTTTATATACCAATGTTTACGTGTGGCTTCACAGGCGCGGTTGCATATTCCTACCTGTGCTGCTGGTGATGTTTGGCGACCTCCTTGTGGAAGTCTTGTGGGGGACTTGTGATGAAGCAGTACTCGGAAAGGTAGCCTGAACTATGCTCGGATTCACTGTAGTCCCCCAACTCGGCTACAGGGGGAGAAAGAAGAGGAAACATCAGTATCATGCAGACACATCCATGCTTTTACAGTTTGACCAGCAGAAGTAAAATAGGATTTGAGTCATGTTGATTAATTAGATGTTTGACACAAATTAAAAAACATTATCATGACATTGAAGAGCGATTTACAGATACTGGTTTCAGGTCGATCCAGCTGAGTTTTAGACCAAGTGTGGGGCTGTCTGATGGCCTATATATTGCAGTATGTTCCAGTAGCATATCACATACGAGGCGAATATGTTGGAAGAAAATTCCAACAACCGCAGCCACTCCCGGATGAAATGCCTCATTAATATTATGTCGTGTGCATGTAATAAAAGAGGACGTTATGGTGCAGAAAATTAAAAAATCCAGTGATTTAACGAGCTGCACACTGCTCTTTGGCAAACATCCACCGCAGACATGTGAACATGGTGCTCTCTGTGGACAGCAGTCACATTAATATGATACTCAGGCAGTTGGTGCAGCGTTTGGACCAGGGTGGAAAAAGCAGGTGTGACTGCAGAGCACACCAACTATAATGTGTGGAATCACATTTTGGTCTCAACCAAATGTGTCGCTTGACCATTCTAACTGGTTTGAAAGCACCATAAAAAGTCAAATGTAGCATTTCTGTTAAGATTTGTGTACATGAACAAAATAAAACCTAATTATAGATTGGTTGATGTTTCATTCAGACAACAAGCAAGTCCGCATCAATATTTGAGGGCAATATGAGGCTTTATTCCTCACGTATTCATTCAGTAACCTTAATATTTGACATCCGAGTCCCAAAATGGCATAAGGAAGAATGAATATGTGAGACAAATTAATTTGACATATTCCAAATATTGCTTTAGGAGAACAAGACGGGTGTACATTCAAACAAAAAAATAAGAAATACCATAAAATAATTGGCCATTAGTCATTAAAACCATTTCACTCACTGGAAACTTCCCCTGCTTCGCAGAGCAGAATCTACAGGAAATAAACATCAGTGGTTTCATGTTTCACCAACACCATCTTTAAGTCAACCTGCAGTCACGTTTACTCTTTGGACGTGTTTCCACAGGAAGAGCTTTGAACACTCAAAAGCAACACCTCCGCAGCAATTTTTTCTCGCAGCAACGTTGCATATTTCATATCAGGCAAACGTTTTTTTTTTCTCTTCTCATTGTCACATGCACTGAAATTTCATGACAAATATTGGGGAAGAAACAGACACTTTTCAACCACAGAAAAGTGGTCCATATTACTTTTATCAGTAGAGCAATAAGGCTAACTCAGCCTGTGACGGTAATAAAGATATTCATATAACAAAACGTTTAGCCAAAGCAAAATTAGACAGAAGCGTTTGAGAGATTGAAGCCATGTCTTTTCAGGGAATTTTAAAAAAAGAGAAGTGAAGAAGGATTGCAGCTACATTTGAGGGGAAATTATGCAGCATTCCTATAACAGCAAGTGATTTTGATACTCCCTTACGAGAAGAAGTGGTTCAAGAAATATGTTTTTATTCCTTAAGGCTTTGGTTAATTACTGCATATTTTCAAAAACATCAAACGAGAAAGCTGGACAGAAAATTGCTAACTGATAAAACGGGAAGTCCTAAAAAAAAATGGATTTGATTCTCATGATTTCGTGTCCGGATGCACTGACTGTGACTCAAACTAAGCAGAGGTGGAAAGGTTCAAAATAGAGAGAAATATATTAAAAGATGTGAAATCATCCAAACAAAGTCCTTGTGATCTAAGTGAAGTCTCATCATGAATGTGGAACCATGAGGTGAAAGCAATGAATAACATACAAGCAAAACATCCACACAACCACACAAAGCCCATCGAATCAAATGAGATGAAAAGAGCTGATAACTCCAAGACCTCAGGTGTGTTACCGCTGCCTCCTGTTCAAGGGGTCAGAGGTCATCGAGTCACACAACAGGCAGGAACACAAAGGGTAAATTTACTCCCAGATCTGTGGTAACTCTCATGGACGTAGAGCTCAACGCAATCCTGTTAGCTCACTAGTTTGCACTTGAAGCTCAAAAGCATCAATTCACTCAAGTAGTCCCTTGACTGAGCTACAAGCCGGTAGCCTAAGCATATTGACCGATGAATCAATTCCAGCTCACCCGCCTATTGATGTATACGCTCCACCGGGAGGGTGGATGTGTCCGGTCAATAGCTTATGTTTTAGAGCAGTGGGCTAATATGGCTTTTATTTTATGCCACAGCTATTGCTTTAAAGAGGTTCGATGTTTCATCCAGTCAGGCTCTAAACTGGTGACCTCTCTTTTTACATCGAAACAATTGATTTGGTTTCTAAACTTGGCTGTAGTTTGACTCATCACTTTGTAATGCAGCTGACTCATAAAAAAAAATTAAGAGCACCTCCGTTTTGATGATATTTCTATTGAGGGAATTTAAATGCCAGCCTCCTCTGTATGTATCCGAAGTTGTTGTTTGCCACCGATCAGCTTGACAGACATGTTACAGTAATGATGCAATATTTTGGATGAGAGCACCCTACATCTACTGCTTAAAATAAACATCTTTCAGACGGGCTATAGACTCCAGGAGGTATCTTATTAGGTTTACTTGACATGTGCTGAGAATCAAGTCCCTGTATGTTTCGCAAGAACAGTGCATGCCTGCTAACGTATAGATAACAAATGTTTTGTGAGGTGGAGCGAATAGACACTATTAATTTAGACACGCTGTTATGTGTACCACACAGAGATCTCGCCAACAGAATGACTTCTCAGCATCATGCTACAGTAAGCTGAAGGGTCATGTAAGCACATTAGGCAAAGTCGCTTTCTGAGGCAGGGTGAGTGTTCCATGCACTGCAGGGGAGGGGAAGGTTTCCATTTGGTGATAATAGAAAGACAGAAAATGCCATTTCACAAATGTATGTGCCTGTAAATAGCAAAGTAGGACACTAAAACCTCCACGGGTGGATGGATGGATATGTGATTTGCACAAAGATCATTAAAAGTAAGGAAATGGGAATCTATGATAAAATCCTCCAAATTGTGACTGAAAATTAAAGAACTGATATATCAACACTAAAATGCCCCCCCCCAAAAAAATCTATAAATATTATTTGTAAAAAGTACCATCATACTGTGGTATAACTTGACAAGGACACATTCATATACAAAAACATTTATTTTATTTATGGAAATCCACATTTCGTGGTCTTTCGTTAGTCTGATTAAAGATGACGTGTCTCTTCAAAATGAAACACATTTTCCCTGTGCTGACCATGTAAAGTAGAAACTGGGAATGTGCTGAAAGGAATCAGAGATGTTTTGTGTGTCTCGATGTGTGTGCGTGAGCACAAGCTTTTTGGACGGATCTGACTGAATTAGCAGCATAGCAGCTGCTTCAAGCTTTTTCCTGAAGCAAACACTTATCTTGATAATCTGGGCTGGCACTGAGCAAAGTGACAACATAGACCTAGCAACACAGTGATGCAAGTGTGTCTGTGTGTGTGTGCGTGCGTGCATGTGTGTGTGTGTGTAAAAGCAGTGGTGTCATGATGTTGCTAGTCTAGGCTAAATCTCTTCTCTGACCTATATACTGGAGCTGTGCTTATTCCCTGCAAAAATATGCGACAGAGGAAGACTGAGGGAGGGAGGGGGGGGGGACGGGGACGCGAGGGTTTATGATTTAAAGGGAGGAGGGGGAAGACGGAAAGGGATGAGGAAGCCTACCCAGAGAAAATACAGAAACAAGCAGATGCTGCTTTTAAAAATAGAGAGAGAGACAGAGAGAAGGAGCGAGAGAGACAGAGAGAAGGAGAACGAGAGCCTGAGAGACTGACCACCATGTCAGGAGTCGTTACTCCAATGACAGACGAGCCGAGTCAGCATATAACCCACAGGCTCAACGTCGATGATATTTTAGGTCAAATGATTCTGTAATGAAGCATGTTTCAGCATGCATGTTTGAAAACCCCGGCATCTACTCATTCGACTCTGATGTATTAGCCTACTGGCTTATTTTGAAGCAAAAATCAAGCCTCAAAGTCCCACAGAATATGTATTAAATATCACTACCGCACACGGCTTAATTGAGATTCGAAGGCTTCAGAGAAGCCGCTTTAAATGCACTAAGACAACCGCAGTCGTTGCATTTAACAGAGCGCGCGTGTGCGCGGAGCTAAAGAGAGTCCTAATGAATTGCCTTTCCATCGTTATGGAGAACGGGCGTACCCAGGGAGCGGTACTTACATTGTACAGCATAGGATGCCAGCAGTGCTGCTGTGTTATGAGGACAGGGCAATCTGGAAGACACGGGAGGAAAGTACACACAAATAAATAAATACGCATAAATGGTTCATCCTTGAATCAATTAAAAGAAAGAAATAAGATGTTAATGTTCTTTTCTTTCCAATTACGGTAATCGGAGAAATGAGAGAAAAACGCAATACAAAAAAAAAACACAGCGAATGCAATGATCAGATAAAGCAATAGGAGAGGTTTTACTCACCTTCCAGTTAGTATGTCCTGCTTGATCTGGAGATAATATTGGTACCTGAGCAGAGAAAACACTGCATCAGATATAAAACTAACCCTGTTTGAATGTAGAGAATAATAAGCGAGGAAAAAGAACAATCATCTACCATTTCAGTATAATGATATAACGTTTGATGGCTGCGCCTGTTATGTAAAAAGCTGTCTTGGTTGAAAAGGAGAGCGTTAAGCTCTCAAAACATGCATCATGCAGATTTTTTTTTTTCTTTTCTTTTTCACCCACACACGCAGATTAGTTTTTCTAGACCGGAAATAAAAGCTGTGCTACAGTTCTTGCAGCGTACTACACTCCCAATGTCACGGGACAGGCGACCACCAAGCTCTCAGACTTGTGTTTTGGTTGTGTCTTATACGTTTGACCTGGCATGTCAGATCAGAGTCTCTTCGAGCTCAACACAAAGCTTTGATCAGGCTCAAGGAGCGAGGCCAGCGTAAACATCCGGTGGAAAGCGTAACGCGATGCTGCGACGCTCTGGACGTGCGTCGTTTGTGTCGACACCCACAATTCCTGCAGACCTTGCATTTGCCCAACTGGTGGTTGTCGTGATAAAGAAAAGCTATACAAGTCTGCTCGAAGACATCAAAAAACATTCGCCTCAAATTGACTTCAGTTCTGAAGAAAGAATTTCCTTCACTTTTATCAAACATACACTGAATAAAATGATATTTTGTTTTTGTTTTAAGGAGTTATTTCCATTTTTTATGGCAGTGTGAGACACCTGTAAGCTCAAATTTCAGCCGTGTCACGAGATGAACTTTACTGATAACAATGATGTCACTATTGGCTCATCGGTCAGATTTGAACGACACGCCACATTTTTCAACTTTACATGGCGGCTGCACTAACATGAAATCGACCTACCCTTAAAATTAAGACTATATTAGCTAATATATACAGATCAAACTGGGATTCATGTATTCACGAAATTTACGAAGTACAGTTTAGAACCGCTGAAAGCGTTTTGCTGTGTTAGCGAATGCAGAAGATTTCTCTCCACATATCAAGCAGTGGTTAACAGAATCAACGGCACAGCAAATGAGTGTGTCTGTATTTGAATTTGTCAAACTTAATTATCACCTGGAGTAACAGCGAAGTCAAAGGGTAGAAAGTGACAGTTTGTTGAAATGCTTGTGTCACATTTGTCACTTCAAACTGCAAAATGATTTATTCACATGGAATTGTGTCAAAGCAGAAGGTCTAAGGTACAAGATGAGTGTGCACTTGTTTCATAAATGACGCCCCCCCCGCCCCGCCAAGTAAAATTAAATCAAAAGTGTTGAATCTTATCAACTTCCAGTCAACAAGGAAATAGAAGACTGCCAAGTTCTGATCACTTATAGCTGCTCAGTAATATCATCCGAGCATGTATACAGTAAAACTGGAAGCATCATCACGTTTGCAGCTCTTACCGTGTGTATTCTTCCTGAAGTTTACTGGGGTCCGTCACAAAGAATTTGACTCTGAAGCTTAGATTGTGTGGAGACCCTCCTGGAGAGGAGGATAAAGCTTAGAGGGAGAAAACACAATATGGCAGGTGGATGCAAGCTGGAAATGTAGCCTCAAACTAAAAACAGAATATATATCAATGAGCCTATTTACATGTACACCAAAAGTCCAATCATTGTCTGACTTGGATCAATCAGAGTTCTAAGATTATTAAAGGGAGGATGCAAACAGCACAATTTAATCTGCTTTATCAGATATTAGCAGAAATTTTGCAGAATCTTAGCTGCAGTGTCCCATGAACATGAATTGAATAAAGCTGGATGGAAGAAATGACACATCCAGATTTCTCCCCAACACTCCATTGTCTTCATGCATGTATCTGATGGTTAGATTTATCTCACAATTCTCAGACTTCCATGGCCGTGTAAATGAGCTCACTGAGATTTCATGTCAGTCCATACAATGAGTTTATATTTACAATAATCACATTTACAAAGTATCTATAGCGAGCAGTTTTGTTTTACATCAGAGGATATAAGGTTGGTAAATGGCCTTTAAGCATCTAACAAACAAGCCTACATTCAAGCCGTTCTCAGCCGCAGTCCCTGCATTGTGCAGAACTGTGTAGAACCATCTCCTGCAGTGTTTTTTACTCAATGAGCCAAGTCAGTCAGCATAAAAGCAGAGTTGAAGTGTAGTTCAACCGTGGCTGCAGGACGACTGCACATCTCAATCCAGCTCCTCCTTAATTGTTGTACATGCCACACTTTCTATTACTCATTATCAAAAACAAGAGCGCAGTTGAAATGAAGTTTAATCACCGCTGAGGGCACTTTTAGAATTTGAAATGACACTTTGTGGACTTCTGCTCAAGTTGGAGGGTGGATTTCAAACCAGCGCCAGACCGCGGTCCATCGCCTTGGCCAGCGGGAAGGTTTTTGAAAGCGAGTGGCGACGTTAAGATTTGATGTTTGCCTGAAAGGAGGTGGGTGAGTTAAAGTGCCGTGTTGTGGATTTCACCTACTTTTTAACTGTTTCCTGATGGGCTTATTGGGATCCAGCCAGCGCTGTAAAATATTGATTGAGAGACACTTAGAGACACCATAAAGCATGACTACTAGGAACTAAATTATTCAGCCATGGAGACACACACATACACACACACACTCGCGCGCACACACACACACACACACACACACACACACACACACACACACACACACTTGTCAGAAACACTCAAACACTGTGCACACAGCCAGAAACACACGCACAATGACAAAGAATAAAGGCACTGCATCTCTCGCTGGAGAAAGGAGTGATCTCTTCAGTGATATGGCACAAATAAAAAGCATCTCAAATACACACAAATCTATCATTTACAAATAAATCAGTCAAATGGTCTTTGTTTAGCACTATTTGTGCAGGGTAAGTACAAAAAAAATGCTTCAGAAACGATTGACACAAAAAGAAAACAAAAGTGTCAAAAAGAAAAACAAGCTTTAAAAAGATGGTTCAAATTAAACACTAGCGACAGAAAATTAAATAAAACTGCTTTTAAAAAAAACAACAAATGAGGTGAAAAGACAACAGCGGGGTTAAAAAAAAAAAGTTATATGGTGAGGAGAGCCAGCAGCTTGTTTTCCAGAGACCGCCACAGACAGTCATAAGTCATCATCACTTGGACAGTTTTTACCCCGGATGCCCTTCCTGCCTCAACCGCAATTTGAACCCGGATCCCCCATACTGAAAAATCTATATAAATAGTGTTGTGAGACAAGACCAACACGAGAAGGAATAACTGGAACACCACCGTTCCTCTCAGCTGTTCCTCTCTGTGCTGTAGAGTTATTTCTGGCAACAGCACTTCCATCTACTAAATATGACTAACAGAAGAAAAATAATAGGAAAATGTTTTCTTCTCCCCCCCCATGTTTGGTTCAAACCTACATGGAAATACAAGGTGGGAATTCGTATCTAAATCTTATTTCTCAGATTGATTTATGTCATCCAGCATCCTGTAGCTCGCCCTCACCGAATGCTGAAGTGTGCTTGAGCATGACACTTAACCTGGAGGTTTTCCCAATTAAGGTCAAGCATGCCAATGTGACTGCTGAAGCAGTGAAAATGAGCCGAACAAGTGAAATTTACTTTGTTTACTACACTATCAGGTCGTTAGTTAATCTAACGGACGCCACTTTGAACATGGGGCTACTCATTTAGCACACTTACAAAGTCGAGACATCTACACGACGGATAGGAAATCAACTTTCCGGTATCTTTTTTTTTTTTTATTGCTACCTAACTTCACAACCTCCCTATTCACGCACTCATACAGGACGCAGCAGAATGGAAAAAGCATACTGACTGGTGCGTCTGAGGAGTCGTCGGCCAAGAGCAGGCCAAAGTAGTCTCTCTCGGTCAACTCCAGGTGCTTAAAGACGGCGTCCAGCAGCATCTGGCCATGATCCGACTTCTGCAGAAGAGGGGAAAATGTAAACCAAAAAGACGAGAGGTGAATTGAAAACCTGTCATGCGGTGGTTTGGTTTGCACAGGAGTCTCTCCATCGCACCGCTGCTCCTCTCCAACTCCTCAGTTAAAGGTCACAGAGAGAGCAGCGAGAGGGGAAGAGATGATTTAAAAACGGTGCACCCAAATCCCCATTTTCCACCACAGACATCTCAATTATTTAACACACCCACACTGCTACACAAACTTTTCAACATTGGAAAATGCATGTATGGTGCACACAAGGTCGAACGGGTCTGTGGGCTAGCTGCTGGATATTTATCTGTTTGACAGAATGACATTTTCCCAGTTTTATATCCCCCCAGAATGTTCGTAATTACTTCACAAAGTATATTTTATTCACCAAAGAAAATACATAAAACATAATGATTCTGCTGTTATGTGAGACCAATGGCATATTAAAAAGGTTGTGAAGGAGCCGGATGGAAAAAAATGCAGCCGACAAATGAAACGTTTTCTGAACTGAAAAAAACGAGACAGGTGTCCCGTTTGGGATAATGTTTGATGAAAAAAATAAGTTTGCTGCAGAGGGCAAGGCTTTTTCAAAAAGACAAACAAGAGAGTCTGAAGCACTGTGGTAAAGTAAAAAAGGGAAGTTGCAGATTCTCAGCCTCTCTGCAGTCTGAGGAATGGAAAGATGAATATTTAAAGAGGAAATAAGCCAATTCAGGTCAATTCAGTGTAGTTTTCAGCACTTTCCAGGGAAGGAAGTATTTGGATGTTTAGCGAATTGATTGTATGATTCAAGTGGTAATATGTCACTTAATGGAAGTATTCACCCATCATGTTCTATATATTAACTTCTTCATCAGCATCCTGAGAAAATTTAAAAGGGGAACACAAATATTAGTGATAATATTGGTGATACGTTGGATATTCCTTTTTTTTTTTTTTTTTTTTTAACCATTTTCAGGTAGTAAACTTAACAATACATGAAGATGTTAATGTAACACAAAAGAATCCTCTGTTTTCTAAAAGGGACATAAATGGAAATAGTGGTTAGTCTGAAAGAGACAGACATAGTAGTAAACCTACTTTCAAAGGGAGAAAAACAACACACCAATTTAACATCTACTTTGAGGAAGCAGCAGTTTAGCCACAAATTGACATTTTTAGACACAAGAACCCATTATATTTAGTGAAAAAAGTCCAATTTAATGCGGTTATGTGAACACTTTTTATGAAAGGACATCTGCACAAAAGCAAAACTGATAATCCACAGAAATGAAGAGATGACAACGATGAGATTTTAGGTTCAAAAACAGGTTGTTTTGTTTTTTGATTTGGTGCTTTATAGTTAACGCAACAAAGTTATGCAATCTAGAAAAAAAAAAGAGACCTTTCTTCTTTATGCTCGAGCCAACAGAGCGCCCCATAAAGCAGAATAAAAGGCTTTAAAAAGTGAGTAATGACTTATTCAAATGCATCATTCATATTGCATGGTTTCCTGAGAGAGTAGGAAGGGCGAGAGGATAAACTGTGGGACCACAAGTGGAGCAGAAATTCACACCTGATTCTGCCACAACTTTGAGTGAGCGAGGAAGAGTGAGAGTGTGTGTCTCCCATCAGTGCTCCCAGGGGGGAGGAGAAGACTGACGAACACATACACACACATTACTCCTCACCTCTCGCCTTTGCCCTGGTGACACAGTTTTACAGCACAGTGCCTGCAAGTGTGTATGGAAACAAATGAAACTACAGTTGACAGTTGACATGTTGACATGGCATCCCTCTGGGATAACTGGCACTGTGCGTGTGTGCGTGCATGCGTGTGTGCGTGCGCGCGGTCTAATGCTGTCCAAGCCTGGTTAAGTGTGAGTCAACTCTGATGTGCCCTCTGCGCTGCTTCTCTCCCAGCTGGCTCACTTCCTTACAGCTCCGCAGTCTTTTCATGAAGATTAAAGGTTTCTAAACTGTAACAATGCTCCGTCTCCATGCAGACGGAGGAAAACACAACTTTTCTGAATAGCTGCTGCTGTGCATGCACACCATGGTTGTCATAAATAGTTCTTCGGCCTCCAGGGTGTCATGACTCCGAGTCCATATTTTCCTGGGACTGGTTTCATAGTTGAGAGTCACATAATAGCAATCCAACTTGGTCATTTATCAATATGTATCTTTGAACTCGACATTGTTATTCTTTATAATGTTTGGTCTCTGTGCTAATTTGTGTGGTATTAAAAATAAAAAAATAAAAAAAATAAAAAAAAAGAACGACACGAGTGGCCCAACTACATTGTTTTGAGCGTTTCTGCCATTGCTGCGTAAAAGCTGTTTATTTTCGCCGTTTCTAAAATGAGCACTTAAACTGATCTGAAATGTTCAGTTGCGTTGCAAACATATTTGTTTGAGTCTGGGGTAAAGCGGTAGGAAAACAAATATGAGTCAATGTAATGTCTAGGGCCATGTTATTAAAAATATCCCATGAATGGCATCACGATGTGCTGCATTGTTGAAAAATAAAAGCCCGACCTTTTCATTACAGCACGATATGTCTGGGACTCCTGACCTCCAAAAACGCTGTGAAACCGCCAGTTAGAATATGATTCACGCTGGCTGCTGTGTTTACCTGTAGGTGGTTTGCCAAATGATCTCCCATGTCTGGTGATGCCAACTGACTGACTGCGGTGGCACCGAAAAAAAAGAATTCAGGAAGTGGGAAGAAAACAAAACATGCTTGTCTCAAATGTGTCACCCCCCCCCACTAAGTGCACGACATCTTCTGAGGAACTCGGCAAGTCTCTGTGTCCACCACTTCTCTTTTGTATGGAGCAGCCTTTCAGATAGATGTAGGAGCCCTCTGTGCACTTTCACGCTCAACTCCCAGGAAACCCACGGCCAGTCTGAGTGTGCATGTGTGTGTTGGTGCTAGCCTCTTGTGGTATTCTGAAAGTCTGCGAGCCAAATGTGCAATCGTGCCACTGCGAGAGCAAACAGCCATACATTGTTAAAAGTGAGCCAGGAACAACAAACGCACATTCACACAACTTTCCTTGTTATTTTTTTTACATAACACACAACTTCATATTGCGGATCGCTCATGAGAGAGCGAGGGAAGGAGCTACAATGAGCAGAGAGAGGAGAAGAACTTAAAACAGAGTGGGAAATTTGCTAATAAAAAAAAAAAAAGGAACGCAAACACAGAAAATAAAGAGAGAGTGTCATAGAGACACAGAAGGGGAAAAAAAAGGGAGCGAGAACAGAAGAAGAGAAAAGGAGTGATTGACGATGCGACTGAGCCAGACAAACGCTCTTTGTGCAATCCACTTGCACCCCGCGCTGAAACAGTGTCTGTGTGCATGAGAGAGAGGAAGGAGACATGGTGATAGAGACCAAAAGAGATCGGCTGGGAGAAGAAAGGAAGAGATGCTGTGATAAGCTCTTCACCCGGAGGGCTTATCTTCTGCACCGAGACCCCTCCAACATCTAGAACACTGGATGAAGCTCAAACGTTAAAGCGCCACTGGAAGAGGAGATCCCAATGACTATTATGGCAGCTTAACACAAAAATGTGAAATCTTCATACAGCTACTTCCACACAAGAAGCGCATGTGCGTGTGCGTGTGTGTGTGTGTGTGTGTGTGATATTCAGGAATGTGTGAGGCAGCTTGTCCCGACAGGAAAAGAACTACATACAGGAGGAGTCACCGACAAATGCACTCATCTCTATCTCTCTGCGTATCCAACACACAGCAACATACCTGTGTGAGTGCTGTCGAAAAAACATGTTCAGTATGAGGACTCGCGAGTTGATTTGGCACATGTACATCTGTCAGTGAAGAAGTAGCACAAAGCCAAATCTGGGCTCATTTCCAAACTAATGCTGTTGAATAACATGCAGCTTCCTAGTTAGGGCACTAAGTAAAAGAAAAAAAAAAAAATAAGGTCAGTGTGGCTTTCGGCTTTAACACATACATTGCTGACATGTGGAGAGCTCCAATGTCGCATAGTGGTAGACCTGGTTGTGGGGTCTTACCTTGTCATCAGTTTCTATTAAAAAGTCGACATTGGAACATCAATATCAACTAAAATTGTAACCTCCAGCAGGTGTTACAGTGCTTAACCAGTCCTGGAAACCTGCATCTACACTTCACATACAACATATAGAACATGTAGCGATTTAATAGTATATACACGCTTCACATGATATGTAATTTCTATCCACTAACAGCAATAGCTACCATGTGAGTTGCTTCTTGGAGACGCTGCAAAACCTTTGAAATAGACGGCTACAATCTGGTTTTCGTAACAATCTGTATTGTAAAACAACTTGGCGGCTCAAGGGACGATTGCATATCCAATTTAATTCCAGTTGTCGCAGTAACCATCGGTGGAGCTTCATTTGTGTTCACAATCAACCTGAGGGAGCAACAACCAATATTTCTGAATATATTGTGAAAGCATAAAATCATAGGGAAATAAACTAACCATCACAAGATATCCTTTGGAACAACACAAGGCCAGCAGAGAGGCTGTGTGTGGCCACTTCCTCCAGGCTATCAGGACTACGACCTCCTCCTGAGTCCTCACAACAGGACAAAGAAAGCCGGAGAGAGGTGCACCTCTGTAGATGTAGCCTGCTCTATGGGCTACCTCGTCTTGCGCTACGTCTGCTGGACGAAGTATCGCAGCGTTTTATTCTGATGAATGCACAATTGTATAGTTGTCTGCCTTTTGCAGGGTTGATGATGTATTTTAATAGGACGCCGTCTTCTGGGGGAGTGTCTTCCTCAGCATTGAGGTGTACGTCAAATGTGCTATATAGTAACTTAACGTAAAACTAAAAACTTGATGCTTAACATGAAAGGTCCTCAGAGATTTAGATTGGATCAGTTGCAGTGATTCAATCAATAGTTTGGCCTCTGAAATATAAAAAAAAAATACTCACTGTAAGATGTCATTAAAAGACTGTCATTAGCATCAGTTGAAATTCACACCCTCTTTTTAGATTCGGTGTATGAAGAACGGCCCCATATGTTTACTGGAACAGACACAGATCTTATAGTATACTCCGCCTACACACACTGTGCGACACTCTCACACCTCCCTCGTTCCTGCACAGAGCAGCTGGAGTCTATATTTTTGATGCTTCAGTCACAGATGGCACATGAGCTCTTAGAGCCACAAAGTCTTCTTCACTGCCTGCGATCAAATATAGGCGACTCTGATCACAAAATGTCAAAAGAACAATAAAGCTCCATTGTTGGCTGCAGGAACCAACACTTCCATCAGCTGCAGATGTGAACACCCAGTTCAAGTCATTTGCTTTGATGGGAATGCGAAAACTGCTGGTGTCTGCACGGCAGCCTTCACGGCAAAGCTCGAGAATGAACCTTTTCAGATTGCCCTTCATTCGAACTCGCACATAAAAACGTTTCGTTTGAAGATCTGGATGCAGCAATGCACAGTGACCATGATGCTGCCCAATATTGGAAGTCAGAAAAAAACATGGACATGTCTGTTGCAGGTTTTGGTGTGTAGATTAGCGAGAGCGTTTATACTTGCATTCACTATAGCTACATCGTGATGCTGTATGAATTTAATCATTGATATGACACATCGATGCAGAAGTGGACTATTTTGCATCGATGCAACGATACTACAAGCTCGAAACTCGCTGCACCACAGGCGGCGTGCGCAGTGGTGCGTTTCACTTGGATAATGAGTGGGAAGCGCACTTTGGTTACCAGCACTATTTTGTTTTAAATATATTTGCACATCGGCCCATATCGTATATCCCAAGTATTCACTTTTGTAAATACACTTGTCTGCTGTGTTCAGACTTAACTCACGTCAATGATGTCATTTTGAGGTCATATTTGACTGTTTGTATTCATGAAAAAAAGAAAAGAAAAGAAAACTGAGGATGCAACACAATCATAACCGTATGGAATCATGAGACCAGTGAAGCCACCTGTACTCCTGACAATCTTAAGACGTGGTACAATCAATCTACTTAAAACTGTGATGAACCAATCTTCCAATCTTCCAATCTGGTGCATTCAAACATTATAGAACCCATTTTATGCCAGGTGTAAATTTACCCTTGGTTTTGCACCTTGATTCAAGTTGGGGGTTTTTTTTTTTCTACCAAAAACTTGTAGTTATCTTTTATAGCACCTAAGCTTGGTGTTTTATGTTGAAGATTAAGAATCTGATTTGTATCGTGACACTGGTTTTCATAGAGTAGGAGGATGCACTCCCACTCAAAGGTCATAAAACAGTTTGCAAGTGATACGAATCTCCAAATTGCTTCTACCCAGAGGGTACGTCTGAGATGCAACATTGGACCAATATTGTCAGACATTGGGTTCGAGTATCACTCGAACACCATGAACACGAACTTTTCTTTAGCAGCAGAGCAGACAAATATGAATGTGGGTGGTTTTTTTTCCAATGATTTATAGCTTCCTCTCATATAAACATTTCTGAAGATATGCAAGAAGAAAAACAAAACGTTCTTGAATTAAAGCGCTATATTCATTCATTATGCTGCTATTTGGCTGGATTATATGTCCTTTCATTTGTCATTATTAAAAACTGCTTGATTCCCAGAGTAGCTTCTTCTACACACACACAGGTGAAAGTTTGTGTGTTGTGTGGTGGTTACTATAGTTACCCTTGTAATTGTCACTCTGAATATATAGTTCATGTGACCTTGCTTTTGTGTTGCACGAGGAGTGGTGGTTGTGGTCGTGGTGTGTGAATGTGTGTGTTTGGGGTTGGGGGGGGGGGGGGGGGGGGGGGGCTTTTTCAATGTCTTGTCATCCATCATTCTTTCAAGCTGCAATTGCGTTATAGTGCATCATTTAAGACGGCTACTTCCCATCTGCGAGATCGAGACAAGCCTTCACACACAGGAATGCACAAACACGCACACACACACACACACCAGAAGCCCACTGGTTCCCATGACAGTAAGTGACTGCCTCTGGATTTTCACTCTCCAGTAGCGTGGCCAGTCGGCCGGAGAGCAGATCAATAGGAGTATTGTTGCTCTCAGGATGGCCCGTCTTTCCAGGAAGTTACTGCTGCTGCAGGGGTCCGATCAATGACACTGACAGAGAGACTGACAGAGTCATTCATTCAGCTGGAAGCAAGAGAGGGAAGCTGGGTTTGAGGGGAGTCTGGGATAAGCCCAAAGCATGATATGCAAGGAGATGCGTGTATAGAAGAGACTGTGAGATGGCGAAGCATCTACTATAATGTCTACGTCAGGAGTTGTAAACTAATTTTAGTTCAGGGGACATAAACCATCACAAGGTTGTTGCTTGAAGAGATTTAGTTTCGGCGTTTATTTTGAAATTCTGTTTATCAATTTTCTTTTCTTTTCTTTTTTTTTTTTTTTAAATCAGAACTAGAAATTAATCATCGTTTGTGTTTTACCAAAAAAAATACTTTAACAGAAAAAAATAAAAAGATTTCAGAGTTTTAGGTAGAAACCACAGGATGAAGAGAGGAGCAAACTGTATCAGGAAGTGAAAGAAACTATTCTGCTCGATTTCTGTGCATCACCGACCTAACCTCCTTCTGTTAAAAAAAAAAAAAATCAGTTCCTGCTGAAAAGCTCAGTCATAATGTGTGTACACACACACGCGCGCACACGCACGCACGCACGCACGCATGCATGCACACGCGCGCGCGCACACACACACACACACACGCACACGCACACGCACACGCACACACGCACACACAGCTGCAGTAACAGGATGTGATTTATCTGCAAAAGATGTTATTAGAGGAATTGTATTTTGTGACTCACAGAGGGAATTTCCCTGCTCACACTGTCACAGCTGTGATCAAATGCAGAGTGGAAGAGAAAGAGAGGAACAAAGACATGTGACAGGCGACTGGAGCATCAGTCACAAGTCGACTCGTCACCTGGTTTGAAGAGCAAGTGTTGTATCGCGGGACAGAAGCTGACTGATCAATTGCGAAAGAAAAACTATTAAAGCCCGACGCCGCAAACAGACCGTGTGAGAAAAAGAAAGATGTTAACCTTTAGGTGCCATCAGGATGTAACTGTACAAAACAATGTGGGTTTTAAATTATGTGCCAAGAAAGAGGCTTTTTTTTTTTTCTTGCCAACAACCGATTTAATCTGAGGTGGGCTTGAGGGGACATTTACAGTAATGGGAGATGAAGAAGGAGCAGAAGAGTTAGTCAGAGTGCAAAATTTCGGTTTAATGCCTCTGGGTTTTGTTAGGGAATAAGACTGTTTCATGGAGGGATGCAGTAATACTGATACTAGTATCAGGTCCGATACTGCCTGGAGCTGTCGTAAAAAGATTCCCGATGCAACTCGGTGAGTATTATGTGACGCCATGTGATGGCAACATCGCCAGCAGGGACACAAGGGAGCACGAGTGATGTCAGCGAATTGGAAATTCTTTGATATTAATGCGAATGACAAAAGTAAGACGGACTGTAAACTATGTTCTGCCAAAATATCAAGAGGAGGTGAAACGTCAACACCAGCAACTCAATCACCAGGTACATTTGGACCAGCAAGGTGAGCCTGATGTTGCTCTTAAGTTAAACTGTTCAGTAACGCCGAGCCATGCTACATGCTAAAGACTTTTCGGGGCTCACACACACCAGCGATGCTACATTTTAAACACGAATAAAGTGTGACATTACCAGCGAGCTGGAGAGTGTATGCAGCAGACAGTAAACATTCATATTGGTACTCGGTATCGCACTTAGCTAGAGTTAGTATTTGTACTCATCCTTAAAAAAAAGGGGGGGGGGGGGGTTATCGGTGAATCCCTAGTTTGCTGCATGATGGAAGGAACATTTAAAAAAAAAGAAATAATGGCATAATAATGAGGTAGGTAGGAATTCACAGAAAACCACCCAGAGTGACGGGGTCGGTACTCACGCTGACTTTGAATGCCTGGACCGTGTTGTCCAGCAGCAGTACGTTGCACACAACCTGTGTGTGCTGCCTGTCTCGCTCCAGCTCCGTCGCCCGGACATTGTAGGATCTGCCAGCAGGCAAGCGGAAGCGCGCGCTCATCACGCTCCTACCAGGGTCTGCAACCAGAGAGAGAACGATCATCAGTGACACAGTCAGAAGATATAGACAGGAACCTAATGGATAGAGTGGGACAATTACTGTAATACGGACAGCAAGAAAGAATAAACACACTTGTAAAAGGCTGAGCATGTCTATAAACAGCAACATCGGCCAAAATGCAGTGTGACGAGGAGCGTATTTTGTAAAACGCCTGAGTGGAGGCAGACACACTGCAGTGCAAGTCAATACAAGCATAGCGAAGCAGTGGTAAGTAGACGCTTCATGAGAAAAGAATGTCAATGAGAAGGCAAGAAATAGATTTCCTTCCAGGATCACAAAGCAGTACCACATGAAAACAAGCAGAAGTGTTGAAAAGATGAAATTAAATAAGAAAAAAAAAAAAACTCTTTCTGCAAAGCTCTTCACAATGATTGCAAGCAGAGCTGCACAATCACCGCTACATCTGATGCACAAGCAGAGGATTGCAGTCGTGATACGACTTGTTGATAAACGCCTCAGAATCTGTGCGTTGCGACGACCACTTCCAGTTACCCGTGTCATTTCTCTTTCTAGACCTCTTTGGAACCAAACATAACTATGAGGCGTTTGCTTTTCTTTTGTCGATCACATGCTTCTGACTTCTGGCTTGTTGCCACCAGGTATGATGAATCTTGAAATAATGAATTGCAATATGATCCATTGATGACATAAAGTGGGGCAGTAGGCCTCCACCTGATTGGCCAAACAGTGACGTGCACAGAAAGAATGCAAAGCGAATGGAAACCCGTTTTTATCACAATGGCGATACATTTTCAATCTTTCGTGCAGCCATAGAAATCCTCGATTTTTCTATTCATTCATGCATTTATCGTCTATACCCGTTTTAGCAAACCTCCAGGCTCCAAGGAAAGGAAGAGTTGAACCGAGGCATGAGTGAAAGGAATGTTACATCCAGTCTTTTCTCTGGCTAACACATTAACTGGCTTTATTTCTGAAAAGGCATGTTTGTTGATTGTTGGTGTGAACAGAGCAGACTGATAATCCACTCATGCGGTGGGAGAGCATGCAGAGCCCACAAAAAAAAAAAAAAAAACATATTGAACCAGCGTCTTCTTAATGCGAGGCAAGATTCTTCACCACTCCAGGGATATGTGGCAGCCATCATATTTGTTCAATTCAGGAGTGGAAAAACTCAGGCAAGAATCAGCAACAATCAGGCCACGGTGCTCTCTCAGCTGCCTGCTCTGAAACAAAGCAGCGTTTATTGTATTCTTTAGGGAATTTTACTAACGACCCGGCACACTGCGACCTACGTCTACTTAGAAAATAATCAGTTGATTGGTTGGTAAATGGTGGCGGTGCACGCAGTGGCTGAGGATGCCCCGTGCGCTCATCAGGGAGAATAAATAACAATAACTCAATCAAAAGGTCTCCATTAGGAGCCTATCAAAGCCGCTCATTACCGAGAGCACAGCTCACTGCTTTTCTCCCCTCTCCGCTCGGCTCTTTCGGCAGCAGCCGCAGCAGGCTTTTCGTTCTCGCATTTTGCTGGACATCATATGCCATCACACTGGGTTCTCTGCCCTTCCTGTCCAGTCGCGCTGCTTTTTAATTCCAAGGTGATTCGCCGTGACAGGAGACATAATAACCTCACGAGGGTCGCGGCCCCCCGTCGCCGAGAGAGGACATAATCGTACCGATGGCTCCGTGTGAGCGCATTTGTGTTTGTGTATCGTATATGGGGAAGGCCTCTTTGTGCGTCTGAGCTGCCTGTCACTACACATCAGCACAGACCTGCATGAGGGCGGACAGATGGCGTGCACGCAAACCTGTGGCTGAGGCCACAAGAAACCAGAAAACTCAGCCAACCTCTCACCGCCAGACCTCATCTGTGGAGTTACATATTTAAAATAGGTGGCTGATCTTCACAGAACGAACACAATGAGAGACATTTCACACACACTCGCACACAGTGGGGAAACGTTTGACCTATTGGCTTCAGCTCAGAAACACCACTTGTCCAATCAGAGGATGCCACTTCAACATCTCAGCTCGACTTCTGATAGAACATCAAATCAGAAGCACAAAATACACTAATTATGGTTCACTGGTCAATTGCAAAGGTAAAGCAGGTAGATTGAAGGACATTTGAGGAAAAATAAAGTGTCTCTGATCCTCTCAAGCACACACTCACGGTCAAAATCACTAAAAGACTTGCTGACAATATTATTAGAAGCAAATTCTTATGTCACTAAATTGTTGCAGAATTTGCGTTGTTGGGTCACATGAAAGCAACAAGTAAGTGTTTCTGACTTACTATTAATCAACTGTTTCCATGGTAACAGTTGACTGATTTCATACGGTATCAGTGACCCGTTATAACCGATGTCAAAGAAATGCGTAGTCCTTGTAAATGCATTCCTCCCTCGTGTTTCCAGCTCATGAAATGTCCAAAAGTGAACAGTCTTTGATTTCTGGAGTTTGCATGATGATGCATTGTATAAAACAGAATACAGTTAAAAGCAGAAAACTAATGAATAAATACTCAATGAATCTAGTCGTTTCTGTGTCAAAGCTGGACATTTGACTGAGCAATTTATTCACTCATTCACACATTCATTCATTCATTGTCATAATTCCCTGGTTATTTTGAAATATCTCAGCCTGAATGAGTGTGGACACCCCATGTAATCAGTAGTAGTTTGTAGTTTATCACTTCGTTTCCAGAAATTTTCCAAAATTAATATTTTAAATCAAGTTACACAAGGCACTGTTTACATAATTGATGTCATAACTAAAGTATAATAAACGCAGTTTAATGATGCAATAATGTTTTCTACAATTGATGAGAGGATGTGATTCATTAGCATTCATCTGATGGGTATATTGGGATCTTCAGGCTTCCTGAGGCAGAAATATGCGAGATGGGGGAGCCGGTGGTACAGTGGGAGTCCCCGGTGTGATCGATACATGGCGACTGCCAGCAGAGCGGTCGACGCGACCGGGCGAGCATGCACAGGGACGCAAGCGGGCGTGCGCACCGATGCCCGTCGCCACAATGTCAGCTCGGGAAACGGAGCGAACGGAGCAGGGAGAGGAGCGGGAACGGATGCAGAGATGAAGCCATGCAGAAAGAAAGAAAGGATGGCTGGAGCGGCGGGCGACTCTGACTGGCTCGCACTGAGGAGGAGGGGGAGTAGGAGTAGGAGGAGGAGGAGGAGAGAAATACATTGATGATGAGCTCTGACACACAGACTCCTCTCCACAGGCTGCATTGCTTCCATGCTCCTCTTCTGTCCAAACATTTTATCTGCCATCCAGTTGAAGGTTATTAAAAGACCACAGAGCTCAGCGCTGGATCTACTACAACTGTGTGTTGGTTCATCTGGCAAAGACCATGCACAAGATGTTGCAATATTATAACCAAGACTATACAGCTTTTCTTTTGATCTGATTGAAGAAACAACACAAAAAAAGGAAAATACATGTTTGTCTAAACGTTAAGATCAGTCTCCGATGCATAAATCAACCTGGATTAATTTGTTAATATTGTAAATCAACGAACTTTCTGAAGCAACGTGTTTTAAATAGCCTAAACAAAGAAAAAGAGTTGCCTGGATCAGAGGAAAAACAACAAGGTGACAGTGCTGTAATCTAGCATGAGGCATTTTTTCCCAGAGTAAAATCCAGTTGACAGGAACCAAGGGTGAGTGTTGGCACACCTCGCTAACATCTGTTTTCTGGCTTTTCAGAAAAAATATTGAACGATGGGGATAAGTGATGCGATTAGGACAATTAGCTTTTATTTCTATATTGTTTAATTGGAACATTCGTTATATTCAAAAGTCAACTAAAGACTCACAGTGAGGCACTAAGTAACATGTATGCAAAGATGTAGCTGACTTAGTTATAGCAGAGCCCTTGGGGGAAAAAACAACAAATAATTGTCTGGCTGTGCCAAGTGCAATGATATTTTACTACATCTCAACAATATCAAAGTATGATCTAAATCTCAACACATTTCCATGCCTCAATTATTTGGAAAACTATATGGTAATTAGTATGCAGCTGAAACACAAGGTCCTTACAGAGTACTATACATTGCTCAGTGCAGCAACTCAGGGTGCAGGTACAAGACATGACAACTTCCAGTGTTCAACATATTCATTTGCTTCTTAAAGCTTTTACCGTCAACAAACTGAAGTGGGAGTAAATCTTTCAGATCATTGATGGGCTGATTAGCATTGTTTTCTCAGACCGAGTGAGGCAATAAAGTATGTCAAACTAGCCTGAGCGTGGCTCATTATGACACCAGCAGCAGCAAAAATGCGAATGATGGGTGCTGTTTGGACAATGACGTTTACTCATGCACTGTGGCGGGGAAGTGAAGCACTGTTTACCAGCGCTAAAGCTCTGACTAATGGTGGGTGGGTGCATGGCAGTTAACAAGTACAGGAAATAAACTCAAACGTAGTAAGGGAATGGATGTTAAACTATTTACTACTCATGTGAGAGGAGACAAAAAAAATAAGAGCATGTTTTCCTGATTTTTCTCCCAACACTTGTCGTTGAGATCTGTGTCATTTTGCCGTTTTCTAGTGAAGTCCTCACTGTCCTGTTGTGCCGTTTCATTTCCTTTTCTTCCCAATTCTGTCCTCAATGTTCTACAATTTTCTGCTCTGCTGTGCTCTTTTCATTTTTGCTCTGCTGAGCTGGACAGGACAGCCACGCTCCCCCGAGAGAAGCCTCCGGAACTCCGGAAGCACGCTACCATTATTGCTTCCTGTAGTCAGCAGAGCTTACAAACAGGCAGGGCTGCGTTTGTGCGTGTATGTGTGTGTTTATAGAGGGCCCTTGACCCTCCAGCTTCCCTCACTGGTGGGCTCTTCTGGCTCCTGCAAGCTTATTGCAAACACAGACGTTCCTGCAGCCTTCCGGTCTGTACACAGGAATCCACGCCTTTCATTTGAACACACCCACTTTGACACATTACCAGGCAAAGACATTAGCCAACACCGAAATTAGGCTGGTGCATCACAGAGCACGCACAATGAACCCAAGTTGAACTGCCTACTAAACTCTGATTCCCCTCATAGTTCTTATTTATTATAAGAAAACTGAAGTCTTCAAAGCAAAAAGTTGCACATCCTTTCCAGTTCGAATGTGGGCTGAACTTTATTTGCCCCACACATTCCTATTTATACCCCCAAATTCTTCAAAGAAGCTCTAAGTCGAGCTATGTATGGGTTTTCTGTCGCTTTATGTTGCTGTGAACAATTGCAATAAGAGGCTAACAGTGAAGAATCCCACAGGGATCATACATAACCGCTTCAGTGTTTGATAGTGCGTAAAGTAGGCCATACACAAACAGAAATTAGCATGCAACCAGAAATGGAACATGCATGATGCACAGAATGGAAGTCTGCATGCGTGACCTCACTGGATGTTCATCATTAAGCCATGTACTTTAAAAAAAAAAAGTTTTCCCTCTCTGTTGTCCCCCACCACAAAGTCCCTCCAAATGTGTTGTACCTGCTGCCACTGTGTACGGTTTCACTCCCTCACCCCTCACCAGACCCCCACCATGATGCTTTTGATTGTCTGTGGGGAAGCAGCGTCCTGTTGCATGAGCGCATCCTTCTGTGTGTGCGCGCACGAGACTGACGGATTCAAACAAAACATTCAAGATGTGCCCGTTGGGAGGGGGCTGCAGCAGCAGCTTCAGGAATGCGGGCAGGGAATGACCTCCGACCTCATTTAGGGGTTGGCCATATGTGGCGAGGGCTGATGGTAAAGTCGTAGAGCGAGGGGAGACTTCGCTGTTCAGAAAATCTGCTGCTTTGGTGACAAACATAAGTACGCAAATACATTCTCAGGATTTACAGTGACATCATTCTCGTACATGAATAACAAGCAGTGAAAACATGGATGCGAGTTAAACATCTGGACGACCACCTTCCCTCCTCACCTGGGTAACCTTGCACTCCATTGCATTTCCTCTGGTCGTACATGCAAATCAACATCATCATAAAATTCATCACCAACAAACAACTGGTCACAACAGCTGCTGTGTGAATGGTGCAGTAGCCGGGCGTGCTGTTGTGCACATACAGTTGGAGGACGAGTATAAATCATGCTGTCAGTCCACAGCTTTGGAGAAACAAGTCAACAGCACTAATTGGAATTTATTATTATCAGAGGCAACTGTCCAGCCCAGTTTTTTTTTCCCCTGCTGTGGTTTCAAATTCATCATCATTCAGCTGCGCACAGTTGCAAACGTCTGCAAACCTCTGCATGAACTTCACTGAACCCTTATGGAATAAGCCTCCACATGCGCATGAATGAAAGTCCTGACTCAGCCAGCCCCACTGCATTGATTATAAAAAAAAAAACACACATTCACATCACACAATCCGTTCTGGGTTACCTACAGTGTGTGATATTTGTTTGTGCAACACAGGTGAAAATGAAGAACTGGCAAGAGTAAAATAAAGTAAACAAAGCATAAGCGATACAGTGACTGAATTTAGAATAACAAACACACCAAAAATTGAACTTTTCGGAGAACGTTCACCAAGACTGAACACAGTTTTCATAATCATGTTGTCATAAGTATTTAATCAGTAAGAATTATTTCAGAACGAGCCCCTCATAAAGGACAAGCTGCAGGGGGGCTTCTTGGCAGTTTCATGGTCAGCATGAGCTTCCTTTGAAGATTCGGAAGACAAACGTGAGGAATAGTTTGATGCCAAACAACACGGACTCAAATAATTACTAATCTCATCCATCCATCCATCCTTGAACAAAATATGAGATGGAAACCTGCAGACAACATCCAATCAGATCAGAGAACCTGAGCGCTAACCACAGCCCCACCGAGCCGCCGCCAAAATCTAACATAACTTAAAATTAATTTCAAATCATCCATCCTCAATTCCAAAAGACTCTTGAGTGGTCAGAGAGAGAAAATATCTCGCACACATGTTCACGACTACAATAAATGTCAAGTTCACAGAGAGAGCATGACGTGAGAGTGAGGTCCCGTTTACACAACGTTACAAGTGAAAAAGCATCGTTTTTACGTTTTTGCATTCACAGTGGTAACGTTTTGAAAATTATGCCCATTTGGATTGTTATTACAGTAACCAAACTGTACGTCTATCAAGTCCCAGGAGAATATGGACTCGGAGTAATGACACGCTGGAGGCAAACCCCCGTTGTCATTGTGCGTCGACTCACGCGTGTGTAGAAGAACTAGTTCGGCCCTCATGCACATGCGCAGTAGTAGCGTTTCAGAAAAGTTTGGCTACACGGAAACAGAGTGGGAACATTATCAAAAAGTTGAGTTCCCCCTCATTTCCACACAGACTGAGTCGGAGCATTTTCATAAAGTTCCGCCTCGACAGCCGTTTCATTGTCAGTGGCTCTGAGAAATGTTGTCATCGAAACAGACACCCAAAACACAACAAAGCCTTTCCAGTTTTGCTTGAAAACATCATATAAACAGAGTATTAACCTATCGCTGTAATTCACGCCATGTAATGACATTTTACTGAATATAAGCTGATGACTTTGGTAGCATTTGTTGAAATGATCACAGCAGAACATATTCAATAAAAGCTCTATTTCTGCAAGCGCTATTGTGCGATTCAGCAATCGATTGAGTTCAAGAAGTGGAAACTTCAAGAGATATAAAAGCTCCTCACAAAAATGGTGGACAAGGACAGGTGAAAAGAGTGAGTTAGAGTGCAATATGCAATATTTTATAGTCTAATAACAAAAGAGAAACACTGTTCGAGCTCCCTTGGTGCTCATTGACACCAGTTTTTTTCTTCTTCTTTTTCCTCGATTTTTCTTCATCTCTCCTCCTGCTTTTAAACTGCCTGTATGGCCTGTGAGTCCATTATGCAAATTACAGTTATCAGTGCCAAGAAGCAGTCATTTACTTATGCACACAAACACACACAGAGCCATTCATAAAAGCCAACACCTGTCACAGAGAATCCTGCTGAATCAAACACACAGATAATGGAGGCTCGCAGGGCGGCTTCTTTGGATCTTTCTCGTCTACATAAGCGCTGCATCTTCAGTCCCGTCATCTGACGATCCCTTTTATTAACATATCACTCCAACTTCCTTTCCTTCTACCTCCCATTCGCTTCTGTATTATTCAATTTACCACATGACTCCGTATAAGACCCCATCTGTTGTCGGCCTACTTTTCTTCTTCAAATTTCCTCCTGTAATGTTTCCTTCCTTCCTTGATCTTTCTCACATGCAACATTTTCCTTTTAAAGCAGGGCAAAATAATGAATGGCATTCTCTCAGGGTGTCATTTGAAAGTATAATATTCGCAGCTAATTGTTTAAAACATTTGCCCTCATGCTATTCTCTTCATAAGTGGAACTCTTTATCTACTCAAATCTGCTTGCACTCTGCTCGCTGAATGACGAATCCCTCCAGACCGTGGAAAGCGTGGAGTTGATTGGTATGAGAATAGGTAACTGTGAGCGTGACTATAAAAGAGCAGGAGCTGCACCGTGTCAAATGCACCTGATGCCTTTCCAAAAGACAGAGTGAGCAATGTCACCAAAAAAGGCTGTAAGAACGAGGAAAACCTGAGTATCGGTGGGCTCACCGCAGTGACGACCCATTATGACCAGCAAGAACACGATCACAACTTTTATACAATCTTATGTTTCGGAAAATAAAAGTGGATAAAGTTAAAATCATGCTGCTTGGCGCAGAGGCAGAATGAAATTGATATACGTACAATATGTGGAAGGGTAATACAGTGCGTGATGCCTTATGCCCAGTTTTCAAAAACATTTCCAATCGAAAACAGAGATAATATGTAGCGTTTTGGTGTGTTTAAAACAACAACAGTGCTCAGAGCCATTGAAAACACAACTTTTTAAAAATGCTCCGTCTCCATGGAAATGGGAGGGGGAAAACAACGTTTCTGAAATGCTATGAAAATGCAACAACAATGTATTTTGACTTGAAATGTTGTCGCGTAAACGGGGCATTAATTGGTTAAAATACCACAATAATACTGGGTAAACATGATTTCCATCAAGCTAATGTTGTCAGCAATAAAGATGCCGATGGGGAGCAAAAGAAAATAAATTTTAAAAAGTGACAATGTCGTACTGACAAGTGATAATATCCGATAAGTCCCCCAGTTTGATTCTGAACTTTTGGAAATTCTGCGTTTCTTGACATGCCATGTTCTACATTTGTACGTATGGGATGCCTCAAGGAATAAAGGGGAACCTGCCACAAGTATAAAGACATGCTTGTTTGCTTAGCTTTGAGTTGAGGTTATAGCTTTGGTAATCGTGCGACTATGGATTGAGAGTGTGATTCCCTTACATATGCAAAAGTTAAATAACTCTATAATACAACACTGTTTAGAACCCAGACCATCCCTGGAAAACTGCTCAGTGCTTTTCTTTAACAGTTTGTAATGTTTCAGTGAATCAGCCACAGGAAGGGGGACCATAACCATATGGGGGTGGCTTCAGTCTGGCAGATATGACAGCATTTTCTCTCAAAATCCAACCCGTACCGTTTCAAAGCGAGTACTCCTTCAGGTGGAATACTTTGAACCACATTGTAGTCCCTCCCTTTCCACAAACATGTTGTGTTTACAAGTCTATTTCCTGCTGTTTATATGTCAAACACATAAACATGAGTACACATTTTCTTTTAATTCTAAAGTTTACTTTGAGATTTCTCTTCCACTCACAGATCACTCATTCCAACCTGAAACATCTGCTTAAAATCCAGGGAATGTTTACAACCACAGCATCAAAACTACAGTACGACAAACTGAACAATCAACACACACCTCCATGTCTCCTCAGGCATGTAAACTTTGACTTGATGTATCATATTTACACACAAGCTACTGTGCCGACGGGCTTTCAGCCAACCAGGGACGAAAGTCCGTGGTAATCCATTACTATCGTGTTTAACCGGCAAGTTATTCAACAAAGCAATTCCCAGGACAATAAGCAGAAAATGACCACAAACATGGGTCAATAAATGACCACACTGTGTATCAAAGTAAGAGAAAACCTGTAATCATCTTTGCACGCTAATCCATCACTTGTATTGCTTTTCACAAGAGACACCTCGGATAACATGGTTGATTCTTTTCCAGTATTTCTTTGATTTCTCAAGCTAACTGAGGCTGTCACTGATGACCTCAACGAACCACTTAGAGGTGAAAACTGACACGAAACATAATGGAGCACTGACATTAGAAATAAGAGAGCGGTGAGACAAATGCTACCTCATTTATACAACAAGAGGCCCTTCCTCCGTACGGTAATGCACATCGCCACCACGCACCCACAGAGAAAACAGAAAGCGGAGAAACAGAGATGCAGGTCTGATTAAAGCAGCACATTCCCCTGATTTTTTTTTTTTTTTTTTCCCTCTCTCCTTTCCTGCTGACGCTGGCACCTTTAAATGCTACCAGGGGTCGTGTTCTGAACACGCTGCAGATTTCCACCCGCATCCACCCCAGCCCTGCACATTCCTGCCCCGCCAGCAGGGAGGCCAGGTGTTCAGGAGCAAGCGCACAGCTTCCTGCTGAGAGGTGAGGCTATAGCGGCGGCGCAGCCCTTCACGGCGTGGCTGTTCACCCACTGAGATCTGAGCGGATGAAGTAAACCCCCCCACCCCCCCACCCCCACTATTTTTGAAGCAATAATATTACCATTGTTTGTCCTATTTTTCAGTGTCTCTGGGCTATCACAATACATGCACTAATGATCTCACGCTAAAGCAACAGTTACATAATTCTGAAAACAAAAAGGAAATATGGACATGCTTACAGTATTTAATCAAAACTTAGATCAATAGCGAGAAGGTCTTTTAACATGGAATGAAGATCCCCTTGGTTTAGCCATCAGGTGAATAAAACTAAATATCATGTCTGGCTCTGACAAATTACTGTACTATACTGAATTCAAGCAGTATTTTGGGGATAATAATAGTTTTAAAAATGTCTTTGTACAATTCACCAAAGGATATCTACTTTGCTTACATGTCACCGAGTACCCCAACAATTTAAATCATTTTGTACTCAATAACTTTAACGGTAAAGCCCTGTTTTATAAGCACATTTGTTTACCATTGTCTCATAATTATATACTCTAGTTTTTTTTTTCTGTGAAATGTGCTTTGAATGTATATAATGAAGGCTAATCTCATCTAATATTTCAAACAAGTACAATACATAAACAATGCATTTAAAAGCAGTTCGATAGGAATAATAACTTATTGAGTATGCTACATGTACTTGTGATCGATGTGTTCATTCATTACAATAGTTGTACCATTATCACCTCTGTTCTACAAACTCGGAGGCCAGAAGAGATCATTGAAGATTTGGATAATGTGCATCTATCAAGGTGACAACTACAACTTTCGAAGTTTGTATGGATCTTGAGTGCAGCTGTGGTTACCTGTATGCAGATGTATATCCATCTCTTCATAGAAATGCATACATTACTCCGATGCTGACACAAGGAATTGGTGATTGTGATTCTTTAAGCACTGCTTTAAACAAGAGTGTTTAACAGCGAGTGGGATCAATGAGGAGTCACTTAATCTGCCTCTCCTCATTAAGTCGTAAAGTCCTCCAGGTCTCTCTCTCCCTCATACAGGCCTCACAAACGTATGCGGATATCTACATCAGGGCTGCATGACATGAGGGAAATCCACAGGGAGGATTTTTAGGTGGTAAGTATTGGGATGACATTAACTGTAAAGAAATATTTTTTATAATATAAATATAAAAATGTATCTAGAGATTTTGTTGTTGCTTTTTGTATTTGCAAGTCTCCTTTGCGCTTGTCAAGAGATCGCCTTATCTCCTTAGGTAATATGGATAATTTGCACCACTGCCTGTACCAAATCAAACATATAAGGCCCTTTTTACACAACGTTTATTTGTGAGAAGGGAAAACTTTTGTTGTATTTTGGATGTCTGCTTACTGAAAACGCATTTTTTTTTTAAGATGCTCCATCTAGGCGGTGGAAAAAGCAACTTTTTCTGAAATGCCGTTACTGCATATGCACATTACAGCCGAAGCAAACAACTCTTCTGCACATGGTCGAGTCGATAGACAATATCAGACTCTTTCCCAATACTTTAAATGCTCATATCATTTTCTGAAAGAGAATGTGCTTCCTCCAACAGCACCATAATAACATTCATTTACAAGCACGTGCTTGTCTACGCCGTTCCATCAACAAACACATGACAGAGTCAGTAGTGAAGCAGTTTAAAGTCCAGGCAGCTGATCTTTCTTGAACCCATGCAGAGTCGTGACGAAAAATATGAATGGAATTACAGCAAATTAATCACCCTGGTCTTGTGCTCACTTAGATCAGGTGAAAGCTGCTTAAACTCATGAATGCACCAGTGTATTCACACTTTGTCTACAGTGCAAAGAGGGAATTCGTAAATATAAAACAGATTGCGACATTTTTTTTACACTAACACTACAGTCTTTCCCAGATTTGCTCGATTTTCAGTGTGAAAAGAAAAAATAAAGCCATGTAATCACTACTATGGGCCCATTTCTAAGAACTAGATCAAAGTGTAGTGACTTTACAGTAGTTACAGGATTTTAATATCTTGAGACTTCCTATTCACCATTTTAATGCTGGCTAACACTAAAAAAAACTGGTTGACTTGTACAGTTTAAAGATATCGTGTATAAAAATCAAGCATGAGCACGTGTCAGTCAGTCAGTAGCAACTTTCTCCAGATTTGAAGACGCACAATACTTGAATGAGTCTGCAATATGTCAAAACGAACAATGAGCAATGCTAAGTGCTGAGATGAATTTCACATTGATGGTTTCAAAGATTGACGAAAGTACTTTTGTATATTTAGTTTTTACCAATAACACCAGAAAGGGTGTCCGTGAAGGTATGGACCATGGGCCAAAGTGAAGGCCAACTAGATTTGATCAGATTATAGAAAAATGAAAAACATTTATTGAAGTCCGAATGGCTTGTTTAGAGACTTGGTATATCGACATAAACTTCTCTGTGAACTGAGCATGTTGATAAACTCACAGTATGAATAAAGCAGATACAGAAACGAAATTAGAATTCCTGACGCTTTCAAACTGAACAAGCCAAACCTTGCTCAAATACACACAGAACTCTGTCATCCACACATCAATACTGGCTCGATAAGAGAACAGTTCCCAAGATAAGTTCCGGACTTTATCTGCAAATAAGCACTTAGGCATCTTGCGTCACATGTGACAACTCAAGCCCGAATTAGCTTAAATGGATCAAATGAATCATGATCTATTCGCAACACGGAACTGAAAAGATCTGTCTCTGAGAAAAAGATGACATGTGACAAAAGTAATGGCAACTACATGATTCACTTAATCTCCTGCACACTCGCCGTGACCCTGCATTCCTATTCTTAGAAGCCAAAGCTGTTGAGGTCGCGATACTCAAATACTAAACTAATCGGAACTCATCTCATCACATTTCAAACCATCTCTTCATTACCGGTCTGCCTTCGTACGCGCGCACACGCACCATGAGCCTGGTTTCTAAGAAGCAAGGGATATTCTAGTCTCGCTCATTGCTGAGAAACAGAATTAGACTACAGTTGGCGTTTAAGACGAGAGTGAGGCAGTAGGTAGTTGATGAGAAAATACGAGGAAAAGACTTTATTGTGATCGGTCTTTCAGCAACAATGCAACAGTCATTTTCCTGGAAACTCTGCTCCTCATATAGTCGATCAAAGTTGTACTAAAATGTGACTAAATTATCAACAACGCGCCATCTCAAAAAGGTCGGCCACTGCAAAGACATTCACGGATTTGCCTGATTAGCTTCAACAATGGGTTTTCAAGATCCCATTGAAAGGGACAGAAATACTGAAAGTGATACTCAGAAAGAACCAGAAACAGTTAAACGTCACAATCGGTAACCCAGGACATAGAAAATAGTTAGTCACGATTCCAATCTCCGACTACTGAAGCACGGCAGGTTATGAGAATTCAACATGGGCAAACGCATTTGCATTATTACACAACTGCGAGACAGAGATATAAATTGAAAGCTGAATGTAAACCCACAACATCAAAGGAACAAGAGAGGAAGGGGAAGATTATCTTGCCTCTGGTACCTTGTGACCAAAAATGCAAATAAAAAATTGATCTTTCTTGACAGATTTGGAGCAGGAAAGGATCCCCTTCAAACAGTACTGATGGATACATGCTTGAACACAACAAGAAAATATACCAACAGTTTAAACGGATACATTTCTTATGTGGAGGAATAAAAAGCCTTGTGGTTCCAGAATGCAGATTCTCTTCAGATCTTGTGCATATATTTAATAGAATATTGATGTGAGTGCTCACTCGTCCAAAATATCACAGTGAAACAAAGCTCGTTTGAGACGAGAGAAGTCAGTCATGTTCCTCGTCGTCTTCATCTGTGGGAACGTTATTTTTGTTGCCTTAACCTTTAATTCTACATCATTGTCCAACAACCTCCCGCATGCGACGTCTCATTCAATTTTACAGCAGACAGCTGCGTGTAAAACATTTCATTTCTCGGAATTTGGCATGTCAGACTTTTTCGTCTGGGCTGTCTTAAAGAATTTTTGTCAAAGTCAGCAGAGTATCGGCAGATGATCATCCAACGTGGCAACCCCTAACAGGAAAAAGCTAGAAGGGGGAGACTTGGTGTGAGCCAGTTTGTTTGTTTTTAATTGCATGCCGATGAATGCCGTTCTGCTCAGTGCACATTTAGAAAACTTGAGCTCCTCATAATTCCCACTCTTTGTTACAGCTATATTATAAATGTCTTTGTGGTCATTGGTATTTTAACAGTGGTCTCCAAGAAACAAACAGTAAACTTAAGACTCCTTGGGCTCCAACATTTGGTTTTCAATGTGTGTGAAATAATAGCACATTCCAGTGCAATACCTGTAACAATGAAAACTCAGAATTCCGACTTAAAGGGATTGGGTTTGGGGTTAGTGTACATTTACTGTCATCATTTAACCCTTCATATAAACAAATCCCACAAGTCTATGGTGGATCATGTTGCTTTTCATGCCACGTTTGTCACTGCAAGCGTGAATGTATGCAAAAGTAGATGGGTATAGTTTTATATGTGTTCGACAACAACAGGCAAAGGATGTGGTTAATAATATGGTGAGCACCTTGGGTACAAGACCTACAGATGATGTAACTCTAACATGGATTAACTTAGATACTATAAATGTGGTTGAGATATTGCCAAACTACACAGGTCCACAGCCAAAGACCCCCTCTGCATTTCAGATCACTCGAGGTGAAAGGGTGACCCGAAGAGCTGATGATTAGAAAGTTTGTTTGAATGTGTAATATAGCTCATGTACAACACGAGGCATGTGTGTGGGAGAGGTGTTAGGGGATGTCTCTCTACCACTGCTCGCATGAAGAGGTGAAGATGAAGGGATGGAGGTGGGTGGAACACATTGTGGTTGGTAAACAGGGCCAAAACAGGAAAGCGTGGGCCCACCTGACAGTCACCTCAGCGCCTGTGCAATCTTGCCACGCTGTAGAAAATAAAAGTCAGCTGCTGGTGAAAACTACTGAGCCAGCAATTCGACGCCATCCCCTCGACCCCTTTCGTTTGCATGAGTCGAAATATTGAGGCAGAAATTTGGGTTTGGATTAATGTCCGTTTAAGCCGCAGTGTGTTTCATTCAAAAACAGCTAAACTCAAACAGATGATATTAATCTGCAAACAGCAGGCTGCTTTCTTTTTTTTTTAGTCAAGTTTTATTTCTAGCGCAGCTCAACCTGGTGTACTGTTGATGTACTGTCAGAGTAGGCATTCAGATCCAATGGGGAAATGTGTTGTTCTCCCCCCCTTCTGGTCTCTGGTGACCCCCATGGAGGGGGTCCTTGACCTCAGTTTAGACACCACTGATGTAGACAAATAGGCTCTATTCGAAACTCTCACAATGTTTCTGTTTCATCACTTTGTTCCAATGAAACGTCAACTCAGTGACATCCAATCCACTTTCAACGTGCATACATGGCTCGCTTTGCCCAGATTGTTGTTGTTGTTGATCGATGAAGGGCATGCATAACAATTATACAGCTCCCTTACAAATCAATGCGCTGGAACGCAGTGGAGACATGAGTGGTCCAACTCAGATATACAGTCGAATAACCAAGTCCATCCACGACTTCAGCAACTAAAACACGCCTTGTTCCAAGGAGAAAACCTGAGCTAATGGACTGTAAAAGTGAAATTGCCCCCACTGCTCACAGTGGAAGCTTAGCCGGTGCTAATCAGTTGTTAGGGTTCTGCTTGGGCAAGACGTGTTAAAATACACACACAGATTTACACTCTTGTAATTAATGTCTCCTCGATTAAAGCCTCCGAGAAATGTCAGGTATTGTTCTCTCAGAGCGGCTTCCATACCGGCGCGGAGGCTGATGGAGGGAGAAAGCAGGCCGTGAGTCAGCCAGAGCCAGCTCCCCTGCCTCATGCTGAAATCAGAGAAACCACAAGAATGTAACAGCTTCTGTTATTATCCCTCCCTGCTGCCTCGCAGCCTGATGGCCTGCCCCAGAAAATAGCAGCGAGCGAGCCTGCCTGTTTCTCTCCCTCTCACACACACACACACACACACACACACACACACACACACACACACACACACACACACACACACACACACACACACACACACACACACACACACACACACACACACACACACACACACACACACACACACACACACACACACTCATGTTGTCCCTGTCCTCTTGCTCTCATCTCTGGAACAACCACACACATACACACACCGATTCCTTACAGGGTATGGCTGTCCATTTTGCTCGCTTTCATTCTACACACACAGCGACTGCATACAATCGCACGCGCACACACGCAGAGGACCTGATGGTGCAAAATCACATCATGCAATATGTTTCTTCCTCTGGAGAATTGTTGCAAATGACAGACAAATACAGAAAAATGCTGAAGTGGAAACACAGTACGTGATGAGCAAATGTAGAAGGGAGTGATTGAAAAACAGACAAAACTGAGAGAACATAAATAACGCCAAAGTGTGCTTTAGAGCAGTAACAATGACTAACAACATTGTTGTGTATTGAATTTACAGTTCGAAAGCTGCACAGTACAGTCTATACATTACACTGACAGAGCAATTGGAGCTCACAATACGCCCATTCAATCTCTCCGGCAACAAGAGCTTCTTTGGTTGAAATGGAGCTGCGGAGAGTTGCGTGTGGAACGTTCCCTGTCGCTACACGTACGACCTTTATGTTTTAGAGAAGGCTGACTCAGCTGCTCCTCCGAAAACTTTCGGTGATAACTGCCCCGTGGCCTTGTTGAGCAGCCACTGATGAAAACAGAGCTGCAACAAAAAGAGTGTGCAAACAGCTAGTGGGAGCCCCGAACTATCACGGGATCTGCAAAAAGGTTTTTCGACGCATCCGAGCTGTATGGATTTGAAAAAAACAACAACACTTTTGTGTGAGTCTCATCAGTGTCAAGGAATGAGAATCCAGTTTAACAGCCAGTAGGCATAGAGAGTTCTTCATGTTTGTATCCAGACAGAAGGAACAAGAATACGGCTCAATACTCAATCAAATGTAGTTATTCAGTGGATAAAAATACACTCCGATCCAAAACATACAGCTCCAATTGTGGTCAAAACGTTCCAGAAAATAGGAATGTGACACTCACGGCTAATCTTAGAACAGGAAACATCTGAATAACCACCTTGAGTCAGAGGAGCAAGAACACTTGTTAAAAGTGGAAGATTTTTCTGGTGAATAGTTGAAAATGATCCAAAGCTTCTGTAACTACAAGCCATGTGGTCATGAAAATTACTCACATCAATTCAATAAGGTTTTACAGTTTAAAAAAAAAAATTCTGAGATAAAGACGGAGGGGGTGGGGGGGTAGAACAAAGATTTCTGGAATGGTTTCATTTCAATCCATTAAATAAATAAACTCAAACATACAATCTTTGTTCAACTAGATACATACCTGTTTTATAGAGCACCATCCACAGAGGTAATTCAAGGTGCTTTACAAGAGCTTGGAAACATAAAATAGATCTATAAAATCATGTTTGATTACATTAAAAAATTCCAGCCAAATTTAAGACAATCAATAGTTAAAAAGTATCTGAATATTGGGCCTCCTCTATATATATTGATGCCAATGACAGCTCACACATACACAGCCTCTCTATAGCTCACTCACTGGTGTACGGCTTTTAATATTAAAAGGTTAAAAATGAAGAAAGTGAACACGTCTGAGTTGCAATGCCTCAATAGCTGTGAAATGTGACAGTGGTTGCTGGTGCTTTCATGTACACTGAAAAAACCTGTCTTGGAGGAGAGTACTATTCCTATCCTCAGGCTGTGAGTTCAAGCTGAGCGATGTTGGGGCGGGCCCAGATGTCAGCGAGTGAGCGTGACGCTGAGTGTGCGCGTCGTCTGCCCTTTCCCTCTCGCCCGACGCTCCACCTCCTCGCACGCACGGCAACAGCGTTTTCACGGCCACTTTTTGACGCACGTCTGCGGGTTGAAAGCGGGACGTTTGCTAACAAAAATCCAAATAAAATGACCGGTCGGAAGGAGGTGGTGGTGGGGGGTAGGGTAGAAATCGGAAGCGGCGTTTTCAGGCTGCTCTCTGCGTCCGTGTTTGAGTTGGATGGGAAATCGCTTTTGCACTTCCCTCCGCAAATCTCCAAGAAAAACAAGCAGTGGATAAAACTGGGTTTAACCATGTAAACTGTTGATGTTCTCGAAATAACCCCCGTCAAGTGGCACACAAAAAGAAACGCACCGGTTGTGCCTTGGAAAAAGCCAAGACGCTGTAACCCGTGTCAGACATCCAGCTCACCATTTTTCTTTTTAATGTGACGGGACCCTTTTAGCCACAGGGGGAAAAAAAAAACAACAACAAAAAACAATGAGGCTTTCAATGCCACTCGCATGGCAAAGTCAAACAGATCTGCTCCCTCCATTTCTGCCCCTGCCCACTGTTCTTAAGCAACTGTGTCCTCTGACCTCCTGGAGTATTCAGGGCTCTTTAAGCAGCTGTTTCAAAGGCAGACCTGAAGATCTGAAGCCAACACACACACATACACACACACACACAGACACACATTAAGCTCAGGTTGCACAAGCTTCGGGTTAAAAAGAACACGTGGCAAAAGGGTCGACAACTTTTTGCTGAGCAGATCAAGGCACACCTTTACTAAACAGAGCGTGTGTACGTGTCAACACTTCGAGAACTTGATGTAACTTCAGTGGCAAATAGGAGGAATGGTAGTAAAGTTAAGGACAAGCCAAAACACGCGCCGTGGAGTACAGAGGAAGACGCCAGCTGTACTCGCATACCTGAGGAGCGTAAAGGTGGGGGTGGGGCCACAAAAGAATCTTCTATTTCTGCGACGACATCCCAACACTTAGCAGCGCTTCACACTTTACACCGTACTCTAATGGCATTAGTCAGGTGACTCTTCCTGTTGAACTCATTTTCCCTCCCTATTCCTCTCAAACCAGCGATCATAAATAATGTGTTAATCCCCTGATGTCTTTACGTAGCCTGCTCTTAATCTGACCACCGCTCCATATCGCACAGCCACAACACTTTAATCTAGCTCGCTTTATCTCCGAGCTCTGTCGGCATAATCTAGACGTGCGTTTTGCAGAAACTAGGTTAGAACACACAAGTGACTCACAACGGGGCCGATAAAGGATGATGAATTACAACAGATACCTCGAGCCACTCTTTTTACATTGTTGCCAAGGCCTACAGTGCAGCGTGCTAAAAAAGAAAAGAAAAAGACCTCTTGATGAATGAGAATGCTTTGAGTCATTCTGTTATTGGTCCACCGAAAACACGACATTCTGACATCCGATTCCTACCCATTACAGGGTCAGGAGTGAATTTAATACAAAATCTTTCAGTCCAATAAACAGGGAGTTTTTCACAACTTTCCTTTTGATTCGTATGCCAGCTCCGTTCCACGTCCAAATCCTCAAATGACCTTATTCCTTTATTGTATGCTCCTCTGAGAGAGACTTTTGATGAGCCATGCTTATCTTCCTGCTCCCGGAGGGGAACAAAAAGAGCTGTCCTTTCATAGTCCTGACTGGTGTGATGTGATGATACAGTGTGATAGCCAAAGAGAACCCCAGGCGGGCTTCACAAAGACGGACTCTGACTTTGGCTTTCGGATCAAACCGATAGCAAGACCTTATCTGAATTCAGATGCTTCTATTTATCTGCTTCCCAGCGTAGAGTGAAGTTGGCTGAAAAACTAACTAAATGGAGCATGAGTGACCACGTGATCGCTCCGCATTCAACAGGAGCATCGGTGATAAGGTCGTAAGTTGCAAGAAAGTGGTTTCTGATGTGCTCATACCTGGCAGGTTTGGTTTGATCACCATCGATTATCTTGGGATTGTAAGAGAGGGGTACTCGGTTCAACTCGAGTATGAGCCCAGCTCTCACACTACGGTAACAGCACCATCAAATCTGCCAAGAGTCAGAAAAAAACTCTGATCTGTTGGATTTATTACATTTTTTTGGTCTGTTTTCTTGAGGACGGTTGTGAATGCAGCCATCCAAATACAGCCACTGTTTCAAGAAATACATAGATGGTGGAAAAGTGTTTGTGGGATCAAAGTGATGCCCTTTCCGCCACCCTCATCGCTCAGACCTGGCACTGCACTGGACTTTGGCTTGCGTAGGCTCATACCAGCAAAGACAGAACGTTTACTCAGAAGCTGTGTTTAATAGCTCAATAGAAAATGTCAGGTGTTACCGTTACGTACTCCACAAACGAGTTTGAACCTGAAATGCTCAAATAACACATCTAACTGACTGGCTTCATTTGCCATGTGGTAATCACAGACTAATTAGCAAAATAGGATATTTAGTAAATCAAATCAAATGAGCCAAGAGATGGAGGTGTGCAGCCACAGGGTCAACTGGAGGTCACCAGTACTTTTGAAGTGCTTTTGGCATGCACACAATAACTGTGTGTAAAACTGGGGAACAAAACACTGGGTGCCAGAATTTCTGTGGTTTAAGTTGCCGAAAAAAATGAAGAAATTCGGCATAAGAGCTAAATTTAGAACGCAGCGACTACCATGAGTCAGGGGAACCAGTATTTTCATCCAACACATGATGAGTCACTCTTTCTGCTGACGAAGTGGGTTTTAATCATAAAACTTATTCTTTGTTAAACAGAAGTAAGAATTTCAGGGGAAAAAAAAAACAAAAAAACAAACAACTTCATGGCTTTAATATACTCCTGCTCGTTCGGTTCGATGAAGATGTTGAATTTAAGGTAAACACAGCATTTTCCTTCATTATTGCTTAAAATTGACATTATTTTTAATCGTTTGTCCTTTTATAAGAAGTTTTGAAAAAAGTCAAATCGACTGAGACTGTGAAATGAATTTCAAGCGAGAAAAATATTATTCCCGTTGTATTATGAACCCAGAATGTGGAGTGATAGAACAAACAAAGAGTTTGGTGTCTGTTCGTGAGACTTCACAGGGTGCGTTCAAAGCACCGGCACCGCAACTAATGATCGTTTTCATTAATAATGAATACAAGGACTTTTACCCTGATTAATCATTTATTGCCTGGTTCATAACTGTGGTTTTCAAACAGTGGTGTCGGCATCTCCTGGGGGCTTTCAGCGAGCTTCAGGAGCGGTATGAAAAATCTGAGGGTCAAAAAGATGCGTCTTGCATTTATTACCTTTTTCCCCTTATAATTACTGATGTGAAAAATACATGGAATTAAGTACAAGGTGAAAAAAATAAGACTTTCTGAATGTATTTTTAATATCACATAATGAGCTTTACTGGAAAAACACATGTGGAACAATAAGAGATTTATTTACCAGATATAAAGATTTACCAGATATTTCCAATTGCCACAAAAAAAATGTCTGCTTTTTATTGCATATGGACAAAACACTGCTGTTATAATATTAAGATGGACATTAGGTAGTCTACAATTAAAATGATCAAAAAAAAAAAAAAAAAAAACATTGAAAGGATTTTTTCCATATTTTACATTGTGCAATGACAAAATAATGTGAAATAGGGTAAAATGTGAAAAATCTGTACGTTAAAAAAAAAAGCTCAATTCAGTTTTTTTTCACACCAACAAACAAATCATTGCCGCAATGAGAGTCAGTAACTGAGACATACATTACCATAATATGCAGTTTCATTTGATTAGTTATACATGATCTTGATATTACGATAATAGAGCCAAAAGAAAAAGTTTACTTTGGAGAAAAAAAAGCCATTTAAAGAGGCAGCAGAGCTACAGATAGCACTTACAGTATTTCTTTCAACTCAAAAACCTTAGAGACTCATTGCTAAAAAAAATTATTTATACAATTACGCACCAAAGAATAATTATTTTGGCAGCTTTGATATTGTGTGATAAAATAATGTTTCTCCCGGATGCACCCATCATCGCCACCCAATCCACATCACTGATATTTTTGATTCAGCTGTTCGCAGGCAGAGAACAATTTTTACTTGGAAGTTTTAAACTTTAAATCTCACCAAAAAAAACCCATAGGAATCTTCTCCTGTAAAAGATGCTAAAAGCCTGTCAGACATGTCCCACATTTGACAGTCAATCTTTGCAGCAAATCAGAACCAAAATATGTCACTGCCAACATGGCACCTCTCGCTTTCCATTTTGGAAGTCGGGATCTGTCAGTGCACCTTCCTCTTGGCATCCCGTGGCCGTGATATCTTGCGTTGAATAAACACAGCTGTGTTTGGAGCTTGGGAGACACTTCTCGCTCAAAAGTTGTGCCATGTCCGCCCCGGCAACAGACCACTAACTCGCCATGTTTCGGAGCACAATCTGGCTTGATATCTGTGTGAATGGATGTTTGGCTGGTGTGGATAAGATCTGCCAGTCAAGACACACGAAGAGAGCTGTAGCTCAGGACAACGATGGCTATAATGGTAGAAAACTATCATAGTCATTGTGTTGTTTCTGGCTTTATATATCCACAACATGTTGGGAATAAACTTGTATATGTGCAGCTACTGTAACCCGGAAGGGTCGAACTCTAGCCAGCATTGGCGAAGCTTACGATGTTTCCCAACTGCAAGCGGGACTGGGCTTTCGAAAGGGTCAGAAAGGAACAGACAGCTGGATCTCTTGGTTAAACATGAACGGGCTGTTCTGTGACGGGCGCGTCGGCGGAGGTCACAGGAGGCCGTCTCAATCACAGACGGAGAACCTCTTCGTAAACATCATTCAAATTCCATCTTCGTTTTTCTTAATCTATTAGATGATAATGCAATGTCCTTCAGGTTGCTTTAGTTTATCACTGTGCTATAAAGTTGACTTGTATTGTGTATGCTTTGTTGGCCTTAGTCATACATCTTCAAACTGCAATTAAATGAATCCATTAATAATGTTAATGTATTCTAAACATGCACCGAATTGTTCATAACCTCTGACCACATTTTCAGAGAACGGATGGCATTTTAAGTTCCATTTTCAGCAAGCAACAACTGAAAATATGCATCTGAGGGCCAAATGTTTTAAAAGTTGGATAAATCTCTCAATGTAGAACAATCCATTAAAAATATTGAGCATCTCGCAAGCTGAAGTGATGACTTTTTTGGCAAAACACATTCTTTGGAGAATTTTTTAAAGACACAAGCTTAGGGTTTTGCACCCGAGCTCTCAAACACGTTGACACGGTTTACATTGAATACATTGTAAATCCGCAAGTGAGTCACTAATTTGGGCATGACTTCAAGAGCAGTCGACTTAGTAGCACGAGATTGACAGTGAGTAAGCAAGTGGTTACAAGAATGCAAACGAGTTATGCAAAATGGTGGCGAAAGTTTGCTCTTGGGGTCTATTCGTGGTATTTCTGGCAACAAATCCAAACCTTCTAATGTAGGTTATGCAAAAGCTCGCATCGACAAAGCCTGATAATGTATCTGGCCTGCAGCACCCAGCATGTACTGTGCTCACCAACGCTCATGGTTAACACCAATACTAAGCTGTCAGCACTACTGGGCACAACGCTGAGAGCGAGGGCGTGTCCTCTCCAACGCCAACGCCAACGCCAACACATAAGGTGCCAGACAGAGATAGGGGGGGACAGGGGTGAGAGACGAAAACTGAGTAAAAACGCAACAAGAATAGAAGAAACGCCAGAGGGACAAGGGGTCAAACAGGCAGAAGCTCAATGTTCAGACGTTCCAGCGTGGATTCCAACAAAATCTGCATGAGCTTGCTATATAACGAAAGATCCTCAAACACACAGCGTTCAACGCGCTGCGCGCTCGGCCCATCCCACAGTGTATACACATCTCAGCCTTTTCAAAGAGGCACAAACAATGGCTGACCTTTGGCCATTCTGCTATGCGGGGCCAGTTTATGATGTTGAACCAGGAGGCCGTCATTCCTACGCATCCTCTTCACAATTGACAGTCAGACCTGTGCCACGATGAGGCCACGGATGCTGGAAAAGACTAGTAGCAGCATCTCCTCTTTGAAACTGTTTTTAATGCTTGCACTCGTCATCCAAAGCATTGAATGTTCAATGTGAAGAGTAAAACTAGCACTAATCAACTGCCTTCATTCGTTGAGGTAAAATAACACAATATACTGTAATGTGATGGAGAGGCAGACAGAGAACACATTTCTTTCTGTAGGTAACCTACTTGGTGCCCTTGTCATCTTGTATAACGGCAGCAGATACTGGAGGAGGCAAACAATGACAATAATTTTGCTAATCATGAAATCATGCGGTTTAAAACCACTTAAAGTACTTGACAACAGACAAAAAAAAAAACTGTACATATGAGGCAGGAATAAAAGACAAAGAGAAATAATATATACTGGGAACAATTATTAAAATTAAGTGAATTTAAGCTGGATAGAAAAACATTTTGGGAACACAAATGGATAAAATGTCAAAATAATAATCCTAAACAACCAGATGGGGGAATCAAACTCACAACCGCTACCAACTGAGCCACAGCTGCTCTGGTGAGACACCACACAATGAGATTCGGAGTTTGATGCAGTAGATTCAGACACACAGTCGGGGATTAAATCACAATTTGCCTCTGGATCATTTCCACAGTTAAATTTAAACCAGTTGTCTTGGGATGTGGTGAGACTCCCGGTCTCTGAATCTGCTCCTCAGGGAGCCCCCCTTTCACCCTGTGCTAGTAAGTGCCATCTCTCCCAATTACCCCTGCCACACCTGCGCCTCTCCTGTCCTCCACCCCCAACCCACCCCCCCCATCCCTTCTCTCCAACACACAAGTCGTACAGCACATGGAAGACACATCCAGTTGCACTGTGTCAAGTAAAGCGTGTCCTGCTGCTCAGGGTGATTTAATCTTCACCAGCTGAGTCCATCCACCTTTTAAAGTCGTCACTTCTCCAGATCTGCGCAGAGCCTATGTCAAGTTCAACCTAGGATTCCTCCCAAGCACCCATTTATGAATATATCATGTGTATAAAAATAAAGACAGCAAAAGGGCATTTTTATTTCATGATGACAAACTTTGCTCCGTCTTATTTAGGCATTTGTTCTCCGCTCTCAACATATGTTTCAAGCACCAAAAGAAAAGGGATTCCCTTGCCTGACTGAAGGGTGATGCTATAAAAAAAAAAAAGAAGAAACCTCAATACTGGTATGTACTGTCTTTCATATGGCACAGCTCAAAGTCCATTCACACAGCGTCCCCAGGCTTCTATTATAGTCTTGTTGATTTCAATGGGAAATTATTCTCAAAAAACATAATTGCACATTTACAAGGAACCAATTATGGCATTTTGCAAGATGCACTTGGTCAGAACACCAAGTCAAAGTTGCGTCATAGAAGAAGTTATAAAGAGACATTTCTTTAATATCTATGGTGAATATACAAACGTTATCCAGCACAAATAAAAAAAATAATGGGTAAAAGAGCAAACTGGTCAGAAAACATTGAATGGACTGGACAATTTCTCAAAAGTCTGAAGGTAGTTTAGTTCTGCTGTGGGGAATCAAAACCTGTGGTAAAAATGCAACCAGCATTCACTTGTCAGCATATTAACAGGTTTGGTTTAATACTTTGCCAAGCTATCAAAAAGAGAAATGTATTGTTTTTGTGTCTACACAACTATACTCACTTGATCCAAGTAAGGGCCACAGCATCTAGGCTAATTGCACATAATGTATACTTGCATATATCAACGTTGAACATTGTAATATTTAGATAACCCCAATGTCTGAAAATACTTCTCTAGCATACCATCACGAAATAATCCTCGCTGTAATCGGCATGTCATAACAGCAATCAACTGCCTGGGATGATATCCCAATTTAAAATATGCTGTATGACAGGCCTAATTCCCAAGACGGCCAGCAATCATCGTCGTCAGACAGGGATTCCCACAGATATCCAGGTCAGAACAAAGTGCCAACATTAGTCCAGATCTGGTGAGTTTTAGATCTTTGCAGAAAAGTTGGAATGGGAATGGCCAGGTTAGTTGAGAATTGTGTGTAGTGGGCTACCAATATTGGAGATCTCTTAGTTGGAACCACACATTTTATGGAGGGGTTATGTTGCTTTGGTGAACACGGCTTCAAGGATTCATTCATACTTCCGTCAGCTTGCTCCTGATGCCGAGATCCCATTCAAGGAAGCGATGTGAGCCATGGCTCTAATGTCATTTTGCAGTTGCGATAAAGCAAAGAGAGGGGGGGATGGGGAGGAGGTGAGGATGGAAGAGACAAGAGGCGAGATGAAGAGGACAGAGCATGATGCATATGATGGGAGCTGCAGGCAGCAGACTGGCGAGCAGCAGGCAGCGGAGGAACCGACTGCGACCCAAAAGATGTGGCACGGACGGTTGAGGATTACGTCATCGAGAAAGAAAAAAAAGGAGGACGCCTCATCACAGCTCTCATCCATTACTTAACACCGCATAATTATCAGCTTTGTTTCCATGCATACTGCTTCTGTCACACTGAAAAACAATCATTAAATCAAAGAAGATTTTTTTTTTTAAGCAGGAGCCCAATAACCAGCTTCCTCTGTGACATCTCCCACAGCTGAGCAATGAATGAGCGGATCCCACATGCAGCTCTGTGCAGAATGAAATAAACAACATCACCGATCCCGACGCAAGTCACACAATGATCAGCCATTAACCGCTATCAAACGATGGATGCATATAAATATATCCGATGTTAAAGCGACGCTGCATCGCTTCCACTGAAGTCAGTCATTAAAGGGCTCATTGTATACTGTCAAATGAATGAGCCCCTGACGACCCACTTTAACAGCATATCTGCACCAGTCGAGTCCACAGAGTGAAGTTTTATTGGCGTAATAAACCCTCGGATGCATATTAATTGGATTATGCCCCGTTTCGCAGCTACGTTGAAGTGAAGGTTCGCAATATTGAATGGGCTAAGAGACAGCTAGCCAACAAGCAGGCTACACAAGGGGGATTAAATGCTTGTTTTAAAAAAAATACATGTGTGTTTTCAGCAAAGCAATGCTCAATGAGGCGCCATTAAGGAAAAACTAGCTGTGTTACATTCGCGGTATTTGTCGTGATTGGCCGTTTTAGCTGCGCTGGGAGCAACTTGGATAAAAGTGACAGCGCTAAGCTAGCTAAGCTAGCGTCAGCTGGTGGCCTGTGCGCGAGCGAGCGTCTTTTCTTACCGTCATAAACCGCTCCAGGGGGGTCCAGTTTTTAAGAATAAGAATCTTTTGCCGTGGGAGGAAATGGTTTGTGCGCGGGGCTATATAGCCCAAACATCCAAGATCAGTTCGCCCGCTGCCGATGAAACCCGTGCATCATCACTATCAGCGTCTTCATCAGCACTGGGACGCCCGGCGCTGCCTCACACATCCACCCGGCGGAGCGGGGCCTCCACCGGGCTCGACCCTGCGACTGGCTCGGCGACGACGGATAATCCACAGGACAGGAGCCCCCGCAGGAAGCATCGGCTAGACGCGGCGGGCAGCAGTCATTTCAGGTCGGGAGATTTAAGAAATATAATCCCACGCATGCGTGAAATAAAAATAAATAAAAGAAAAAACACTTCAATCGGCACAAAGGGTTGGACGTGGGAAAGAAAGTGGCCGTCAGATCACGATTCAAACGTTGCGTTTGTGACTTTCCCACCAGGAGCCCGTCCGCGGATGTGTCTGTCTCTCTCTGCCTCTGCAGCTGCTCTCTCTGCCCGCCTGCCTGTCTGCTGGCAGCGCAGCAGCGCGGTGCGCCGACGTAATGGCGCAAGGCGCACGCGCAGGAGGGGGCGGGGCTTTCCACTCAGAGGCGCGCTGTTTGTTACTGAGCGCACCCAGGTGGCCTCAAGACGCATTCCTGCACTTCACAGTCTGCGCAGATAAACGTGGAAAATTGGTGGATGTTGCGCACTTAAAATGATTGCAATACGGTTCACATTTTAAGGAAAAACAGATGCACGCAAATCTATCAAACACATCAAAATCATGGATGTAGACAACAAAACACCTGAATAAAACAATCCAGTGGAATCCTAGACAAGGAAAAGGAAATTGATTTATTTAGCTCCATTGAGACACAAGGCAATCCACAAGGCTTTATAATGAAATAAAGAAAATACATTAAAGCAAGGCGATTAAGGCATCTTAATCTTAAGTGATTAAGACTATTTAAAGACATTAAAATAAAGTAATTAAGCAAAGCATAAAAGGGAGAATAAATAAAGTAAAACCTTTATTAGGATAGAGGCAATAAAATAGGTACAAAAAAGGAACAATAAAAAGGTACAATAAAATAGGTTTATTTTTCATTGGCAAGCCTGAACAGGGTTTTAAGGCCCGGTTTAAAAGAAGTGAGTGCGTTAGCAGTCTTCAGGTGTTGAGGAAGTTTGTTCCACGGGGACATAGGACCCCTCACCAGTGGAACAAACTTCCTGAACTAACTGAAATGCGACTGCTGAAAGCAGCATCGCCCAATGTTTTTATTCTGCACTGAGGAACAACTGGAAGTGATAAAACAGATGATCTGGGCTTTTGTAGATCTGGGTTCAAGAATCCATTTATCTTCTATACTATTTCATCTGAGGATTGCGGGGAACTGGGCTGATCTCAGCTGACTATTGTCAAAACTAAATACACATGCTTGTATGACACATACATGGCGAACTGACAAGAAGCAAACCAGCCCCCCCCCCCCCCCCCCCCCCAAGTAAAAAAAGAAAGACTCTTGTCCTGAACTCTACATCAGGGATCATATACTATGTGGTTCTTTATGTACATTTATATTTTCTGAAGTTTCAGTGCATATTAATGTTTTGTGCTCATGAAATAAAATAAAATCAAAGCATATTTAGTCAACTGTGATTCAATTCAGTTTTATGATTAATGGCCACAGCTATTTTTTAAGCTGATTTCCATTCAGAAAAACATAGAGAGACCCCCTCAACCCCCACCCAACCACCCAAGAAAAAGAAAAAAACATAACAAAATGATACGAGCACACAAATTCAAATCCATAGTCAACCTATATTTCATTAAAAAAAAAACATTTAATCAAGTGGTTGAATTCAAGAACTTGTGACTTTCTCATTGAAAGACAAAGTCTAAGATTTATATTCTTCTTATGAAACCTTATCTTTCACTGCTGAATGGATCAATGACAGTGTCCTACATGAGAACTGTGAATTTGCCTGTCTGAGGCTGTTGGGCTCGTAACATGGACTGTACTGACATCAAGTGGCTCAAAATGAAACACGGATCAAACAATGGACCATTGTGTCCCTTGAAGAGTCTTCTGCACAATGAAGTGAAGCCAATGAAGCGGAGGACGAGATGAAGACAATAAGCCCAGTGTTGTTCATGAGTCTGTTGCACAAACAATGCTGGGTTGTCTATCAAATGATGGACTGAACTAGAAATTCAAAGCTTATTTTTTTGCCTACCTCCTTCAAACACTCCTTAGCTTTATCTCGACCTCCTTTAAAGCATGACTTGATTTGACTGCAGGATTATTTAGAACAGCTTTTTTTTCTTTGCTGAAACATCTCCTTTCAAGCCCACACAATCACCACAGTTCGTGTTCTGATGACTCGATTTCACCACGTCATGTCATGGAGCTTTAACACCATCCAATCAACAGCAACATGTTTTTGTGGCTAATTTCAGGGCTTGTCTATCAATGAAAAAAACATGCAACAAAGTGCCTGTGTATGTCGATCCGTCACCATTAATTACACACCACTGTCTTGAGCTCAGTCCATAGGGTGGAAGATTTCTAATGTAATTAAAGGAGCTTATCTTGAGTCTTGTTAATAGGCAGACAGATGACCTCCGGTAATGTGAGTGCTATGCAATGAATTCAGAGGTGCCATGATGCATAATTAGGTTGTTAAGATTTAATAGTTTAGTTAGGGCCACGGAAATGTCAAGCCTTTAGAGAGCATGGTATATTGTTTTGCTTCACATAGTGAATAACAAACATAAAAAAAGGGTAGTATAACAGGAATCATCATTTATGATACCATCTGAGGGATCTTTAGGTCTTATGTTATGAAAATGATCGAAGTTATTGAAATAATGCATCTTGTAATATCAGCCACCAGATGGTGTCATGAGTTACAAGTTCATCTTGTTTTCAATCAGTCAAATAAAAGAAACAAACCATTACAAAGCCAATATTATCAATCACCAATAGGAACATTCTCTGCATGCACCATTTTGGATTGTCGCTCTATACAATTAAATTTTACAGTCAAATAAATCAATTTCTTTCCAATAACATTTAGTTTTCTATTTCTATTCTGCCCTCCACTGAGTGAAAAGATAAATGAGGATGTTCTTATTTCTCTGCAGGCGGTTACAAAGTATCCAGTTGAGCATGTAAACATGTAGAAATTAAGGTCAAAACGCCAATGATTATGTACTATACAGCTACTAATTTAATCTCAGTGAGCCTTGAGAAATTTCCTCTCGTATAATAAAAAAGAAAGAAAAATTAATTTCTTTCATTTTGGAAAATAATACCCAAATAATTTTATATAACATGTTAAATGATGAAAACAACCCAAACTATAAAATCAAATGCATAAACATACAGATTCCAATAATCTTTGGAATCAATTTGTATATTCAATTTTAGAAGTTCAAACATGACCCACTATTATTCAAATTCTCATCACAAATTAATTCCAGGTTTCAAAGGATTAATCAGTAGTGTCCATGAATATGAATAAATCACAATTTCTTGTCATTTGAAGGGCATATAATTGACCTCCAGTCTTCTCCTTCAATCTTAAGGAGTCACATGTTTTATTTAAACTGTAGTTACAATCAGCTGATCTTAAATTAGTATTTACCAAAATCATTAAATATTTCCTCCTTTTGTGTATGTCTCAATATTTTGGTCAATATGTGGATACTTGCCTTCAAATGATCTGCAAAGCTTTCCATTTGGCTTTTAAAAACACATACACAGCCACACAAATCCCTTTTTCTTGGCATTGAGCCTCCCATTTGTCGTTTATGGAAAGTTCAAGAAAATAGCATTTAGAAATTCCCATTTCCCAGCTTGAAACATCACGAAGCACAACTACGTGGAATTATGTTTAGAAGATCAATTTGATTTACTTTATTGGGACAAGCAACCAGTGATAGCAAGGGAAATTGTTTTGACTAAAACCTTTCCTGTATTTTATTCAACTCTTAAATACACCATTGATTCAACACAGTGTATCATTAAGAAATCCTAAGGAAGCCATGTCTGTCTCTCAGCTCTCAAATCTCTCACTTTCCTCGTCGGAATTCCCAGTCTCACAGTGTACTCTGTGTCCCGACTGGTAAAGTTGGAATTTTCCCACTTCCCGGCTATTCCTCGAAGCAAGGAAAGGAATGGCAAGGCACCCGTACAGTTTTTTTTGGTTTTGGAAAATTGACATACAAGTAGAATATTTAAAGGAAAAGTACATTTTAAGTTATGATCTCCTATATCTCATTACTGGTCACTCATTTCAAATGTATCCACATCACCACATGCACAGGCATAAAAATACTTTATTAGAGTCCTCAAATGCATTTCCTCCTTGCAAAAGAGCTGCAAAATGCTGGTTTATTATCTGAAACTTTCCTTTTCCTTTCTAAAAGACACAGCCTGCAACACGTGTTGAAAAGTATATGAAATCCCTGTGTAACTGAAATGCTTTCAAGTGTTTAACCAGTCCACTCGGAGGTAAATTACAGCTACAGATTTTAATCCTCACTACGAGCTTCTTGTTCACACTTTCTCCTCTTTGAGCAGAGTGAGGATGCCGTCCCTCCTGGACGTGTACGGCGTGTGCTTCAGCTGGAAGATGTTAGCCGGGAACAGGTTGCCACTGGGAGCATACATCTCCTCCCCCTTCGTCCCCATCAGGGAGCGTAGCGTCCGATTCCTGGTCAGGATTTTGTTGTAAAACTCCACCCCACCTTTGGCGTAATCGCGGGACACTTTAGCCGCGTTGCGATCCGAGCTGCACTCCACCCACTGGCCCACGGCGTCCGAGGCGAGGAAGTAGGAGACGGCTCCGATGGCCAGCGCGAGGAGGTTGGTGGCCCCGCGGAGCAGCACGGGCCCGGCGTGAAGCCCAAACACCTGCTTCAGCACCGTGCTGTACACCCACACCCCGGCGAGGCAGAGCGGCGCCACGGATGCACCGATCAGGGGTCCGCCGGACTGCAGGCGGGCCACCTCCCGCGCCAGGGCGAACTTCTGTGCCTCCGGAGAAAGCACCAGCGCCTCCTGCAGCGTGGCGCCCGTCTCGCTGCTCCAGTCCACCGTTTTGCCGTTGATGAAAATGGTGCGGTTGGTGATTCCGCTGGGGTCGTCCGTGGTGCTGTTGAAATTGGCCGGAATGCCGACCTGGGCCCCGGCTGGAAGCCACGGGACGCCGGCGCCAACCGGGTGGAAACCGTAGGAGGCGAAGGCCGAGAAATTTTTGGTTGTGGCGACACCATAGTCCTTCAACACCTACAAGAAGTCAGACAAACGTCAAAACTCGAGAAGTAGTATAGGCACTGTGTGCACCATTCATTTAAATCTTTCTTCAACCTTAACAGGCTCCATGAATTCTTTACATGCCATCATCTACATTATTGTTTAGGTGCAGGTCACAAACTGGGGTAAAAGGTCTTTTCTTCAATAAAACAGAATCCCTCCCTCACAACTGCCAGCTTCTCAGTATTCCCTCCGCTGAGATGAAAAGCCGGGGCATCGTCCTTGATAGCCCATCATCAATAGTTATACAGATTCCGCATATTTCCATCTATTATACGTAAATACTTGCGTTCCAGTGGCTAAAAGCTTCCCAACATGCTGAAACAGGCGGGGGGGGGGGGGGGGGGTTCTGGTGGATAGGGAGAGAAGAGATTGAGAATGGCCTCGAGGGAGGTGGGATATACTCCCACTTTCCATCTGCAGCATCAACTCTCAAGACTCAAAACTCACTCGTTCAATATTGTCCTACCTGTAATTACACAGTTCAATATTTCATCATGTATCTGATGTGTTGTTTTTATTTAGCTTTTATTATTGTTATCCTTGAGTGTTTTGGAGACTGTTTTAATAAAAAAAAGTACCATTAATATAATTTTCCTTTAATTTTGAGGCATGTCTTTGATAAGGGCTGTTCAAAGTGTGGGTGATGAGCCCCCCTAATAGAGCTTGAACTACTTTCCCCACCTTCAGCAATCAGACTAAAGCCATTTATGTAAATGTGTGTAAATGTTCCTTAAAGACACACAAAATACGCCGCCTGGGCATGGTCGAGCTTGCGACTGAGAACAGCATTCAACAGCATTAAAGGATTGTCTGAAGAATTTCACGATTGAAAAACTCATAGAACAGTGAGGAATACTGGGCCTGATAATTTAGAGGTCGACAATTAGGTGAATTTCCAACAGAAACAATTTTTATGTTTCTTATCCCATCCACATATAAATACACAGATTTCTCAAAGTTATCAAAATGTTAGTAAACGTAAAAAAAAAAAAAAAAAATAGAAGCTCCCATCACAAACAGTACCTGCTGAAAAACACTCTCCAGCTTTTCTGACAGGGTGTCCGGCTGTCCTTTGTGCCAGGCCTGGTACAGCTGACGGTACGACTGGTCGGGGCAGACGTGGTAGAAAATATTGGCCGCAAAGACCCCACCGCAACTCGCAAGGAGCAGTGGCGTCCGGTACTTCTGAAGAAGAACAGAGTACTTGAGGAAACTCGACGCCATGATCCGATCGACGGGTGAGCTCGGTGTGGACGGCTTCAGTAGACGACGTCTGGAAGAGGTTAAACAAACAGAAACACACTTTAAACAACCGATGGTAAAATACAGATTTATTCTCTCTCATTCAGGCCAGAAAGAGTTTGATTCAAGGATTGTGTCTCTGTTGTATCCAAAACAGACAGCAGATCGGACAACAAAAACAAATCAGTTACAATAAATTAATATATGTAGTAAATGTGGGTGCAATGTTTAGCACTGAAACCTCACAGCGAGAATGTCCCGGTTCAAATCCAGAGATGTTTCTGTAAGGGTTTTCTTCTGTCGACAACAAAATTTAGTCACATATCAATAAATCAGAAACGTTGCAGTTTGAAGCAATGGGGATGTTGAGCTGGACTGTATGTGTGCCGTTTCTAATAGTTTGGTCATCCCATTAATATACACAAAAGTGCAGAATATTAAAAACACAGCTAATGTGGGAGTTCAACACCAAGAAACGGTGACCTCATAAAGGCACATGCTCTAAAGTAAAACTTTCCAGACAATATCAAACAAGGCTGAGTATGATTGCCATTGTAAAAACAGGGATTGCACAGAAATGTACCAGCTCATCAATATGCAAATATTGTGTGTTACTTTAGTTCACTACAATTGAAGTAAAACTGCCTGCGTTTGGCTTTTCTAATTGAAATATGTGCGATTCTTTCAGTCTTATGATGTTATATTTTCATTTCATGTAGACTTTTGCATGGGGTTTGAGACATTTGGACACATGAGTCTTGCAGAAAAAAAAATTACTTGTACCTGTAATGCCTCGTACCTGGGCACACTGAACTGAATGACTACATCAATATAAATGACAGTAGATGATTGGTGATCTAAAAATTTGAGATAAACCTAACACAAGTAACATAAGAGCACGAGTTTCATTGAAGTAAACCATGTGGTAAATCTATTGAGAAGAATGGTTTAATTTCAAAACACTTTTTAGCTTTAGGTAGCCAGGCTCTTCATTTCATTCCAGTGTAAACTTTTGAGCTCACAGGCTCACAGTTTGCAGCTGGTGTGTGCAGATTAGCACATTTAGCTTCACTACAGTCTGACAGAAGTGTGATCTCAGCGAACTGATCCACCAATCAAGCACGCGTTCATCTTCTCTACTGGGGTTTTTATTTGGCGGAGGACGCCGATTTTGGTATTAAAAAAACAAACTCACATGCTCTGCACATCTTTACAAGGACAGCAGTTCAGTTACATGAAGACAGATCGACGCCGTAAAGCAGTATGCTCAGCCGTTTCGCGACAGTTTTACGACACTTGGTTGCCAGGCCCGTTTGTGTTATTCAGCACCGGACGCCAGTAAAAACTCCAGTCTAACCCTAAACCCAACTTGTTGAGGTTTGTGAAAATATATTAACTAGATATAGAAACCTTCATAATACTGCTTTTGTACTTGTTTGTTATCATTTATTTTGCTGTCACAAAAATTTGAAATCCTGTATTATCATTATAATTATGCACTGTACAAAAAAAGGAGATCTTCTCCTCGCACAGTGCAAACAATTTAAAAAATGGAGCAATAGAAATTATGCGATATAATAATAAAAAAAACAATGATGTTGCAATACATTAAAGAATAGTGCAACCTGGCAATGTGTTTACAGATGTTTGACTCTGATGTGCAGGCTGTGAATCAATGAATGCATGAATTTAATGTGGGTTTGACTGGGAAAAAAAATTTTCTTAGTCTGTTTGCTTTTGGTTTGATACCCCTGTAGTGCCTGCCTAAGGGCAACAAGTCAACCAGGTAGAAACCAGGGTGTGAGCTGTCCTTGAAGATGTTTTGCACCCTGCTGCTGAGGTATCACTTGTTTGTTTTCATCAAAGTGAAAATAATAAACAAACAACTGAAAATTCATTCAACATTTCTAACATTACCACCAATTTCGCCACTCTTCTTTTCAATAACGGTGACAAGCATTCGATCCATGGATTCAGTTTCTTTATCTGTTCATGACAAACCACAGCCTCCTAGCGCTGTGCTGTTTTCCTTCATGGTAAACCTCAGTAGGGTTTAAGTCCAGTGAAGAAGGGGGCTATATCATTTTCCTGTCAGGCCATGCAGTGGAAGACTCTGGTGCATGCGATGGAACCCTGCCCTGAATAAAAATCATAGTCTTCTACTCTTCTTGAAAAATCTAGCCTTTTTTCTTTACCATTTCTTGAAGAAAATGTCATCTTCAAGTACATCTTCAACTGTAGCTCATCATGTTGATACCTGCCCATACCAGAGCCCCACCTCGACCTTGTTGAAGATTTGTGTCCATGACTGATTCTTTGTAAATCTTTTGCAGTTAATTTAAATGGTTTTCTCAACACACTTCTTTGGATCCTGTTGACATTTCGTGACAAAAATGTTTGATAGTACTATGATTATGACCCAATATCCTTGCTTCAAGCATACCCCCCCCCCCCACACACACACACACTTATTAAAAAATATAATATTTGACCCTTCAGAGTCAGTCACCCATCATCACCCCTTAATGACAAACTGATCCAATTCTTTGAACAATTTCAACTTCTCAAATTTATTGAAAGATAAGAAAGTGCAGTTTGATCCTGAGATAGAAGAATAGACAATCACAGTATGCCAAAACAAAAAAATAGTTCCATTATAAACCAAAACAAGTGGAAATGCTAGAGGAAAATATTAACTGTATTTCACTTTACTTCAGTAACTTCAGCATTTTTTTTTTAACAGACTCAACAGTACTATACAAAAATAATCTTTTTCAACATTTGATGTCACAACGTCCTGAGTTTGGAGGGATTAATGAGAGAAATGAGTAGGATTTCTTGGCTCCTGACCAAGGTCTGTATTTATAGGAGACAAAGCAACTCTGAGTTATGGTCAATCTCAAGCCTGTTTCTGTGTTTCACCTTCAGCTGAAGCAAGAGCTGAGAGGACACACTCATAGAGACAGGTATCTTATAAAACTAATATACAAATATTGACATTATGGAATAACCTAAAAATAGTATTTAACAGGGATATGTTATATACTATTATTTATATTTATTTTCATATAACATTACCCCCCCCTTCAGCCTTGTAAACAAATTGCTGTTATTTCTACTTAACATTCTATGCTGCATGTTGTTGAGACACAATTTATCACAACGGTATAAATAAAGTATATCTATATATTTTGCTACTCTGGCCCACTCAAGATCAAATTAAACTGTATGTGGCCACTCAACTAAAACTATTTTGACCCCCCTGAACTATGCTCTTCAATGGCAAGCTTCATGATATTTGATGTTAGTGCACGTCATCAGTTTGTTCTTTGCCACAACCAGTTGAGATCTTTGTTTGAAAATTGAGAATTCATATTCTTATGTGAAGAATAATAACACACCAACATAATTCACTCAAGGGTTGTTTCATTCATAACATTTGTAATTCCAACATGGTACATGTCTATATAATTACAGAAATAACAGTCTACTTCCATTTCTTTTTTTTAAATAAGGCCAATATTTGGCATGTGCAAAAGTACAGTAGTCCCAGAAAATCTGTACAATGCACACCCACTACCATTATTGGGAAAACTCTGAACCAAGCCGACCAACATGGAAAGTAACTGAAATCGTTTAACATCAAACATGTTTCAAAAAGGTGCAAAGATATAGTTATGATGATCATGACAAACTGAAAGCAGGTTTTACCCTCAACCTTTTATTCAGGACCTTTGACTCACAGTCACGGTGTGATTCAGTGGGAGAATCTTCAGTGGGAGGCCCCCCCAGGTGTTGATGTATGGGAATAGCTCCTCAGTGAATGTGTGCGTGAAGACATGTATGACAGCGTGACTGTCTGGATCCAAGAAGCACAACCTCCCACTGTTGTAGTCCAGCACCACCCTGACCCTCAGGGGCAGTGGGTCCATCAGTGGGAGCACGGAGACCATCTCCGGAGGGGAGTACGCTGTGAACTTGCACTTGTCGAACCTCACCATCCATAACCCCGACAGTACGTTCCTTCTCATCTGGGCATCCTGGGTACTCACACCCAGCGCCCACACCGGATTGTTCCCCACCTCTACGTCCCAGATGTGGATTCCTGAGGTGAAGCCCTCCCAGCCCAGGACAGAGTGGTGAATCCTCTCTGGGGTCGTGGAGAGGATGTTGCGGGGCAGTTTGGGGCCACACCGGACACTGGTCAGACCCTCAGACAGCTCCAGCTCCTGGTGGGCGGTGCTGGGGTTGAGGAGCACAGGACTGTAGGTCACGATCTCTTTCATTTTGTACCACACAATGAAGCCCACGTTGCCCAGGTGTTTGGCGACGTCGACGCCTGTGTTCTTGACCTCCTTGGGCTCCGGGAGGGGGCGCTGCACCTTCTTTGTAATGTCGTCAACTTTCAATAAAAAGGATGTGTTGTCTCCGCTCAGGCCCTCCTCTATGGAATTGATAGAACTTTCCAAGGCGACTATTTCCCGGTTCAATTCGTTAATTGCGTCATTCACCTCCTTGGTCTTGAGCCCCTCCTCCTCTCTCAGAGCCTCTATCCGGGTCTTCTCCTCTATGTCCAGAAAGTCCCGCAGCACCCGGAACTCCTCCCGTATCTTCTCCTCGGTGTCCCGGGCTTGACTCTTGACGTCCAGCCTCAGCCAGCCGCTTTTGGCGGTGCAGAAATTGACCAGCCTCTGGCGTAAAGCGGGCAGGAGCTGTGCCAGGTCGGACCGGTGTCTGTTCGCCGCTTCGTCCGTGGGGATGCACGCGTGGTCCCGGTGCTCCTTGGCGCTACTGCAGACCACGCACAACGGGATGCGGTCGTCCAGACAGTACAGCTTGAGCTTCTCGTAGTGCTGGTTGCAGATCAGGCCGGACTTCAGCTCCAGCTGGAAGGCGTCGCACAAGTTTCTAAGCACCAGGTTTCGGACGGGAGCCCCGCGAGCAGTCACGGCTTTGCAGAAGGGGCACTCCCGCCGGCCTTTGGTCCTCCACCACTGGGACACGCAGGAGGTGCAGAAACTGTGGCTGCACCGAAGAACCACCGGGTCCTTGAAGATGTCCTGGCATACCGGGCACATCAGGTCTTCATGGGGGAACGACCACATAGACGACATGGCCTCGGTTAACTTTTGGTTTCCCTTTAAATTTGTTTGTTTTTATACCAAGTTCCTTGTACGGAGGCCCTAAAGGGACAAAACTGTTCGGCGCGTCCCTTCCATTGGGCTGCACTCGCTCTTAACGCGACACCGACCGACCAGACAGAGTATTACACAAAGCACAACTTAAAATACTCCCTAAGATTTCTTTTCACCCAAATAGTGCGTATACAACATTGTAACTTGGTTATTAAGTCTGGCAAATGGAGAAACTGTGTAACTATCAGGTAAAATAATGATGGAGTCCTATGTGGTATCTAGATTCCAAACAAGACAATCTGAAAGATTGGAAATAAATGCACAAGGATAACTTCCGAGGGAAATGTGTGTTTATATTTATTTTATACAATAATGTCAAATGAAATTAGAAGCTGATTACACACGCACGCACACACACACACACACACACACACGCACAAACAAACACAGACTCAGCCTTTTAAAGTGCAAGAGATTATATTAAATATGATATAGTGAAGTCAGTTGTTGTTAGTCCGTTTTTGTGTGAACAGCAGAGAAAATATCAAAATATTTGTATTGAATTAATGTTTGAGTGAAACGGAAAATAGATTTAATTTACATTGCAGTCAAAAGGCATATGCTCATTCAAAAGCAGAGGAGATTGGAGAACAAACCTCAGTCCCAGTCAAAAAAGAAAAAGGTGCGATTTTTGGTATATGGAGGAGTTTTTCATTGAAGGTATTTATGTGTATTATACCACCTCTGAGCTGGACAACAATGCCAAATAGGACAATGACAAGAAGCAGACACTAGCTGACATAAGCAGTTCTTGGCTGCACATGCAAGGCTGTCGTGCACGGAGGAAATGAAAGCTGTGCACATACTGCTAAGAGGACTTCTCAGTATCTTCCGATGACACAATGACCTCAAACAACATTTGAAATCACCAAATTCAGCAACTGCAAGTGTTGAAAAGTGTCATTCTTGCATTGTTTTGATCAGAGTGTAGAAGTAATGGGTGGGGATGACCAACACTTTTACAAGGATGGGTGTGGTTGTGACTGAGCACAGACAGCATGGAAATCCCTGGGATGTGTGTGTGTGTGTGCGTGCGTGGTTGCATGTGTTTCCTCTGTGGTGGACAGGCAACTCCCTGAGACCCTCAGATAAAGAGGTAGAGGACTGAGGGATCTTTTGCACTCTTCCTCAGCCTCACTGTATTTTGGGTCTTAGTCATTCACAAACCAGAACACATCAGTCATCTGTAAACTGTGAGCTCAACCCCCTGATAGAGGCCACATTGTCAACTCCAATTTAATTCAAGGGATGTGTCCGACATTTTTTTCTTGACCTCTGTTACCCTAGAGAGAATAAATCACACTTACCGTTGTCTCGAAATGTTCACCCGCTTACCACATGGCGTCATGGTTGAACCCCATGGGAGGAGTCTGTGCATGCAGGTGGTCTTTACACAATTGAGACCACTGTAGGTTTTTTGATTTTCAAGCAGTTAAACTTGGCTTATGTGGACTCCAAACATAGATTGCTGGGCTCTGACAACACAACACTCCCTCATTCCATTCTATGTTTGTAAATTAATAATTTTGAAATGGGGGATATATAACGTAAATCAACAGTTCTGACAGAAACATTTGGAGTTTTAGGAGGACTGATATCAATCATGTATTAATAGAGCTGGGAATTGTTCAGTAGTGAGTATTCACACAAGGCCAGGAAATGGCCACTAAGTGAGCCCCACAACATGGAAACCTGTAAATAAATAACAAACAGTGTAACATCAATGACATAAGCCAATGCTGGGATGAAATGATATTTATGAAGTTAACATAATCAATAAATGGAAATAAGGACAGGCGTTTGTTTTTGTAGCTCACTACCTCAGGTCATGAGTGTGCCTTTCCCTAGCTGGGTTTCTTTCCTTTGGATTGTTGTTCAGAATTCATGATTAAAGAATTAAGTACATTTACACAGGACATCAAGTACTATTTGTGGTATAAATGTACACAATAAATAAATCTATATTTTCTGAATATACATATACACAAATAATATAAATCCAAGTATGAACACACCTATGTAGACATACATACTCATATACATACACACATATATCCTCTTCAACATCTCTGAAAGGAAAGGAAAGGAATAACTTGTTTAATCCTACCTCTTCTCCAATATTAAAATTGTTGCATGATCCTGCTTGTTGTATTGATTGACATCAGAGTAGCTTTGTGGAGTTTCTTCAAATTCATAAATCTAAACTGTCACATTTCCCAGTTGATAAATAGGCAGTGATAAGTGTTGCATAAAAGCAATATTACACTTGAAGTTGGGGTATTGTTGTGAGTATTAGCACAGCTGTGGACACAAGGTCAGAAGCTCAAACAACTCTCCCTCTCATGTGATAAGACGGCAACCACTACCACCAATAGTTGTGCAACGTATAAAAGGTTTTCCATACATTTTGCACTTTGCTTGACATTGTTATTAAATGCATCATTGGTGTGCTCTGTGGTTTAGTTGGAAAGATATATACACTTGCACAGAGAAGAATACATGATCACAGCTATATGTACAACCACTTTTCTGAGACGCAGAAATAAAATAAGCTTACACGCACACACACACACACACACACACACACACACACACACACACACACACACACACACACACACACACACACACACACACACACACACACACACACACACACACACACACACACACACACACAATCAAGTAATTCCATTTTACACACTGTCCTGTACTACAATGACTACGTAATGCTGTCCTACTTTTGTGTGTGTGTGTGTGTGTGTGTGTGTGTGTGTGTGTGTGTGTGTGTGTGTGCGTGTGTTTTGAGCATATTGTGTTGAAGTCAGATGGTCTGTTCCTCGTAGAAAGAACAAGCTCACTAGTGTCTCCATGGAAACAGGACAGAGGCAAAGGAAGCACTCGTTTTGTGTCTGTTTGATGGGAAAGAAAGAGAATCCCCTATTCTATTCTATTCTATTCTATTTCACTTTGTTGACAGATAGTATTATAGAGCTTTATAGAGCAAAATCACTGTCAACACCTTCTAGAAGGGGCCCAAAACCAAATTAGATTAACTAGAAAAAAAGTTGTAAAAGCCACATGTCAATACATATGTATGTGTGTATACATCCATGTGATAAGTCAAGTGTCGGAGGCATATGGCACTGGTGAAGGCATAGGTGCCAAAGAAGCTGAGCTGAGCTGAGCTGAGCTGTACATTGGACTCAGTGTTTCTCTCCACATTGATGTGTGTGAACATACAGTATAAGCATGGAGACTGACGCACACACAGACGTCACCAGTGCTTAATGATCCGTGACACTCGAAAGATCTACATGGTGAACACTGTGGACGTTTTAGGAGATCAACATGACAGTTTGTCACAAAGTGCTTGACTGTAAATGCACGGCAAGTGAGAGCCGGTGTCCAAGCTACACACTGTCTGACCCTGCCCTTCACATACCTGCAGAATGTGAAGAAAATCGGAGGACTATAGTGAAGACTCGAAGCAATCAATTCTTAAATTAAGATCCCATCAGCCCGCAGCCCAATCTAGTAGAGTGACCTCTTGATGGATGAATAAATCAATAACCCAGTCACTCACTTCACTGCCTCTTGATTGCCTCCTGTGAGTCAAAACGGATGGCTACGTCAAACAGCCTCTGACTCTCTGATCAACATACAGGGAAGCAAGCGTGTCAATGCAGATTAGATACTGACATGATCGAGATCTTGTTTTCTTTGATTGAAAACCTGCAGATAATATTGAGATTAACTGTCACATGTGTTGACCTCTGAAAACTCACAAGCATCTTTTATGGTCCTGGTTATGTGCTTTTGCCAGTTTTCTGTCTTCGTGTTTGGTTTTCACCAGGTATCCCTCATGGGTCCCTGTTTTTCAGGCATTTTTCATGTTTAGTTTTGAGATCCAAGCCTAAGTTTTGAGAAATCATCTTTCTGTTCATTTATGGTCATTCATTGGTACCGATGGATTGTTGTCAGCTGTGCCTCATAGTCTTTCCACTCCCTGTGTATGTATTTTGTCATCCTCAATCAGCTTGTCCGCTGTTGAAGCTCATTTGTGTGTCCTTGAGTGTTATCCAGTCTGTCTTTTGCTCTTCTTCTGGATTTTGGTTGCTCATGGGAAGTTTTTTTTGTCTACACCTAGTAAATTCTTGCTTTTTTTGATTTACACAAGGATAACCAAACCAAACATTTCTTCTAAAGCAATACAGATTGAAGATATATTTGCTATTACATAGAACAATATACTATGTACTTATGTGACAGTCTTTCCGGGGAAGTCTGTGCTGAGAGATAGTGGGATATATATATATATATATACACACACACACACACACACACACACACACACACACACGCACGCAGTCATGCACGCACATGTATATCTGTGTATGTTTTGGTCATTGTCACGTCACATTATTTGTAGGTGCACAGTAAGTGTGACATTATGCTAATCCTTTTTTTAAATAATGGATATCGCAGTAGTTTCTCTAGCATATCTCATGGGATTTCCTCGACTCTGAGTGTTCACTCCTTGCACACTTGCTCACAAACAACAATGTAATCATGAAGGCCTCCGGGAAGCACTTATTTTAAGTGGCTCCTGTCCAGTCTGACTATACATCAGTTAGAAGGCAAGGATCTGTTTGAAATAGATACCCTACATACATTTCTATATCTGGGATTCTGGTTTTCACTCGTGCATATTTTCAACCATACATCACATCTTTTGGCTCTTTGGCTGCAAATTACATGTTATATTGTGGAATAGTCACGATGGTGTAGGTAACATTTTGATGAAATCCAATGAGAAATCAATGCCAATGATAGGAATTTTTCAAGGTAGAAATTAGGAAACATGTAGGATTTGAATTTGAAATTAGCAAGTATATCAATGACTGGGATATAATGACTGGGATTACTTCTCTCAGGGTTTGTTCAAACCTGACGTAGTAATGTAAAATGAAACTGACGGCATAGCATTTTTGTGTGTGTTTTGAACACCCCTCCAAATAAAATAAAAATAATAATAAAAAAAACCAAACATATTTGCTGCTCTTTAATTGAGCCATCCGGCTCCCCTGAAGCAGGGACAGCTAATTTGACAGGACTACCCCTTTAAAGAAGTCATCTTTATTCGGGAACAATCCATTGCACTAAAAAAAAGGGGAACTCTCTCTCCCCCTTTTTCACATTTAGTTATTTCACCTTAAAAAAAGACAAATAAAAGAGAGCCAAAGCGTTTATTTTGCCTCTCTTGGACACATCGACGTGTCATTCTTCCGAAAACTTATCTTACGTCTTTTTGGTATTCACCAAAAGAGGCCGTTTCACCCCTTTGGGGCTTTTCTATTTTTAGCATCAGCTGTTGCAACACAGAGATTAGCTGCTGTCCGTATTGTTTCGCCGATGTGGGCAGAGCACTCCCGTCCGTGGAGAAAGGGCGGCGGTGGTTTGAAGCAGAGAAAGGGGGGAGATGTGGAGGGCTATGCCGGTGTGAGGACGTGTCTTCGCCGGTCACTGTCGAGGAGCTCGTCTCGGTGAGTTCCCCTATCTTCGCTGCGGATACAGAAGGCGGAGGTGTGTGAATGCGGACGGTGCGTTGTTTCTCTAACCGTGTGTGAAAACCCAGAAACTCCCCTCTGGACGTTCAGCTCAGGGGCAACAGATTGCTGTAAACTCGGAATTATCAAGATAGATTTTAATTTAGCGATTGTATGCAATTGGCTGAATTTCTTGCTTCTTCTCTTTTTTTTTATATAGCTGCAAACTTGAAGAGAAATATGAAGCAATTAAAAGAAGAAGAAAAAATCCCGTTATTCCGGGGCGGCTGCTGTTGGTTTTCCATACAGACACACACACAGAGAGAGAAACAGAGACAGACAGAGGGGGCCTTGGCTCAGCTTGGCCAAAATTAACCCTCTGGGAACAATTTTATGCTTTTTTGTCAGAAAACGTACGTTTGGTGCTTGGGTGGTGGTGTTTTTTGGGGCTGATCGCGCTACACATAGAGCAGAGATTGTGTGTGTGTGTGTGTGTGTGTGTGTGTGTGTGTGTGTGTGTGTGTGTGTGCGTGCGTGCGTGCGTGTGTGTGCGCGCGTGCGCGCGAGCGCACAGTGAACCGCTGGGCAAGGAGAACAGACGGATTTTTCACGTCTCAAATCATAGGATGAGATCATTCAGACACACACACACACACACACACACACACACACACACACACACACACACACTAATCACTATTAATAGCAAAGTGAAATCGTCAGATCATTTGACTGTCTGATGCCTCTTTATGTCTTCGTCATAACTGTACATGATGCACAAGCCAAACCCTGCTGATTGTAATGATGATGCTCAGACGCTCAATGCTGTTTGACAGCTCTCTCTTTCACCCAGGGAAATCAACATTTGGTGCATTCTGCACATGTCTCTTCTCCTCTGTGCCATTGCTGGTTATTAAACAATGATTCCCGACAGCTTTCAGACTGACACTTGGATGCACGAAGTCTCACCAAGGTGACGCTCCTGGCATCTCGCAGTGTGACGAGAGCTTGGCCCGGAGTGTGGAAAAGCAAGCTCAGGCAGGTTTAGTTATTTGGCGAGAAATTGAGCAAAATAAATGAGGTGTGATGAGCAAATATCCACCTGGCATGTGGACATGTTTGTAATTCCTAATGAGAAACAGACTGCTGTCCAATCACAGCATTCAGACTTTGAGGACATTTGCAGCACACTCAAAGTGCTCCCAGTGTAATTGCATATTTTCTTGTGATGGTGTGACCGATTCATATGCTATTACATGTAACTAAGAGCGATCTTATTTCATTGGGTGCATTTGTAAAATTACAACGAATCACAATTGTGGTTATAAACTCAAAACTCAATTTACTGAATCACATATTAAAATATTATTGATAATGAATGAAGTAATCATTATTTTGATCATATTTTACTGTAGTATTTGGAAGGCTCACATGGCTTGAGCTAAATTCAAGACGTTTACCACTTTGTGAAACAAATAATTATTTTCTAATTGCTTTGTCACATGCATGTACAATAGCTTTCTTAGTATGTTTACAAATATTTTGCCCTGTCAATATTTCAATACGATTCTAATCACAAGTCAAAAATGATTCTTTTTGAAAATTAGTTATGCAATCACTTGCTTTAAAAACAATCATACTGAATATTACAGCAGTTTACACATTTTAGTTCACTTCAAAAACTCCACCCTGTTCATTCCTTTTTTTTTTTAATACCCGCCTTATTAAAGTGAGATTAACAGGAGCTGCAGCTTATTCCCACTGAAGATTTGATGAAAGTGTCTGTTAGCAGCATATGTCGACTTGCAGAGAGAGACTGAGGTGGAACTGATACATGGAGAACATGCAAATCACACTGAAAAGACGGGACCTAGAATTGAACCTGTGTGTGTTCACCACTGGATTGCTATGTTAACAGCAAATAATGTTTAAAAACAACTCCCAAACATCTGTGGATAAAATTGTTACTTTCAGGTGAGCCAAAGATTAGAAAAGAACACGTAAACGACGTCTTCTGTCAACATAACACAACACAGCCATCCAGAGAGGACTAATGTTACACTAGGTGTAAAATCTGTCCTGCCTAGAGCTGAAGTGGAGCAGTTTTAGAGATGAAGAACCAGAGGCCTGGTTCAGATAGTTTAGACGTAGAAAGATGGTGGATATATATCAGACAAAGGATGTTTAAGATGGAGCTGCCAGGCATCAGGAGGAGAGGAAGACCTTAGAGATTGATGGAAGTGGTGAAGGAGGACATGGAGGTGGTTGATGTAACAGAGAATACAGCAGCTCAAACACGGAAGGGAAATTTATGGTATAGTTGATTGTGTCCAGCATCATGTCACTGAATCTTGGCTTTGTGATTTCACGAGTGTGTTTTATAAATGTAAAGAGAAAACAAACATATTCACATATAAATAGTTAAATAGACATATGCTTCTTAAAGAAATATAATATCTTTGGAACATTAGTTTTGTTATTTCTATACTCATAACTTAAGTTTTAACTTTGGTTATTGCTTATAAATAAAAGTCTCACCCTTAACAAACAATTTTAGGAGAAATTAACCTTTTCTTTGTCTTAAAACTTGTTTTTGATGACCAATATTCCATGAGAACAAAGATTTTATAGGGGTAAATTAAAATGTGTGTCTCACTGCATGCTCGTACATTATTTATCTTTTCATTAAACTATCAAGATCAGCATTTAGCTTTATTCAATAAATGTATCAGATGGCTGGCTCTCTGAAGGTTGAATTTGTTATATTTGGTAATAAATTTTTTTTATTTAATTTTGACTTAGCTCATCCTCACATGAGCTCTTTCCAACATAGAAAATTGGTTAAGCGCAGATGATAATTCTTTCAATTTGTCTCATTTCTATAAGGGCTGCAGTCATCTCACAGCCTGCTTTGCACCCTCAAAGACGTGGTACAAAACTCCAGAGAGACTGACTGCAGAGGTCAGAGGAGGACATGCCCGGTGCTAATCACAGCACGCTGCTGAAATGTGTGCGAGTTGCATGTGGACAGCTTTGAGCCCAGAGAAACAGAATGCAGTGTTTTGGGCAGTTATGGTTTAATGGGCTCTCTAATAACCCGTTCAGACGAGAGACTGCCAAGTTAGTCACTAGTGATGACCCACAATCATGTGACGGAACATCCAATAGGCTTTTTGGAGTTTGTCCTTTCAGGCAATGTAGCACGGGGTGTTTAAAACGTCTTGATTCTGAAGTGTGCTGTTGTTGGAGGAAAAGTGATGGGGCAGCTCGCTGACTTCACTTCATTAAAAAAGAAAAAAATTCTTATGCACATTAGAGATGTAAAAATATCTATCGGGATCTTTGCACTGTGACATTGGAATAACTAGCACCACTTTGAAGGAAACTCTAGAGATGTATGATATTGTCCTGAGAGCCCAAGTCTTTTGGATCAGAAAAGGCTGTCGGTGGTTAGAGGTGGGTGAAGGGAGAAGCAGACATGCTGGACAGGCTATTAGTCCACCACAGGACAAACAGAGTGACAGACAACCACACGTGTAATTTCACACCGAGACGGCATGCAAACTCTACACAGAAACGCCACAGATCTTCGACTCAAATGGGAAATTTTCTCACTGTGAGACGTGTGCGCTAACCATTACGTCACCCTGCAGCGTGTGTCAAAATATTTCCCTCTGGGATTAATAAAGTGCTTCTATTCTATTCTATTCTAATATCTCAAAGGAAAATTTGTCATGTTGGTAATGTTGCTGCTATTTGAAAAAGGCATCTATACAAGGAGTGTCAAACACATTTTAGTTGAGGGGCTACAATCAGATCAATTTCATCTCGAGTGGGCTGGGACTGGTAAAACAGTGCCATTATAACTTGTAAATTTAAAGTTTCTCTTTATTGTGGTGCAGAGTCCACGCGATGAAAATATCTATATTTTTATGAAACCAAACTGTTTCAATGGAATGACTAAAAAAAACTTACAGCTGATTTTAATGTCACCTTCTGGTTCAAATTATAGTGAAATCTACAAAAGAAACCCTTTAATAGCTGTTTCATTAAGCATGTTTTCACAAACTCCCTCTGATGGCTTGCAGGGAAATGTTGGTATGCTACCTTTCTTAGCAGCATCACTGATATCTCAGCTCAGGACTCAGTGTTTTGTTATGTATTCTACGCTATGCATAAGAGATTTAATAAAAAATAAATCAATGTTTTCTTCGAAATTCTTACAATTTGCTTGGTGGTTTATCACGCTAGATTAGAGCCTCTTGCTGGCTGGTTTTGACCCACTGGCCATATGTTTGACACCCCAGGCCTAATCCGTGTTTTATCACATTCAAAGTATGTATAAACAAATAAAGCTTTATAATATTTTAGAAAATTACATTTTTGGCATAAAAAAGCAACTGCAAATTGTAATTAAGTTGGAGTCTGGCCAAATACTGTAGTAACATGACAACTGCCTTAAGCAATAAATCATTTTAAACTTTGTGAACCACATTTTTTTTAATCACCTCCTGTGAATGATAGATGAGTGCTGATGTAAATCGCACGGGGTGTGCACCTCTGCGTTCTTCCCTGTTGCCGCTCTGTGAGTTGTGTTGCCACTTTGTTCCCACATGAAGAGGGAAATCCTTTCATCCTTTCCCAAGACAGCGACTAACTATTTCTCAAGCAGCCCAGAGAGACTGTGTGGAGCCACTGTGAGGACAAAATACGAGGTCCGAAACACAGCGGCGTCTTCTGTTTTGTACAGACAGCAGCGTGTCAGTAAATTCACAGAAGATAGGAATTGTTGATACTCACTGTAGTTTAGTATTTGTAAGAGGAAAAAGAGTAAAAGCTTAGTCCTGTTGGGATCATTTTAAACGGCTAATAAACTTGAAACATGGCTCTGCCCTTTATTAGCATTTTAAGAGTATTTCCCAGAAGCATGTGAACCTCAAACAACAGGACAAAGTGTTTTTTTTTCCCCTCTGTTTTTGTGAGGCTCAAAACAAATGGTAAAATGTATCCATTGTACATGAGGGTGAGAAGAGGAAAATGCCTTGCCGCTCAGTGTGATGCTTTCTACTCGCATCTTTGTCTGGACAGACACATGGGTTGTGTTGTGGTATTGGCAGTGAGAGGTGTTTAAGTGAAAGAGCCACCACACCGATTCGCAGGGGGAAATCCTGACACACCCCAAGAGGTTGTGCCCTGGCTTGGCTTTACCTAGGTCACCCCTCACACCCATGGCGAGGGTGAAAACCACACCTAGTGGCAGGTACTGCCATTTCATATTGCCTCTCAGCTTGTAGTAATTCATTCACACTGTCCTTTGTATCTGTGTTTATTTATTTATTTATTTATTTAATTTTTTCAAAAGGCGGGTTTTGTAACTTTGTGATGCCTGACTTAACTAAAGTGTGTGTTTTTTTTTTTTTAATGTGTGGAATTTGGCTCAGAAATTCTTTGCTGAACCTGGCTGGTGTTGGAAAGGAAGGAAACCTCTTCCTTCCCTCCATTGTGCCGGGCAGGAATGGATGGACTTGAGCCAGCTGACAGCTGTTTCCTGGTGGGTGAAGGAGGAATGGGCGGGGTGGCGGGGGCGTTGTGCTGGATCGTAGAGCTGGTTGCTGTCTTTCTTTCATTTCTCATTTGTATTTGGTGCGACTCATAACTCATGCTTCACGCACAGTAAACGACACACAGCATATTTAATCCTTCTCAGTGCTGAAAGTACTTCTTGAGCAAGACCTCTGCTCTTTCAGTTCAGACCATCAAGGATCTGGAATAGTGTTTATTGGCGAGTCTTATTTGATCGACTGATACGTGATTCAAGTGATCAGCAGATCACAATATAGGGGTTTGGGGTCTCTGTTGGAAGGGTTCCAGAGATTATGGGGTGAGCACAAAGCCTCGTCAGCTGTGAGGTTGTTGAAATTAGATTGGCACTTGTCAAAGAAAACCAGAAGACACTTCCGAGGACAGCTTTTGTTTGTTGGTGAGAATAGGTGTGTGTGTCAGCATCTGGCTTCCCCGTCCTGCAGCATTTGAGGCAGTCTGTGGGTTCTCCAGGGGAAAATAGATTTTTGGAGGCACAGTTTTAAAAAGATGCAATCGTTTTCAAGACTCGTAACCAATGAAAACACGTCACTGTCGGCAAAATGTTTGGAGGGAGAGAAAGTGAATTTATGTCCTACCCTGTTCAAATCAACCTCAAAGCAGCTCTTGGAAGGAATCATGCATAATATGACATGTCGGTCCTAAAATGCCACTTAATATAAATATTGAAATTGTATACATTTTAATGAATCCTGTATATTTAGTAAATTTCCACCTTAAGTTCGTGTTGTGCTACCGACTGATGACATTAGCCATTTCCTGTTGAAATCAAGATGTTATTTAGAGGACTTGCAAAATAGTAAGTGGCTAAAATACATCTTCACACAACATAAGGGACAGATAAAAGTGTCTTTGTGGAGATCTTGACTGTGCATAAAAGTGTGAGGAACTCACTGTGTTGAGCCACACCGGCCAAAAGTACCTGGAACGTTTGGACTGAGTAATCTGATTAGATATTTTCAGCACTATAGACCCCAATCTCCAATGATTTTGAACCATTGCGAATTGCTACCGCACTACTAGGGAGATTTCTTGGGGGCAAAATAATTACCCCTGAATTAAATGTAGGCCCTGGGTCCTGGTGAAATATCAGAAATGTCCTGTGATGGTTCGGAGTACTTGAGTAAAGTTCCTGTAGATGAACTTCTGCTATAATGCCCTCCCATAGCTGGTTGAAATGCTTGAAAAATGTGTTAAGGATACTGCCACAGGCCTGTTGGAGGCTGTGTTCATCCACAAGCACTTTCCCACAGAGGGCGATTTGGATTTTTCTCTCCAAGGCCAAAACCAAAGCTAGCTTTAGGGCTAACTGTTTACCTTACTCAGCAGCCTGGTATTTAAACATAGGACTTGGTTTTTCACTTGTGGTGTTCTCAGTGTCCATCTGCTGGGAGTTCAAACTGTACATTTACTGCAACACTAAAACCTCTTGCAGTACACTTTAGTGTAGAGAGTACGGGATGAGCGAGGCGGTCAGTTAACTGTTTATATAAAACTTAACTCGGTGGACAATTTATACCGTGATAATTGTCGTTTTCCCAAAACAAAGATGCATGGGATGCATGACATACATTTGTTTTTATAGTGCAGTGGTTATTTGTTTGCCAGTGAAGTTGCCGTTCGCTCTTAAAATCATTATTCCAAACCATGAGTCTTATATGTAGAGTCTAAGACGTGATTATTATGGAGCAAGACGAGAAAAAGGTCCAAAAAACAGGAAGCGGCTCATAAAATTGCTGTGACTGTTGTAGTGAGTCAATACCATGTTGGAGATTTTCTATAAACTTTGTCCTCACATGTTCCCAGTTCCTCCTGCAGCCTCCCCTGTTTCCGATTTCTCACCCTTCTCTCCCGCTCTCCTCTCCCATGCCGCATGCCTTTTATGTATCTGTGTGGTCAGCGGTGGTGTGAGTATTTTGCCACAACAGCACAGGATTGCATGACAGATATTAAAGATCCAATATGATACAGTCCCTTTCAACTATTTCACACAGGTCTCTACAGTCCAAAAAGCTTTTATGAAAAGTTTATTGCCCCAAATACAGCATTTCTCTGATTTTCAGCCATTTGAATAGTTGGTCCTATGAGAATATGCTGTGTCTGTGATTCTACGCCTATACCACGCCCATCTTGGGGAGAGGAGGATGTGCCTTACTCTCATGGTACCATGCGCCAATGTTTAATTGGATATATCGCTATGGCTCATAGAAATGCTGTCATTCAACCATACCAGTTTGAACCAGAATGTGATGCAGAAGGAGATTCTCCTGAAGAAGTTCAGACTCTGCAGCAGGACATTGCAGAATGCTTAGTTAAAAATATTGTGTGTCTGAATATGTTTCTTAGTTTAGTCATACATTTTGTTACAGTTACTACCGAGCAGTTAACATAGCTTCTGCTAACTGGTACGGTTTTTCCTATTATACTGAATATATTCAGCCTGTTGCTCTGCATATAACTCAGAGCACTTTTTAAGCAGCACGTCACACATCCTATGTTGAGTATCTCAGAATAATTGTTACTCTTGCGTATTATTCAAGGATACAAACCAAACAACAGTAATTGCTACGCTATGATTGTGATTGGTTAATGCTTTTGGTGATGTAGCACGAGACCGATTTCTGATTGGCTTGTTGGAGCACACCTTCACTAAAAAAATGGAAAGAACGAGTGAGAGAGATGACCGACTTTTTTCATGTCTGGAGGCTAGTTCGCAGGTCTGGGGACACATATTATTGTTAATTATTGTTAAACCATTCGAAATTACATTTTGCATAATATGGCTCCTTTAAAGCTCCTTAAGTCATGTCCCATATTGACTCACATGGTTATATTAGAAGGGAAGTACTGTACAAGCTATTCCCCTGTGGTGCTAGTGTAAAGGCCAACTGAATTATGTGCAATTTTGTAGTTTTGTTTTTTTAAATACACAGAGCTAGGATGTTGAAACGCCCTTCTGTTAAAGCTCTTATATTGTAGTAAGATGTGTATTTTTGTTTTGAAAAGGGTATAATTACTAAGTACGGCTCTCCCTCTTCTGTCCTGTGGTTTTACAGGGTCATGGAGCGAAGATGTCATTAGTCTGGTTTCAGCATCGATACCAAATGCAGAATCTTTTTCCAAGTCTGTCTTTTTTTTTTTTTTGTACTATTTTAGTTGTTATATTGAAAACACGGTGGCTCTCAAAAGTTGCTTTGTCTCACTTGGTTGGCCAACACTTGCCAGGCAGTGAGACGCTGACCTCCTTGACAACTGCTGTGGCATTTCCTGTCGCTTTCACAATAGAAGCTTTTTGTAGTTATCCAGAGGAACGCTCTTAACTTGAGGCAAGAGTGACTTTGCATCACGGGTTGACATTTATACTGCACACAAACGTAAATGCAGGAGAGTGACTCAGAAAGTAAAGCAACACTGGTACAGCAATGAATGAACAAATGACTACTTTATAACTGTGTATTGAAAGCATGCAGTTATACGGTCGTAGACTTACTAGAGGAATATAGGTTGTACATGGAACAGATGCAGTCAACTTGGTAGTCTGTGAGGTTTAAACCACACTCAGTTTATAGTCCTGGATGCCAGACCAATGATATAAGGTTGGATGAAGCTATGATGTATGTTTTGTATTCTCTTACCTGTCCCTTTTTTTTTCTTCTGAGCTCCGATATCAAAAAGGTATCTTTACTGATAGAACGCAAAACTGATGTTTCCTGTAAACCTTCCAAGAGGGTTGTGTGTGAAAATCCCAGCAAGCAGATCAATTATTCGTGAAACGCTAAGACTAGCAAATCTGGCAACCAGAGCTACGCTCCATCCAAAATCCTTTACTTTTCATTTTAATAATCCATTTGAACTTTAATTATTTCTACACACCTAAATGAGTTGGGTCGCTGTCATGTGATTGGCTGATTCGAGATTCAGTTTAACACGCAGGTCTACAGATGACAGCTGATGAATTAGTATCGAAATTGTATGAAAGCATATATACAAACAATGAAAGTTAACAAATGTCATGCATGCTGAGAAAATATATTTCTTTTGTTGGTTGTGAGGGTCCGTGACATGAGGTTGGGTAACAAAGCTCCAGAGAAACCCGAGTGAAGCCAGAAAGTGCTGAAAGCTGCACGAAGCAGGCTTTTACAAGTTAAGCTTCCTCTCGAAATGAATGCATTCCTTGCACTGTTTATTGCATCAGTGGTGCCAAGAATACAGTTTGACCTCACAGTGCACATTATCCCATTTTTCCAATATATTCCTTTTTTTTTTTTTAAACAATTCCAGCATATGTTGTCAACTAAGAATAGGAAAGTTGAGAACATTAGTCTCATCATCTACATTTTGCGTTATGTCTGTGCTCTAAACTGAGCTTTTAACTGATATTTTAAGATGTACATTTTTCAACATTTGATGCTACTCTGTTTTGTAAACATGAGAGATTGTACTATTTATCAGCAAATACTTAAATTCAAATACATTTTACTATAGATGAGCACTATGGGAGTAAATCCATTATTTGTCACCTCATGGTAGGAGTACTTGTGCTCTATCCATCAAGTGTCTGTTATTGCCCTGCAATGGAATGGGGGCTTTTCCAGATAAATCCTGAGATAGGCTCCAGGTCTCATAACCATCACCTTGATACAGTTGGAATCGATGGATATGGATGGACTAAATAATATTAGAAAATAAAACATATTTCAAGATGTGCTTGGAAAAGGACTTCTTGGCACGATTCTTTCCTTTTTGAATATTTGATGATGAATCATGATCAAAAGAAACAAGTAGAGGGTACAAGTGATCCTTTTTTTAAAAGACGTCTCTAAAGCTGAATAACTGTCAAGCAAATGGAAACAAATGAAAATTGTAAAATAGGAATTTGACCAATCTCCCCTGATAAATTGCAACATATACAAAATGAAAAATAGCTCTTGCTATCTCCAACTTCATGTTTGGAAAAAAGTAGGTAAATAATATAAATTGTTCAAAGGCGTCTTTATTAGCTCTTGGTTTGTAACCATTTGTTTTTGAAAGCTGTACATGAATGGAATGAGCCTTTATTTTCTGGATACTATCACACATATTTCAGTTATAGCCAACAGCGAAATGCTACCTATCTGGCCAGTTTGCACAGTGGAAGCCATCACCGAGTTCCTGGCCTGTAAGGAGTGCTAGATGTTTGCTCCAAGGCACGGTAGTGAAACTATTGGGAAAACAGCAACTTCTCAGTAAATGTAGAAAGAAGCTAATTGTCTGGCGTTCATAAGCTTTTCCACATCCAGTTACATACAACTGACAATCTGCCTGTTGTCTAATCCAGCTGATGCTCCTATTCCTCAGATATAAAATGCAGTTGTCCATTCTGGTTTCTTCCAATCCTTTTTGTTTTGTTTTTGCAACCATCTTTTTTCTTTGATCTACTCCTATATGTGGCCTGCTGTCTCCTTGGTGATGGGAAAAAAAAAACAGCTTTACCACCTCGTCTCCTTTTTGTAACCCCCCCCCCCCCCCCCGTTGTCGACCCCTGTCGGTTTCTCACTCTCTGCACTCTATCTCCACCAGGTGTGTCTCATCAGCCGCCTACTAGCCGACTTCCCACCTTCGCTGCCGCTGCCCAGGGTAGCCATGGCAACCAGCGCTGTGCCAAGTGACAACCTGCCAACGTACAAGCTGGTGGTGGTGGGGGATGGTGGTGTTGGGAAGAGCGCCCTGACCATCCAGTTTTTCCAGAAGATCTTTGTGCCAGACTATGACCCCACTATTGAGGATTCATATCTCAAACACACTGAAATCGATGGACAGTGGGCGATACTGGATGGTGAGTTTGAAAATGACCCAGAATACAGCCAGAAATGATCCAATTTGCCTCAGAACCATTTTTCATCCCCATTTCATTCTATACATAAAAATGAAATTTCACTACTGTGTGTTCTGATGTATTTGTGTCTCTTATATGGATTCCAGTGCTGGACACAGCCGGACAAGAGGAGTTCAGTGCCATGAGGGAGCAGTACATGAGGACAGGAGACGGCTTCCTCATCGTCTTCTCAGTAACGGACAAGGCCAGCTTCGAACATGTGGACCGGTTCCATCAGCTCATACTACGGGTCAAAGACAGGTAAAGCTACGGCCTCCCTGATATAAGAAGTCTGCCTTAAACCAAAGCTGCATGTGCATTCCTGTTAAATGTAGAATTCTGAGAAAAAACCCTTGCCTGCAGAATGAATCATCAGAAATCTGACACTGTTTTACAGGAAGTGAGTTTCATGTCGAAAAAGACTCCAATAATAATGGTTTTAATAATTGTCTGGCACCGATAAAGAGATAAGTGAACACTCAGCTTGTGGATACAAGATAAGGAAGATCTATTTATGAATACATGGGGCACTAATACACGTTAGCTGGCACTTCAATCAGCCTTGGTGTGTGCATAAACCCATGTTGTTTGGGCAAAAGCATACATTTCCCACTTGTTGGTATGAGATTTTAAAGTGAAGCCTTTTGAGTATACGGATGATTAGTTTCAGATTAGAATCAGGGCTAAGGGGTTGTGGCTGAGGTTAGTGCAAGTCTTCAGGAAATAAAATACTAAATCATGAAGATCTTACAGTAATGGTTGCCTGCATAGGAACATTTTTATTGAATTTTGTGAGGAAATGTAATTCATTTCTTCTGTGTTTAGTTGATGAAAGGTACTTTAATAGTTTCAAACTTTGATAGGCAAAGTTGTTTTTCTAACAGTTAGGCTTTTTTTAATGCCATAAATCCTTTTACTGTGTTGCAGATGGCAGATATGCTACCGCATCTGTCTAAATTTGCCTTTTTGGTTTAAGGAACAGATGTCATCTTTCAACACGTGTCCCGGGGTTTTCCCCAAGAGAAGTTGTTAGGCCCGGTGGCCAATGGTTTCTTCTGCATGCAAGCACGATTTTCTAATTTGTTCAAGTTCAACAACAATGCACACAGAATATTTCTCATCGCTGAAGTCCTCCATCGTTCTGTCACCACAGCGTCCTCGTCCTCTACGTAGATTAAACCCTACCCCATGCTGGCTCGTCAGGTACATTTCAGGCAGCTCTCAGAAGTGCTGCTGTCACATCATTTGGGATATGAGTGGGTAAAAATAAATTTCTCTTCCTCACTTCACTCTCAGTTGGCAGAATATCCGTTTTTTTTCTTTCTTTTTTTCTTTTCCTAACAGTGACAGTCTGTGGTATTGTGAGTGCGAGTGGAGAGAGCAGCATCTGCTCACTTGTGGTTGACTGACAGCACACAATAAAACAGGAGTCTGAGGTGAAACAGAAATAGAAAGCCGAGCTGAGCTAACAACTCTCTGTCCATATTTGGTGGTACCTGACTGTACCTACCAGTTTGACAATATTTAAGTGCTACAGAAGACTGTCCACATACGTTTATCATATCGACGCCTGGTATCTTATGCCATCGTATTTGAAGACTTAAATGGTCCTGATCACATGTCTTTTCATACAAAAAATGCATTGTATTGTGTGTGTGTGTGTGTGTGTGTGTGTGTGTGTGTGTGTGTGTGTGTGTGTGTGTGTGTGTGTGTGTGTGTGTGTGTGTGTGTGTGTGTGTGTGTGTGTGTGTGTGTGTGTGTGTGTGTGTGTGTGTGTGTGTGTGTGTGTGTGTGTGTGTGTTTCAGAGAGGCCTTTCCCATGGTGCTGGTTGCCAACAAAGTGGACTTGGTCCATCTGAGAAAAGTCACAACAGACCAGGGCCAGGAAATGGCCGCAAAACATAATGTGAGTAGTGGACGCTCGGATTCCTTTCAAAAGTGGCTCCACTTTTAAGATTTATTGATTCAGGTTGTTTGAAGCAAATGAAGCCGTGTTATTTGCCCTTTGCATCACTGTCATAAACAGAGCTCCACATGGTAACAGAAAGGAAACTTATGTATAAATCTTGTCATTCAGGCAGAGCTTCTGAGTCCGTTTCTCTCACTGTGGTGCTGAGTGACTCCAGCGGATTTACATCCTGCACTGGGGGGGACAACAGCACCGTACAATGAAGCACTTTTTACATTTAGCCATTTTATTGCAACATGGAAGCTCAATCTTGTTGTGTAATGGCTTAAAGAAACAATGACGAAAAGGATTAGTGCAGGTTTGGTCACAATAAACTGTAGGATGGGGGTGTGTGGAGCCTTCATCAAATACTGTTCAGGTGTGTTTAGCTGATGAACTGATATTTCTCTGTAGTTGTGATAAAGAAGATGTAGGTGTAAATTTAGCTTTCTAAACATAGAATAATAACAGGCTTCTTTCGAATGATCAAAGTGTGGTGCAGGCCGAACCTGGGGGACACAACAAAGCTTTGGAGGAACATATGAACCTTTCCCTGCATCCTGGCATACAAACTGATCCCTTCATTTTGTATAGACTTTTTATTGTACAGTATTTTTACCCTATACAATTTTATGTGTCTTTGATTGTTTGTTTTTTTTATTGTGAAATGTCTTTTAAATGTTGAACAGCGCACTCTGAGCAAATGTGGCTTTCACACTACAAATGGCTGAACTGAAACAGATTTGATTTAGAGTGCTAGACCAATTAAAATGATAAAATGAGCTTTATTGTAAAACCCTGTATAATAGGTAACCGTTTGCACAGTTGCAGATATACATCGGCTATTTCCTGGTATAGAACTTGGCTCACCAAGACTTAGAAAAACGTGAAACACAGGTGATTGACCTGCCTGCTTCTTTGCTTATGTGTTATCACTTGATAAGAAATGGCACGTAATCAAACACTAGCGTTGTCATTTGTCTTGTCGCGCTGCAACTGATTTTTATCATGTTCTATTTGTTCTATAAAATTCTCCTCTTTTCAGATAACTTATATTGAAACCAGTGCCAAGGATCCGCCTATGAACGTGGATAAAGCCTTTCACGAGCTGGTCCGTGTTATAAGGTAACTTCTGGTTCAAGTGTTGGCGTAAAATAGGTGCTTAACCTTTTAGGACAGCAGTGGCCATAAGCTAATTGTACAGAGAGCAATATACATTAAGGAATTTTAACTTAATTTTTCTTTCCTATGAGGAATTCAGTGTAATACTGGTATGTGAAGACAGGCCAAGGGATTTTGGGAAGAGTGAAAGAGGACAGAAAAAAATCCCAAAACTATTTCCTGTCTTTAGACATTTGGTTGATGTGAGTGTTTTCAGTGTGTTTTTTAAGTACTGCTGCATGGATTCAACTCACAGAAAGAAGTCACGAGTAGGGCTGACTCATTCTACAGTATGTTGGTGAAAAACACTATCAGAGTTGGGGAAAACTCTCATTGAGCAGAGGCCAAATCTGTAAGTGACTCATGAGGAAACTTTTTGTTCTGAAAGTACCTAAACAGAGGGAATCACATTAATGAGTCAACACTGCCCTCTTATGGCCAGGTTGTAGAAATATCTGAGGATCTGCAGTTGAGCCTTTAACAGTTAATGTATTATCTAATCATAAGTCTTTGTCACAAATCTACATTTTATTGGGTTAATATCTATTTGGAATGATCGGATTACCTCAATTGCCACAACAGGAAATTATTTGAAATGGTAAGATCGCCATTGAGCATGATTTCTTTCTGCAGGTGTTTCAGATACACAGGCTTCTTTATCTGTAGACCCAGTTTCTATCCAACCCTCTCAACACCTTTACATAATGTCTTGGTAGCGATTGACATGGATTTTTGGTGAAGTCGATGATTTTGAAGAATTGTTTAGGTATGAGAGCGTCTCAAAGCTTCAGGTTGCCTGCGAGAGACGAGCCGAGGAGACACATGAGGCTCCAGACCTGCAGGTTAAGGGTCAGACAAGTCAATGCTGACTGGACAACGTTCTGTTTCTACCTACAGACAACAGGTTCCCGAGCGCAACCAGAAGAAGAAAAAGAAGATGAAGTGGCGAGCAGAGCGGTCGACGGGCTCCCACAGGTTCCACTGCGCCATATTGTGACCTCCCTTGTCATCTTGACCATTCAACACGTGCACACACACCTACACGCACATCAACACACCTTTGGATGTCAGGGAACTCCCTAGCATTGGTTAACGACTGGAGCACAGAAGGGACGAGGGTGGGTTTGGTCCAATGAATCCAGAGGGACGAAGGCTGAAACGTATTAATCAGACTATTGGCCCATCAGACCTTTTGAATTGCCTTGGAATCCCTCTTTCAAAGGTCATTTGAGCCACCACCCCCCCCCCCCCCCCCCTTTATTGAACTCCTGAACTAACTTTCTCAATCAAGTGTAATTTTTGATGTTGGTATCAAATGTGGCACAAGAAGACAAACTCAAAGGGCAGAGGAGAGAATTACCTCCAATCGTCAACCCGCCCTCCGGAGAATTGAAAAGGAAAGGGAGCGCCTCATGCTTCATGGACTCCATCACACTCCTGTACTTTGAGGAAGGAAGACAAGTGGCAGGTTGTGTCTCTGTACAAAGGAGAGCGGTGACGGATGACGTTGTGAACGAGTGGGCCAAGAGCTCTGCGTGCACCTCGCGGTCACGTGAGGGGAAGAGGGCATGTCGTAGCGAGCAAAAGTAATGTGACAAAAAAGTTGTATTGTATGGGTGGTTGCGTTGGCCATATCAGCTTGTTGAAGTAATGAAATGGTGTCAGTGTATAAAGAGGAGGAAGAAGAAGAAGAAGAGGGGTTCCACTTTCATGTAAATGTAACGGGGTTTGCACCAACACCCATGTGTTTACAGAAACTCTTACAAATTACTTTCTCACATGTACACAGAGCCACTGCTTCTCTTTTAAAGAAATAGTTATTGTCGGTTGGGTCGCCTCTTCAGTCATCGTCTGTGATGTAATGGGTGCGACCATTTATCAGTACTGTATGAGCAGTCGTCCTGATATATATTTTTCCCTTCCTATTGAATTAATAATACTCTTAAAGTTACTTTTAGTGGGGTTTGTTTTTGTACCTGAAAATATAGAATACGAGTTATATTTGTGATTTTAAAAAAACAAAAAAAAAAACGACATTCTAATTATAATCAGCAATGTAAACACACACAGTGCTGTTTTGAAGATATGTAGGAACTTCTGAGTGAAACTGAATAGGTTAAAGGGATCACAAGAGCTCTGCGTTTCGGAGCCCACACAGGCTGGAGGAGCTGATTTGCACTGGCCACTAACCAAAATAATGTGATGTCACTTTATGTCATTGGAGGGGCTTCCCTAGCACTGAATTCAGGACAGTGTAGGAAGATGATTGAGTGGAGGACAGAGGAGAAATACTGTAGCCCCGGGAGGAGCTCCTGGGACTTAAAGCCATGCTAACCTAGCTACGGAGTAGGCTGAGCCACACACACTCGAAGCAGCCACACACTCGTATGTTGTCATGAGGTTGGTGGTAGGAATGTACAATTTAATAACCTACGAAATGGCTCGTACTGTTAACGCACTAAAGTTTCGGTGGACAACTTTCTTGTCTGGGTGAATGCCGACTCTTGAAGGAATACATTTTTTGCACTTTTAATACGACTTTCCTATTGGCATGTTGTTTTCTCGTCAAACCTTAAAGGCACGGTTGAAAAATAAAGGAAAAAAAAAGCAAGAAAGAAAAAGATTTGAATGTAAAGTGACAAAGTAAGCAAAGAGCTGATTGGTGTTTCAACCCTGCGTGCCAACGCACGCTTTGGCAACGATTGTAACCGAGATTAAATAAAGTTGGATTTCAATTTTGAATTAAGAAGGTAACAAAAAAAAAATATTCGCCTCAGCATGGAAGCAGAAAGTCAACCTCAGCAAAAGATGGAAGGCAGTGTTAATCTCTTTTAATCTACTGTTAAAGAGACTGGATCAAGAGTTTCCACAGGAGCACCTGAGACATGGGGTTACTCATCATGGAGCAAAAACTCTCTGTCATGAGGTGGAACAAGAAAAAAGAAAAAAAAACAAAAAAAAAACCTGAATGTTTGATGAAAATGTTGCATCATGTATGTTTGATACCATTTTGTATTATTGATATGAATTGATATGATTCTTGCAAAGTGTTTTTTAAGCAACTGAATAATTTATTACTGTCTATGTTACCTCAGTGTGTCCCAGACCTGGACAAAAAAAAACAAAAAAACAACTATACTCCCCACCTTTTTTTTCCTTTATCTCTTTATTTTGGGGGAATTTCACAGGGCCAGAGGCCTTTTTTTTTTTTTGCCTCGGAGTCCCGAAACCTTATGGACCAAGAGGAGGACAACTTGTCAGGTCCTGAGCTTCAAGGAAGGACCTCTGCTTTACTGGATCTCACATGTACGGCCTCACAATGTAATCACACAGAGGCTAAAGCAAGAAAAAAAAAAACGTCATTTATCTGAGGCAGCCGAGATAGTTTCTAGTCTTTTGGTTCCATTGTTACTGTATAGATTGAAAGGGGGGAATATCTTTCATTTAAAAAAAAAAAAAAAATGCCTTGAAATGTCAACATATTCATGTACGAGCCAGGTGTCGTCCGTTTGACTTCCCGGCTTCAGATTCATACCTCCCGTTAGATTTCAGGCCAAATCTAATGACATATCTCTTAAACCTGATCCCGGACCATATGTGAGCTAAATGGAGCACTTTGATTTGGAGAGGTAGCACACCCCCCCCCCTTCCTTTTCTTGTACTTGGAGTTCTGTAAATGATTTGTGAACATTCTGAGACTCAGTCAGTATGTGAAGGGCTGTGTCAACTTTTTAAGTTTGGATTAGAAAAACAAAAACAAACAAACAAAAAAAACAACAACCAAAAAAAAAAATCTGAGTTTCACAACAATTGTGTGATGTGTTTTTTGGCAGGTCTGTTGCGTTCTAACTGGCTGTGTCAGACTGAGGAGCTAGACGAGGCACAAACGAACTGTGGCCTTTTTCGCTAGCCTCAGGGGTCGATTATATTTCAATAAAAAAGTACAAGTATTGTGACTTTACATGTTCGTTTGCTTCTTCTTTTTTCCGGACACACATAATAAGTTGTGTAATAGATTGGCACTGGACAGAGGATGTTTGGGATGGAGCTTCCAGGCATGGGGAAGGAGGAAATGGAGATGTTTGTATCACAGTAAGAGGAGGCGAAAGACAAAGACGTACACAACGGAAGCCTGGTAACCCCAGAATCAAACTTAACCCACCGCCAAATAGTTTATCATGTGAGCAACCTGAGAGCAGAGTGTCAACCTATGGTTGCAGGTGATAGACATTTTGTAATCATTAATAAAGAGAAAGGTCAAATTCAAACTAGAAATTATCACACAATAAAAATTAGGATCAAAGGTACCAGAGTGGTCTTTACCTTTGCACATTGTCCAAAAATGTTTATTTGAGCTCAATTGATAATTATATATTGTGTTATTATTATTATTATTGTGTTTTGTTTCTATCGTTTTGAGCTGTAGTGGTCCAAATTAAGTTTTCGCCCAGCTAATTTTCCTTTTTTCTGGATATCTAGCCATTTTTTTCCTTCTTTGATGCAAATGATTACTGTTGAGTTTTGAGTTTAGCTGGTGAAACGTCTACATTAACTCGTTGTAGAACATCGTCACATTATTCAATGTATATTATGACTGTCGTTAGTGGCAAAATGTACAGTAACATTGTTGTGCCTATAGCTACAGGTAATTTACAGTATCAAATACTCTCAAATGTATATTATTGTGCTGTGCATCCTAACTCCACACAGAAAGTTCCCTAAGCTGATCAAACTGAGGATATTCTCATTGTGATGCAGGCATATTACTGTGTGGTTCCTCAACACGGTTTGAAAACATTCAAAAATCTCCAAATTGCGGGAAACCCTCCACCTTGTGAGGACCCCCGGACGAACTGTGATCTGTGCAGTCACACCCTGACGAAGGGAGCCCTGCCCGCTCAGCAGAGGTCCTCCTCATTAATCTTGTGAGCTCCATCGAGTCCAGCACGCTGAGAATGCTGAAGGCTCCACTTTGCCTCATCGATTTCAGTCCCTGGAGGTGAAGAGGCGGACAGGACGGGACACGCAGAGCAGATAAAACGTCTCAGTAATTGATGTACATTCATGCTCCTTCCAGGATGAAATCGGTATGGAGGCATGTGGGAGGATGGGGGGGGGGGGAGTTGAAGGAGTGTGGGGTTCAGGTTCATGAAGAAGAAATGAAGAAGGATTTTTCATTTCTCAGTGGTGAATTGAATCAAAGCCTCATTGTCCTTAACATTAAATACTTCAAACTTGTGTGACTTTCCAGCTTTGTTCTTTTTGCTACGTATTTTTCTGAATGATTTTTCTAAAAACTTGTCTCTTGGACATTTGCACACAAATATTTGTTAATTTTCCTTCTTGCTGACTTCAATCTGCCAGAGTTACAGTGAAGAAATCAACAGTCACACTGAAGTCGCAGCAGGTGATCTATTTAAGTGTGACCAAGTTATGAATGATGCTTGAACGCCCAAACTATTTTGCTTCTGTTAAAAAATTTAAATCCAACCAAAATCAAAAACTTGAAAGAAATTCAAAGGGTCATGGACACAATCCATCCATAAAAAAGATTTACTTTCTGTCTCAATACTACGATTCAAGTTGAGTCATGATGTGTCATTACTAATAATTAAGCTGGTGTATCCATGCAAACGAATAGAGCATTGCAATAATTATTGTGCAAGAAAAAGGTTGGGAAATAAGTTTTTCTAGAAAATATTTCAGTTTCTGACCCAAACCTTTAATTCAAGTTGAATGAAAATGAACTTCACTAATGATTTATCTGCCAAGTACAATATCAATGGTGGGCTGTATGGTGGTTAGCACCCCTGCCTTATATGAAGGGTCTGGGTTTGAATCCAGACTAACCCTTGCTGTGGAGTTTTCATGTTCTCCCTGGGCCTGGGTTTCCTCCCACAGTTCAGAAACACACATATACCTTCACTTTTACTGTAAATATACAACTTTAATCTGCCCTCTTACTTTAATCTTGCTTTAAGAGTATTTCCCTTCAGTATCTCCACTTCTGTTGAGTGAGGAATGTGTGTCGTTTTCAATTTTCTTCACTTTCACAGTTTCTGGATGCTATTCGCATTCCTCACCGCTAGAGGTCAGCACACCACTTACTTTTGCCCCTGTGTTATTACTTGGACATTTAAAGTTTGGACAATTGAGTGCATGTAGAGTGGACTTGACAGCCATAATCTATTTTCTCATGGGTACCTTGAACGCATCAGAGAGCATAGTGGATGGTAAATGAAAAATGTCACAGCATAAATGATTCTTTAAACTTACACATTGGCCATTTATATGGAAATGAGCATCGTGGAAGGGGGGGGGGGGGATTTAAGTATAACAAGTGTATAGCATGGTGAATACATTTTAAGAAATGCATGCGGCTGCTGTTGAAGACAAATTGTGTGTTTTTGTTATTGCAGTAAAGGAGCAGCCGCTGCTTCTCATTCTGGGGCAAATCATGCGTCACACCTCAACACCACCTGAGATGCCATCCCTGCTAATGTTGATTGAAACAAATGCCCCCCCCCCCTTTTCTCTCTCTCTCTCTCTCTCTCTCTCTCTCTCTCTCTCTCTCTCTCTCTCTCTCTCTCTCTCTCTCTCACACACACACACACACACACACACACACACACACACACACACACACACACACACACCTGCCCTCATTATGTCAAAGCTTTTACTGCACTTTATGTCGTGATTACAACGTTTCTCGTCATCTCTTGTGTCAAATGTGTTCCATTCACTGTGCCTTTTCAGAAAGCAAAAGCTCCTTTCAGGCCTTCCTTTTAGTTGCATTTCAAAAGATTTCTGCTTTTTGTCCCCCACATTTTGTAAAATCTTAGGTACATACAGTACAACCACTGTGTATGTGGGATAAATTGTATTTTACACAGGCACTGTTGAGGGGGGAAAAAAGTCTCTCATTTAGAAATCATGAAAAAGACAATTTACCTGCTTAAAGCAGATTTAAAAAACAGCTCTTGAAACTGTTTGGTCAGCTTGAGCAGTTATTTATTGATATCCCCTAAAACAGGGTCTGCAGCTCTGACAAGGTAGAAGAAAAATATCAGAATGACCAAAATCAATGAAATCATAGCAGTTTCAAACACTGACTTTAAGAGATGTGGTGATTTGAGAGTGAAGCAGAGTCATAAAGGCAGAAAGTGAAGAGGAAAAACTGAAGGGCTGTTGATGGTATTATCATCTTTTGACTGAGTAAAGCCAACCAAAGCAGTTAAATATGACTCCATCTATCCCACCTTCTGCAGACTTAATCTGAATGAATTCTTATTTGATATCTTTTCATGTTATTTGAAGCTTGGAGACGACACCAGCCCATCACGGAGGTACACAATCATCGATCACCTTAACATGCATAACATAGGATTACCTCAACGAAATCACACATGCATCCATAGAACATGTAAACTACTACACCAGCTACATGTGAGACATTGTGCAAACTTATATACATGACAACTTTTTGAACTGAGGACTTTAGTGAAATGATCTAAAAAAAATCCTAGTGCTAACACTTCTTCTTTTCTTCTTAAACTTGCTCCCAAATTCCCGGATAAGCACTTTAAACATTTCTAACGAGTCACTTTCTTTCACACAATTATCCTTTTGTTTCCATTGGGAGCCAGTTACTTCACTAGAAAAGAGCAACATTTCAAACTGTGTTATTGATTCATTATGACCAGCAGTAGCAAAATCAAGTCCGCCACAGAGAAACCATAGCCTGCTAACGGTGTGGAGAGATTCCCTATCATTCACGTGCATTGCAATCATCTGCAGTCTGTGTTCTGTATGTCTTGCTGTATCTCCAGGCTGCAGACAGCACAGTGACATGAGAACATTCTGTGTCTATAATTAAAGAGATGAGAGCACTGCAACCAAACTACAGCCATTACATCCTCCATTCTGCACGATTTGCTAAAAACCACACACACTTCACTCAATGTTCCTTTAACCTGCAGGTCTGTTGCTTTTTTTTATTTTTTTTTTATCAACCACAGTTCTGTAAACTTAGAAAATAAGATTGATTTTTCTGGATTTCAAATGTGGGTTCAAGAAGCTAATTGGTCTTGCTAAACCAAAACCTTTCAAGTACACTTTGTCACTTTTCTCCCCGCATTGAAACTGACACACGAAACACAACATTGATCGTTGCCGTGCTTGTGTGCCTTAACCTTTATTCACGGCACTGAAGCAGCTGCCACAATTTTACAGTAAAACCTCATTGCGGGATAATTGACTTTTCTATTCGTGTTACATGTGTGGGAATGGTTTTTGAGTGAGAAATCATTTGTGATTTGTGCCCACTCTTGTTCAGGTTTAAAACGTTCGTCGAGCCCTAACAGCTCCAAACATTAAATACACATCTGCACTGTCGTGATAAGCATTGTTTTATGTGTCGGTATTATCTGGGATGAAGATGTATGTGCTCCAATCGTGGGAAAACTGGAAAGGGTAACTGTAATGATCTGAAGTCGGGTTATAAGATGCTCCTATTATTGCGAGAGTGGCTGCAGCAGATGGAGGCTGGCATGACCTCATTGAGGAGAAGCAGGAAGCTTTGAAGACGAGAACCAGTGTTTTGGTGCTGTTGGTAACCAATTAAAAAAAATCCTCTCATTTATACTCTATGTATGCAGAAAAAGGAAAGAGTCATTCTCAACTGAAAACTTTTGTTGACTAAAATTTCATACGAATGTCTGTGTACTCTCCATTGTTGATGTTTATAGCGTATTGTTCTCTGTGCACATCGGTGTGTTTTTCTATTACAGAAACAAACAACAGCACCCACTATTGGCCCAACATGATAACTACATCATTTTCAGCCATTTCGGACATGATTTCCAAAACGTATCTGTGTAAATGAAAAACTTTTGTAAAACTAAACCCAGTATGTGTGAGCGTGCACGTGTGTGATGTTTTTCTCAAGGATAGGTTTGGATTTGGGTGTTTAATAATTTTTTCCTCTACCTTTTTAAAAAAAAATTTTTTTATTTCTTCTACTGGCATGTATAAACACAATTCAGGCATATTGATTGTGAAATGATATGACACTGGATAATCTGTTTTCTTATTTTGTTTTTTAATCTTGAAAAATGTTTATTTCAGAAGGTACCCGAGGCATTTGATGACCAGAGTAGCCGTGCTTCAGATCAGGCATGCAAATCACATGGCACGCTTGTGAGTGAACATTGAACGTCTCGCTGAGCCTCCTGGCTCCAGCAGTAACACAGCAAGCTTCAACTACAAGTTCCAAGTCTGGCTTTACAACGGCGTTATCAGGGAAGTGTGCCATGCAACATGGATCGCCCTCAAGGATGAGTTGGTTTCTTTCAAATATCTCAGTTGTACTCAGTGGCCACACTGCCCATGTGGTCTGTATCTGTAAGACTCCCGGAAGCAGGCGAACATATGGGTGTAAAGCTTGGTATGTGTCCATACGCATTTCTAACATTGAGTATAAATGAGCATTCGGTGGAAAATATTTCATGTGTTTTCTTGTCACATTTTTCTGTTCTGAACATCAATGTGTGAAAGGAAAAAAGATGAAAGGACTGCTCCACTTTGTATTCATATTCTCATCTGACCATTTCACACTTTCTCTTTCTCGTGTGACTCTCACTCCCCTTCCTGGTTAAATTATGGTAGTCAGTGTCGAAACTGCACTTGCTCTTCAATGAAGAGATGAAATTTGGGTTTGGAGCCTCTTGATCGATGGTTAACCGGGTCTGCAGCTGTGCAGTGTTCAAAGTAGATGCCACGTTCAAATCTGTGTCGGGCTTTCTCTGTGTTGAGTTTACATGTTCTTCCCGTTTGATTCCTGATACTCTGATTTCCATCCATTGTCCAAAATCATCCATTAAATATGATGAGAAAACATTTGCTTTTGTGACTACAAATAAATGTTTTTAAATTGCTTTTATATGTAATACAATGTAGGAGAGAATATAAAACTGACTGTGATATATTGTCAATATTCAACTTTTGTATTTGTGATATTCCAACTAAATGCAGCAAACAGTTGCACTGACAGTTGCTTTAACGAAGGACATGGAGGAAGTCACATTATAAAACGAGTACTTTGTTGTTTTATGTCATACTTTTCCACAAATCCCACAAATCTTACCAAATTAACACCTATTTCCATGTTTAGACCAACCACATTCGCATATATTGTTATTTAGATTTTTTTTCATGAAATTGCATAATTTAGTCTCTGCCAGCGTTCATTAAATGTTTAATCAACGCAGGTTCAATCTTTAATGTGATTATTTGTACTCTTTTGTTCAATATTTAGTTTTGTTTATGTTTGTTTGAACATATCATTCTTGACTTAGATTCGTTTTAGAAGCAAGCAAAGGAGAGTACTTAAGTAAACTATTGAGCAGAAAGATGAGTCACCTTTCAACAAATTGACCCCTTTTTGCCCCTTCTGCAGAACCCTGTGCGCACTCTGCCTCCTCCCGAGGCCTATCATACATCGCTGTAGCAGAATTACATTTCGCCAGAAGCGCCAGCTGCAGGATGTGGTGATTAAATTAGGCAAAATTCCCTCATGGAAATATGCAACGTTATCAACAAATGAAGCAGCAGCTGCCCCTGGGCCCTTGGAAATCTATCACCGTTATTGTGCCTGCCAACATTTCAACAGTCACATCATGACTTGTGAAGGAAATTTGCAATCCTGTTTGTTTTTCTAATATATTCCAAATAAAACGTTTTTCTTCTATCAACTGTTTATTGCTCACGATGAACTGAAATCTAGTGAAACTTCTGTATGAAACCCCAAAACTGAGTGTAACAGAAGTAACAAAAAGTAAGAAATGTTAATTCTGGGATTTGGTGACGTGTTCCTGTTCTGTTTGTGCGAGACTTCTCGTCATGTGAGTGAGCGTTAGTAGCCTCATGATACATGGATGATCTGTTCACTGTAAAGCCTTCTGTCCTGTTTGCACTTTGTCAGTTATGTGAGTTGGTACTGAAGATGGATGGATGGATGGATGGATGGATGGATGGATGGGCAGTTGGGGGTGCAGCAACACCAATATTATTTTCGATCTATGGGTGTGAGCCAATTCAGCATGTCCTGCACTGTAGTTCTTTCCACCTTCACAAGAACAAATGTAATTGCTTTCGTACAGATTGAACACTGATTTCTGCAGTAGAAAGTATAGTGCATGTGCATGGAAGAAGACTTTGTGACTATATTGACGCTGAGAGCTAAAACCTCAGGGTGGTTTGGACGCTTTTTGTAGTCAAGGAAACGGCGAGGGTTCACCGGCCTGCATTTATTTCCATAATTTGAATGGTGTCAGTGGATGAAGCAGTGTGAAGTGTTCAATGAGTCACACTCACGGGAAAATAACTCCATTCAGCTTTCTTGGTAACTCCAGACCGACACAACAAACAGTTTTGTTTTTTCTGGTTCAAACGTTCCGTAATTTGACATGCTTTTTGTGGCAAATAATTTGAACTATGATGATGATCATATTTTCGGAGATGGTTCAGACAGTGAGCCATAAGAAATTTGGGTTTCCCACATGGCTTAAAGGGCTTCTGTCTTACTTTGCTTTCACATTTGGTTTGTTCTGAAGAGCTAAACATTTTCAATGTGTGTGTTATGATCATAAAGCAAAAGTAAGGGCGTGAGACACTAAAGGTTTGTAAACATTTAAAAAACATTCCTGTCAATTCTGTAAATATCTACAGTTGTGCACTTGCAAAAAGAGTGACATATACTGAAGCTCATGCAATACTCAGTGTTTCACAAGTACCATAATTTTGTCGGCCTGTGGGGCCTGTACTGAGGGAGCATGATTGCTTAAGCCAATTTGGTGTCTATCATTCTTTGATAAACTCATTGTAAATGTCCACCAACAGTTCCAAGCCTCTGACACGTGAGAAAACACCAAATTGCAGTTCTGCTTTTTAGACCTTTATAGTTTCTAAAAATTCTCAAAGTGCAGTTCTTGGGAAAGCCTTTAGTTATCAGGCTTTGTTAGTATGGGATCAGCTTAGAATTTCAACTGAGGAAGCGAGTGTTGTTTCTGCTTTTTAAAATCAAATCTTTCCTGTTTCCAAATGCTTCTATTTTAAGACAGCTCAAGCCAGCCTTAAGCATTTTCTTAAGTATGTAGCTTCAGGATTAGACTGCAGGGAGATCTTATGCAATACACTTAGAATTTATACAATATATTCAGTGTACAAAAAGCGCTTTTATGTATGTGTATCTCTCTTTGCTAAGGTTCTGAGATGAGGATTTTCTAGTCTCATAAAGCTTTTGCTGCAATTAGTATTTGTTGACTGAGGGTTTCTGTTTCATTACCTTCCCCTTGTTCACACTGGTTAAGATGTTTTTCCGCCACATCTGAGCTTGATTTTGTGAGTTTTCTTCCTGTTTAATGTTTATATTGTCCTCGTCATGCTTGAAGGGGACAAAAACTGCATTATTATGAGAAAGCTCATGGCTCGCGGATGCTTGTACTTTAATTGGGGTTTTAGAAATGCACACTGAATCACTTAATTAAGAATACATTGATCAGAAGATACAAATAAGCCCATCTGTTCGTCGCAAAAGCCCAGACTGAACTTAATTGTGATGATTCATGATGCTTGAAACTACAAAAACAACTTTTAATGAACATGAAAATTACTAATTGAAGACTGGACGTATATAAATGAAATCAAATGTGAGCTACATAAAAGCTCTTTCTATAAACAAATGAGGGCCAACCTTCACAAGAGAACATATTCTATATTTTCTTGAATCAAAACCATTGTTAGCTCATATTACACATGCAAAGCCGAGGCAACATTCACATAAAAACAGATAAATTAATCTGCACTTTGAGACTCTGTATTAAATCTCATAAAGGAAAAATTCTCAAATACATCTATTTGCAAAGGTGTAAATATAACTGAAAAAGGACTTTTATGATCAGAGCGAAGGAGTTGGAAATGAGAATGTTTTTGTATGCAAAGTGCAATGCCTTTGTTAGGCAAGGTGTTCATGTGTAACATCCAACAATGCATTCAAATTAACTTTGTTTTGTTGTCATTCACTGAAGCCGTTGCATCCTGAAGACGTCCACAGTAGTATTAACTGCAGCAGGTGTCCTCATGCTGCAGGGACAATCCACAGGAGAGTTTCCACACAAATGCAGATTTCTAAGTCACAGGCTGAGTTTGCAATCTGGAGGTACTCTTAAACCAACATTCAGACATTTGTCCTTTTCATCTCTCCTGTGATTAAACATTAATATTCATACAAGTCTTGATCTGATAACACCGGCACCGCTGCTTTTGCACAACCCAAGGCGAAACCAGGATGCTGCTCCGATTCATACTCGAGGTACAAAATAACTGATACATTTAGTTCATTATTGTTAAAAAGACTAAATGCCATCTGAATTGACTATTGGTATTACTGAATGTACACAAAAATCCGGAGGCTGCTAATTCAGAATAAAAAATCTGACCTTCAACGTAACACCACATTGATCAGCCTCCCAGTGAGCTGCAACTATGACTCTTATAGCAGATGTTCCCAGGGCGTCCTTATAAGCTGGGGTCCTGAACTTAATTAAAGTGCATAGGGGATGGATGGAGAAATCTGAAGGAACATAGAATAAAATCATAAAATGCATTAAAGCAGACTGAAGCGTACTTTCTCGTTGACGCTACTCACTGACTAAAACCAGTAAAAACAAGTGAATTGAACAAACTTTTCACCTTCAGACTGCAAACTTTGACACGTTTACTGTGAGTATCAGACACACCTCCCACCAAAGCCAGACCTTTCTGTGGCTTCAGATACAAAATGCTTTTAGTTTTTTTTTTTTTTTTTTTCTTTTTCTAAATCAGATGGAGATACAATCTCCCTGGCCCTGCTCAGTGCTGCTTCACCAGCACACAAAAATATAAAACTTCCACCTTTTGCAAGATAAGGGTTCAAAGTGGGAAAATGAATTGCAACATAAAAACCAGATGGAGATGCGTTTAAGTTATTTTCCTGACTTCTGAACAAATGAACAATACAAAAACTGGTGCAAAAAGGAACAACACAACCTAGTGTCAAATATAAGTGGTTTAAAATAATATAAAAATCAAACAAATGAACTAAACGAGACTTTTGCAGAAGGCATATACATATGGTCCCGAGATATTATCATCCCATAGCATGAATAGCAAAGGTTCAGCCACAAACCCTCTCAACCTCCAAACCATGCAGCAGTGTCACCTTGCTCACTTTGAGTAAATAGCTATTCGAAAATTTCAGTTCAAGACTTTTGTCAGACACTTTATGTATTGTATCTACAAAAACACATGGCCAGGCTGCAAACTGGTCACTTCATGACTTCACAGGGGAATAGAAGTAAAAAAGTAACTCACTATCATCATCATCACCACTCACTAGACTTTTAAACTGTTGTTAATGCAGATTGGTTTTGTTGCTATAACCAAATTAAAATATGTTTCTAAATGCCACCTGTGTGTAAATAGCTTTTTTTTTTTATTGTCGCTCTTTTATGAAGTCGACTCCTCTGAAGTCAGTGGTCTTCCTTTATAACAGAATACTTGGTGGTGGCTGTTCTCTGAAACTCAATTTACATGTGTTCAAGTGAAAATGGAAAACTTCAATTACATTTTGGATATTTGGGAGCCACTTCAAATGACAGTTAAAAAAAAAAAAAAAAAAACGACTCCCAAGGTGGAGGTTTTTGAAAACACTCTGTGGACAACAGTGTTTCCTCCAGAGTGGTGTGACTCCCAGTCTATCTTCTCCTGGAACTTAGTAGTTTTATAGTTCATCATCTGTTCAAAACTGTTCAAAACTGTTCAAAACTAAAAAACGATCAGTTTTTACTTGAAACATTGAAATATTTTATTCAAGGATTTAAATGTAAAGTCACAGCTTTGCATGACATAAAGCTGGTCAAACGCGCACGTATTTCTCTCTAAATTGTACCCAGACATTATTAATCACTACTATCCTGCAATACAATGTTTTTGTTTTTCAAATATTTGCATTAATTATGACTTATGAGACTGCATTAATATTCTAGTATTTCTCTCAATGTGTCATTGATTTAGAAAAATACACGGATGCACAAACAAAAGGATCTGGCCACCAGCATTCAACCAGACTGATTACAAATTATATTATAAAATTATATGATATATACACAGACAGTATTATTGTTGTGGTGAATCAGTGGATACTTTAACTCCAGGCAAGGTTTGTACCAGTTGTTGTGGACTTTCTTACTGGAAAATGTTTTTTTCAAACCCTTTCTTTTTCACTACAACCAAGCAAAGGAAGTGCTCTGTCAACAGCTTTTTAACGTTAAATGATGAATTGAGATCAATCAGTTCCAGATCTGAGTACATACATTAAATACTACAGGCTGTGAAACTTTTTTATCAATCCCAAACAATGATAAATACAATAAACACATACAAAGATGCACAAACAGCACAATGCATATATGAATAATTCAATGACTTTTATTTGGTATGGCTAAATAACATATTTTGCAATGGCACGGTGATGCAGGGGTTAGCTCTGTTGCAAAAACTGTTCCTGGTTTGGACCTGCAGGCTTCTGTTAGAGTTTGCATTTTCTCACTGCTTCTTCCCACAATGCAAAGACATGCTTATTGGTGGCCATTCAAGATCATTTGTAATTGGATGTGCATATACACCAGTGACTGTCTGGGTTGTGTTTTTGTGTTTTGTGATGGATCGACTTTTGGTGGCTTAAGATAAATCTAAATAAAAATCTCTCCTGTATCTTCAAAAATTAAAGAAAAACATGAAAGCGTTTAAATAGTCCCAACTGAAGTGATGTTTTTCTTCAGCCCTAAAAATGTGTCATTCCTTTTTCGTGAGATTAGAAACATAAGCCTTGATTTTCAGTAAAGCTGTGATTGATGTTGTAAATCTTTGCTGTTCAGACCCACTGAGGAAAGTGCAGCCCACTGCAAAGTTATAATGGTCCGTTGCAGCAGCGGGAGCCAGTCGCTGATACAGAGAGAAAGAATCGGTGGCTGTGCCCAGCAACAGCAGAAAAAAAAGAAAAGTTCTGAGCTCCTTTGTTGAACCAAACATCATGGTGGCTCGAGGAAACCAATGGTGTGCAGGAAAAGAGACTAACAAGCAAATATTTTAGGACAGTTGACTATTTAGTGATGGGCAAGGGGCACGGGGTGGAATGGTTACGTAGGGGACAGTGGGGTAAGATGAGCCATCTGGGTGCAAACTGACCATCTGAGTAGAAAATTGTAAACCTGAGCATATTGTCCTCACAAATATTATTGGACTTGTGAGAATCACCAGTTAGTTTAAAAACCATTTATTGAAAACCATTATTCAATATTCCAACTGTCAGCGTTGCAGGGGAATATAAACTGCAGCTCCCTGCTCTGTGGGGAGCAACAGTTTCCATGGAGTTGCTTGCCTCAAGCAACTCCATCTACCTCAACTCCTTGAGGTTGAGGTAGAGTCTTCAGCACATCAGGTGTGTGAAAAAAATTGAGATTTTGAAGAGGGAACTACATGTCACTGGTTCAAATTCGCACATCCAGTTCATGCTCTGGCAGCTGTCCATGGTGCTGAACTAACTTTGCCATTGCTCGGGGAGCTGTGTCAAATTTAATCCTGGAAGTGTCAGTGGTCTTTATTGTTCATCTACTCACACATGTACAAAACAACTATTTACTACCACCGTGGCATACATGCACAGTAGCAGCATTTCCAAAAAGTTCAGTTTCCCCCGTTTCCACAAAGACGTAGTTGGAGCATTGTCAAAGATTTCTCCCTTGGGAGCCGTTTTCAAAAAGAGCTATTTTCAATGGCTCCTGAAACACAACAAAAGTTTTCCCTTTTCAATTGAAAACGTTGTCATGTAAACAGGGCCTTAATCATATTTCTCTTTCGGTTGGTGTGAAGTTATGCTCTGTACAGTGGCGTAGTGGTTCGCACCCTTGCCTCACAACAAGAATATCTTTGGTTAAAGCATTGAGGTTCTTTCTCTGCACAGTTTGGAGTTTCTCTGGACGCACTTGTTTTCTTTCATATTAGTACTTGAGTCTGGTTACAAGTTCTAAATTAAACCTTTGAAAACCTCATTGTGAAGGGAATCTGTGAAGTTTGTTGTCGTCAATGGAATGCTGTCCTCTATGAAAATTGTGCGGAGCCTGAAGACCAAAACAGCTTTGTAAAGAGGACTAAAGAGCATGCCTGCTTGAGAAATATAAGAGAAAACATAAATACATAAGTGAGCTTGGAAATAGTTGAGAGCTTTGGAGTAAAGTCATACAATGATCACAGCCTCTTCAAACTGAATGTTGAGAGTTTGAGAATTTCTGCATGAAAGAAAATGACAATTTGATTCATTTTGTACCACTCCATTTATCCTCTCTTATTGTGACACTACTAATTTGAAATTGTAGTGTTTTATTTTATTTTTTTTATTTTAACAGACTGTATTTGAAGCTAATGCCACAAAATGTCTCAGTGACAGATGACCGTTGTCAACACTTATCATCACAACAGGATGCTGTTCCCAGCAGGATGTCTCGGCGAATGTGCTGAATGATGAACTTTCGTTATTGACTCACTTCGTGAGCTCTGCCCACGAATGGATTGATCGCTCCGGTAGGAAAGCCGCGAATACCCATTTTCTCACTCTAAATCTCAGCTGGCAATGTGTGACAAAACTGAGGAGCCATCCACTTTTCTCCAATCACAACCTGATTGCAGCACCAACAAGGCCTGATTGTCAGATCTGAAGCACAAACAGAATAAAAATTCATGAAGAAAATGGAGAATTATAAAAACAAAAACAAACTGAGTGGCTGCAGACTGGTGGGTTTGACTATTTTACAAACCGATTTAAGAAAAGGTGCAAGTATATCGTATACTTCCCTTTGCCCTACCTTTCTTCTTCTACATGAACATTAGGAACATAAACACATAATCCCACCTAAAATCGCAAATATTAAGACATTTTGTTCAACATTACAAATGTGATCTTCTTTGCAAAAATACAGAAATGAACTATATTGCCAATTCAATTCCGCATGCTCTGGTCTTAGATATATGAGAAGCATTTTTTTCTGTATATTTGGGATGAGAATACCTTTACCCACTCATGTTTCTTTTTGGGGTCAATGCTGAGGGTTTAACATTACCTGCTGGGGGTGAAAAGCTTCTTGCTTTTTCCACTGAGTTGGCACGACGCCTGATCCTTTTGAAGTGGGAGAATGCTGCCCCACCCACAGTGTCACAATGGATCAAAGATGTGTTATTTCCTCTCAAACTGGAGAAAATTACAATTAGCCTGAGAGATTCCATGCAGACTCCTCTTTTATAGTAACGGAACACGTGGAATAAGCTAGGTGACCGAACACATGAATAAGCCACTCTGAAATCAAACTCACCCGAGAACACAGAATACATCCTTTTAGGGGTTCCATACCGCTGTTTTCCCTGAGGGGCAGTTTTTTTTCTATTTCATTTTTCAATAGAAAAAGTCTTGATTTTGCTTGTATGCAACTGCCCCCATGCCATTGAATTGGTGCCACTGTCAAAATGTTAAAAGCTGTGCTTTCTTTTTTCTTTGTTCACTCCTACTGCATAACCACTTGAAAATGGAAATGCACACGCTGACCGACGTAACATCTAGATTTACTTCAGGAAACAGCTTGCTCGTTGAGGTGTCAGGCCTCCTTCTGCGCATGCGGGTCACTCTTGGATCGGATAACGTTCACACTGCAGTCTGATAGTGGTCGTGTTTAAAGTGTAGCGTGAATATGCATGCAAAGAAATCAGATCTCAACTAGAAATTGGAATTGAGCATCAAGACCTGCTGTGTGAAGATCGCCTGAGTTATCTCTCGGTGTGAGTGTGTGATCGTGTTTCTCTCAGTGTTAGCCGTGTGATTGACGGACAATCTGTCCAAAGTGTAATTTCCCATCTGTTGGCATTGAATCCAACCATTCGTGACTATTGGTTAGGCAGAGCAGGTATAAATTAGTGACAGATGATGTTAATTATGATAAATCGACTTCACTTGTGAAGCACATTTTGTCTTCAGCGAAGCTTCAGATTTCAATCAAACATGAATCCTGTGGTCTGGTGAATGAGTCCAAGGCTACAGCTCTCCTCACCCCTCACCCCCCCAACCCCCGTTATTTGAAAATTCTCCAGGTTGTGGCCTTAATTGAGACTTAATTCAGATCTGCACTCTTTTGGCTGAAGATCAATGGCTGACTGAACATATAGGATTTATAAAGTTTGTAAGAAAAGGTGAGTCAAGGCCAGGCAGCTTTCATGCTGTGCATGACTATATAGCTTGCAGCACTTATACAGGTGCATTCGTAGTCGGAGAAACTTCCATGTTCCATGATTAATAAGATTCGATTTTTGTGTTTGATTCAATCCGTGTTCCTTAAGGTTGTATCTACAAAGTGATTTTTTCACATTTGTTTGTAAAGGATTGTGTGTACGCAACAGTAATACTAATAGTAATAATAATAGTAATAATTTAATCATGTTCACTTTTTCAAAGTGGCTCATTATTGCCACTTTAAACTTGCCAAAATGTATCATTGCTGAGTTCATTGTTTCATACCTGTGAACTACTGAAAATGAGCCAAAATCAATGGCTAAAGCACTTTATTAATTACATATTTACAGGACACACAAGGGCTGCCATTTGAGGTCCTCACACAACATTAGAGCAATTTGAGGCGAAGAAAATTTCCAAAGGACACTTTAATGCAGAGACATGTATAACAAACTGGAAACGTTGAGATTAAAAGGTAAGATGCTTTACCTACCGACGCATGGCCAGCTCAATCATAAGGAAGTAATAGCTTATCATACAGAGGATTGACAAAACATTCACGCTAACTTTATAAATAAATGTAATGGGCATTTCCCCAGGTCTGCACCAGGTCCTCAGTGTCTCACATTCCAGTATTAGGCATTAGACCTTTTTTTTCAGAGCAATAGCACCTTTTGGCATTTCACCAATATTGGTCTAACAACCACCAAAGAATGTGAAAGTAACTCAGGTCAAACTGATGAGACTCACTCACCAAAAAAATAACCTGTTTTTTTTGTTTGTTTTGTTTTTGTTTTTATTGAAAGAAAGACATTTTTAAATACATGGACATGGACTGTGGAAAGGAAAAACAGGGAGAAACCTTTGCAGAAACCAGACTCAGAGGTGGTGGCATTCTCCGGACCGGTTGGGGTGAAAGGATAGAGGAGAGGATAGGAGAGGAAAGACAGAGAAAGACTTTGGGGAGATACAAACAATACCCTTGTTAGTGCTCTATACATTTTTTTCTCTTCTTTTTAATAATACAGTAATCACAGTGATCTAAATATTTTCCAACTGCCATGAGATTAAACCAACCTGAACAACAACAGAGGAAAAACCAAAGTAATCACAACAATTATAACAAAAGCATAAACAAAAGGACATTAAAAAAAACAAACAAACAAACAAAAAACAATCTCAGAACAGAACAATCTCGTCAATGAGGAGTGGAAGTGTGTGTGTGTGTGTGTGTGTGTGTGTGTGTGTGTGTGTGTGTGTGTGTGTGTGTGTGTGTGTGTGTGTGTGTGTGTGTGTGTGTGTGTGTATGTGTGTGTGTGTGTGTGTGTGTGTGTGTGTGTGTGTGTGTGTGTGTGTGTGTTGATCCAAAAATAACCTGTTTTTGTCGTATTGTGTTCTTGGCTTTAATAGGATCACTGCAAATGCAGGCCATTAATCTATTTCATGCCACTGAGAGGTGATGATGAGAAACAGTAGTTAGCAATGAGCACACATATTTTTTGGTATAAAAATGAAAATTTGAGAATTAAATTGGACTACAAGCCACAAGCCCATCTCTCTGAAAGTTGGGATGATGCATAAATTGTAAATTAAAACAATGCAAACAAATACAACATATCAAATTTGGCAGGTTCATGTTCATCTTTGCGTAGCATCTGTTCTTTATGTGTCTTAGCGTGAAGTCATGAGTTGTTGTCCAGTTCTGTACGGCAGTCTTTCTACTCAAGGAAACTCCAACTGTTTTCTCTTGGCATAAAATCTTCAGGCAGGCCGGATCACCTGGAGTCTTCTACTGTGAAGGCGTACTGCTATGAAGGATGGAGTCTGACTCACTTTGCTGCAATATGTACGGCCTTCCCTGAAAAAGATGTCTGGATGGAAGCGGACTCTATTCTGAAACCTCTTCTATAGTCTTCAGCAATGATAAAGCCTCTCCAAAGGTGGAAGCTGCAAGCACCACAGGGCAATAATGCAACCTCTTCCATTAGAGATGATGGCTTTTGTGCTCATAGAAAAAACTGAGATGCTCCCTCTGCTCTTTAAATTTTGTATCATCTGATCACAGAAGGCTTTTTAAGAGACAAACTTTTTTTTCTGATATTATTCCTCAATTTGAGGAGTTTTTGTTTCTGTGTGATTGGTGACTCATGCGCGAGCAGGCACACACACACACACACACACACACGCGCACACACACACACACACACACACACGCACACACACACACACACACACACACACACACACACACACACACACACACACACACACACACACACACACACACACACACACACACACACACACACACACACACACACACACAGGGAATAAATTTAATTGAAAAGAAATTGAAGATGTTTGCCTTGCAGTGCTGCTGACCCTCATGAAGGCATTAAAATCTTCCCCACAGTTGGATCACACGGTGGCAAGGCACAGGAAATGGGAAAATATGAACCTATATATTTTCTTTAAAAAAAATGTCGCTGGATGATATGTAAAACCCCCCATGCCCCTTTCTCCCTCCCTCCCTCCCTCCCTCCCCGTCTCCCTCCCTCTCTTGCTCAGATGGAATGTTTTCGCTGCCACATCGCGCACTTGAACGGAACCGCGTCAAGGTTCCTCTCCTGCTCCACACACGGCGCTCAGCTCTCACAGGTCATCTGCGCGGCGATCACCCTCTGGAATCCCTGCAGACGCATCTGGATGGGGATTTGGATTGTATTTAAGTCCAGTGCAGCGATCTTTTCAGCTGTACAGCCATGGACGGCTCAGTTTCGGACCACAACTTGCATTGAAACTTTCCAATGATGCGCCCGCAACGCAGGGGATTCAAAGGAAACGTTTGACTTGGCGTCAACAAGGATTAAGAACTATGAGCTCGCCCTGCGGAATATTAATCCTCAACTTTTTCCTGTGTTGGACTTCGGTTTTCTCACAGGTAAGATATTTACGCACTGATCGGAGCCTGGAGCAGTACGTAATCTGGATCTGTTGCTATATCTGTGCGCAATTTAATTCCACTTTTTTTTTTAAAGAAAGATGTGACTTTACCTATTCAAAGCCGTAACATGTGAACTCTTAAGACACGTCACTTCTTTTTTTGGGTGCGTATTCAATATGCATGTATATGTTTATATCATATGCACACTGGAGCAGGGAATGTGCCCTACAGGTTCAAAAAGAGCAACGCCAGGGGCAAAAACAAACACTTTGTTATTTATTATGTAGGTAAATGTTGTCCCTTGAGACAGCACATTGTGTCTCTATCTTTCCAGGAACTAATTTGTTGGTGCCAGTGTTTCATCATTGATCTTCGGTTTGATGACAGTGCCAAGACTGCAGAAACGCCTCTACAGACGAGATTGATTCTAATTTGATTGTAGTTGTGTCAATATCCATCAGCATCACACCCTTAGCCTCTATTGGCACCTTTGGAGAGGTTTTCACCCCTATTGGGTCTGCTTAGCATAACCATTTGCATTTTAGTGAAGTCATATTGTGACAGCTCACTTTAAGAAACAAGCTCACCTGAATATTTTTTTTCAAGAAATTGTGAGGAAAAAGTGAAAGACTTAAAAAAAAAAAAAAAAAACCTTCAGCTGAACACATTTCTTCCCTCAGTGAGTCACCAGACATGCTGTAATATTAGTCATTGAACTGCAAACATTTGTTGTTGGGTACACAGTTTTCATCAGATTGAAAGGAGAGGATGATCATTCCACCAGCTCCATGAGCACCATGGACAGCGCCTCCAGCTCAGTTTGCCAGAAATATTACAAACTGAATTGAAACAACATGCTGGTGAAACAGACCCTAAGAACAAAGCTGCTGCCTTACATAACGAGCAAAGGAAACTGAAATGTTTTCAACAACTTACGTGTTGTTATTTTGGGTTTCTTTAATAAAGAGTAAAACATTAAAATCAAAGCTGATTAAAAGTGCTTGTAGAAAACCTTCTCATCTGCAGTTCAGTGGATTTCCTCAGAAAAGCACCACTTCCCATTTGTTTAGGTTTTTGTTTGGCTTTAACGGATCAATAGCAATCCAAGGAAACTCCCTTTCAACAACCAGACACATTTTAACCACAATCGCAACCAGCTCGTTTTTTTAATGGATATCTTTATAGTTATTTAAAGTGGAGGCAGACATTATTGGTAATCCTATGAAATCTGAGTGGAGTGCATTTATGTCAGTGTTTTGTAGTGCTACAAGATGACAACGAACGAGTTTCCTAATTCTCATTCTCCTCAGTGTGTTATTGTTCTGAACTGATTCTAAGTTCTCTGCCCTGTCGTTCCTGACCGTGACCACGATATCTGCCCTCTCTAAATCTCATGCATGATTGTAGCTTTGAAGCTGCATGCGGATCTTGACATGTGCTTCTGACATTAGACATGCTATAGATTAATTTTTGTACACGCAGAGATTAAACGTACGTGATGGCAATCGCACCTCTGCCAATCTCTTGGAAACCGTATAAAGGGCTGCCTACAGACTTCTTTCGAATCTGCATATGAATGCTGTTGTGTGTGTGTGTGTGTGTGTGTGTGTGTGTGTGTGTGTGTGTGTGTGTGTGTGTGTGTGTGTGTGCGTGCGTGCGCGCACGCGTGCGTGTGTGTGTGCAAAAAAAAAAAGATGTGATCCAATATCTGATGTGACTGTATGCCACATATTGAATTTATTTTACTATTCTTTCCAAGTGAGAAATGTCATATTGCTGGAAGTAAAAAGTAAAATTCAGTTATATATATATATATATATATATATATATATATGAACATGCTTATCTCACATGCAAACCCTGCATTTGCTGGCTGAAACATTTAAATCCTGCCAGTACTTTGTTCTCGCTTCAAATGGCACAAGAAAAAGGGGAGGAAAGTGAGCATATCAATGGAAGCCATACAGAGCAGTGTTCCCCTTTGATTTTTGAAGATGGGGCATGTGTAATGTGGCACGCAGCAAGGAGGGAAAACAAATGGCAAATCTGCTAGAAAGACTCCCCTCTGTAAACATATTTATCCGGCTCAAATGCATTGATGTATTTAAAACCTCGTTTATGGAATCTCAATTAGCTAAAACAAAACCCTAATTTCAATTTATGAAGGAAGATTTATACATATACACACAATGGGATTCAATTGGATTTCGCCTACTTGGATAAAATTACTCTAAAAGGCACAATGAGGAATGCTTGGATTCAGTGCAAACAAAGGTCAAGGCAGCAGCAAATTGCTTAACAGAGGCTCTGGAGCTTGTTTGTATTCATCTGACAGTCTTTGAATAAAGCTGTCCTGGAATAATGTCAATAGAACAGAAGTCAGAAGGCAAAGCCAACTTTTTACTCTGTGAAGAAAGGACGATTGATCCAAAGTTAATATGCATACAGCACAGGTTTGATCTGCAGCTGCCAGAAAATGAAAGCTGCAAAAGGAGGTTCATTCATCCATCCCACTAACTGGAGGACTGGAGGCAATCCTGGAGGAAACTGGGGCATAAAGCACATTCTGGACAGACTGTCGGTCCATCCCATCTCAGAAAATGACTAGAACCCAGTGCCAAGTGGCCAATACTGCTTTGCTTTAGCCATAAAAGTATAGATTAGGACTTGTGATGTATGTTGGGCAGCAATTGTACCAAAGAGTGATATAAATAGATTTCATTTACACAATAATGGTGAAATGAAAACTGTATGTATTTTTTTTTCTATTTTCGTTTCAGAAAAGTTTACCAGTGGTTGCTGTGTGTGTATGTGTGCATGTGCATTTGTTGTTTTTTTTTTAAGTACAATCACCCACACATCCAAACAGAGAACAGGAAGCATTCAAACACCTTTAAACTGTATTTCTTCATCATACTGTCCCACTAATTATCTGTGGTATGTAAAATTTTTTTTTTTTTTACAAATAATGGTCTATAATAATTGTTCTTTGTTAAAGAAGCACAGATGGCTACATTTAGATGGGAAATTGAAAATGTATGTTTGTTTACCCGGCATTGGTGAGAACAGAACCTTTTGAAAATGTTCCATCTCTGTGTAAACAGGGAAAAGTGCAGTACAATTGTAGTTAATAGTTCAGGGCATGTGCAAGAAGTTTGACAATAACAAATAAGGAATGAAGGTGCTGTTTCTGTCGAATTTCACAGCACACATGTACATTTACTCCACACACACACATTTCTTTCATACAGCAGATGCTGAGAAGAAAGACAGTTTAAAGGAGCTCAAATGTTTTTTCTTCTCTGTATGGTAAGGTTGTATTATATAGACACAGCACCAAATAGTGGTCCAATTTTTAAAACTACATCATTTTGTCTTCAAGGTTTCTGTTACTTTTCTTAAACAAAAATGGAGAAAAAAAAACCCTGTTTAATTTCCATTGATTGTTGTGTAAACTAGACCTTGGACTGTGTGGAGATATTTCCTAATTCACATGAAAAACCTAGCAGACTTAGACTTTCCGTTGTAAACTGGATGACTTTATGTATTAATTGAATTAAAGACGAGTCAACGACATGACTGCTGTGCCAATAACAAGGTTTGCTTTGTTACCCTCTAATTAAGTGTACATATACAGAAACAACTTTTTTTTCCCCATCTCCAGCATCACGTCGGGAAAGTAGTCACAAACAACTACCTCCAGTCAGAAGGGAAGAAAAGATTTTATTGGTGTCGCCACAAGAAGTTTTAGAAACATGCTGTGGAACAGAGTATATTCAGGATGTTATCTGTGCTTTTGTACCAAAGTTCAGTGTTTTTTGGGGGTTTTTCCTGCGATATTTTGATTGATCCAGACTAAAGCATCCAGAGTGTGCTCCTGGAGGACACATTTAATGTGTGCAACCTTGCGAACTCACTCGGCTCCTCCTGCTTCATATTCTCTACATGAAGATTGCTGTGCAGTTTCAGGGTCACCGTTCAATTCCTGCCTGTTCTCACTGAGAATGAGCCTTCATATGAATGCTGGATAAGTTTACGGAGAGCCTTTCACATCTCAATACAAGGCTGCGTAAAAAATGTGTGTGAATCTGGAAATTCGCCAGCATCACACAAGGACTTATACACAAGTACCCAGACTGTAAAAATAGCATAATGTCCTAATTTCCAACAGCTGCTGCATGTACGTTTTCACACTGTGCCTCCATCACTAAGAAAACAGGGACTCAATTATCCCCGCTGGTGAAATGTCACAAAGATCTTATCGACACATAGGTTCATCACACACTGTGCCAGATCTCCATGTGAAAAGTCATTAAAGCATCAGTCAAATACAAAGCAGAAGATTAAAGTGGCAATAATGAGCGACTTGGAAAAAAGTGAACAGGATAAAAAAAAAAAAGTACTTTTCTTGTCTTCTTTGGCCAATCTGTCTGTATTACTGTTGCATACACACAATCCTAACAAACAAATGTGAAAAATCACTCTAGTTACAACCTTAAGGAACACAGATTGAGCAAAAGTCAAATCTTATTAACCATATTTATTTTAAATAGTTTTGTTCATTGAATTATTTTGTTTGTTTCTGTGAAATACGAGTTTGTTTGCTTTATTCTCTTGTGCCAAACAACAGCTGCATGAGATCTAAATGTAATTTGATGTAAAACTGGAAGTAGATTGACATGTCTGAATCAGGATAAGTCCCACTGTCTGAATGTTCTCAGTATCACCATCTGGCTTGTGTGGTTTGTGTGCTTATATTGTGTTAAATAGCGACCATAGACTACGTCTTAAGCTTTGGGAATAGTGGTCGAACAATTGATTGACAACTAAAAACAATAATAACGTGATCAATAGGTCAATTAGCAATAGCAATAAGTAGTAGCGGCCCTGCAGTCAAACTTTATACACTGCACGAGATGCTGCCTTAAGCTCACTTCAGTTGATATTACATGTAGCACTTTGTGTGCCACACCAGCAACCATGTAATAAACATTACGATCAGCAGGGGGAAAAGTAGTTCCATATAAACACAAATTGATGAGGGCACACAGGGAGGTCATGTTCTTCACTCTCGTCTCAGTGAGGAGTTGCCCTGTTTTGAGGTTGGGCATGGGGGTCAGTATTGCGACCATATCATCAGTCGGGTAAAACTAACCTGATTCACCATTAGCTGGACGAACCATCCAGTTCTGCCTCGCTGTGTTTGGAAGAGCTGACAATGTAGAATCAAAAATCGATGTCGCCATGAAACCGTGTTATCGGTGCGGTCACTTTTCTGACACCTCGTGCTTAAAACCCCAAAAAGTCAGAAGGATCAAGGTCAAGCCAGCTTCACCCTTCTCGTACCCTGTGATTTTTAACTTTATAAAGCAAGGACGAAGGTGAATGGGTGAAACTGGCTAGTGACATTACACTCTTGGATTCTCACGGTATAGCACGTTATTGGAGCCAATCATAAATGTACCAGTAGAACATGTACTATGCACAAAAATAGAATTCAACGTACAGATTTTTCTCCAGCACAAACTTTCAAAATGAAAATTTATTGCTGCCTTTTTCTTTTAGTCATGGGTTCACTCATTCACAGTTGGTCTGGCTGGCTCCAAGCAGATGGGAAAGCAGCGAAATGTGCCAACTGTGCCTGAGACTTCAGACCCTGGGTGATTCATCAGACACGGGGTGGGGGTGGGGGGTCACAGATTTGATTTTGTTTGTTGTGCTCCACAGATGGAGTTTGATGATCCCCTGTCTGCACAGGAGCAGATGTACATACTGTATGAAATCAAAATGGAGTGCTACCGGAACCTTTCCAACATTGACCCAGGGACCACAGGTACAAAAGAGCTGCACGGAGAGTAATCCGCCTCTTTAAAGTGCACTTAGTGCTGCACGCTGGGACCAATGTTCAAATCAGTGACACTTCAATTTAAATTTAAATGAATTTTCTTTACACAAAGTGCTGCAGAATGGTATCCAGATTGGTGTTGGAAACTTGTTTGTATAGCCAAAATGCACAAGGTCCTTTAATTTCCAGCTATGATTTGATGTCTAACTCATTTTTGAAAACTGAAATAGATCAACAGGTTAAAATTGGAGAATATCTTGCTTCATGAAAAGATATTCACAGCACAGTTTCTTAATTGATTGCTGGATTTATGTGTTGTACGAGTTTACAATTTCAGCCCACTGACAGAGAAATGTAAACATTAAAACAACATCAGACACAATCCACAACATTTTAAAAACAGTTCCAAAAATGAAGACGCCTGCAGAATTGAATGTGAAGGGTTTATATATATGTATATATATATATATACATATATATAGACAAGCCCTGGACTTCTTTGTCATGCTAGAGCGGCATGGTGCTTTTCAACACGAGGGATTAATGTTGCCTTTCTAACCCCAGACCCCAATAAGCTAAGTGTTGATTGAACCAAGGGAAATAGAGTGTAGTTCAATATGGACCGTCCTCTTTGCCGTGTTATGTTCATTTACAAGGTTAACAATGTTTATAGGTGCCAGACAGATTTATTTTTGGAACATTGGTGCTAAAAATTACTCTTCGATGGTAAAGCTGGCAAACTATTGTCCGGAATAAGTTTTCTTTGCAGGTTTCCTCACATTCTGCACTGTAACATGTGGTACAAATGTTTCCGTAATGCAGGACAAAGCACGAACCTACGGTTGTCTTTTTTTCTTTTCTGCATGTTTTTCCAGATAAAATGTGGCATTCATGCCTTCCCACAGTGCATGCAGACAAAGTGGCTCCTTGACCTTTCCTCGCTTTTATGCAAAAGCTGTTAGAGCAACAACTTGTGGAAGTGAAAAGTTAAGCCTGCAGCTGGCTGTTTATGAGCTGCTGACTTGGAAGTGGATACATTGTGTTATTAAAGAGTATAAACGATGGCTCCTGTGTTAATCCCATTTACTTTATGAGGATTTGTGCTGATATGTGGACATGTGTAAGGTTAAGTTAACAGATAGTTAACTGAATCACAATCCACAGGGAACAATATAGTAAAGTGACAAATGCGTAACACATGATTTATTTTCCCATCACTGAGCGTAATCTAAGATTGTGCAGAAGCAAGATGGGATCCACTGATGGCCTGTTAACAGCCGAGAGCTGCCTTCGTCCCGCAGCATAAAGTCTGAGTGCCTCTGGGATGTTGAGATAAATGTGTGCAATTACATGCATATCACAGCAGCCAGCAGGAGCAGCGACATCGAAGATCAGATAGGATGTGACAATGAACGGACAACCAGCTTCATCAGAGGTCGAGAGATCCACCACAGGTGTAGAATCAAACATCAGTGCCAGTGTCAACTTTGGCTTTTTTCCACATCAAACTGAGCACACACATGCCATCCAGAATGAGAATACATTGTATACAATATATTATATAATAATATTTTAACTCCTATTCAAATTTAAAACACTAACCAGGTATCGGTAACAAACGTGCTGAATCCCTCTCCTTCTCGCTGCAGATGAGGCGTGCCCCCCAGACTGGGATGGACTTATCTGTTGGCCTCAGGGCTTACCTGGCCGGGTGACCAAGGTTCCCTGTCCAGCTTACATCTATGACTTCAATCACAGAGGTTAACTGTTTTCTATACCAGCTTTCACAGACACGCCATCGCAAATGCTCTGAAGAAAATAGTGAGGAACCTAAATTGCAGGCTCAAAATTAGACCATCTTGGCTGTTGACACATAGTAATACAGATGTTTTTTTAAGTGCATCTTATTGAAAGACTTCGGAAAAATGTCGACATGTTTTCAGTGAAAAGGAGCTTTAAATGCAGGACGAGGAGCGTGTTACATGTCTTGCCTAACAGGTGTAGCGAAAAGAGTTGTAGGAGAAGACAACCAGGCTCTGCTTGCATAAAGCAGTTTAATCCTAACAAGAGGCATAATTACACAAAAGGGATCACAATCACTTGCATATGATTTAAACAAGTGCACAGGAAGATTTTGTCCTTGATAAGATCGATAATTTACAGGGAAAAAAAAAAAGTACATTGTGTGAATATAATTTTATATATGAGGTCCTGATTCCTTCAAGCGCTCATAAAGTAAACTTCACAGGCCAACTTAAGCTTGCTGCTCCCAGACACGCATTTCAAGCCCCTTTTATAATGCTGATAATACGTTTTAAAAAATCACCTTTCTCAGATGTTTTCCCTTTTCCAGACTGTTATACATGAAACAATGATCAATACAAGTTGACTTTTTCTTTTGCAGAAAAACATTTTATTTTTGTGTTAAAATGAATATCAGTGATATGCAGGGTGAAATGAGTGTTTTCACCCCTTTTAAATTGACTGCCCTAATTCAACTGAACGACAAATAATTCATGCAAACACTGTCAAGATTATTGAAATGGAGGTTACACAGTGCAGTTGATGTCCTTGGTGCTGTAATTGCAGTCAAAGGTGTGCCAAATGACCTTAAAGCGGCAGATATCTATGCAAGTTTCTTTCTTCTCATATATCTTAAATTCTTGTGATGGAGCCCAAATTATATTGACCATGAATAGTTTGTGTAGGCATCACTTGTTGTACATTTTCATTTCAAACATGCTGCATATGCTGGAAATCACCTGAAAGATTAAAACATTTTTTTTTTTTATTTATTCACTTCAGGCATGTGACATTTTGTACAAATACAGAAATATCCCTATATGCATACACACACGTATTCAAAAAATATATCAACAATTTGATGATAATAAATAATTAAATTATATCTTATGAATATATTTATTGAAAATATGTGATTCCATGATAAAGTATACCTACACACACACACAGACACACACACGTCGCATATCTGATTGACATGCCTGAAAAGGTGCAGGAAAAAGAAAACTTATCAAATCGTACCCCTTCTTCAAAATTTTATAATTATCTTTCTGTATTCAGGAGAGTTAGTATTATATATGTAATATAACAGTGAGAATGTTATCTAATGTAGAAGACTTATGTAGACACTCATACAATATACACACATATGTATATGTATATATATATATATATATATATATATATATATATATATATATATATATATATATATATATATATATATATGTGTGTGTGTATATATATATATATATATATATTTTTTTTTTTTTTTTTTTTTTTTTTTTTTTCACAGGACATGCCTACAGGAAGTGTGACGTGAACGGTTCCTGGGTGTTTGTGGAGAACTGGAACAAAACGTGGGCCAACTACACGGAGTGTGTGAGCTTCCTGCAGCCCTTAGGCAACGAGGAAGGAAGAGTGAGTATCTACTTCACAACGAATCTGCCTCAAATGTCATTCTGACTCAGATTCAAACATAGATTGACAGCATTACTCCATACTTCCGAGTGGTTGTTGGCTGTAAAACATCACGGCGACTGTCCGAAAAGTGTAAGGCGGAATCTGTTCTATAGCATGTGTGGAATCCGAGAAGAACATGCATTGCATTTTTTTGTATTTCAAAGGTTTTCTTCATGATGTATGTGCTAATGAACATGGGACACCATGATCGATCACTACAGAATTGCGATGGCAACTTAAGGAAATACAAAGCAGCAACACAGAGCAGATTCTCTGAGAACACAGTTAATATTTATCTTTTGCCAAATACACTCCTCACTTGTGTGTTTGTAGAGAATTGTAAAAAAAAAACCCCAACAACTGTGATTGTTAAAATTACAGTGAGAAATCGACTCAAGCAGGAAGTGTGACGTGAACGGTTCCTGGGTGAATTGTAAAAAAAACCCAACAACTGTGATTGTTAAAATCATAGTGAGAAATCGACTCAAGCAGGCAAATTTCAATTATTCATATATTTATAAATGTGACTGAAGGACTCATGAACCTCATCCCACATCACTGCCAAGCTACTTTTCTTGAATGATTGACGTTTGTTAAATTGTCAATATATCTCGTTTTCCTTCAATTTATTCATATAATAAACAGAACTCCCCACTGCTTTGCGTCGGCTCCATTTCTTCCATCACATTTATTTCAAGCCTGCCAACATGTTTGTGATGGACACTCTGACACGATCTGCTGATCCAACAAGTGTCCTCTGGGGTTGACATAAGACTGCTGTAGGCTCTTCCGTCCTCTCCACTCTGGAGAAGGTCTCAAATAAATATGCTTTATGAGGGTCATCTTAGCAGATAGAGTTAGGTCCCGGACTGTGAAGATGTGGGATTGGCATAGAATTTCATCTCAACAGCTCTCTTTAGTTCGATTGACTCCAATCTTATCACACACTCTTCACTGCATCCTTCCACACTTTGACCCTGTGATTCAAAACGGCTAAATCCTGACTCATCAGTGAACAAAACATTTCTCCACATGATCATATTCCAACGAACATTTTGAAGGGCAGTCACAGCAGGACTATGTCAGTTTGGATTTGTAGTATTGCTTCGACCTCGTCCTGATTCTTGGATTCTTACAGCGTCTCAAAACAAGAATCAGTAGTAACAAACAGCATAGAAATGCTTTTTTCTGCATTTACTGCCGCTAATTAAATGAATGCACAATGTCACATCGGAAATGGATGCAGGTATGCTTTCCATTGATGTGCGATTTATAACCAAGGAGCTTTGATAAAACTCAGATTTGTTGCTTGTGTGCATAGATTAGAACTGAATTCCTGTTGGATAAAAGACAGGAATTGAATCAAAACTTCAAGGTTCAACTCGTTCATTTTAGAAGCTCATGTGAATATCAGCTCTGTGTAAAATTAAAATATCTTGGAGAGTGCTAAAGTCGTCTTTTTAACCAGTGACCCCCGATTTCAGCTGGAAAAACACCTCTTTTCTGTTTTGTACTTTGTGTGTCAGAGATAAATGACTTATAGCTCTCCTGTCTTTCTTTTGGTTTTTCAGTGAAACCTTTTAAAAAAATCGGCAGTCAGAGTTTTTTTTTTTATAGTTTTCTCAGCTATTTCCTGTTTTACTCGGAGTCATGTTCGAGTGCGTTTCATGAGAGTTTCTGAGTGCACTGAATCACACCACATTTGTCCCCTTGTGTTCACAGCAGGACTTCTTTGAGCGGCTCTCGGTCATGTACACCGTCGGCTACGCTGTTTCCTTCAGCTCGCTGCTCGTGGCCATCCTCATCATCGGATACTTTAGGTGAGAGTAGACTTTGTTCTTGCTTAAATGTTGTTGGGTTTTTTTTGTGTGTGTGTATGTCTTGGGAAACTGCAGGGTAAATCACAACATTCGATCAGCCAATGATCACAAAAACACCCAGAAGTGGAAAAGCAGCAGGAGGTTGTTTCCTCCTGTGTGCATATTCACTTCGTCTGTTGAAAAATTATCAACTCCAGGTACTCCAGCGTTCAATGATGTGCACTCCACTGGCAGCTTTAGAAACTAGCAATCACACGCAGTAATATTCCTCAGAACGTCTAATTGTGTCCTTGCTGTGCTTCTATCCATGTTAAGTGGAGGGTTGCGTTTACAACTTGACAATGGGTTTGTCTTGTGAAATAGGCTCCCAGAAGATAATCTCTTAGTTTCAGATGGTGGTGTGATGGTGAACATCATTGTAGCACACAGCTGGGAGCATAATTACAAAAAAAATTTAAAAATCTGAATTTAGAAAGAAGCAATACAAAACACAAAAGGTATTTGTGAACACCTATCATTAAGCCTTTTCAAATGAATTACAACAAAACAAAGAGGAACAAAGATCTCGAGATTCATCACAGTTTCATTTTACAAATTTTTTCCTGTTTGGATTCAACAATTTTTGTAGCACTTCTCAAGGACAAAATTCCTATCACCAGTGCTCAAAGCCACTGAAAACAGCTCTCACGGTGGGAACTTTCAAAAATATTCAGTTGCTGTGGAAATGAGGGAAACCGACTGTGTATTAAATAGTTCTACACATGCATGGTAGTTGGACCATAACAACAATGGCTGCCTCCAGAGTATCATGACTCTGTCCAGATGCTCCTGGGACTTGGTAGTTTTACAGTTGAGAGTCACCTGAAATAGCAATCCAACTTCACTTTCTGTCTATATGAATGTCCATGTACTCCCATTGTTAATGTTTATAACATGTTGTTCTCTGTGCACGTGTGTGCGTGGTTTCATCACACAAACAATATACAGCTGCCACTAGTGGCCCTCCATGAAAACGACATCATTTTGACCATTTCTGTCATTTCCTTATGAATAGATATTTTCAAAACAGTGAAATGTAAATGGTGAACCTTTTATAAAGCGAAAACCCAAAACTGATGCATTTTCACTTGAAACAATGTCATGTACATGTCCTGAGTGTGCGCGGTGAAATCTAACATGATTGTTTCCTCACAGTCCTAAATCCTGCTCCTTTGATCGTTACCAACAAACCCAGCTGTTAGTTAACTAAAACCTCTTGTTGTATTTCATGTGTCTCGTAATGATGAATCCAATGGTCATCGTTCTGCTCAGCCAATATGTAAGACAGGCATTACACACGCAGGAAAAAACAAAACTGCCAAAATGTTATTCCATGCTCATCCAATTTGATTTGTCATACTTGAACCTCCTCAAACTGGTTCAGGGCCAGCCAGAGAGCCGCTGTGCTCAGGTGAATCTGCAAGCTGTGCTCATCATGAAGCAACGCTATCACATAATTAACCCCAGACGGAGTAGATGAGGTGGTGCATTGCAGCCTTCCGGCATTATAAGGCATGTTTCCATGGAGCTGATACCGTGGATGTAGTGATTTTAGATTTTAAGTGGATAAAGAAGGTTTAAGCATCCTTAATGGTGACTGACATTTGTGTGATGGCTACATACGCAACAATGGCCGAAAGTGTCAGAATTTCCTGAAGTGATGTGAAATACTACTTATTTTAACTCACGTGACTCCAATTGATTTTTTTTTATGTATTTGGCAAGAACCAAAAGAACAACAGAAACAAATACTGAGTCCAAAGTTACAGTTTACTTTGGACTCTGTGTTTAATAGATGTTTATATCCAGCAGTGCAGTAACAGACCCTAACTAATAAGCTATATTGATAGAGATGGGGGAAGGTTCATACAGTGCTTATCAAACTGATCATGAGGATTTAAGACTGTTTTATTGAGAGAGTTGCTGTAAAAATAAACCGAAAAAGGATCCATGAGTGTCATATAATTTGAGCACAATAATGACTTTCAATCCAATAGGCGTATTATTACATTAACATCAGATAATTAGAAAAAAAGCCTTCAGCAATGTATACAATGCTCTACCCAGAAGCCACAGAAAAATTCAGCCATTGCTTTTTTTTTTTTCTCACAAAAGGTGACTCAGGTGGTTTTCTTTGTATAAAAGGGTGACGTCAATCAAAGCACACTTTACAGGTAAACAATCAAGCACTATTTGTGTCTCAAATGTGTCTAGTGAAATAAAAGCTTTGATGTGGATAGAAGTGTCGCCACTTTTCATGTACATCCCCAAGGAAACCATCATTTTAAGCCATCCGTGGCATTGGAATAACCACCGGTGAGGTTCTGATCCCCAGGATAATTATGGTGCATTAAAGCAGCTGTAGTGAATCTATCCAGATTTTAAACACCCTTTGAGTATCCTTGGCCACCTTGAACTCCTGTAATACAATAGCCAACTTGACCATAATCACTCTGCTTTCAGTGTAGAGCCAGAAACTGAATGGTAGGAGCCGGACAGATAGGAATAATGAGAAATTAAAAAAAGCTAAAACAAAACTGAAAACAGAAAACATCGGTTACAGATGAGATCCAAGGTGTGAGTCGACTAGGTCTAGAGGGGTTGATGTGGAAATAAGTGAAGATTAGTTAAAATCCTCAACTATTGCATTTCTTCTTAAGATTTCTTCATCCATCCATCCATCCATCCATCTGGATCTTGGGGTTTGGAGCCAATCCAAGCAGAGTAGGTATGCAGAGTACACCCCGACCACCAGCAGAACAAGATGACTGGACTCTACTTCCATTCACAGCTGCACCCAAGCACCTTCACCACCATGTAATTTGCCCAGAATGAACGTGCATGTTGCTGGTTAAATATTCATGTACAGAGACATCACTGTTTTGTAGGTGAAGGACTGAAGTTGCCTCCAGTCGTGACAACATCTGGTGGAACATATATGACCCTCATTAACGCTTGCTGTCTTGCAGGACAGTGTCACTCTACAGCTATGTCACAATCTGAGATCAATACCTGAGGTTAGCCTACACCAGTGATGCTAGAAATCCACTCTTCTCCATATTCGCACCCTCTCTGTTTCAACACACCCGCATCTGATAAATATCTAACACCACCAAGAGCGCCTATGATAGCCTAATGAGGAGTCTCTCATTGCAGTCAGGTTTGTGGTTGAAGACTTTTGACCCTTCATCACGCGGCTCACCATAAACATCTTTATCACAGTCAATATTATGTCACTGGTGCCATGGAGGTCAGTAAGTGCAGAGACTGAAAACCAAACTGTCACCAGATTTGACTCGAGTATGAACACGTTGTCAATGGGCTGCCCATGTGAGTGACAGAAATGGAAGGTTGAGTGAACAACATGTAACACAACGATTGTGGACGTGTCAGGACGGTGTCATGCTGATAGAAGCTGCTTATTAAACTTCCGAGTGCATAGGGTTGAACATTTCAAGGAACCATCCAGATATTAATTATTTTAAATATTGAAGTCTTATATTTGGCATCTGTTTAACTGAAGACAAAGCTGCTCACAAATCTCTGATTAAGATTTTACCCTAACCCTTAACCTCCCACAGTTCTCATGTGGGTTTCTGTTGTTTTCCTCCACTGATACTGTAAACAGTTTACATTACACAGCACGAGGCTTAATTTACACTGCAGCAGTGCATTAACCTTTGCAAACCACAATCAACCATTTTAACATGACCGTGCTGAGCTAAGTGATATCCACGTGACGTAAAGCAATATAGTGAGATCAGTAAAAACAGGGTATTGTGGGAAAATGCTCCCACTCTGCTTTAATATTTAGGTCAGCATAAATACAGCTGCCTCTCTTTTAGCTCACTAATTAATTGATTCATGGAAGCCAATAAATGAATAATAGAAATTCATCTTCAACCAGCTTTGCAACCTTTCAGGAAATTACTTTCATCATCTTCAACCCCGGAAGAGATGACGAAATCATACATAATCATCTGTACTTGTGAGAATAGAATAATACGGCTGTATATGCATTTACACACCACTACTGACAACTCCAAAACATTTCACAACATTCATGAAGACCTGAGAGCCGAGAGAGAGTATGGAAGTGCTGTGCTGGCTTATATACTTATATGGCTTATCCTAAAGCATGCAGTTGTGAATGCGTGTCGCTGCTGGAGCCTCATACCGACCGTGACGGGGTTACAGTCTTACCATTGTGGAAAAACTTAAAGCACATCTGGTTGTTGAAGTGCTCGATAAGCCAATTATTTTGCAGGACGGGCTTGTGCTGCGTCAACACTTCATTTGTGTGCCAGAAGTGGGCAGATTTATTCATCTGCTCATCAGCTCATCTTCCTGAAGGGGGAAAAGGTGGACATGCAATATGCTGTACAAAACTGGAGAACAAAGCTCATCCAGCAGACAGGAGAACATTTGGATGGTGCTGACAGGTCATGTGAAAAGAACTACACCCCCCCCCCCCAAAAAAAAAAAAAAGAATTTCTACTGAGCATTGGCCGGGACAAGCCTAGGATTTGCTCCCTGCTATGAAAAGGTTTTCAGTTGATGACAACCAGAGATGCCAATTTAAGTCTTTGTGCCTCCAGCTTCTGTTTTTGCAGTTTACTGCATTTTTAGTTTAACTGTTGCTCCCTATATTTACACTGAAACCCAAATATCTGTACATACTGTGTACTGACTGTGACTTGTTACTTCTTTCAAAAACTTCATTGGGAAAATTCAGAGTGACAGTGAAAGGAACAGAGCAGCTGATGGTAAAAATAATTCATTATGAAGCTGCAGGAGGTGACAAGCTTAAAATCCCCATCCCCACCCCCCTTGTGCTTTTTGGTCATAATTTGCCCCATTTTACTAATGCGATTTTTTTTAAAGCCCTTTTCCGCCAAGAGATAAGAGTCCTTTCCAAAAGTCTGTTGTGCAAAGAAAAGAAAAATCCCATGAAATGTTTATTTTGCTGTAATTTGGTGAAAGCTTCAGGGAGCCACAACAGGAGGGTTAAAGAGCCACATGTGGCTCCAGAGCTGCAGGTTGCCGACCCAAAGTCTTTTTTAAAGAGAGTCTTTGTCTGCTAAAACGTGGATATTAGTGTTGGCCCTCACTTGAAACTTGCATAAAAATCTGGAGTTTAAAAGTGGCTTAGTTCCAGTTCGTGTGATCAAAGGGCTATCGTCACAATTGACCGTTCCAGCGGCCAATCAACATGCACCTAACATCCCTACCAGTCAAAATCTTGCATATACTCTCAACTTGCGGTATCAAAAATGAGCTCTATGTTCAATTTTCTTTCCCTAAGGAATTTCAAGAATTGATTTAATAACAATTTAATGGAGACTGGATATTTGAGAATACCAGGTGAAGACTCCTTTGAGTGATAACACTTCACAATAATAAATTCATCACCAATAACTACAGTTTTCCCAACAGGCGCCTTCACTGCACCAGAAACTACATCCACATGCACCTGTTTGTCTCCTTCATGTTGCGGGCCGTCAGCATCTTTGTGAAGGACAAAGTTGTCCACTCCAGCGCTGGATTACAGGACCTGGATTCTGCCCTGCTGGACAACCTGAAAACCATCAGCATAGCATCACTGGACAAGTCTCAGTATGTAAGTACCAGGTTTTCTCCTGTGATTATCTTCTGTAAGTTTTAATTTCAGATTGAAATTTAAGTAGAAATCATGAAATGTGGTTTCAAACAGTTCTCAAAGCCTCAAGGCTGTAAACTATGTTTGCCAGGTTGATGCTTCTTTCTGGAAAAGGAGGATCAAATGTTTGACAGCATGGATGAAGATAGAATATTTTAGTTGCACTCATACAGAACAGCTTGTTAAAAAAAAAAAACCCATTCACATACTCAATAATAATGACGGTTGCACATCATTGAAGATACTTGGAAAAACGTTACATCTTATGAACACAGATGATTTGAAAACTTGAAAAGTTGATTGATAATTTAGCTGAATATTGTAACTGATGTATGAACCTGTCAAACTACCAAACATAGATCCTTCTTTATATATGTTAACAAACAAAACAAGAACATAAGAATAATGCAAATTGTCTTTCGGGATAGTAATAACTGCAACATGAGAACAAATACTGTTTTCTTCTCTGGATGTGACAGTCGGACATAATTTGCTGTTCACGTTCTGACATGCTCATAAATTCACATTTAGCTGGTGGCTCAGCTGTATATGATGTCTTGTTTCCAAGGACAGTACTTTTTTTACAGAGGAAAAATAAAACAACTATTCAACATGAACCTCTTGAAGCTTCCATTTATCTCTTGATGAAACCAAAAAGAAGACGCTGACATCTTAACGTGTCACACTCCTAATGTGCCTGTTGTAATTGAATCCTTTCCCCACAGTCTCTCTCTCTCTTACAGGGTTTTGTTGTTCTCAGTCAAAGCCCTGTGAGGTTTTTTATTCTCAGTATGCTGGTTTTTCCACATTCTACAGTGTTTTTATAGGCTTTGCACTGAATAAATGTCTTAGTTTTTTCTTTACCGGTGTATAAATGTCTCTTGTCTATTTCAATGAATATTACGCTGATTATCAGTAGCACAAATAACTGCAATATTTGTAATTTCAGTGAAGCTGGTTGATTTATCTTGCAGCACTTGCAGACAGTGCACATATTATTTTTATTTAAAAAAATATATCTATTTTAAATGTAATCCAAATGCTGATGGTAGAACAGAAGGCAATCTTTAAAGGATATAAATGAGTACAAAACACAGCACTCTAATATTAATCAAAATGGCAACTAAAACTACCAAGGAAAATACTACAATACCCCTTTGAATAAATCATTTTTGCACAAAAACCATTGTGAGACATAAAAGGGCAAAACCAAGTCTTGAAATAGTAACTCCAGAATAATGGACAACAGCAAGATATAAGACACAAACAAACAAAGCAAAACACCAAATGCAATTCTCCCACACATATGATTGACATTCATTCAGGTTGTGTGATATTATTATATAATTCACCATGTATGATACTTAGCAATTCAACAAAGCTTTGGGAAACAGATGACATTCAAACCATCAATTTGAATATTTAATATGAGTTAATTCATGTCCTGCTCACTTTAAATGCACTTGATATTTTTGCACTACACAATTTGTTTTTTGCAACTGATGTATACTTTTATATTTCAAAAGTGATTCTTGCTTAAAATCATACTACAGCTGCTTCATCTCACATCAAATGCTTTCTGTGTGAGATGGATGTGAATCGCAGCAAGCCAACTCAGTGCCCACATTTTTTTCCTTGTTTGTTTTAGGCATGTTGTTCTAATGTGTGCATAACGTGACCCGACATTGTCTCTAAAATAACAACCTTTGCTGAACGTTGTTGTTGTTGTTTGAATTGCAGCCCATTCAGCATTCATGATTATTTCACAAATGCACAAATGGACCACGCATTGGGCACATATGCAGCGGCGCAATCATCACAGACACAGTCCAGTAAATAAAATACGAGATAATCCTTCTCCTCTTTGTATTTATAGACATCACATCCTTGATTCTCAAGAATCTACCCTGCCTTTTTTCTTTCCTTCAACTCTTTTTCTTTTGATGTACTTAGTGAAATTTCTGCTAAATAATCATTTTCTCTTTTGATGAAGTGTGGCTTGAGAACCTGATGCTCTGTCATTGTGCTCCAGATCACAGATGTCAAACTCATTGTAGTCCAGGCGCCACACACATTCCAGCCTTTATTTCATCTTTAATGGACCAGCAGAAAGAAAATCTAAGAACCTGTGATAATTCAAAAGAAAACACAGTTCCTTACAATTTTGGTGTAAATAAATGAGTATGTGCTAAAACATTTTTTTCCTCTTTATCCAGAAAAAAACCCAAACAATCCCTTGACCTCCAACAGCTCCTATCAATAGGGTGGATTAAATGCAGCATTATGATTATCCTTGATTAATAAAATGTATATTAAAAATAACAAGAGTCCACACATCTGTGTGACTCAAGAAGACATTTTATACAGAGTTGTAATATTTTTTAAACCTTTTTCAGTCATTAGATTATCCACCAGCTTTGTATCTGTTAGCAGCACATAATCCTGTCAGTACTTGTTTCTTCTGTATCACACAGTAAAATGTGGAGCTTGGATCAAATTTAGGGTGAAGGTATCATTTCAAATGAAAAGTACATCCTTCTTGCATTTTGAAAAGCTTTGATATGCATTTTGACAAATGATGAAGTCCGATTGTTATTACAAGTGAGCCTCAGCAATAAAACTGCCAAGTCCAAGAACAACAGGGACTGGGAGTTGTGACACGCTGGAGGCAGACATTGTTGTTATAGCTATCTACATGTAAATAACTATTTACTGTGGCCATGATGCACATGCACAGCAGCACGCAAACCACAAAGAGCATTTTTGTTTGTTTGAGTAAGGAGACAAGCTTGTGACCAGAATTTTGCTAGTTCTTATATTAAACAGATGTTGAGGTTTGAAGGAGTAGTTTGACAGTTATCCTGTTAGACATGCTGCTCTCACTTGTAATAATCCACAAGTGTTTCTTTGTATATATTGTATTGTGCAGTTGTTAGCGAGTGAAATGGATAACGGTGCTTAGATCTGAAACCAACGACAAGGGTTAGTTGGTGTTTGTTTTTTCAGCAAAACATGTGAGTTATGGTCTCTTCCATTTCTATTTTGTTATGTGCAGTGCAATCAAATAGTTTCCTGAGTCAATTTTCTCTGTCTCATCTTGAATTTAGGTGCAAAATAAATAGAATGAACAGCTTTAAGGCAACAGGTTTGGAGAAAGTTTCTTTGTCATTATTTTTCTTTTTATAGAATGCCTCCAATTCCATCCAAATGATTAAAGGAATGAGCTGAGAGATTAAAGTTAGAAAAATGCCCGTGGATGAATAATGAATTATTTATTAGCTTGTTATCTGTAAAGCCGCATGAGGAGAGGGATTGTTTATTCCTCAAATCCTCAAGAAGTTTGGTCTGCAAAAATAACTCAACATATACTTTAAAAAAATTCTGTAATTGCAAATGATTACACCTTTGTGATGCAGAGTGTCAGTCTGTGTGCTCCGAGTGCTCTTGTGTGATTCCCTTGTACATGAGGAAGTGCGACAGTGTACTCAAGTGAAGAGGAGCCTTAAAAAGAAATCCGGATTAACAAGCGTGTGTAATTAAATGTGTGATTTGGCAACCATCACTGGATGGAAAGCTGCTGATGAACAATCACTGCCACCCCATTACGACGAAAACAAAAACCTACATTTAAACAGCTGAGCACCAATAATCCCAAAATTAGATAGTAAATGTACTTTGCGTTTCTTACATAAACAGTATGTTCTCGGGGCGACTGTAACATTGTGAGGTCGCATAAAGACAGTATGATATTGAATCACCACGTGGGGTGTGGAGGATATTTGGAGCTTCTGTGTGATAATCAACACATTTCTGTAAAAATATACAGATCTGATTAAAATCTTACAGAAATCTTATGATATACATACACAAAAACATTCATGAAGTCCACTGAATGTATTTTTATCAGTCATATCGAAAATTAATATTACAATTGGAGCCATAAGGCAGGATTTATAATGAAGTCTGTAGTGATTAAAATGATAGCAAAGTTTACATGTAGTCACTGTCATATAATACATATAGTTTAACACATTCAATGATGCAGGGGAGGATATTTCTATATCTTGTTTACTTTGTGTTTTTTCTTTTAACTGTGTGCTGCTATGGTCTTTTGCCACCATTGAACTGCACTGCTACTGAGATTTCTATTTGCTTGAGTGATTTTTCTTTTTCGGAAACAGATCAATGGAGTTCTATCTAATATCATCTCTAATCGTTAGGGTGTGTGGGTCGGTTGGCATGATAGGCTTACACATTCTGTCCAAAACAGTGAACTGAACTTTTTAATGTTGAATATGAAAGTCTACATGTATTGAAGCAGAAAATATGACATATTTTTTCTGAATATATAGTCATTTTCATGCGTTTTTTTACTTGTAATCCTATATGTCACTGCAGATCTGATAGCACCAGTAGACCCCAAAATACATCCACTGATAAAAACTCACTCACCCAGCTGGGAGCTTCATTATCTTTAAAAGAGGTGAAAAAGGTACAGCATTGCTTTGAGCCGGCTGTTATCTGGAATCATGAGTCTATTTCACACAGTTTGTTCTCTAGCTTTCATTGACCTTTAATCCGTGGTGACACAAAACAGCCTGGTCTGTGTGTGCCACCTCTTTTGTGTTCCTGTGTTGGATATTTGCAGATCGTAACACCAGTGGGGGTGGAGACATAGTACTAGTGGAAACACACATGGTGTCAACACCTTTATTAGTCTTTTCCTGGAAATTTAACTTTACAATAACTCCTACTTGCCTAATCCTAAAATTATGCTAAAACATTTAAACATAAGTTGTAGTACTGACAATGTTGGTGAAACATGACCCATGTGATTATGCGCCTAATAAATTCTGTTGACGAAGGCTGTATGAAGCACAAACAATAAGACGGAGTATTTGAACTTCAGAGAGTCACAGATTAACATACTTTGGCCCTTCACTCTCAGATTTCAACAGAACATCGATAGGTGAAGCATGAGCAGTCAATGATACCGTCTCTAACCCAAAACCCAACTTTTACTTGATGTACTGTCATTTCATCTCTAAAACTGCATCTTAATCCCCATCCGAGTGTGACATTACACACACATCACAGCTCAACTTGGCTCACATCCCCATTTCATAAAGGTGATATCTGTTATAAATCCCACACTGGGATGTCAAAGCTCAGTTCTGTGTGAATTGCTTGGTGCTGAAATGGGAGACGGAAGCTTGTTATGTTGCAGTTCAGGAACATATGATCGAGTTTTCTCTGTTGTTTGGGTTTTTGTTTGCCCTTCTCACATCACTATCTGCTTCACATATCATTTAATACTTCAGTGTGTTTGTGATTATCAGAAAAAAAAAAGCTTTGATCGAAAGTGTGAAGCCACTGTTCATGTACACTAAATTGTAATATCTTACCGATTTTCATATTTAGTCTCTTTATGGTGTTTTTCTCCCTACAATTCATGCACAGATGCACATAATAGGTTGCTGTAAATTACACTAACATTATTTACTTTCTTATATGCGACAAAGATTATTTGTGTGAGGTATTGGAAGGATCACCTGCATGTACCGGCATGTTTGTGAGTCGCAAAGCAATCGAGCGTTGGAGGAAACAATAAAAATGTAAATGTTTTGTCATCAGATTGGCTGCAAAGTGACAGTGCTGCTCTTCATCTATTTCCTGGCCACCAACTACTACTGGATCCTAGTCGAGGGGCTCTACCTCCACTGTCTTATCTTCATGGCCTTTCGCTCTGATTCCAAATACCTCTGGGGCTTCACGCTCATCGGATGGGGTAGGCTTGAGAAACACCTTCTTTTCCAAATACTGATGCTTCAGCCTAAAAGGCAGTATTTAAAGCTTTTCAAAACAGGCTTGCAATGTGATGATTGTACAACAATAGAGTACATATATATACAAGTATATAATTTACCCGTCATCACTGGTATTGTGTGGTTATAATATATGTACAGGAGAAAAAGAGGGCTTCTTTTATATATTTTGCTATTTGTGAGTTGGCTATATCTTGTCTTCAAGAACATTCTAGTAAAGTTTAGTTAATTACATTTAGACTTTTAGATAAAAAGCTTTTGTCCGCGTGCAAAATGTTTTGTTCCACTCTTTGAAGTGTCATATTAGAAGCTTCATGAGGTGGAGAACAAGCTGCAGGTATTTGTGTGTGTGTGTGTGTGTGTGTGTGTGTGTGTGTGTGTGTGTGTGTGTGTGTGTGTGTGTGTGTGTGTGTGTGTGTGTGTGTGTGTGTGTGTGTGTGTGTGTGTGAATATTACTTCTGAACACTGAATTGTAATTACTTCTGTGAAAATATGCCATCATACATCATAAAACCTTCAAAAAGTCAAACAAAACAAAATTCAATATTCAAAACAACATTCTTTTTACAGACAAAAGTCCTGCAAGGAAATTAACAAAATGTATCTGAAAAAAACCAATGCTGACTCTTGTGTAAACAGAAAAATAATCCAGAGTTTTCAAAGATTTGATGTCTTGGCAGTTCAACCTATTGGCCCTTGGAACTCTCCGTTACCATGGAGTTTAAGCATATGTATAGGATGGACAGAAAAATCAGCCTGTTTGATGATAGACGTCGTGTTGATTGGTAATGCTGAAGCCATGCAGCAGCGTGTACAAAGGATGGACAGGGTAGTACTAATTCCAAGTAAAAGCGAGGATTTTCAATTGAAAAAAAGCCAGGGAAGAAATGGAATCATTTCAGCCATTCATCCTTCCAATAGTATAGCCGCTTCATTGTTAGTAAAGCCATTAAATGGAGCAACCGTCGATGATAAATGCATGATGTTATTATCCACAAGATGTGTGCTTCTCTAGCTCTCCAATTAAATCTATAGATTTTGGTTTACAAGTATTTGTCAAGTGGACAAAAGAGATTATATAGATGTTATCCAATAAAAAAAAAAAAAATTACATAACCCCTTAATTGTGCAGCCTGGACTCTAAGATGGATGGAGAGCATCAGAATCTTTATCTGATCATGTGAATAACATTTTCTGCACGTCACAATCTGATCAGCAGCAGAGCTCCAAGAAGCTCCCAGCTGTACTGTCTTCAAAGTAATTTGCAATGTATAGGGGAATACATCTTGTACAATCATCAGCTCTCATCAAGTTGCCATTGAGTAATCATTGTACTCGACTTAATTGAGATATTTCACATAGTGTTCTCGTGATTGAGATTGTATGCTTTCTTTTTTCTCTCCAGATATACTTTTTTCCAACACTCTGAGAAGTTTGGTAACGTCCTCCACCAACACAACAAATGCAATAGTATCACCATATAGTAAACACAAACAAAGGCCAACAGGGAGACAAAACAATTCTCAGCGGATCATTTTCCTATAAACAGGACTTAGGTTTCAGAAATCTTTGGTGTTAATATGGCAATGTTTTGAAAACGATGTCTGTTTACACGTAAACAGCAGAAACTCTGAAAACGATGTTTTAGCGAGTGCCCATCTTCATTTTTGTAATTTATTTTATTATGATTACTATTATCATACTGTATTAATATCCTTGAAAATGTCTTTATGGAATTGATCCATTTGTAGGCAGCCACACAACTCTGAAATGATGAGTACACAAACATTCGTATGGACAGACAACAAAGTTGGATTGTTTTTATGATGACTCAAAACTATAAAACTACCAAGTCCCTGGAGAACATGGGCTGCAAGTCATGATACTCTGCAAACATTGTTTTGGTCCATTAACTTGTTCTATAAAGTTGACTTTTCAGCAGCCCCAAGTGTCATCGCTGTAAACAGACCCCCAAAACCCAATAAATGTTTTCACTTGAAAACATTGTTATGTAAACAGGACCTTAACGGCCAGGAAACCCTCTTTTTGAATCACCCATAGTGTTATTCTGTTTATTATGGGGCGACCGTGGCTCAGGTGGTAGAGTGGTCGTCTTTCGGAGTGAGAGTTCGGAGGTTCGATCCCAGTCTACACTGGTCTATGAGTCGAAGTGTCCTTGGGCAAGACACTGAACCCTAAATTGCTCCCAGTGGTCGACTAGCACCTTGCATGGCAGCTCTGTCCCATTGGTGTGTGAATGTGAGCGTGAATGGGTGAATGACTGATATGTGAAGCGCTTTGGGACTGCACTCAGTGTGGTTAGAAGGCGCTATATAAATCTAGACCATTTACCATTAATCAACTATAGAATGCACACAATGGATTTAGCAATTTAGCAGTCTTTACACAGGCTCTTTCACGGTAACTATACTGTATTTAGAGGATGCATTTTCAGGCTACCACAGAGGAAAGTGACATTTCCTCAAAGAAGTTGTTCTCACCAAACCCCAATCACAGTCTCATCATTTTATTTATGCAGCTGTATTTTCAGAAGGCAAAATATGTCATTTCAATGCATGAGAATTATTTTAAAAAGCCATGTTGGATTCCTGGCTTTGATATTCTTACAGCATGTGTAAACTTTTAAAGTTATTCCTATTCAATGAAAAAACAACAACTTCATGTTCATGTTTGATTATGATTTGTAAACAGTGTTTTTCTTTTTGTTGTTGTCAATGTTACAGAATCAACATAAAGGATTAATTGCTTTTCTCCACTTCTGCATCCCAAATCGTTTGAATCTTTGCTGATGCAATTCCAAATAGAGTATAAAAGCTGATTTCAAAAATTGCCCGTGTTCCAAACTGGGGCTTTTTTAACTACACAGTTGATTGTTGTGTGCTGTGAAGTAAGCAATCATAAAAGTCAGTTCAATTCAAGAAATAGACAGTGCAGTTACTCCTGGGATGTTCTTTGAAAAGCCCCTACAACATTATCCTAAAGGGAGACAAAATGTGCACAGGTAATTTGTGGCAATGTGTTGCAGACACGGGAAAGAAGCAAACCAACAACTAAATGAAGGTGGTTAAGTTCTTAGGGAAATTATGTTTCATGGCCGTTAAATTCTCCTTAAGTGTAGCTTCTCCTCAAATCGTTGTGAAACAACACTATAAGAGTTTGTGAACTTTCCAGGAAAAAGAGAAAGTTTCTGTGCACAGTAAAGAGACAGTGTTGTGCAGTTTCTATACAACCATATCATCTTTACAGAAAAACAAATGAGCGGAGAGAAAGAATGTGCTTTCAAGGAGAATTAAAACATTGGATTATCTGCTTCTCTCGTGGAGGATAAAGCTGGTGTCTTGTGATGCATCAATGTCTTGCTCGTGTGAAACATGTAATATGATTGTGTTCATGTTCTTTTGTGCTGAAGAAGCAAGTCTTTCATGCTGAAATTATACAGACACCGTTTCTGTGTCAGTGATTTAGTTTTCTTATAGTATTGTCTCTTATGGCCAATTTAAACATCGTTAAACAAAGTTAAATAACTACGACAGTGACCTATGTTATGGTCTTACACTCATCATTTGCAGCATTTTATGCCAACTGTCATCTACTATTTATTAAAATTAAACTCATCCTAATACTGAAAAAATACTTTTTTTCTGTATTTACTTGATTCCTGTTAATAAAACTTTGATGAGAATGACTTTATATTGTTAATAGAGGCTACAGAGTTTCACATTTAAACATTTTCGGGTGGTGGTGTGCCTCCAGATTTTTCCAAACAAAAAAGTGTGCCTTGGCTCAAAAAGGTTGAAAAACACTGTTCTAGATCGTTGGGGACACTGTTTCTATAACTTTTTCTACAAATGTACTCATGAGTAATGCAGCCATATGATGAAATCATTTCTTGGACACAAAACATAATCTGAATTTCCCAATTTATCCACAACATGACTGTGATCTCTCTCTCTCTCTCTCTCTCTCTCTCTCTCTCTCCTCCCCCCCCCCCCCTCCCTCCCTCCCTCCCTCCTCTCAGGAGTCCCTGCTGTTTTTGTGGCAGTGTGGGCGATTGTCAGGGCAACGCTAGCTGATGCAAGGTAAGAGAGGAAGTCAATGTTTATTTTCAAGCACTTTATCATTTGACAAGAATTTAACCCCCCCCCCCCCAAAAAAAAAAAAAAGGTTTGAAAACAAGATAAGCTTCAAAATGGACAGGAACACAAAGACAATTAGAGATGGTATAATTAGAGCTCATTAGTGTTGACATTTCAGTCATCAATGAGATCCAATCAAACATGCAAATATGCCAATCCGCCACAAATGTTAGAAAGCTTTTATAGATTAATAGGTTGTAAACAGGAGTGAGACGACGGCTTTGTGGCCACCATAACCAGAGAGACTTGTTGGGCGAAAAAAGGGCATCTGATGAAGGGGAAACATTCTACTACTGGTTCCACATGATGAAGGAAACATACTGCTCCAGGACTGTGTTGAAACTGATGGTTTTATAAATCAGCAGGCAATCGAGAAACTTAAATTGAAAAGAGACAGGCTCCTTCAGGAACAATACAAATTTTAGAGCTACAAACACAGCAGGGGGCTTTCCAAATGAATGCGTGTGCAACACCTAAACAATCATTGGAAACGGGTGAAAAGATCTGGGTTGAGAAATGTGAAATTTAGAATGAATATTGAATGTAGACAAGCTGAAACTTTGGACAGATATTAACAATGCAAACATCCACCCTCTGAACCTCTCTTTTGCTCACACAGACACTCATGCTGATAATGAAGACTTACAGAAGCCAAGTATCAGTCAGCCCTGTATCATCTCTATAATAAGCTGAATAAAAGATTAATCTAGTCTCCACAGCCTCCAATCAGTTCTTCTGTTTTTCATGGATGGCTGACTGTCTGTCACAAATGTTTGGACTCACCACAATGACACTATCAGAACTCCTATTTTACTTACCCAGGACCTAACCCAGTATTCATGACCATAGAAGATGTACTGTTTGGCAAGAACGTTACTTCAATCAGTGATCAAGATGTTTCAAATCGATCTGAATAAAATCCAAAATGTACATTATTATCCTGTATGGAAGTTTTATATTTGCCTTCTGGCATTAGATAAAGTAGATCATCTTTTTCGTTTTTGTCTTTTTTGCACCATTCTGTATTATGGCTGTATGATTGATACAGATTTCATTTGTAGCTCCTGCTTCTTCAATCCTTTTGACTTTTAAACCTTACTGTTGTATGATAGAGCTTTTTTTCTCTTGTTTTTTCTCTTCTTTATTTTCACTCTGATGTTATCACATATATGGTGCCAATTCAATGTTCAGTGTGCTTTCTAAATAACAGCACCTACCCTTTTCCAGGCTCATGTTTTGATCTTTCCTCTGATTTAACCATCTGATCTCTTTTGTATTTATGTCAATTGCAGGTGTTGGGAGTTAAATGCAGGCAACATTAAGTGGATCTACCAGGTTCCAATTTTGACAGCAATAGGGGTAAGATTGTAATCATGAAACTCGGTGTGCTCATTCAGAATTGCATGATTACGTACTTCTGATTCACTGAATGGGAGTGACCCCATGGACATGACCAGTCATCCCTTGTAGAGGAAGGATATCCAAAGATCAGACTTCTTCCTTTAACAAAACTTGAAAGCAGGACTTTTATGGGTCACTTTGTTTAGTGATAGATGAATTGTATGTGTATACTGTGTGAAAAATACACAGAGCTGTCCTTGCCTGCTATATTATGTCTTGGTTAAAGGAGTAGACATGCATTATTTGAATATTCAACAATGCAACTCAAACAAACGTCAACTGATTTAAAAAAAATTCAATACGCATGAGCGAAACCCAACTGTAAATATTCAGAGAGCCGGTCGAATAGACAAGTAGAGCCTTGAAGTTAATAACTGATTGAACCTCTCTTGGCACATCAACAAGCATTAATTAGTTGCCAAGTCACAAAAGCAGACAAACTTTGAGATCACTCTTCCTCACAGAGCGGCTTCAGCTTGATTGTGATATTAAGGAGTGCAGTGTTAAATAATAATCATACTTTTTATTTGAAGATGCCTTTCTTGCCACTCAAGAACACTGTACAAACACGTCTTTACATATATACACATATATAAAGTTAAAGACTGTGTATCTTTACTGGTGGCTCAGTTAAAAAAATGTGTTTATGGACAAAGTTTAGGGTATATCAGCTGAAAAAGCCTGACAATGACATACAACTTTGGTTGAAAGCTCACTTGTACATGGCAGTGTCAGGACTGTACATGGGGTATGCTATACTAAAGGAGTTACTGTGAAAACCAATGTCGCATACTCTCAGCCACAATTTGTCCGTCATCAGAAATTGTGCAAAAAACATCGAATACACCACAAAACTAGAAGGGTGGAAGTGTTGAGTGTTGCACTGAACTAAACAGAAAACCACAGTCATTTTATATAAACACTTCAAAGCAAGTGCTGTAGTTTGACCGATGCCATAGATCAGAAGTGTTGCTGCACTCCGTCATGAACAGTGTCACTGTATATTGACCTCTACTTCGAGAAAATAGACATGGCTTTCCAAGAAGATACAGGGTAAAAATATGTTGGGAGTGTGCACAGTTCTGTAATGTAAGCAAATGTAAGCAAAATTATCTCTCAGATAGAAAACATCCTCAGAGGCAGTTGAATACACATTTTAATGATCATGACAGATATAAAGCAATAGAAAAGGCAAAATGTGTCAAGAAAGATGATTGAAGAGAGAAGTAGTTCCACTTTCTGTTATTTGAAAACGCAAATATGCATGTGTGACATTTAAACCTGAAATTCCATCATAAGGTTTGCAGGGATAATTACATAAATTCCTACTTATTTATCTATGTTCTCCTCAAACTTACTCAATGAGATTGTGTTATGTTGAAATATGCAACAAAATGGTTGTTTGGCTGCTTCTGTGTATATGAAATTCTAATAACATACCTCTATAATAAACACACCTCTTCTTCTCTGTGCACTTTCAGTGCTGCAAAAAACATAAATGAAGGAAACTGGAAAGACTTTTACATCTCGTTGTGTCAGCTATTTTTTTTATCAGACCTGCAAATTAATTACCACAAATGTCACGTTTGTGGATTGAGGTCCTCTGATTGGATCAGTCTGCGCCTGCCTGCTGCTTGAGCTAATCTAGCGGGATAGAGTGTGGTGAATAAAAAACCTCCTGCAGTTACTAATCAGAGAGGACACTGCTTTGTCGGGAATAATGTACTGGGGCTCAAACAGAGCATTGCTTTAAGACCGAGAAAGTGTGACAAGCTACACAGATGTGATGGACTGTGGGTTAAGTTCAACAAGTCCTTAACTTTAAGATACTTTAAGATAAGGGGAAAAGAACTCTTGTGTAATGCAAATTGGTGATTAACTAGCTTGTGACAGCATGGACAGATTAACAATAGCGGTTATCGTAGGAAATATCTTTTTTTGTAAGCCAATTGAATGATTTAATGTTCTCACTCAGCTGCAACTCTACCTGAAGTGAGAACTGGCAGATCTTTTATTACTTGGGCTAATTTTCCAGGTGTCTTTATGTCCTTGAGCAATTATTTTCTTGACATCTTCAATCTTTTTTCCCCATTTCATTTAATACAATCAGTTTCTACTGCTGCATTCTAAAAACTTGCTTTTTTCTCTGCAATGCATCTCGATATATCTACAGGCAAAATACAGTCACGAATCAGCCTCAAGCTTGTGTTGTTTCCGGGACGTTGGAGGAAACTGGAGCACCCAGAGAAAAATGTAAACAAAGACAGCATGCAGACTGTGCACAGACAGGCCTAGACCCAAACTTGAACCGGTATGTTCTTGATGCAAGGGGACCCCATGAATCAGGTGTCAAACATAAGGTCTCTGGGCCAAATCTGGCCCACAAGAGGCTCCAATTGGGTCACAAAACAAATGGTGAAACATTCAAAGATTGATCAAGCATGAATTTTTTTTTAAACACATTTCTTAAAGCTGAGCTGTCCGCATCAACGATCGCTATCTCATTTCTAGCAAACTCGCCTCAAAGCCATGCTGTCAGGGTGAGACTGTAAAAACATGTATAACGAAAAATCTATAGGAGATATTTTCTTGACATTTCACTGTATTTCACACTAGAAGGTTTCATTAAAATTGGATTTATGTGGAGGGAGCAGTATATGTTTGGTTTTGTGAAAATATAGACATTTTCCTCAGGTAGCCTATACTTTGCACCACATTAAAGACATCTGTAAAGTCCGTATTTGGACTTTCACCTAAAATTAGTTTCTCTGTCTTCAATGATAATGTTCGTGACAAAGTCTTGCTACTTGATATATTGCTATCGATACACATTTACATATATACACAATCATTTATTTACAGACGGATACATTTCCAATGACATTGTGTCTTTTTTAATGATTAAGTTGATGAATCCAACTTACTTTTATGAGCAGTGTTTGTGTGTGTAAGCATGCAACGTGTGTGTTCTCACATGACACATGCCAAGAAAATTTGAAAGCCTCTAAAGGCATGATGCATCCTTGAAGCTAAAAACCTTTTCCAGCCTGTGCATTCTTACATTTTCTCAAATAAAAAGAGCAACAACTTCTACTTTAACGTGACTAATCTTTCAAACAACAATATATAAACTAATTCTATTGTGAGTATTCCAACAACAATGTGATCATTACATACATTTTACAGATTCATTGGACATTTTTGAATACACAATTGATACAAAATGAAACGTCGCTATTTTAAAAAGAATTTCTTAACATATAAAGTCAGCAGGCAATTAAAACTGGATTAAAGTAGATGTAAATGACACGACAAGCACCTGTCACATGGTGTTGCAATTAGGGATATTGGCAGAGACATCTCATTTCTGTGTGTCAGATTTTATGCATAAATGCAAAGCCGTTCAGCTCGAGAGATGACACTGATAGTTATCGTGGTCCCCGATTAATACGTCTGGGAAAAGCGATAACCGTGCAGCTGTTTTTGGTTTATATTTGAACCGATGCTTTTCTGCTTTTATCACATAAAGATACATCATCTAGGGGTTTTCAGGCTTTTATCACATAAAGATACATTATCCGTGGGTTTGTCAGGCTTTTATCACATATCCATTATCCAGAGGCTGAGAAAACACTCTTGCATTATGATGTATTTTCACTGGCTGGTGTCAGTGGATCAGCTCTCCACATCCCTAAATGGGATAAAGCAAGAATACAAGATGGATAGATGGATCTCAGCACTGTCAAGTTCTCAGCCCTTCTGTGTGTTTGCATGTTCTCTCTGTGCATGGGTATATTCTTTCAGGACACTTTTACGTAGTTCATCCAACAGTTAATGTGGTGTGGATGCTTCATCCCATACTCTGTACAAAAAACCTACTCAGCCCTGGATTTACAGAAGGTTACAAAATCTAGTCTGACTCTCCAGTTGTGATTTTATTTCAGATATGCCATCCACACACAATGACACCTATCTAGAATAGCGCAGCAACTATGAAAAACCATTACCAACAATAAACAAATGCTATTCTTTTCAGTCTGTGAAAGAAAGATTGCTCACATTCAACGAACATGAATCTTTGATGTTCTCTTTTGATGTTCTCTCTTTTGTTTCAGCTCAACTTTGTTTTGTTTGTGAATATTGTGCGGGTGCTGGCCACGAAGATTCGGGAAACAAATGCAGGGAGATACGACACGAGGAAGCAGTACAGGTGTGTACTGAACGCTCCTTGTGTCTTTTCTTATAGGTTTGAAGTTAGGTTTAAACTGTGGGTGAAAGAATTGTGTAACGCCGTCATGCATCACTGATTTTGAAATTCAATAACAAAAAAACATGTTGCAAGTGATCCGTCACTGCCGCTCATGTTAAAATAACCAGGTTGCTACAGCAAAGGAACATGTTAGTGTGACAATGTGTCTTATTTATGCGTTTTCCACAGTCACTATTCACAATAGGGCTCTCTTCATATGAGCAGTGATAAAAGAAAAGTATTTTGTTACTTTGGCTACAATCTTGATCAAGAGAAATACAACATTCAATTTCAAAAGCACATTTAAGAAATATGAAAGTACGGTACATTTAAAAAACTTCATCTGACAAAACAGTTCCTAGTAATTCATTGAAATGAAGGTCGCCATCTTTCTTAAATTCAGATTGAAAATGTAAATAAGAAACCCACAAAGGATCAGTAATCATTTCATGTTTAACTCAACTCGGAGATACAATCTAAACATTTTGCAAAAAAAAGACTATGATGATCACTCATTCTCTGACAAGAAACATTAATAGAAAACATTTAGCAGAGGTACTTCACTCATCCAAACCCTTGAACCTCAACCTACAGCCGTTCACACAATAACAACAATGGTGGCCTGACATGACTTCCAGTGAATATTCTCCTGGGAGTTGGTAGTTTTATATTCAACTTTGTCGTCTGTCCATACGAATGTCCTTGTACTCGCCATTGTTAATGTTTATAGCGTATTGTTCTGTGGGTGTGATTTCATTACAAAATGACACAACAGTGTCAACACATGGCCTGGCATGTTAACTTTAAAAAAGCAAAAGTCCTACTCAAAATATGTTTTGATTTCAGAATTCTTTCATTTACTTTTGCTGTCTGTTCCCACAATGTGTGTTTTATCAGAGTACATACCCAGAAGGCAGATTAAACAGGACACATATTTATAAATCACTTGAAATGCATTGCCTTAATCCTCACAAGTGCCGAACCTCTTAAAAAGAAAATGGTTCCAACATTCTGGCTCCCATGAGGTAGGCATGTCCCCTGAAGTGAATCTGATATCAGGTTCTGGTCTGGATACAAAAAAAGGACACGCAGGACCATGTGTGAGCGTAAAAATCTGCACATCATAAGTATGTTTGATAAAATCATTATATTTGCAGAGTATTTCCGAGGAGGTGAACAGGTCTGAATGCTGATTGGACAGTTTTGTATATGAGAGCAAATGGATGGGAATAAAATAAAATAAACATGATCCCCTATGACAAGCCAAAGGTCAAAGATTAATGCAAAATGTAGCATTGTTCATATTATAAAAGGTAAATGTATTAGTAGTCAAGGCACCTAAGAGGGGCCAGAAATTGTCATTCAAAGAAAATGTAAATGAACAAAAAGCAGTTTTTGTTTTCACATTAACAGAATGCCAAACGATTTGTTTGATTGATGCTTATTAGGCTTTTTCCAGTCAATTAGCTCATCAATTGTACTCCAAATATGCATCCCAAAGAGCTTCTTGCATTATTAAAAGGTCCAGGTCTGTTTATGTACTGGCTGGGCCGAAATTATATTTTGAATAGGACAAAAACACATTCAACATAAACAAAAAATGAAAATCACTGCCTTCTGGCCATGTCAAAGTAAATTTCTGTCACAGAAGAAGGGAGAAGAAACTGTATCAGCATTTCTGGGCAAAGTTGTTTTTTTTGTTGTTTTTTTAAGGAGTTTTATGTTTTGGAGCATTCTGTGTCATCTTGACCTGATTTGGATTTATAATAAAAAAGAACCTTTTCCAGTGTCAGTGCCAGGAAATGTTCTTATTTGCAACTCCCTCTTTTTCATTCCCTCTTTCTCCTCAATAATACACACCAGACAGCACAGTTTTAATACAGGATGAGGGATCAGATGAGATGAGGCAGTCGGCACCGTTTGTGTTAATTTTTAACATGAGACATATGTAGAATAGACATAATTTATTCATCATTGAGGGAAACTTCTTTCTTCTTTTTTTTATTTAATACATTTTTTTTTACCATGAGCATACATATTGAAGTCAAAATCAGTTATCTCTTTTACACCATTCAAAGTAGATATGCAACACGTCCTCATGTGGATGGCAATATGTACTTGTTCGATTCCTGCTAGAAAATACCACCAATTATTTTTTTGCCAGTCACGGTGTCCTAAGGTTAAGTATTCCACTCCCACACCAATATGAGAGAAAGCCAACAGCATTGCACACGGAGCTCTGCAATCAGCTAAAGTACTAAATAATACCCCTGCAGAACTAAAGTGACTTTATCAATTGAAATAAAACATTTGTCAGATTTTGTTAGAGGCATACTCGCTTGTCTCTGTTAGTCAGATTTATTTATCAGAGATTTGAGGAGACAACTGCATAGTTTTTGCCAAGAATTTCTATGCAGGTTTTCCTGGGGGTTTTTTTGCAGCCACTGACTAAGAGCTGAAGGCAGAAAGGAAACCTCCAAACTGAAGTTCCCTCAGGAGACCAATATAGAAATCTGTCCCTGTGAGGTATCCAAGACAACATGTCAAACCCAAGCTGTTGAAAACTCTTATTTTGGCAAATGAAGAAACCATTACAAGGAAATAGATCTGAAACTGCTTTGGTTTTATTGCCTCCTTCTTTCAGTTTGAAACTAAAAAGTTTGTCTTTGCACATTGTGTGTTGTATAAGGCAGTACAATCAACAATTTGTGTTGACAAAGGAGTGGTGTCTTAACTTTTTTCTTTTTAAATCCCTTCACAGGAAACTAGCGAAGTCCACACTTGTGCTGGTGCTGGTGTTTGGTATCCATTATATCGTCTTCGTCGGCTTGCCTCATACGTTTGAGGGTCACAGCTGGGAGATCCGCATGTACTGTGAGCTGTTCTTCAACTCCTTTCAGGTATTCCTGTGTTTCTGTCTCCATGACACAACATGTACAAAAACCCTTTGCATAAACCTCTGCATCGACTCTTGACTAATCCTGGCAGACGCTGAAATAATGCAGTAATGTTATCTTCCTGGCTCTGTTGAGTCTCATTCTGTCCATCTCAATACTGCAGGCATCTGTTCCATCTGTCCTCTAATTTAACTGATGCTGTGCTGCTGATTAATAATTGTGGTTTGACCGGCTGTCAAACCACAGCAACACACAGCTTAGGCTCTGGTTTAATACTGTGCTTAAAGCAACTGGTCCATCAACACACGCACTCCGAGCCTGATGAATGATTCTGCTGTTACTGGTGTAAATTAGCAGGCGTTTTCAATACCGATTAATTTCTAAACAATCTGCACAGCCTCTTAATATTTGTAACTTTTAATTGAACATACTAACTTAATGTCTACCAGGAACACACTGTCCTCATGGGCTCTTTCAGCATATTGTATGTTTAGCAGAATGGCAAACTTCAGTTGGCTATTTTCTATAATATATTAAGACAGACGCACACTGCCATCAGCCTCCAGGGATTTGCTCCCTCATCAGTTTTCTATGTAACAATTTCAGGGTGACCGTCTTGTTTCCTTTCAGGTGTGGATGTTTGCTCTGGCCCCGGAGGTCTGTGTGTGCTCAGGCCACTTAGGCTTCTATTTCCACTCAGAAACTGTTTAGATGGACTGAGTAATGAGTGAAGCGGCATCAGCCGGGTCAATTAGTCCGTCTTCCTGTCACTGCTCACGGTGCCACTCCCACCGTCTCTGCTACACGAAACCCACAATTTTTAACAGGAAGTCGTAACAAAACTCTACCTTCTACAATAATGCTGCTCTAAATGCAACTTGTGGTTAGTTAATTAGTCTTTATTTCATTCATTAATAAAACAACCTAGACGAAAACCTCAAGACAATTCAAAACAGAACAAAAGTTTCAGAAGTATTTGTGTTGGATTTTTGCAGTGCAAGAACTTACTGACAGCCTTTAAATGTCTTAGAAATGTATTACTGTGGTAGGAATTTGCCATGGCGACCCATTTTTAGTCCATTCCGATTCTCCTACTGATGACATTTTTCACAGGAAACCAAACAGAAAAGAATAAACCCAGAAAATGCACTTAATAATATTCTCAATACTAAATAACAAAAATCCAGCTCTTCAGTGTTGGTCAAGTTACTTGGAAATAGTAATTAGTTACTGATTGAATGTTTGTGACCGAGACGCCATCTTGGTGCGGTTTGAACTCCAGGAGCAGATAGACCTCAACACACACACGCACGCATGCACGCACACACGCACACACACAGTCCATGAGGGCGTATTGATTCTGAATGGTTCAATATTTTACCAAGAACTGTTGCTTACCTTGCCAATATTTGTAATCGATATATCTAGAATGCAGTCAATCTGTGAGTTGAACAAGGTTGTGTGCACTAGTACACAGACATACCACCATATATATGATGGATTGGTACATTCCAGGATATGTATGGCAGCGTATATCCCCGGTGGAGTTGAGCAGTATAGTATATATGTATGTACATTATGAATCCATAGAATTGATGCTAACAGAGATTGAAAGAAATATTGGGCTGCAACTGAAAAAACATCTTAATGGTGTTGCCAAGAAGTCGATTCTGTTCTGTCAGCAATTTCCCTGTAAACATGGATTGTTTTAAACAGCTTTCAAATCAAACTGAAGTTCCTCTTACTGTTGCAATCCATATTTTATACTGAGTGAACCAGATCAAAGAAGACCCGTGGAAGTGATATCAATATACCTTTGAGACAGCCTTGCTTGTGTATTTTTGAAAACAAAGATTTTCCTCTCCAAGTCTATGGATTTTGTCATACTCCCACTCATTTCATGGTCTCCTTATTTGTCTTTGGTGAGTATCAAAATAAAACAGGAAGGGACAAATGGGTAAAAGATGCATCATTTCCAGTCTCGTCTTGGTCGTGCACTTGCTCTTCCTGTCGCTCCTCCCACTGTGCATCTGACTAGGTTGAAGTGTCTCACCTATGGCTTCACCTTCCCCCGATTAAATCAATCCCAGCTCATGTCTCGACTTTTAAGTTAATGCTCTTGTATGTGCTTCATTTGTCGATTTTTGCCATGATTCTGAATCCAGCAAAGTGACAGACATTTGTTCTCGTGAGTATTCATATCAAAGATGTTTACGATGCACAAAAGATATGTAGGATCTTTCAAAACAAGATTGCTCTCTTCCTGTGGATTTTTCTGATCTTATTTTTTCTTTTCCAGGGATTCTTCGTGTCGATTATCTATTGCTACTGTAATGGAGAGGTGAGTCAACAGGATTATTTTTCTCTTTGTCTGAGGGAAGCTCAGTTAAAAAGTTAAACCCTAAAAACTTCACCAAAAGTTGTTGTTTGGCTTCAAAAGGACGACATAGCAAAAACGATTAATCACACACTTCAGCTGAAGCCCTTTTTTTAATCTTTTTGATCTATATGCTTTTGTCAGGATTTATTTTTGTGTTATACTCCTCCTCTATCACCCCCTGCCCCCGCCCCCCCCCCCCCCCCCAGCAGTTTCATCATCACAAAAATGTCTCAGGTCTTTCTTTGTTTTCAGATATTCCTTTCATCATGTTCTTTTTTCCATCGGAGGACTCCCTCTCATCATCCAGAACTGTCTGCAGTCTAAAGTACTTACTAATTCAAGGCTCCAAACACTTAGTTGTTGAAATTAACACTGCACATTACACGTACAATTTAAAATGGTCTAATCTGCTGATTTAAACTGCTCCTAATCTACTCATCCTGCCACCAAGTTACATTACATGGACTACTTGTGATTCACTGGTTCATCAGCTTCCAGCAGGAAAAGCATTGCTAACCAGTGTGTTTCCAATCACTTGTTACATCAGAAACAATGTTTCCAAGGACTAAATAGCATTTCCAAAAGATCTAACAAATATTAAATTAAATATTTCTAAAAAAAAGTTTTGTCTTCAGAGGAAAAGATGGGAAATGGTTAACCACTTGCTGAAGCTCTTTGAAGGAACATTTAAGCAACAGGTTGAAAAACATGTTGCTTATCATGAACAATTTGCCATTTTCACCTATGTTCTGGAAAAATGTATAAAAGAAATAAACAAGACCGACACTGACCTGTCTGTATGCATGTGGAAATCAAAGCAAGGACGAACTTCTCCATGAGAGCTCATTGTTGCCTCCTGAAATATATAGTTGTTTAGGAGAAAACTCCTATGGTTAGCCTTCCGATTTAAAAAAATCATCTCCCTTGAGTACACATGAGAGTGAAGTAGATGACATTAATTATAGTGGAGAAACTAACTCAGAACAAAAGGAAACTGGTGCAGTCTTCCTTTCATCTTTTCGTCTGATTATACAGTATTGCAGCATGATTTGATCATTATCTCCGCTTGCTCGATGCCTCCTGAGGTGCTGACAGTAAATATATGGAGTGATGACATTAAATACAAACTACAGGTATAATATTCACCATCATCCATCAAAACTGATTTAAAAAAACTATTTTGAGAACACATTCTACCAGTTTTTTTTTTTTTTTTTTTGCCGTTCATCTCCATCTTGTTATTTAACACATCAATAAGCACCATTGAACAAAACTGGAACTTAATTTTTATGGATACTTATTTAGTTTCACCTGAGTAATCCCTCTCAGTCTACACACGTCGCTGAGCGGTTAACAGACTGGAGCTAAAATGACCTAAATGCAGTAGAAATCCGTCACTCACATTTAATTAGAGGATGTGCAGAAAAGGTCATCAGCATATCAAATAACATTTTGAATTCATTGTCTTGTTTATGTATATAGAGTTAAAAGGAATGTATAGAAAAAAGGAACTTTCTAGCACGTCACACTCAACAGAGCCTCGTTTGTGTTTGTTGGGATACTCTGCTGAAATCACCTTCATCTCCCACAACCGTATCTTGAATAAAGCATATAAGATACCACTGGTTTAATAGTTCAACTGTGTGAGGCACTCCGATTCCTAATTTCAAGCATAAATGTACAATTTGTTGAATTTCACCAACATTCCAGCACAGGGTTGTAGCTGAACTTATGTATCGTTCGTTTGCAGCAATGTTGAAATGAAAACTTGTTTCCGTCCATGCTTACAGGTACAGACGGAGATCAAGAAGACATGGACGCGCTGGAACTTGGCCTTCGAGTGGGAAGGTCCCGTGGTGTGTGGCCGATACCGGTACGGCTCTGTGGTGGTTGGCCTGAACAATAACAGCACGAGCAGTCAGTCTCATCTGGCTGGTGGTGGGCCTTCCACCCGCTCCACCACACTCGCTTCCAGCCGTGCTTCTCGAAGCACCGGTCCCGTAATCAGCATGCACGCCACCCTCCCAGGTTATGTAATCAGCAACTCTGATCCCTCCATACCCGAGGAACCTGAAGACAGTGGCCCCAAAAGAGTGGATGATATATCACTGAAGGAAAATCTACCTGCTGCAAATACAAGTCTAGGAGCAGATGATGATGAGGAAACATTGTAGTGAGCACACAGATTAAAACTTAAGACTGAAGATAAGAAATGATAGCTACGTGGTCATTTCTTTCACTTATCAAGTGTCAAACAATTGAAGTGGCAATCAACAGGAAACCAAAATGGAAGAACAACTCAAAAGTCATCTACAGTAAAGGAACAGGCTCTTAATCTAGGGCTTAATCAAGAGGTCTCCAACATGCATGCGAGTACAGCAAAGAGAGAGTATTACCTTTTGAAAGTGTGATTTAGTGCCGTCAACTTTGCAACCTGCATTTTGTGCACGTATACAGATTTTATGCATGGGGAATGCTGCAAAATGTGCCGTCAAAAATGGCATCGCCGAGAAGATATGGTTCTGCAGCCACAACCAAATAGCAGTCTTTTGCAGTGGAACAACTTGCCTATCTCATATTTTGCAGAGGGTGAAATGCCACGAACTCAGACTTTTGATTTTTCTTTTCATTTACATTGTGAATTTCTCTGGCATTGTCATAGTGGAATGGTTCGATACTGCTGTGACATTGTGATGTCTGAGACAACATTCAGTGAAACCAGCCCGGTCAGTGTTGCAGTGGCATATGAGTGAGTGTCCATCTGGATAAAATATGTGCCACTGAATTATACAGGTTATGTGGTCGGACCAACATGATCATTGCTTTCAGCCACTTCGGCTGCTCTCCAGAGCTGGCTCTTTCTGATTTGCTCCTCTCCACCAGGAAAAGTTCAAGCTTCTTGCTTAACATTTGGAATGAATAAATAACAAGTCGTGTGCACTGCAGATGGCACATGGTTAAAGTTACAGGAAGCGTTTCAACCAACACCACATTTACACAGGAATTGCAGAACTGCTGAAAATATTGTACTTTCTATACAACTGAACAAAGCTACTTTAATTTCTCAGATGGGGCATCACTTCAGTGGTTCAACTGCACAAATATTTTTAATATGTGGTTACATGTAGCAGAGCTCGACACAATAGAGCATGGCCAATAATCTATAATTTCCAACAAACATCTTTGATTGCGTATATAAACTGAGATTAACACCTGGCGATAATGATCAGCTGTCTGGAACAACGCAATGTAAAACCTGATAGGCATAATGACAAGGCAGTGAGATCATCAGCTCTATTCTCCAATGAAGAGAACTGGTGAACCTTTGTTCTAGCACACACATGATCATTATATTTAATGTATATGATAGCTGTATGCAACATTATGTGGATACAACACATACAGCAGAGAATGTGCTTGATATGTTTGCAGAAAAAAAATACAGCGCGAGGCCAAGGTAGTCTTATAGCATTTTTTTTTTCTACAAGTTACCATTAGATGCATTTTTGGTACTTGTTTTGGCATAAAAGTAACTATTGTGGGTCAAAAGTCATGACAAACTGTTCCTGGAAGCATTATCTGTTCATTCCTACAAAATATGCTGATCTGCTTTGACATTATATGTAGCATGCACTGATGTGTAAAAAAAAAAGAGAAAGAAAAGAAAAGCGTGTGTGGTTGCACCAGAAATACTAGTGACATGATTGTAGTCTGTCCAAATTGAGTTTCGACAATGTTCTGCTTGATAATTGACTTTTTGTGACGCGGCAGTGCTGAACACTAAATAAAGCCCGTTCCCTTGTTTCATTTCGACAGAAATAGTTTTCCATTTAGGTCTCTCAAATCATGCTGACGAATATTTGTGGACGTTAGCTCATGTGCATGCAAGGGAATTAAATGACATCTGTTGTCCCAGGAAGTACACTGATAGAAAGTATTTCAAGACAACTGACTCAGCAGTGCAGCATTGGTGTCAAGCTCAGGTCCTGGGGGGGCCACAGCCCTGCATGTGTTCCATGTCGCTCTTCTTTAACACACCTGGATGTCATGATGGTGCCATCGCCACATTCATCAGAAAGCCTGACAACGAGCTTCCCATTACAATCAGCCATGTTGAAGCAGGGAGACATGTAAAACATGTAGGATGGCAGCCCTGGAGGAGTTCGACACGTGTGCATTAGAGGGATGGGACTTTGTGAGAACTGCACACTTAACATTACAGTAATGTAATAATACAGTAATAATAATCAAACAGTGGACCACAAGGGTCTCTGCAATGTACAATAAACAATGTGAAAGCATAAAACACACAAATGTATACTCCACAAAAGTAGTAAAGGAACAGTGAACTCTTTCTGTTGCGTTCAGATAATCAAATGGTTTTCTCAGTTACTAATAAATGTAGTCATGAACAAAGCCAAGCAGATGTTTTATAGCTCATATCCTGACATGGTCTTGAGACCAAACTTCTGCCAAATTACAAACCCAAGTTGGAAAAATGTTAATGGTTGCTTCCTGGTAAATTACTTTACACAGCATTATTTTTTTGTTGCTTGTTATTTTCAAATCCTGTCCAGTCACACTGGTCATCCAGTCATATTCGCAGCACTGCAGGATTTCTAATCCTTTGGAATATACCACTCGAAGACCAGGACTTTTTAGGCCAGATTTACACAGCAATGTTTCAAGTGAAAAAGCAATGATTTTGCATTTTGGTTTCAGAAAAAATGTAGAAAATGTAGAAACTCTGAAAATGGTGTTGTTAGCATGCCTGAACCTTTAAGAAAAAAAAAAAAAAAACAGATTCTCGAGTGCAATGTCTTTGGAAACTCAGGAGCAAATGCAAAAACTTCTGAAATGCTGCACATGTATGAGTAGATTACAATACATTATCGTCCAGAGTCTGTGCTTGCTGCTCACTCCTTTTAATTTCACAGCACTTCTACAATACTACATTTGGCTGGTGAGGAAGATGTACAACACCATCATCAGGATCACATGCGTATACACTTTTTTTTTTTTTTTTTTTACACACACACACCATATCCTTATATCTTGGTTCAAATAACTGCAACATACTATGATGTTTACCAACATTCCAGGGAAGATGAAATTCAGTTTTTGACTGAGACATTTTCACAAGGATTATTCTTACAGATGCAACAGGCAATTTTACGCAACAAGAAAGCAATCACACAGCTGTATTTGAGGCAAAATCAGACAGTTTGGTATAGTGCAAACTGGCAACTATTAAGGAAAAGATGAAAGGCAAGTGTAAAGCATCATATTGTCCACTTATCTGGGACTCTTAATAGTCAGTCAGTCCATCAGGGAAATCAGTCTCAACAATCCAGTCCATATTTTTTTCATTCCTTGTGCAGCTAATGCATTTATCTTCGGTCTCAGAGATGACTTATTCTGTGTTTCGACCAATGACGATTTCAGTCTCACGTTCCCATCAAATCAACCTCTGCCTGCTTGTGCCTGTTCAGCAGCAAACCTGAGAATATCTTTCTTCTCTGAAATGTTTTGTGGCTGGAGATTTTTGTTATGTTCATATTTGCACCATTTGCTATAAGAAAAAAAAAAGGAGGAGCTGGCTCATGTTTTTTCCAAGACATGTTTTACATCTCCTCTTGGGTTTCCAACAATGATAAAAGAGAATAACCAATATCATTCAAGAACTGATGTATCCTGATGAGAAATGCTGTTCATGGACAAACTGCAGTGATGGTGAAGTACTGTGATATATTGTGCCCACATTGTGAACAATTGTGTATTTTGTTGAAAGAAATGTGATATGGAACAATACTTCTGTGATTTCAACTTAAAGGTGAAATTAATTGTTGACAGACCAGCACATATGGTTATCCAAGCACATATCACTAGTTTACAACTCATGGGATTGCCAGTCAGGAGCACCCATGTTTCCTGACACAGCCCACTAAATGTGACATTAAAACTGTGCTAAAAAAAATATACATATATATTTTTTATTTTATTTTTGATGATCAGCTGTTGAGCTGACAGTGAGAGACTATATTTTGTGGCTAAATAACTATTGTCTGTTTTCTGCATGCATGTTTGCCAGTGCATTTGCTGCTCATCAGAAGGAAAATAAATCTTCATTGTATTATGTCTTGCCCTCTCTCAGAAGAAGATTTGCAAACTTCAGTTTGAGTTATTTTTAATCCATTCTCTTCATGCGTAAAATGTATCTGGCAGCTATTCCTCTGGAGTTCTTTTCAGCAATTTGCTTTAGTTCTTCCCTCCTCATGCCAATCACAATCTCTCCCTGTTAAATGATAATAAATGTTCAATGTTTTCAGACACTTTGGTGCTCTTTAATATTCTTACTGCCAGCAGGCGGGATGTACCAGACAAATAACACTTTTGTTGTTTGTTTTGGGGTTTTTTTCCCATGAAATTATTGGCACAAATCTGGCGGTTTGATATTGTCAATTATATAAAGAAGGATTAAAGGGTGATTAATTCTCAGATCCAGCTGACGTGGAGATGAAAACATTCCAAGCAACACAAAACAGCATTAAAAAATTAATTTGTCCACAAGAAATTAGAAAATAACAAAAAAATACTGTAGTATTTATACAAGGCCTGGAATACATCAAAGAGAACAAAACAAGAGAACAAAACAAGACAAAAAGCAAAGTAAGCATCCCTTATGTTATTGTTGCTAATCAATACAGCTAGTACAGTTCAGGGAACATTGGTGGTTTCATGCTGGGCAACGTTTCTCATGAAAACACAATGAAACACATTTAAAACTGTCAACATAAGTAATTATGTCACCAGTGCTTATAATTTGGTCTTGGAAGATAATGTTTAAGTTTAAAACATTGTGTTTTAAACTTTTAAAGTGAAGATGTTTCTCACCTTCACACAAGCCATCTGAAGCTTTTTTTTTTTTTTTAGTACCAACATCCGTGCAAGGTAATATTGTAGATTTGCTTATATCCATGAACACATTTAAGGCTATGAGAATTCTTTTGTCACCCAAGCTATGTTGTCAATATGGCCCCCCCACAGGTCATCAATGGTATTACTCCATATGTTTGGCATCCGTATGCTCCATGGAAATGTACCAAATGATGCACACAGTGAAGACAGAAGGCGGGCAGAAGGCTACGTCCAAATCCATCTGTGTCTACATACTGACTTCATGTATGTTTATCAAAGTATGTGTTTTCCAGGGTTGCGTATGAGAATTTGTGTCTCATTAAGATTACACATACAAATTTAAGAGAACTTCTGCTGTTGGTCACAGTCGATTGTTGACAGTTAAACAAAATCACTAAATTGTTTGAACATTTGCTGTAAAAGCCAGAATAACTTCAGCAGCTTCTACTTTTTAATTATCTGGTGTGTCTCAATTGATCATCTGTAACCATCATGACATGACATTTATGGTTTTGCACAAAAGCACATTTTATGAATTACATTAATAATAAATAAAAAAAAAAAGCCTGCAAGCAAAGTAGATGAGAAAGGTCTTGAAGTTGCAGTGATCATTGTGGGATTATGCTGAAGGGACTGGACATGTTTTGTGGAGAGATATTTGCATGTTCCTTACATCACCAGAAACAGCTTGCTTGACAGAATGTGCTGTTCCTTTCCTTGAACATTCATGCCTTTCTTTCAATCATGCATGCTAAAGCACAAACACATTTTCATTATTACTCTTCCAACCAACTACCTTCCAAATAGGAGCATTCACATTTGTTATAGTTGGAATAGAGAGGACGAAGTCAAGAGAGAGCAGAAAGAATGATTGGGGAGGACATTGAACAGGTGAACCATTTCCTCTCTCTTTTAAAAGGAATAAAATCCTACATCTCTAATATTTAGGTGTTATATAACTAAAGACTACTATGTTGTCCTTTGAGAATCAGCATTAAACCTTGCTCCAATGAAAAAAATGTATTAAAAAAACAGGAACTGAATAGTGTATTGACGGGACAAGTATGTCAAATATTGTGTGGCTTATTTCTTTTGTGGTTTGGGATGTAATTCCCGCATACCTTCAATTTGAAACTGTCATAACGTGATGTCAACTTTGTACCTTTTTTCTTATAAGCAACTGATTGCTTTTTACTCGTGGAATTGGAGGAGCAGATGGATACATTTTCTTTATGAGGCTCTGAATGCACAAGGCCACACAATGACCAAGAACTAAATGCTGTTGAAGATGTAATATAGCTTTACTTTCATTCCATTGTTTGATTATATTTTTTTGATTCTCATTTTATCAACTATAAAGAGTGCTATTCTTTCCTTTACAAAGAAGGTAGCTTGGCCCTTATTTAAGTCTTAAAAACAACACACAATTCACAATTGGAAGAAAATCCTGGGTGCTTCTGGACTGAAAACATTCCCAAGTTGCATCAATTTTGTCCTCACAACATTGTGACCCATCTCGGTCCAGTTCACATGACAAAGACAAAAACCGAAAAAGTTTGTGGCATTTTCAGTGTCTGTTTACACAACAATGGTGCTGGAGCTACTGATTCAAATGCACTAATTTGTCAGGATGACACAATTGTGACTGCAGTTAAAATAGAAAGTATGTCTGCCTGAAAATACACATACACTTTTTTGTGAAACTCATCAAGCTCCATCTGTGCCATGAGCCACATTTCTGTCAATACCTCTATGACACTTCAGCTCAGGCTTGATCTTTTGAGTGAAGACAGATGAGAAGTTTAAATGCTGCTGGAGCTTTATGTCTATTCCGTACATTGTAGTAAAAGAGCTGTTTGGATGAAGCAAAGAAGTGTCGTCATCCAACTTTTCTTTTGTTTTGCATGTTGCTTGTATATCTCAAAGCACTCAACCACACTTCTGATCTAGAGGGGTTTGCCTCTGGTACATGTTTTCTGCTCTTCAATGGCAAAAATAAAATTATGACCTCCACTAATGGTGTCACTTGAGTGAAAAGACTACAAATGTATGACGACGTATGTGAGAATTAGTTTACACCATGTGCTTTCATGCTCGACTGTGTAATGTTAATTAACATTCTGAGTCACAGCAGGGCTGAGTTGTACACAGAAACACACAGCAGTGCTTTTTAGGCCACTGATCTCTTTGGTTACACCTGTACATAAATATACTCATACTAATACACCAGGGATGTGAAACCTTTCTCACGAGGCACAACTTGGTCTTGCAATGCAAATATATCCAACAATAAGTATTCCTTTAAGGTGTTGCATTTTTTATTTTTTTTTCAAATCTCAGAGCAAAGACAGGCACAGGATATATTTTGATTGAGATCTGTGGCCGTATACTACGAAAGGGTGTTTTGCTGCAACAGAGACTAAGAATCAATAGAAATGGAACAGGAAATGATGTGATGCTCAAACTGACACCAGCACTGCCCCACAAATGATTGTTTGAAAAAAAAAAAAACAGGTGTAAAGTGATGGACTACATCCACATTCTCGCAAAACTTTTTTTTTCCCTACAGGGAAATGTGCTAGAACAACTGCTCCTTTATTTCCTGAAGGCACTGGTAGAGTGAATAGACAATGACAAGCATAACATTGCACACTGAAGTATGTCATCACAGTTGTCGACCCCATTTCAGTTCATGTTCAGACCCATGCCCCCCCCTTATTATATAGCTTTTCATGCTACAGTTCAACAAAAGCAGACATCACAGAAAACCCAGGCAAACAACAGAGGCCCAATATATAGTGCAGCCACCAGGTGAAGACAATCACAGACTCAGGCACAGGTGAAACACATCATAACAATCACACAGGCCACATGTTTTAAATGCATGCTCCACAAAAAAAGTGAAAAACTACTTTCTTAAACTGTACACACACACATTGATGTTTTTTCAAGTATATGAGAACCTTTGTTGTAATCTTTAAGTTGTATGTAAAAAATCTGAATACTTGATATACAAATATGGATGAATTAATTTCTTAGATATTGAAGAGGCAGTAGATACAGAAAAAACAATAAAGGGCCAAGAATAGTTACCATTTGACATTAAAAATCCTGTCATTTGAATAAGACGAGAACCAGTTGAAGGCAGTTCCAGATTCACTTATTTGATATTGATCTAAAATGGCATGGTCATCCAAAACAGAGGCAGGTGTTGAAATGCTTATTTTGGCCGATAAGTAGCATGTTTAAATATGAAGGGATAACACCAGATTCAAACAAATCCATTATTACAAGTACTGACAAATCCCCTGCAGAAGTGGAAAAGAAATTCCACAAAACCTCACAATACCTTTTCAGAACTACTCAGTAAGCCTTTTACAAGGGTTCATGTTGTTTCATCAACCAAGTCATTGCAGATAAAAAAAACAAAAACAAAACTCTTCTGGAAGGAGTTGGTGGACTTATTGCTCAGTGGTCCTTTTAAAAAGCCCCGAGTTGCAGAGTGCTTTGCTGGAGTCTCTTTTTTCTGGATGCTTGTCATTCTCTGGGTAAAGAAAAATTATTATAAAAGGACTATAAAATTACAACCTTTTGCACAGACGATGAATCCCAATGACGTTTAATGTGATTGCTTGACTTTTAGTCCAGTGAACTTAATAGGAGTGATTTAAATGTGTCTTACATGTTGAATGGGCAACCACATCAATTTGTACCTACAGTGTTACCTTTATAGACAAAATTGTACCTCTTTTATAACCTCCCGTCTTTTTGTCTGGTGACATTTCTTGCAAAAGAAATTTAGCTACATGTTGGGTCACTGTCAGCTCCCAAACTTATAACATTTACCACAAGTGTATTCAGGTGCTTCACACTAATATGTCAGCATGCTTCATTTGTGAAAATGCTTCAGATCAGGGCTATTTAAATAGAAGAGATAGTAACTTCTAAATAATGTCACATTGTTATGTTTGGCAGTTTGAGTGTATAGAAGTAGAAATTCAGTCTGAAAATATTGATTTTTAAAGTAATTCAACAGACCAAAATTAAATAGTAAAGTCTGAGGTTCCATTTACATGACGTTTCAAGTGAAAATGCATTGTTTTAGCATTTTTGTTGCAGGCAAGTTTCCAAGCACACAGACATTCGTATGGATAGATGATGATGTTGGATTGCTCTGACAGGTGACTATCAACTACAAAATTACTAAATCCCGAGGAGCATTTTTGAAAAGTTCCACCTTCGGGCTGTTTTCAAAAAGTTGTGTTTTCAGTGGCTCCATGCACCGTAGTTGTGTAAATGGACCTGAAAAAACAGAATAAAAGTTTTATGTTTTCACTTGAAAATATTGTCACGTAAATGGAGCTTTTATATTTGCAAAAAATGTTTGTTTGTTATAAGTTATAAATGTTCAAATCTGAAATATGCTCAAACAAAGAAACACACATATAAATGTTAGCTTCATGGCAGCAAGATCTATTCTTCTTCAAAAGGGTCATCTTGTTGTCCATGAAGTTCAGAGCAATTTGTTGATGAAAGTGAGTCATAAATTCAGTGGAAACAATTAAAATATATTAATGAAATATATTAATATGGTGGTTAAATTATGTTTAATTGATTGAAGTTCAAAGGAATGCTATGAATTAAATCAGACTTCAACATTTATAGCCCGTAAGCCATGTACAGCCCTTTTGCCGCGCCTGACTGATATGTCACTGAAATATTATGAACCTAATGACGCTTGGTGGACATGCTGAAACCAGTACAAATTTGCTCTTATTTTTCCAGGAGACAACTCTATCTTTTGAATGCATGTTCATGGTTGTACATTTATCCATCTTCACTGTATTGAATCACAAAAGAGCTTTTAATAAGAAAAAAATAGTATATTCCTCTATAAGTCCAATTCATAACTGTGTCCTTTGTAGTAGTACAAGTTTTTCATTTCGCACCATTAGGAAAAAAAGAATTGCTCACCTTGAAAGTTTGTCTGGAAAAATCCTTCTTTTTTTCTACCACTAAACATTTAAATTCAATAAAGAATGTTTTCTGTGCACAATTCACTAAAGACACAACCATGTTTGTGGATGTTGGCCAGAACAGACAATCTCATACAAGCCATTGTCTTTGGGGAATAAAGGCAGAGACAATCTACAACCATAGACTGTTTAGGAGGTATAGTCAGTGGGACTAAAGTTACATAAAACACCTCTATGATGGTAGGAGTAACCATTAACACACTACATCTACCTGAAAGTATCAACAATGGAGCTCAAGGATTAAAAAAAAGGAGGCTCAAGGAGGATTGGCCTTTCAATCAATCTATTTGTAATTCAGCGAGAAGCTCAAAGAAAATAACTTTTTTTTTCTTGACGGTGAGCTTGGAGATCAATGTCAGTCTAAAGTCTGTGTTGAGCAGAAAGCTGGATTCTGGTTGTGGTTAACATAGCTTCCAATAAAAGACCAGAGGCAGATACAAACAGCAAAAGTGGAAAAATACATATTTAGATGTTTTTAACTTGTCAACCAATTTGCCATTTTTCCACTTTGGGGCTCTACTAATTTAAATAATGCAATGTCAAATAAAATTGCTTTACCAATTTATAGTTAAATGAAATATAGAATGCTCGGAAGAGAGTCAATCTTTTCCCACATATGAATATTTCCAATATATAACACAAACCTTGAATATTAGTCAATGCAAATTTTCTATCGAGGTGTTTTAAAGTACAAGGTATAAGAACATAGTATATTTTTTTTAAAACAGGACAGGTTTTTCCTCTCCTCTGAAACTCTTAATACTGAAACCTTTTGGTCTTTCCTTTCTTTCTCTATATCTGTAACTTGGAAACAGAAAAGGACCTTTCAGGCTGAACATTATGTTCAAAGTAACATTCTGTAATCATGACTGTGAGTGCCAAAGATATCTCAATGTTTGTCTTATGCAACTTCCCTTTAAAAAAGCACAAGAAAATGAATAAGGAAAAAGAAAAAAGGATTGCTTTGAGTTTGGTTTAGACAACGAGATGAGAGACAGCCGGTGCTGTAAATATTAATTTCCCCTCTAATGGTAGGGGAGGAAACCATGATAGTGGCATGAGGCATGCAGGTAATCTGAAATGATTAATTCCTGTGATGAATGATGACATAATGAAAAAAAAAAAAAAAAGTGACACTTTAGTGTGGAATGAAAAATCTATTCTCAATTTCATTTTAATGTATAATAGCCCACATTAAAAGAAAGCCTTCGGTCCAAAGGGGTTTATCATTTACTTGTTGTTGCCCAAAAAGATAAGAAGTAATTACTTGCTGAGCTCAAACTTTGGATAATTTTCATAATTACATTTGGAACAGCCGTAAAATCTGTGTGTGATGGAGCATTGTGGCAAAACACAATTCAATAATTAACAAATAACCCACCCACCCACAGGGGCGCGCGCGTGTGTGCGTGCGTGCGTGTGTGCGCGTGTGTGTGTGCGTGTGTGTGTGCGTGTGCGTGTGTGTGTGCGTGTGTGTGTGTGTGTGTGTGTGTACATCCATCAACCTGCTACTGTGAACAACATAGAACGGTGTTGGGAACACTGGTTGCACATCAGACAGTTTCAGTGAATCCTGGGATTATTCCTTTTTTGCTTTAAAGAACAATTAAACTTGTTGCATTTCGGGTTGTTATTTTGGACTGTGGAAGGAATCCAGTACTGGGATATGCTGCGAACTGTCACAAATTTACTGTCTCACTGCCTAGTTTTTCTGCAGTTTATACAATAAAGCACACCAAAAAAAAATTACCGTATATGTGGAAATTGTACCTGTTTTCTTGAGAATTATGAGCTTGTTTTAATGGTTTGTCCCCTTGGGATCAAATTGGGCTGTACAGTATGTGGCCCAGGACTAAAATGACGTTGACACTCCTGCTTTAGCCTGTTTGATCAATAGATCATCTTCTAAAAGTCAGTTACACACATAAGCAGTCTTCAGCAGCCTGAAGACGTTCTTTTCAGTGTCAGCGCTGTTCCACAGTAACTTTACTTGGTGCCTCATCAGATGTGATATGAAAAAGCTTGCACCTAAAACCTCAATTTTGAAATACATAAACGTACCTGACAGCTGAGTTAATGGATTTGCAAAAAGTATTCTCAGTTTATTATCCGAGAGATAAGTAGCCTCCTTTACTGTGTGGTAATATGAGGCCTTTCTATTCAAACGGAAACAAATGTGGCTTGCTCTCAGAACAGAAAAAAGTGGGTGCATCACTTAATTTTTTATAAGTGCACATTACCAGGCAACCCTCATGACACCCTAAGTCCACAGAAGTTAGGAATTGTCTCGGTGGAAGGTGACTATACCAGTAATGAAATGTGAAATAATTCCATTTCTGAATAATTCTGATTTCATTTCATGAACAGGATAGACAAATAGACAAATCTGGGTTGTAAATATTGCAAATATTTTCACTCTCTGCATTGAAACCTATTAAATCATATCAATGAGGCCATAACTAAGTTATGATCCTGGTTCCCCTGATCTGATCTGGGTCTTTCTCTCTGTCCCTGTTTGCTCTTTGTTTTTCCTCTTTGGAGGAAAAGGACCTGCTCCATATATCTTTTCAAATCAGACCAGACCTCAGCTTGCTCGGCTGGACCTTGCTTAAAAAATAAAATAAAAAATAAAAACACAGCGGTGTGCCAAAACATCACTGATGCAGCTGCTGTTTTGCAGCAGTGAAGAAACACAAAGAAAGTCATTTTAAGTGTGTTGCAAGACAACCAGATGATAATCATCTGTTCAAATCGAACATTGTGTATGTCTCAAAAGAAGTGAGACACAGTGTACCTCAAATAATACAGCAGACTCAGTCTGAACCCACCGATATATTGCACCAACTCCCAACCTCCACAACCTCCGCTCATGTTTTTTTTTTCTCAACCTCCTCTTCTTATACTATAGATAAATGCATTATTCAGGATTAAGAAAAGAAGGGTGAACCTGCCCCAATCATTTTACATGAACAGCAGCTATCAAAAACATTCCATGGCCGTCGAGACAACATGTAGGTGTAGGTTATCAGCATTTATTTACATTTTGAGAAGAATTCATCAAGAGAGGATCATTCAAATTAATAAAGCATGCAGTAAGGCTTCATATCATTATCACTATGGGTACCATACAAATCAGAACCCCCCCCCCCCTTTTTTTTAAAGTATTTTATTTAAGTATCTTTCCTAAATGCTTGAAAAACTGAGGAACAGGTTTTGCAAAATCAACAGTGCACAGAATCAATTTCTCAGTGCTTTATATAATTCAATGCATGGTGCTCACTTAAATCGCCACAACATGATGCAAAAGAAGCAGAAATCCCAAATAAATTGTAAATAGGGAGGGATTGATAATAAGGCAGGAGTGACTGAGTGAAGAGAGAGATAAGACACAGTGATTGCTCGATACCAGTCCCACTCAGCTCCTTCATCACACCATATCAGCTTTACTAAATCACTGCCGCCCACAAGTGCTACTACTTCACATGAAATTAATTCAAATGACGAAAAAATGTATGCTTTCATTTCAGTGACGAAGCAGCTAAAAGGTACGGGGCTGGTCTGCATCGCTCCGAGTCCAATCCACTTCAGAAGTGAAGGAGCTCTCACACTCGCAGCATAACATACTCCATGGAGTGACTACTATACAACAAATGACATCAAATGAGACCTGAAAGCAACAGCGGTTTTCTCTATTTCACTGCACTTTTGTTGTACAAGGTGAACCATGCTTTAGTACATGATGCAACCACATTCTGAAGATCTAAAGTGGAAATAAGCTGTTTTTCTTATGTATCTTCTCTAAATATTGACCCCACAGAATTTTTCCATGTAATAATTGATTTTGCCTCTAAGTAGGAAACCAGCAAAAAAAACAAAAAAAAAAACATCATTATAATCAAACATATGCAATACAATCAAAGGTACTGCTAGGGACTGATTATATTGTCAGGTTTAATGTGAAAAATGTTGATCTCTTCTGGAGAGGAGTTCAGGATATTCCGGCCATTGCTGCCATTCACATCAAGCCCCCTGGTGTCTGCAGCACATTTATATTGGATCCCAAAAACACTGAAGATTTTCCCCAGCATCACATGGACAATCTCCTCTTCCTCCGAAGGCTGACAGTAAGAGAAGAACAGAAATAAAGGTGAGGCTCGACACTGTTGGCCTGTGACTCAGAGCTCGTTCAGATGGATCTCCTTCTGTTTACTGATAACGCACTTTAGAGAATGCTGTCAAACAGCTGCGATAAAAAGAAACCTCTTTGTCTAAATGTGGAAGACATTAATTAACAGAGAATTAACGTTCAGGACAAAAACATCTGGCTCAGGAACACCCTGTTGCTTTGGAAGTGCTTTGTTGTGAATCGAATGCAGCTGCTTTCAATATGCTGCTGCTTGTTATTCTTCTCTCATGTCACATATTCTGCATACAATGAAACAAAACAGTACAGCGCTTCTAAATCAACAAATGCAACAAGCACTGTATGATTGGTTAGAGATTTGAATCAAGCTCTTTTTATTCCATCTCTTCCCAGGAGGTCTGTACTTAAGTGTCTTGTAATGTGTGACATTTGTTTTTTGTTTTTTTTACGGTGCTTTTTCCAGTTCAGTGTCCTGCGGGAGAACAGGCAAACCCCACACATGAAAGCCCTGAGGCGAGAGTGCTGACAAAAAAATATTTGAACCTGGTGTCAATTACATACAGGTTACTGTATTACTCTTACTCTAAAATTAAGACCATACAATTAGTCATTTATATTCAGTCAGTTGTCGTCTTTCTCATAGATCTTTGAGGAGGATGTGCTCAGTCACAATCCAGCCCCCCGACAACATTTCCAGTGAAAACACATTGTTTTGTGTTTTTGCTGCCAAAAAGCTCTAAGTTCACATGACAAGGCCACAGAAATGACAGAAATGCTGAAAATTATGTAGTTAGCAATGCAAGGCCACAGGTTGGTGCCATTGGTTTTTTGCGACGCCAAAAACATTAACAAGGCCGAGTATGTGGCCATTTGTTTGGACAGAAGTTGGATTGCTATCACGGCGACTCTCAACTATAAAACTCCCCGGAGAATACTTTGGAGGCTGCCATTGTTGTTATTGTCCATCTACTCACGAATGTGTAGACAAACTATTTACTACAGCTGTGGTGGGCATGTGCAGTAGCAGCAATTCAGAAAAGTTGTGTTTCTCCCCATTAACACAAAGATGGATTCTGAGCCATTTTCAAAAAATTGCTTGTTCAGTAGCTCAGACTTCTGTTGTCTTGTAAACGGACACTCAAAATGCAATAAATGTCAAAGAGTGAGCATAAAATCTCTGTGGCCCCCAAAGTCAATTCTTGTTCCATCCAGTGTTAAAAATATCAATATGGGCACAAAAACCTTTTTCTTTTTACCTTTGATTGACCTAGAATACCTCACCACAAGTGTAAACACTTTCTGAAATGTGTTTTGATCAAAAAGAAAAGAACAAAGTTCATATTAACATTGCAAGCTGATATTTCGTGCCAGTAAATACTGTATACAATGCAGCACATATATGCTGTAACAATATTAACGTTGGTTTCAAAACTAAATTTGGTCAATTAAACTCTGGTGTTTTCTAATTGAGTTTTCTTCACTGATTGATGATAAATATTACCTTGTGGTGTATTTGCTCTTCATTAAAAGCAACGAGGATTACTGAAATCAGGAGGTTGACCACAACAAATGTCATGAACACGATGCAGGAACCAAACAGTAATCCGCCCATCAAAGACGCGTTGCTCAAGACCTGGAAAATGCCACAGCAATGCATCAATGTGGCTGACATCGGATTATGTTTCTTTAAAAACAGAGCATATATATTCACTGATTTCGACATACAGTCTAGCTTTTGGCTTGATTGTCAACATTGAGCCGATGGAATGAAGCACTCACCTCTTCATAGTCAAACTTGCCTATCTGCAGGCTGAAGATGGTCAGAATAGCATTAGCCAAGGTCCTGTAAGACGACAGCTTCCACCCATAAATCATGTAGCTCTGGGGAGCACAAAAATAATTTCATTTATTTGAATAACGTTTTCGTCTCCTCTTTTCACTTTGAATAAATTGGGATCTTTATAGATAATTGACTGAGGTTACTCATTAGATTTAACATTTATTCAGCATATGACCATTCATACTATAGAGAATATACACTGTGGAAGATTCAATTATGAAAATGGTGAAATAAATGCCCACAGGTAAAGATTGTGATCAGTCAGGCTTTTATTGGGTCACGAGTTGAGGACATCAGTGTCATCCAATTAAAATGCTACCCAGAGGTTGCTATACCTAAATGAAGGAAAATTAATACTGTCTGGGCTGGGTAACTTTAATTTACTACATTTATTTCACTTTCACTTCTGCTCTTGATTTGAAATAAGTTCACTTATAGGCTTGGGTTTCTCTACAGGCAATTGAGAACTTTAAAGGAACATCTCCAAACAAGAGGCATTTCTGACAGTTCAGTTTCTTCTCTGCACTAATGAGACAGCAGTGACTTGAGTGGATATTCTTGCACTGGGAAAGAAAAAGAACAAAGAGACTCATCTGTTGCGCAATAAAGTGGTGCAAGTACTCACTGTGAAGGAATATGCCATTAACATGATGGTAATGATGAGCAGGAAGCCGGATATGTCACTCCATGCACGCTGCAGCGTGGCTGAGATCATGTTCATCTTTGGGTGCAGTCTGAGCAGGTGCCACATCTTGACTGTGGCGAACATGACCAAGAAGGCGATGAGATACTGAAGCACGGCGTCGGCAGTGGCTGTCTCATAAAAACTGGCAAATCTGTACGGTAGCCAAAATTTGAGTGATCAGAGCAACAAAGGACAACTGAATAGCACAAAGCACAGAAAACCGAAAACAATGATTCATCACACACTGAATAGATAAAATGTTAGATTTAGTTCATGATGCAAAGCCTCACTGGTCTTTGTGGTCGCGGTAGAAGGCAACATCTCGGATTCCAAGCACGGTGCGCTTAATAAAGACAGCCACAGCACTCCAGCTCAGCAGGATGATCGTCAGCTCCAGAAGGTTCCACTTGTTCTTGAAGTAAGCACACCGCTGCTGCTTCATTAACTTGACCTTTCCACGAGAGGAAATGAGAGCAAATTGCCACGTGTAGAACAGTGTGTGTCTTAAATGTTCAAGGAAGTGGTGAGCAACCGCGTAAATTTATTTTAATTTTGCACATACACGCACACACACACACACACACACACACACACACACACACACACACACACACACACACACACACACACACACACACACACACACACACACACACACACACAAATATTTCTGTTGTATTAAGATTTATGTTTTTCAATCGAAATGCTGCTTTGTAATTTATACTCATATTTTATACAAAGTCCTAAATATCCTGAATTGCTATTCTTTTCTTAAACTATTGACCCATTGTAACTGGATGAATATTTATGTGCATTATTCCATAATCAGTTGCCACAATTAAGAGCTAAATGTCAGTGCGATCTTTCTCTCTATGATCACAATGCATCGCATCTTTAAAATCATTACATCATCTGCAAACATTTAAATCACATGCAATGATGAGGGAAACCATTGTCTTCGCATGTCTACAGCTTGTCTGGGAGCATATTAACTATACATAGCAAATTAATGAATTAGAAATTGTCTATGATTAGATTATTCATTATTCATTCGTCCATTATTTATTTTAATGTTATCCTATTTAAAAGTGCACACCAGATGCATCTATGTGCCCACTGGTATATCAGTTTGCTGCCGTCATGCTCATTGGGGGATCATTGCTATCTAAGGTCCCGTTTAACAGTGGTTTTCAAGTAAAAATTGGAAACTTTTCTTGCACTTAGGGTGGCTGGTTACATGACAACATTGCTCGGAGCCACTGAAAATATGACTTAAAAAAAAAAAAAAAACAGCTTCCAAGGTGGACTGTGAGATGAACAGAAAATACAAAAATACTGATGCGTTTTCACTTTGTATGTTGTATAAATGGGGCCAAACAGCAAACTTATAATGCTAAACATAGTCAAGTCAGAATATGCCACTGAATCTACAAATATCTCCGAGACATGTATTGTTCAATTATATTGGACCTTTTGAATAAGAGAAGGTACTTGATGTACCCAATAAAGAACGATGCCTACCTAGTTTATTTTGTTTTCCAGGACTGTGAGAATAACATGACGTCAATATATTCTCCACTACCTGGTTGTATTTGTTTTGGAAGCTGCTGCTGCTTGTCCCTAGTACAGTGTCCAACAACCATTGTTTGTGAGACTTTTTTTTTCTTTCTGAGCAGTTTCCGCCTGAGAAGTTTTACAATTGAGTTTCTCATGAAGTATGAAATCTCTCAGCCATGTTGTGCTTGTTATTGCCACCTTAAGAAAGCAGACTTTTCTATTTTTGAGAACTCTCTATCCACATTACGTCATCAAGAGACTAACAAGACCCTTCCTGAAATGTGTGCAGGATCTTTTGTGCAGATATTTCACAGGAAAAAGAGGGGGAAAAAAACCCTGCCATGTTTGTGATTAACTAAGTATTAAAAAAGCTCTTAATTCAGACCTAACCTTTCCGGAGGATGGTTTACAAGGTTTGACAAGCTAATGTGCTCTGCCACAGGGTATTTCCTGTGATTTCCAATCATCTACTCTGTTGCTGTTTCAGGTTTAGCAAAGCTCTGAAGTCTTATTTTGGTTATCTCAGGTGAATTTCAAAGACTTCAGAACATTCCTATTTGATGAAGTATAAGCCCTGTATATTTAAGTGTAACTTCCTCACTGTACCATAGCTCTTCCTGAAGAGCAGGAGCGGACAAACAATGGTGGCTCCGTATCTCACGAATTGCAGGTAATGGTGAAGAGCCATAAACTAAAATAGACAGTTGCAATTTATCATTTAGATATGACTCAGTGCTTCTTTAAATATTATATAAAACATAATTGTCAGAAAAAAATAGCAAATGACAGAAGATTAATGCTATTACTCTCAATTCAGACATCACAAATGACTTCAATACTTAACTTCCGCCTCTGTAATAATTACAGGAGAGGAAACTGAGCAGGGTTTGAGGGCTGCTCTGGCAGTGATGTGAAATCATTTTGTATTAACAAATTGGTTACTGTATGTTTTAGTAGTTAACCCCATGTACTGTTGACAAGCCAATAATTCAAACGCAATCTCTCATTCTCAATAATAATGTTGCTGGATTGATTATTAGACTGTGGTACTGTGGAATATATGTGTCAGGTTATCATGTGGAAGGTGATGTGACTCTTTTATCGGCCTGTTTTTTTGTGAAACATCAAATTGCAGATAATGGAGCAGAACATATCAGTCCCAGAATAGCCCAATGTAGTATTATTCCCTTACTTGCAGGAACATGTAATAGAGGATGAAGAGCAGATAAATAATCTCAGCAGCCATGACGAAGATGTGAAGACCGCCTGTAGATTGGTAAAGACGAACAGTCCGAAGCTCAGTGTGGAATTGAAATGCTCCTGCCATGTTAGAGAGAAAATTCACTGTTAATAAAGGTTATTTTGAAGGGATTATGACTAAGTCCCATACCTAAAGGGATTATGACTTATGAAATAGTGAAAGTCCTGACTTACCTACAGCCGCGGTCTCCAGCAAAAGTGTGACGATACAGAAGAGGTTCACATTTGCATTATACACAGTGAACTCTACAATGATGGCTCTTGTGTACATGTCCAGCCAAGTGTTTCGAAACAGATGCTCAAGGGTGCTGTGGAGGAAAAAAGTAAGGATCAGGATGCATTACAAATGCAAGCTCAACACAGACGCTGACATCAGTGTGACCTGTCGCATGGCAGAAAATATCATGATGCTTGCTCGTCACCTGTTAGCAGTTTCTGAATCTGGACCGAGCTCGGCCACAAAGCCTCCTCCCCTGTACAGGTCCAGTTGTCCCCAGATGGGATGGGACCTAAGCTGTGCCTGCGTCTGATAGGTCCAGGGATCTGATGTGCTGGTGTAGATCTTATCCATCAGGGAGCGGTTCCAGCCTGGCTCATAGGAGCCCATGTCCTCTGTGTCCCATGAATATGGAGCATGACAGTCGTGCACAAGCTCCCGCATGAAGCCTGCGATATGACAGGAACTTCTCTGCACCCGCAACTGACGGAGACGAGCATTCCCGATCAGCTTGGAGTTTCCATCAGTAATAAATCCTGCAACACAATTTTAGACTGTCAAAAAACACAATTCTTTTCACTACAATGTTCAGTATACAGCACATTTTGAACTAAATCTTTCTGTATGGTTTGACTCACAGATTAGATCTTTCGAGCTTTGGTTAAGGAAACAACAGAAAATCAATTTCTTATCAAAATTATTACACTCTCTCTGCCATAAAGTCAAATGAACTCTGTACTCTGATACCTTTCGCTCACAATTACTGTAGCAGTTTTACCACATGGGGCCTAATTTCCCTTCCAAAGTGCATCAACAAGCCCGGAATTGAACCGGTCGCATGTTAAAACCTGAAACACAAGAACTGCAGTCACAGCGGTCCGGCGCTCAACAATTGATCTTTACTGAAATTGACTGACAATGATAACAGTGATAATAAAGTAATGCAGTCTAATGTAGCCGCCATGAGCCCCCGGGCTCTTAATAGTCTACTTCAAATCCCTATTCACATTATGTCCTTAATCTCTTCAAATATGTGTTATCTTGCTCTATATTATGTCTCAGCCACAAACAGGTCTGTCACAACCAGTAATATAATCACCTCTTTTAACATAATAACTTACAATAATGTAATGATTTTATCTATTGTTGATGTGATAAAGTCAATAGCATGTCAACTTTCCATTAATGTAACAAAATAGGAAATATTTTTACAACCATATTTCAGAGAGTATCAACAGTGAATGAGTATGACAACTATGTCAATCACTACATTTATTACTCTTAAGCAAAGTGCACAAAATCTGAAAAAAGATTATTTATACTTTTTTAGAAATGCATTTCTATTTAACTGTTATTACAATATTAGCTGCATTTGATGCATTTTAAAATTATTTACAATGCTAATCCTTCATGTAATAACATATTACACTTTTGGTAAAATGTTATTATGATATAATGGCTCCAATATCCTATTACACTATTGAGAAGTTACTATTACGTTACTGAATTTATTACATGCAAACGAGTACTATATATAATCATTTTATTATCCATAATACCTGCCGTGGTGAGGTATTTCGATATCCCCAAAAATTGTAACGCAATAAAAAAAAAAAGACACTTTAAAGCGATTCAACCACCACACACAACTGTTCCAGCACTTGTTGGTGTTTGCACTTGCTTCATTGAAACATTTATGCACCGTGTTGTGTTTTCTCACACCAAAGTGCATCCAAGACCGTCTCTTTGACAGGTGTTTCTTTGGAGGGTTGGGGCAATGCATCACTCTAATGGCAGCATTGAAGACTTCTTTAAATGAAGTGTACAATTTGTACAAACTCAAAACATTTCAAAGCTGCTGAGTGCAGACACACCCTGCCAAACTGTCCCTGTAAAAATCCAAGTAAACGCCACAACAAAGGACAACATATGAGTTATGATGGGATCTGTTAAGAAAACAACTTTACGTCATATCCGGGGGGAAAAAGAAAAAGAAAAAAAGAAAAGAGGACAGGCTCACAAAACATTTTTTGAATCACTTGACCCAATATCTAACCCTTTGTATATACATATTTGTATTTCATGTTCTTGACAGCATAAAGAAAGTCTTAGCTGCTGTAATCATTCAGCACACTTGTTTAGGTGTATAAACACTTTAGAGGGAGGACTTTATTGATTGCTTAAAAATAACCACATTGCATAACTGCATAATTGCATAAAAATAACAACTTTGTTTTCCCAGACTGGTCGTCTCTGACTGGTTGCCAACTATGGACAAGGCAAGACAGCAAACAAGGTTGAGAAATCTGTTAAAGTGATGTGAGAAATAGTTGAATTAGTCCTGCAATTATCTATACATTAAAAAAACAAAACAAAAAAAAACAACATAGGTACTGACATTTTAGCAAAGTCTGGACTAATTTTCTCTGGTAATTTATGGAGACACAAACAGACAACCAGCGAATTCCAGTTGGCTTATAGACACATGGAGAGACACTGTGTAGTACTGTAAGAAGATAATGAAATTTTAAGATGTGGGATAAAAACTCTCCAGCTGTGGAGCTGATTGCTGTTAAATTTCACAGCAAGAGACAAAATCGTCTGCTATTCTGGACAGCGCCAGTGTGTAACACAGCTTTACTCCGGCAGACTCGTGTCAGATGAAGCCTTTGCTTTTCAAGAAACACAAAGCATCTGTTAAAATGGTTTCAACACAGGATTTTAGGAATGTAGTCAAGCATTCTGCTTTCAAGAACAAAGCTGCTCATGAAACCTCTCAAATGAAAAAGCTAATCTTGACACAAACAAATGTTCTAAATGTTGGTCTATAACCCATCTAGACATCTTTTATCCCTTTTTGATCGATTCCATTTTCTTCATCTATTTAGTTGAAACACGGGGAAACTTTCCATCTCTGCCTGTGTTTGTTTTCGAATGGAGCATAAGGTACAGTACCTGGATAAACTCCAAACAGATTACTGAGCAGAGATGTGCGGGTCCATGAGAACACGTCCCCAAGACTCATGGTATCCGAGATATTCTGACTGAAGCTCTTCTTGATGTGTTGGTTTAGGAAGAAAGCGTTGGGATCTCTCTGGCCGTACGCCGCCAGCAGAAGCATCCACATGAATCCCATGTAGGCTGGAACAGTAATGTGCGTGTTACAGGTGTTTCAACACACAACAGCAGGATCCTTTCTCTAAAGTGCCAAGTTGATTTTGCTATAATCCCTTATTTTATCATGGAACCCCGGAGAGATTTGATTATGTGCTCCCTCACTCAAAATCTCTCTGAGGAGAGCAAAAGCTTTCTGCTCCATAATCCTAGTTTGTCTCATTCTCTCAACGTCTGAAGGCGGAGGGGGCTCGTAGAGGCCGCCAACCCGACTCCTGGGTTGCAGATCTTTACCCTCGCCTGCATAGAAAGGAGACGTCTGGATGTTTTACATCATTAGAGGAAAATATGGGAATGTCTTTAGGGAGAATTTAGTTCTGACCTGAATTTCCTTCGTTTCTTGCGACCGCCACGTTTTGAAAATCTTCCTCATCGACATTTTTTATCACAAGTGCAAAGAAGACTGCAAGGCACAGCACCTGAGATCAGAAGAGGGAAGGTTGGTGAGAACCGACAGGAAATTCAACTCAACTTTCAGCTCAAAGACTTTCCTTGGTACAAATGTTTTTATGAATTGAAGTATGTGAAATAAGGGCAAATGTGCTTCTTACTTTTATTGGCTGAATGAAGAGCAGACTTTGAAAGAAGGAAACGACCATGGACACCAACCAGCTTATAGATCGCTCCTTCCCAAATTTCAACCCATAAAGCATTGTGAAGTATCCTGATATGACACTGGTGGCAATGACGAGCAGCCAGCCAACAAATATAAACCACCATGGTAACCCTCCATGACAGCACCTCTTTTTTGTCTGGCTTTTGTTATCGTATGAGCTGTCTGCAAGGATTGACCTATAAGACAAAAGAATTGGAAGGCATTTGGCTTGAAGATACCTTTGATTTGAATTACTGCAGCGCAAGTTCCATTTTGATGGAATTTTAACCTGAAATGACATTATTTGGTGCAAGTATTAGTTTATGATTCATTAAATGTGGTTTCTTCTACATTTGGCTTATTGGGTTTCTTTATTATGACAACACTGAAAAGAGTCTCAGTTTTGTCAGATTCTAGTTTGTACACTTGGAGAACAGTGATCAAACCCTTGTTATATACTGTGTGGGCCCAGTTTGGATGATCTCCCCTTGCGATCGTGGGTTTTCTTTATCTCCTCAGGATTCCTCTCACAATCCAAAGACATTTGTCTTGGGTTTGTTGGTCACTTCAAACTGTGCCTTGAACTGAATGATTCTGAATCTGTGTCTGGAACTTACAGCCTGTCTCCAGAGTGTCCCTCTCGCTGCCTGTCACAATTTGGGTGAAGTATATAATAGTTGAATAAATGCAAATGTACTCATATGGTTGGAAAACTGACAGACGCGGTAACTGCATTCAAACCTCATATGAAAGAGCATTAACATACATGCTAACAGAGCAAAATTCAGAAGTTTGGAGACTGTAAACACCTTAAAAAATATCCAGGCAAGTTTTTTTTAACGAGTTGCTCACATTCATGCTGTGTTAAACTCTCGATGGCGTTTGAGTTAGGTGCCACCTTAAGCCGATTAAAAGTTGTTCAACCTTACATAATACCACTAAATCCCTCGAATAAAGAACAACAAAATGCATGGATAAATAAAAAGATTAAGAAGCAATATTCAGAAATGACTGTAGTACTTTTTGTATGCGTTTTCATCTACGTTGATGCAGTTGGATCTGAAGAGTTGCTCCTCCAACAGTCCCTTCATCCTCTGGACTTGCTGCAGAGCCTGGCTGTGGCTTTGAACAGAGGGGAAGCTGGAGGCTCCCAACTGGCTCAGCTCCGTCTCCATGTGGCACAGCTGCTTGTACAGGTACTGAGTTTTGTTGCTCTTCTTTTCAAATCCTTTAACTGCTCGCTCGACAAAAAACACAAAAAACGCATTGTGATAAGAAAGGAAGGAAGCAAGGAATAGATCAGCACATGACAGAACAAACAATAGATAGTATGGGTGAAAAATAATAAAGGAAAAGAAGAAACAAATGAAGGAACAAAGGAAGTAAAATGACAGAAGAAAGGAACAAATACACAAAAAAACAGGGAGGACATAATGAAGGAACAAAGAATGAAGCAACAAATGAATAAACAACTGAAGGTTTGAAATAGCAAATACAGGAATTGAACTGGGAAAGAACTGATGAAGAAATAAACACATAAATAAAATAACTAAAAATAACTTAGGGAAAAAACAAACCAATGAGACGAGGAACAAATTAATGAATGAAGGAACAGAGACAGAAAAAAGGACAGATTGAATTAACAAATTGAAGAAAAAAACCAATGAAAGATTAAATTAATGAACAACAGGGAAAGAAAATAGGAAAGAAATGCACAAGAGAAAGAATGAATAACTTAATTACCTATTTACTTCATTTTCAAGTAGTTACATAACAGCAGAAGTGTTTAAATTACATTTGAAGTGATGAAATAACTGTGACTTAATAGTATTTCTATAAATTAAATGTTTGCAATCAGGTGAGACTGTTTATGAATATGAAGCTATAGTTTTCTATTGATGCTTCAGGGCAGCAGGTGAACAGGTGGCGAGCATTGTGGGTCTTTGAGGACCGCTCCAATCCTCCTGAGGCAGCACTAGCTCGCACCTGATAAACTGTGTTTGCCGTTAATATTGGAGAATATTGACACACGCTGTGATAAACACACACAAGAGGTTAGAGGAGGGGATGAGGCTCCAGCTCTTTTTATTGCCTCCAGACCCCGGATGAGCTGAAGCCACGAAATACATGAAAACACACCTGATACCCGAGGGCACGCTTTGGACTGAGTGTTGTCACAAGTTTTCTTATTCTGTTTGATGACATCTTCTACCGCAGAGAGAATTGCATTGATATCATTTTGTTGTCCCGGCCCAAACTCAGACTTTGTGGATGGAACGTTGCTTTTTACTGTGTTAGACAGTGAATTGGCAATCCTTGTAATATCCTAAAATAAAATACACAAGTGTTTCAATAAATACAGCTTCACAATGTCATACAATGTATTACTTTGTAATATACAAGGCCTACATAATGTTAATGATATACAGAGCAGTTACTATGTGGAGAATTTAGCAGGAGTGTTGTACACTATAAAAAATTCATGGCATGACTTGATTTACCAGCGCGTCAGTATTCAGTGTGGACGTCTTCTCTACACACCACCAGCAGACCTGAAGCACCCACCTTGATGATGATGTCGAAAGTTACATTGGCATTTGTATTGGTGGTAGTGACCTGCGAGTTAATATCCTCCTCAAGGATATTTTTTTGTTTTTTACGCTGGCAACATGACGTCTCCCGTGGGCGAGTGTTCCTGAAAATACTAACTATGAGGATGTTCACTGGAAACATAATGAGGGAGCTCTGGACTCCCACCATGAACTGCTGCCAGGTGAACTCGAAGTGACCTGAAAACAGATATGAGGTGAAATCAATAATAACCTATTGGCTTTATTTTTCCTTGTAGTAAATTGAACTGTATTTATAAGGGGGGGTGGAAAGAAAGTGTATAGCATACCGAGGTCCAAGGTCTGCTCAGCGGGGTCTGTGGGAATCCCATAAAACATGATGCTGGTCAGCATAGTGCAGAGTAGCAAGGAGAAACAGCAGGATACTCGCTGTACACAAGTGAAATTGCTGCCTGGTGGTCGGTTTATCACAGAGAACCAGAGGTGTCCATCATTGAAATCCTTTGTCGTCCGCATAAAAAACAGATTACTGGGGAAGTGAAAGCGGCAGAGAAAACATACATACACGTCTAATTAGTGGTGGATTTATAGCGTTTTTACCTTTATCACTTTTGGAGTAAAGCTCAGAGTTGATCTGCAGCATTCGGGTGCCTCCAGAAAAGCTGCAAATCCTCATTAAATTACCAGCTTAGTATGGAGACACAAGATGAAGCAGCTGAGGTGGGAGGAGAGGAAATTGACAGCGATGCTATGTTTTATTCACTTTATAATTTGACTAAATTATAGGTTTGACTACATAAAGACACTTACACACCGTAATCTACTTTGGTCCATTGTATATGATTTAAATTATTTATGTCTACAATTTAATAATTTACCAGAAAGGTTAAAGATCCAGTATAATATAATCTGTTATACAGTCCAAAGGCTTATATTCTGGTTTATTGACTCCCTAAACAAAGCTGTGTCTCTTTCCCTCATTATTTTCGTTACTCTAACCAAATGTTTGTCAAATATTTGCAAATAATGCAGCGAATGTGTTTCTTTGGTGGAGTTGTGACCCTGCTAATTACTTGATTTTAATTAATGGTTCCAATCATCTTTCCTTGACATTAATGTAGCCAAGAAATAGTAGCTTATAATAGATTTTAGGAAACACCGACCACTTCAGTCTGTTGTAATAAACTGTTGAGGTAGACGACAGATGTAATTAACTCTGCCCTGCTGAAGACAACAAACTCAGTTTTGATCCCCGTGTTGTTGAATTCTGTAAGAAATCTCACTTTAACCAGAGACTGAATGTTGACCAGATGTTTATAAAAATATATCACCTGTGTTTTATTGAATTAGTTCATGCTTTTCAAACATTTTCTAGTTTGAGTCTTTTTCCTTCAAGAATGAAACCAAACTGTATTGGATTATGACATTGTACAGTAAAATACCTGGGCTAATACTAAATGACCTTTCTCACATTTACAAATGTCAGATCCTTGAGTAAAGAGAGCTCTGTTCTGGTTAACCTGCACTCTGCAGCACAAATGCAGAGCAAACACACTAAAAAAAGCCATTTGTCCCTGCTGCCATTGGGCTTTTGAATTGTAAGTCTCTGTTATCTGTCGGATTTTGATATTATCTGTGTTTTCTGTATGTTAAATGAACTTAACACGTGCCCTGAAATTGTTTATAAGCTGCTACTGTATGATTGTTGTGACCAAATTAGTACAGATGCACCAATTTTACAGTTGTGCCCTTCATTAATTTAGTTTCCTTACACAATACGTTGTGTCTGTTGCACACAACCCGACTGTGTGATGTTTTGCACTTAGCTTTTGCAATGAAAATATATTTGTGGAACAGATACATGAAAATATGTCATACAAACAAATACCTTTGATTATGTTGCAATATGATATTAAATAACTACTTTGACAATTTAATGCTGTTTTGAACGTTTCAGCATTATTTGTTGTATTTATGTATATTAAATTATGTGACCTAACAAAGCAATGTTGGCTGTAAAAACAACATTCTGTCCAAAATATGACTGTTCATTTAACTCAGAGACTAACTGATTGACTGGATTAACCATTTCGAAGAGGGAACATGTTTTAGGCTCGATACACTCGACAGTAAAACAAGTGCTTGAAGTAATACTTCAAAGTCAGCTTTGGCTGATTAGCAATCCGAGGTACAAAATCCGAGGTACAAAATACTGTCAAACACTTAAATCAGTGCAAACTCATGAGTGTGAGATGCAGAGTTCAGTCACAGAACAGATTACAGTTATTTTATTGGGGTTTTGTCAATACAGCTCCACTCCTATTACTTGTTTGTGTTTGTTTTCAATTTCTACAAAACCTCTCCTTAAAAGAATTGAGCATTCAGGTGTCTTGATTAAGTGTACCTAAGTCGTGGTGTTGGACAAGCAGTGGCCTTTCATTTTCCCAATTAGATCTTTGCCAGTCGAGGGTTGTGAACCAGAATCTCTCTCCTCTTTACCCTCTTTACCCTCTTTGTGACCTCCAGCCAACACAGCTGCACCTGCCATGACAGTTTAAATAAATTCTTCATTTTGTAAAAATGATGTTGTGAAGCTCAGGCCCAATTTACAGCATTTACACCATCAACAGCCACAGCTGCAAACTCCTGGCCTGGAATACTAACTACATCCTTTTTAGTGTTTATGCTGTTTCCGTGTAAATGGACACCATTTTCAAAACATTGCCATGTAACATAAAAGATTTCTGAAACCAAGAATGCAAAAACGAGGCATTTTTACTTGAAACGTAGTCGTGTAAACAAGACTGACATTTTTCTCCTCATGGTGCTGCAATACTTTCAACTTACCTGAACCTCTTCAGGTCGTCTTCAGTTGCAGCTGGGAAAACTTTATCGAGAGTACAGTCATCCATGTCCACCGATAACCAGGAATTGCAGAGGAAATGCCATTTCTGTTTGGTCTGCAGATCCTGCACCATGACCGTGCTTACATACCTGGAGTACAGTGGAAACAAAGGTTTTAACATCCTTAGAATTAGCATTTACTAAGACCCTCTCCATCCTGGGTGAGCCTTATAGCGAACAGTTTCATCTGAGAAATAGCACACCAAAATGACAACTCTGAATCTTTTGACAACCAGGTTTATCTGTAAGGGTTAACAATAATAATGTGACTTTTTAAAATAGATCTGTCAATATCTTCCTACCAGGCAGGGTGGTCCCCAGAGTTGTTGTGCCACAGTCTGACTCCCTGCAGGTCCCCCAAGGCGAAGGGTGTGCATAGCAGGAACAAATCCACCGCACCCCTCTCAAACACTCTTTTCTTTGGATCAGATAGGTGGTGGGGCTCGCTGTTTCCTTCTGCACCCAGCAGAGTTAATGCAACCTGAAATAAAGAGAGAACTCATTTATCTTTAAAAAAGGTGAACAGCCTATTTGGAGCTTGACTCACTTAAGTATAAACGGGTATAAAACACACACACCAACATAATTAAATTAACTTGTGTTACAGATGGTCACTCATTTAACTTGCTGTTAGTGGTGATAAGTTGTGCTGATATTCAATTAAACTAATTACATGCCAATTAAATAAGCCCTGTCCCCCCCTAAACGTGATAAACGGTGTCTGAATACCTGTTCAGGATGAGAAAGTTCATGCAAGATTGAATTGGCATGGCAGTGAAAATGCACGCAGTACTGTATACCACGATAAACAGTACCGCTTTTTTTTTGTTTGTTATTTATATTACATTATAAAAACCCATGAAATCCAATTTTTCAAGGTAATACCGGATGAAAAAAAAAAACTTAAGCAAAACACATACAAAACAAACTACCACGATACATTTCTATTCTCGAGAAGGCCAAACACTTTATAGACCGCAGTTCACTTCACATTGTGTACTGTTGACTAGGATCACAGTATTCAAATTACTGTGAAGAGATTTGGCGCAATCCCAACAAATGTGCAATTCCATCACTAGCTACACTGCAAAAAAGGGGCATAGCGATTGTCCACAACACAGGCTGCAGAGATCACACAAATCCACTATTCTCAGAGCCAAAAAAAACATAAAAATTCACTGATCTGGTTGATTGTCAAACAGCTCAAATCATATACAAAGCATCATAAATTCCCTTCAAGGTAACATCCAGAAATTATGAATACAAACTGTATTCATAACGGGGGAAATACATCTTAAAAATCCATGTGCAATGCACAACTTCATAAGCTTTTTGAATTTCTATCTGTGGAGTAAAACTGTGGAACAGCTTGTCGGGGGAGCTCAGCCAACATCCAACAATTAAGGAGTTCAAACAGGGGTACAAACAAATGGTGCTCACAAAGTTCAGGGAAGAAGGATGGTATGCACCGTGTTTTTGTTGTTGTTGTTTTTTACATGTGTTGGTTTATATATCAGATCAGATATATTGATGCTGACTGAACATAGTATTTACCTGTGAGGAAGTGGATGCTCCGATACGATGCCCAGTACCGATGCTCAACAGATACTGATACTGACCCATGGGATCATTGTCCTCCAGCACTGAGACCTTCACCTGTTCACCAGAAGAGCAAACACAAAGTGGAGATAGTCTGGTGGCTGTGGCTCACTTGCTGGAGTGGGTTGTCTTTCAGTCACATGGTTATGGGTTTGATTCCCCATTTTTCCCTGCCCATATGCCAACGTGTCCTTGAGCAACACTTTTAACCTCAAATTGCTCTTAATAGGGAGACTATGCAACTTGCATGGCTGTCGACACTATTCATGCGAATCGATACATGTGACTTACACTATAAATCATTTTGGTTCCTCTTGAACCAGTGGAAAAGCACTCTATGAGAAATCCATTGACTGTAATTACCCTAAAGAAAACAGCTGTATTCCAATTTTTGAATGAAATGTTTTAATCAGTATTATTTAGCACACATCCACACATCCACACGCACGCACGCACACACACACACACACGCACACAAACCCACACACTTTCAAGCATCTTGTGGAACCACAAATATCCTTTTGAAACCTTTACAAGGCATAAAGTCAGCATTCCTCAAATAGCAAAACCATCAATTTAGTCAAGAAAAATGCTACTTTTTGATCTTCATTTATTTTTTTTTATTTTTTTGTAAAATCAGTGCTGTGCTCACAAGGCTCTGTACCTTAGCTGTGTCTTGGATGTCCTTCCGTCTCGCCCACACAACCAGCAGGAAAAAGGTCACAAAGAGCGCCCCCACGAAGCAAACAACCACCGGATTCTCACCAAAGCTTGCAAAGAGCTCGGCGCTGCGTGACGGGTCGACAAGGTTGGGAGTGACAAAGAAAGAGCTCCCGAAAAAGGTCAGGTGGTTGCAGAGACACTGGGTTGCTGAAGCTGTACTATTTACACCAACCTGAAATTTAACAACCCTAATAGTGATTTCAGTAAAGAAACAAAAACACCAAAGAAGGTACATTTATTTACTCCACTTACTCTACATCCGTTATTGCTCCAGGTCTGTAGTGAGTTGTTCCAAAATCTACATGAGGCCATGATGTTGGTGATCGTCAAACTGGCATTGATGGATTTGATCCCTGGGCCAACAATGGGCCTGACCACAAGATAGTGCACACCTGTGTTTCCCTTTAAAGTCGCAGGGTCCAGCAGCCATGTGTATCTCTCCTCTGTCACATCGTGAAAACAACCACAGATTTTATCGTAAAGCTTATCTGAAAAACATCAGGGTCGATAAAAAATAAAATGCAATCATATCTACAAAATAAAGTAACGTTGCTCTACCTGTTGTAGCTCCCTGCTGAGGCATCTCTGCCATTGCAACATAGTCTGTCACAGTGGGGTACTCCAGATACCCGAGAAACACTTTGAAAGGGAGAGGGTCCTCTGAAGGGATCATCTTTAAATAGCAATTTCACATGAATCCAGTGAAGTCATAGCAATGCAGAATCTCAATCATCCAAGCTGACAGTGTTTCAAGAAAATTGATTGTACTCTATTCGTTGATTAATTTTTCCTACTTTAACAATCTCATGAGGACAAATCAGAATTTGTCATTACATTACTGAAGCACTCAGAACAATCAAAACAGCATAAGCTGTCATAAGTCATGCTTATAGAAAGAAAGGAAATTTACTTCTTCATCCTACTGGGGAAATTGTTTTTTTCTTCATCTGAGCAATAAGTTGTTGCTGGGCACCACAAAAGGGAGGTAATTAGGTAATTTAAGCAGACTAAAATGTACATTACCATGGTAATCACTTTGTAAAAATTACTATGCGATTATTGTAATTGCACTTTCATTTATTATAAATGTTCTGACGATTGTTTTGAACTCTTCTCAAGACAAGAGAGAAAAAAAATGTTTCTTGCGTTACTTCATCTCCAATTAATATTACAAAGTCAACAAATAATGGATGAAAATAAATGGAACAACTCTCACTGTTATAATATTGTTATGGTTTTTAATAGACTTCATAAAGAAAGTAATCACTTTTTGTTCTGTTCTCTCGTTCTTTCTGCAGTTTCCTTCGATTCTATAAGTAGAACCTGAACCTGAACTTTGTCATTCGCAAACAAGGAATAATTTTAGTTTTTAATGACACGTTTTGCAGTCAATTCAGCACAATATCCGTTAGTCTAGCTTGGGTGCATCAAATATATAACACGTTTTATGTTAATAGATTGATGCAAAACAATGCAAACTCATGCATATACCACAGACATTGTTTTAATTTGAATGAATTATTTGGATCGTAAATCACAATGCCCCGAGACACGCTTCATTCTTTTGCATGCTGATAGGCTCTTTAAGCTCAAGTGCCGCCTCACAGAGCAGCTGGCACGTGTGCGCTCATATTTCTTTTTCTTTATCTCTTTATTATATGACTTGACTTGATTTGACTTGATAATGATCAACCATTCGGCTTCAGCAGCAGATGCGAATGTGTCATCTGACCTTTAACACCATGGTAGTGTTAGCAGAGGGCACATCTACGACTGTCGTGCTGAAGTTTCCCAGGTCCAGAATAGAAGAATTCAGCTGCTCACCACCAGGCCTCGGCAAAAAAATCTGTGGGCCAATACATAACATATTAAACAGCTTGGAATTGTAAAAAGAACTTTAGTACTCAGATACGCGATTTGATTTCTGTTTTATTAAATACTGAGTAAATATTTGCTTGAAGGACATCATTTTTCTATGATTTATATTCTGACTGTACTATGTTTGGGAACAGGTTTTTGATATGCTTTCTCTGAGGCCTTAAAGTCAAATCCAACCCAAATCCATGAAATAAGTACCAAGGTAATGAGGCAGCTACAATCCCACAACAGACAAGAACAGAACAATGTTCTTTTATGAAAACTCCACTAATTGGTCTCCCCTGAGGGAGGCTTTACAGGCTGTTATAGACTTACCAGAAGGAGAGATAAACATGGTAACCATAGCTCAGTCCTAACTGTTTTAAGATATGTTGTTGCAATCATATTAAGAAAAAATGCACTGTGGTACCACTGTGGGTGATTTTCTTGCTTTTGAGATCGGTTGCATGAGTTTAATTGGGGATAAAGTGTGGGATTAAGAGCGAAATTTGTATGGATATGTGCATCTTCCGTAGTTTCAATACGAGAAAAGTTGCAGTGCGCCGAGCACTAATTAACCACATGTTCAGGTTGAGTAACTATGTTGTGTGAATCCCTTCTAAAGTGCACAGGTTTAGATATTCTGGACTTGTAGTAATGTTGCACTTTTTTGGTGAACACTTCAAAAAATGTTGCATCACCAGCCAACTGCTTGCATAATATTTTTCAACAAGCGTGGCCTGATTGTGTTTAATCTCACTTTCATAATGGGATTCTGGTCATGGCAGTTGGGTGCATTACCAAGAACTTGGAATGAATGCAAAGGCCAAGCCGATTTCTGTCACTAAAACTTGAACACCAAAAAGTCCACACACTCTCAGCAGGAGATCACAATAGAAAATGAACCTGAGGATGAGTCTCAGATGCAGCCCAGTATATTCACTCACCTCGATCTCTTCACTTAGGTTCTCCACAGGTATACCGGCCCCATCCTTATCTGTCAGGGACAGCGCACCTACCAGCCCACTGATATTCCCTCCGTCATGCCAGGAAAATGGATTTTTATCAAAGGTCATCATCTGTGGCGGTAAATAGACAGCAAAGCAATTTCAAAAACCACAGTCAGGAACCCAAGAAAGATTTGAGACTGATGTGGATCTGACATGAACACCATCGGGAAAACTAGGTCACGTATACAACAAAGAAACACATCGAAGTTGCTTTAAAGACTTACTCTCATGTCAACTGACTTCTTTGAAGATATTGCAGAAGGAGGTATAGTTGGGATGAAAAATCCAGCGCAGGAACAGTTTGCGACAGTTAGAGGCTTTCTGTTCAGTTTTTCTGGTAAAACTCTGCATGGAAAGAAAAGCCAATTCATATTGAATCTTAAACCATTTTGAGGCAACATTATAAATTCCTTCAACATCAAGATGTGACTGAATGCACTTGCTCTCGTTTTTTTATGCATTCGGTAACAAGTTAACAGGTTACAATGGTTGGATGCTTTGCATGTTCTCACCATGCATACATGGTTCATTTAAGGTGTGATCGGCTTGAAGATAACTTAGATAAAGCAATAGAGGATGGACTGATGAACTGTGCTCTTGAATACATTTTATTCTGCCATAGATCAGATTATCTATTAGGGCCCATTTGCAATGGTGCTCCATCACTGTAAATGCAATTTTTCTGAAACGCTGCTACTGTGCATGCGGACCACAGCTCCAGTAAACAGTTGTTCTGCACATGTGTGAGTAGATGGACAATATCAACAGTTTCAAACACAAGTCTCTGCATGGATCATTAGAAACGTACCTTTCAGCAAGAACACTAATGTGTTCCAGTTGGATTATAGTCGGTGGCTCATTTGTCTCTTTAAATAACAACAAAGCACTCAGGACATTGTTCAGTGTATCGAGGAGGGCATCAGAAATCATTTTCTGCAGAAAGAAGACAGAAGCACTTGGTTTTTAGATAGACATCAAAATGACATGAAAACGTATCTCAATGGTCATGTTCCTGGTTAAATAATTTTTCTCCCTGATTATTTTGGGCCCCAGCTGGCCGGTCATACACAAACACTCTTAACAGATAATTAGGTGTGACAAAGAAATTACTTTGTCCATTGGGTTAAAACAAAAAACAAGAACTCTGTTTTGCTCAGACGACCCAAATCCCACCAGCATGGGTTTTGAAGTAAACAACTCACATTGGAAGAATACTCGAATATGAAGCTTACTCCCTCCAGAATGGCGCTGCTTGCAAGATAAATGTCTTTCTTATTTTCTTCAGAATTGCTTATATCCATGGTGAGAACAGATGAACTGAGATACTGGAAGAATGTTGAAGCCGCAATCTGAAAGTAAGAAGAAACTTGTACAATCACAGATGGATTCATTATACTGATTTCACCAGCAGTGCTTTATGTTTTCCACCATATATTTATTCTTCTGTTACAATAACTTCACTCAGGTATTTGTGGCATGTAAAAGATGTCTCTTTTATAGACATTGGAAAGAGGTCACACGTTGCAGATATTACCTCAAAGATATAAAACACATAAGAAGTGAAATTTGTGATGGCTGACCTTCGTTTTTTTTTTTTCTTTTGCAAAAGCAAAGCAAAATTTAAATAAATGACCGTAACATGGAAAATGCTTAAAATCCTCTAAGGAACATGATTGCGACAATAATAATCATTTTTGTGTATTTCCATCTGTTTAATGACCGCATGTCTGTCTGTTTGATTGCTTGTATTATTATTATTATTATTATTATTATTATTATTATTATTATTATTATTATTAATAATAATATAATAATCATAATAATAATAATAATACTCGAATAATAATAATAATAATAATAATAATAATAATAATACATATGGATTTCACAGACTTCCCCAGGGGATTTGGCTCACTTTAAAATCAAAGTTATACAAATAGCCCAATGCTTTGCCTTCGAGGAGGAAACAAAGTTTGCTCACTGATGGCTCGCTTATAATAAATCCAAAAGGTACCAACACGTTATATGATAATAATGTAGTCAGGAACTTTCATGGTCAAATCTGTCCCTCATTGAAAAAAAGTTGTTTAGAGATGTTTTCTGGCTTTTGTAACGGCAAAAACTCTTTTTTATTTAGGCATTTAAACAGTTTGACATTATGCTACTGCAATGAATAAAACCGTGGCGTAACGAGAGAGAGAAAAAAAAAAACCACATTACTTTTGAAAAATCAGTCATGGTCTTACAGCAACCTCAACACGGACAAAAACACATTTCTAAACTTCTGATATCCTGCATCTTTTCAAATGTCAAGGCAGACCTGGAGCAGCATTGTTCATCCTGTCATTTCCTTCAGTGGACCACAATGAAAGCAGCGCTTAATGATTCTATCAAAATAAAATGGTGGCTTTTTTTCTCTTACCTGTGGATATGTACAGTACCTGTGCAGTTAAACTGAGCTCAGTGCCTTCCATGACAACAGCGCTGAGGCCCCTCGCTATCACCTGAACCTCCTGTGTAGTATTGGGGGTACTTTCATTAACCACATCGATCATCATAGCCACCATATCCTCACGAAGCTTCAAAACACAAATTAATTCATGAGCATTAAAGATATATATTTTAGTCTGCCTTTAATTTTTCATTGCTACTCAATGTGGGGAAAGGCATAACATTTTAACCATGTCTCTATCATGAGGTCTGTGGGGTTGGATAAATGAGTTGGGAAGTGAATCTTATGTTCTCAAACTCAAAGCAGGAAAACTGGACTGGAGTGAGGATTTCAGCACATTTGGTAGGTGCAAAATTGTGTTTTTCCACAAGACTGATCTCAGACAAAGAAGCTTGTGTGAGGTGTTTTGGAGCCGCAACACCCCTAGTCTAGAAATTAGAACTCATTAACCTTTTTTGACATCATTCCTGTGGCACGAATTACAACAATTGACATTTACCTTCTGTCTGCTGGGTATTGTAAGAAAAATATTATTGTTAATTTGAGTGGCGACAGCAAAGAAGAGCTGTCCCAGGGTTTCTCCTGACAGAAGCCCTTGATCCTTCAGCTGAGCCACAGTATCCCTCAGAGTTGTATTAAGACTATCAACATCAGGCATGGGAAATGTGAGGTACGTAACCTAAAGAGAGACAAAAATAAATTTTTAATAAATGTATTCTTCTAAAGTGAATTACAGCATTTATACACATCCTTTTTTTGACAAACCGTTGCTGTGAAAACAGTGGTGACCACATCGCTGCCATCTGATGCTGTTGCTGTTATCCTCAAGCTGTAGTCCGGTGGGTCACCCATAGGAAGGAAGACGGTCTTCACAACATTTGTCGTACTGCAGCGCAGATGTTTAACTGATAATACCCAAGCAAGATAAAACCGTTGGAAGTTCTCAAGAAACTTTTCAGTGAAAAGTCATATCAGTGCCTAAATATTTAGAGGTACCTGTACTTACCATCACTCTTGAAACAGTACTGACAGTGTGGGCAGGGTACTGCAGTTTGACAAATTATATTGAAAGCTTCAAGCACAGTTCTGCTTGGTGGCGATACGCTACATGAGAGACTCCCCAGCTTTGTAAAGGTTGTTTCAGAGGTTTTGCCTCTGGCAGTAGTAGCAGAGGTTGGAGAAGTTGTAACAAAACTACTAACTTTTGTAACAGTTGTAGCTTTGTTTACTGTAGTAGCTGTGGTGGCTTTAGTTGCAGGGGTAGTAGCTCCAGTAGCAGGGGCAGTAGCTTTAGTAGCAGGGGTAGTAGCTTTAATAACAGGGGTAGTAGCTTTAGTAGCAGGGGTGGTAGCTTTAGTCACAGGGGTAGTAGTAACTTTATTAGCAGTTGTGGTAGCTTTGTTTACTGTAGTAACTGTAATGGCTTTAGTAGCAGAGGCAGTAGATGCAGTCGCAGGGGTAGTAGCTTTAGTTACAGGGGTAGTAATGCCAGTAGCAGAGGTAGTAGCTTTCTTCACAGTTGTTGTAGCTACAGTAGTGGTGGTAACTTGAGGAGAAGCTGGGGTAGCATCAGGTGATGATGTCTTTAGGGTGTATGTTGTATACAGTGGTATACCCCCTTTCAAAAGAAAACAAATCACAATAAGTTATTGATATGAGATTATCTCAAAATGTGTGTGCATCATCTGGTAAACTTGGGATTGAATATTTGGAAAACAACACAAAAAAGAGCTTGAGGATTTAGCTGCCTCTGGTTATTCAGGAAATTACATCATAAGCATGAGGTGCGTTGGTTTAGGATACCCCCTGGTCACCCCTGGACTCTTCTAGGTTTGCCAGGGACATCCTGGTGGGATTAAAGCCTGGTTTATATGCAACATTTCAAGTGAAAATGCATAATCTTTGCATTTCTTTTTCAAAAGTTTCACTTTTGTATGGCAATGTTTTGAAAACAATATCTGTTTCCGCATAAGTGCTGAAAATGATGTAATAAACCTACCAGATTGGTTGGATTACTAGTACAGGTAACTCTCAACTACCAAGTCCCAGGAGAATACAAACTGGGGGCCATGACAGTCTGGAAATGACCATTGTTGTTATTCTCTGTCTCTCGCGCTTGTTCAGGTACTGGTGCACATGCGCACTAGCAGTGTTTTTAAAAATGTGTGTTTTCGTCCATTTACACGTAGACATAGATGGAGCGTTTCCGAAAAGTTCCACCTTGCACCTTTTTCATTTTAATTTGAAAACATTGTTGTGCAAATGAGGCTTATATCGCTGGTTAAGTCTGGGGGTGGCTTGGGGTCCCTCCAGAGGATCTAGAGGAAGTTGCAGGGGACAGAGATGTCTAGTCTATACTGAGATGGATGGATAGACTTGAACTTAACTTAAATATTAATCAGCTTGAAATCCCAAATCTCATACAAAAGCATTGGCAAGACCATTTGGATTTTGTGATTTTTAGTGAATACTTACTGGCACTTATCACCACTGTGATGTCTCGCTTCTTTTTCTTGGCCACTGCAATAGCAGAGGCTTTCACAGTGTATTCCTTGCCACCATCCTGTTTCTCGATGAGAGGCCTTCTCTTGGCACTTTTGTAGCAAGACTTTGTCTCTTTCTGTTAAAAAACAACAACAACAACAAAAAAAACGTTATCAACAACTAAAATAGTTTTTCTGCACAATTAGATACTGTCCAATATCTGAGTCATATATGAATTTTGTCAGACTTACTGGCCAATCTTTATCATCTGGGTCCTCAATGTTCCAGATGACCGTTTTACAAATTATGCAAATCATTTTAATTTTTGCATCTTTGACAGAATCTGTTGGGTTGCAGCCTGAGACACAAGTTAAACTGCAGGGCAAAGGATGAGAAAGTATCATTCTAAGTGAAAATTGATAGGAATCCTCAGTACATTTTACAAACAGAAATACTAATGTCCATCTGTAACAACACATGTATCAAACCAGTTGAACAAGAACATACACGTCAAAAATAAAATGATCAAAAGGATCAAGTACCTCACTTTGTCTTTAGAGTAAAGCTTTGGGGCAACAGTAATGCAGATGCTGTCAATGTTTTTCTTTTTATTATCAGCAATTTTGATCTCATTATAATAATACTTGGAAAAATGAAATGGATCTGGCAGACAGCCTCCACCAATGGTTTTGGTTTGCCCAGTGGATGATCCTTGGCAATTGCAGGGATATACTGTAAAACAACAAGTGATTAGACGACAATAAAAAAAGAGTGAAACAAAACACTTTGTACATGTTCAGATGGTCAAACCTTCTGAAAAGCATATCCAGAAAGTAACATTAGTGCTCTGACTGCACTTTGCTTAAGACTAAAGCAAAGGATTGGATCACTGAGAATGAAATGAAGTCCCCTATTTTCTTCAAGCAACTTTTTTTTCATGCGTTCTTTACACAAATTTGATGTGATTTGTTTTACTATATAAAAACCTGGTTTGGCATAACATCATGTTGCTTCATGTTACACTGTCATCGGTACAAGTTGTACCCAAAATGTTTTCTTGATATATGTGCTAAACAAGGAATGCTCAAATTAGACTTTTTCTTTGTTTGTTTACAAATCCCACATTTTGACAGATTCAAAGATCTTTCATTGTTTTGCATCTTTGACAAAATCGTGTTGTGATGCACGTACCTGGATAAGCTATTAAAATGCATATATTTTACTTAAATCACTGGATATCCAGCATTAAACCAAATTGTACTTATTTTGTGGAGGATCAAGATGTGCAGAGTCAATTGCATCACTGTGACAGAGAGGTGATTAAGCCAATGATGGGAATCAGGTGTGCTGCCTCACCTCTCTGCCCATAAGAGGAGCTGCCAGACACACATGGTGTGTGTTTTGGTGGTTGGTTTTGATTTACTTTAATAAAAAGAATGGATTTGTAAAGCTCTGACCCTGCGTCTGTGTGGGGGAACCTGGCGTTGGCATGCTCGACTGCCACAGTCACCCTTCACTTTTACTTGGGGCAGGGCTTGGATGTTGCCTACTATTTCCTCTCACTCATTTTAAAACATCCAAGACATAGTCACACAGTGTCACAAATTGAGTCTGAACGTATGATGCTTACAGCATTCCCACTCATAACGATACTTCGAGTCGTCCTTGGACGAACCACTTGTTGAAAGTGTGATACTTTGCTTATTGTTAGTCACTGAACTCGAAGGCGTCGCAATGATTTTCTGTGGAGATCTGACAGCTCTGATATGTTTAATACTCTGAAATGAAACAGGATAAATTGTAGATATTGTAAGGTGAAATTTGCCACATTGCATCAATGGTAGGATATAAAATCTTGGTAAGCCATGATGGCTATTTACTTCAATTACTGAATTCTTGCCACAGGAACCAAAAATCTCCACATGTTCTTCTGCAGAGGAAAATTCATTCCATGCTCTGAGCTTCACCTGCAGTGCTCCTGCAGAGGAACAACTCAAAATCACACCAGCCAGTAAAATATGAACATGTTCAATACATTTCCGATAAGTTGGCAGATTAATTACTGTAATTACATACCTTGAGATGGGTGTCTTAAATAGAAAATTGCCTTGCTTGTAGTCATTACTCTAGTCACAGAAAATGAGATATTGTCTCCTACTAGATAGAAAAGCAGAAGAGCAGGTGATCCCCTTTGAAGGGAAACACCAACAGTAAATTCTGCTGGAACTGAGCAGGCATTCATGTCTGTCAACATGGAGGCTTGAAGTCCAGCTAATTTCTCCATAACACACACCTGGAACAAATTTACATTCAGTAAGCAGAAAAATAAATCCACTTATCTCTAAACATTCAATCAGCTCTTCTTCTGGGGAAACACCTCAATGTATGTTTTCTGAGGTGGATACATTTAATGAGGACTTTTTGGCACCTCTCCTACAGACCCCAGATGAAAGCTGCACGTTGACTTGTTCATTGTTGATTTACCTGCAGGTCTGTGGACACCTTGGGGAATGTGACCAAGTTGGATGCATAAAGAGTCAGGTGGTGGCAGCCGGGGCCAATTTGATTCACCACGTCTCCAGACATCGTGATGTTCTGGGGAACATTTCCTTTAACCACAGACAAACCCGATAACAACTTTTCTTTCCTTTGGACTCTGTAGGTCACATTTGTACCTGAGGGAAAGAAAGATACACGGTAAACTATTCAAAAGGGAAATGGCATAACACGTGGAAATGGATGCTTTCACATGAAAGTTTAGCTATTATTTATCACAAACAGCTTGGTGTCCACCTGCTTTTACTTCCACCTGGATGCGTATTGCTGCTCCATACAGGGCTTTGCAGCTGCTTTCAGGAAAAGAAAGGTTTCCAGCAAAGCATTTGATGACACCAATCTCTGTGATAGGCTCTTGGATGGTGATTATTTTCCACGCTGTGCTGTGTATAATCCCAGTGATGCATTCAACTGTCACAGTGAATGTACTTGGATGAGTGTATTTGTGCACCACACTGCGCTCAAACCTGTGAAAATACAACCAAAAGACAATTTTCATATTCAGAATTGTTTTTATCATAAATGACATGAAAAACTACTCGGGTAATTAAAAAAGTAAATGCACTCACTATTTAAAATACCTCTTTTTATATCTCTATAAAAAATAACTTATTTCTAAAACCTTCACCATCCAATGATATAATCATATGCAATGGCACTTGAATCAATGTCAGTGGTGTGTGTATATTAAATTGAACTGTGAAGAGAGACCAGACCAGCACAGCAAGGAAGTTGTAATCCTTTTGATGCAGTTCCCTGATCTGGACCAGAGTTTAATAGAAAATCAAGAGAAAACAAATCAAAGCTTGGCTTTGGTTGATTGGGACTACTGTTGTGAAATAACTGCTTGGACAAATCAAGCACACAGCATGTAAATTGTACTGTGGTAGTATTTGTACAAACAAATGCTTATACAATGAAATAAAAAATGTGTGAAAACTGTAGAAAATAAAAAAAAACTTTTTTGTTGTTGTGTTGACTGCATTTATTGTAATCTGCTGCAAGAATACAGTCTTCCTGAATACTGTTATGTCCTGTGATTAAACTTCAATCAAGATTAAGTTATTCTGAAGTGGCATGAGACACGCTTTTCACTCAGACACGACCTTGCAGTTACAACAAATGTTATTTTAATCAGAGTGTCAAGAACATGGAAGGTGAAACACTTCAGTTTTTTCATATTGCAGAAAATTATTCTTTCCAGGGTCACTTAAGATCAAAACGTTTGACTCGACACATCTTACTCTTCTCGACGTTACATTGAATGTAATTCACGGGCAGAGGGATTTCAAACCCGACTTTGTAGGAAACAACTGTCCTTAACAGCTGAAATTTGTAATTTGCAAAATATATTTTATAAAAGAAATTGTTTTGCATTGTAGGTCCTCGTCAAAAAGACAAACTAATGCAGCTGTTGCTATTATGATTCAAACTCTTTCAGAAAAAAAGGTTCTGCTCACTGAAAAGATGTATTTTGGCTAAAAAAGTGCTCATTTGCAACAGAAAAAGGCAATTTTTGCTCATTTGCCTTTTGATTCTTTCTTTTTTTAAATATAATTTGCAACTTCTAACAGTAAAATATGTATACAATTACTTTATTTTACACTCTGTTGAGCTTTTGCTGCCAGTTATAGCAATATCACCAAAACCTGCCTTTTAGATCACATGGCAGAAGACTCTTTTATGTATTGTTACTTTATGTCCTGCGCCTTCTCGAGCACATGTGAAAAATCTTGATGAAAGTGGAAGTTGAATTTATTTTGGACCTCAGCTCACCTCGCCATTCCCAGTATCAAATCATCAAATGAAACTTTATTTATATTGCACTTTTAGTACAATAAAATGCAGCACAAAGTGCTTTACAGGTTAAAAGCAACAATACAAACATCCACCCTCTGCCATTGTACACACATATCAAAGATAAGTAAATTAATAGATAAAGATTCTACAATCCTACAACTGGTAACCAAGGACATTTGTTGAAAGGTTAATAGCCTGGTTTTAAAAGCACAAACATTCTCTGCAACCCTCAGGTTCTTCAACAGGCTGTTCCATAAACATGGTACAAAGTGCTGGAAAGCAGCCTTGCTATAAGTTCTTGTATTAATGGTGGGAATTATTAAAAGACTGGTGCTGGAGGACCTGGGGGTGTGCAATGGTTCATAAGATAACTGTAAATCTGTGAGATAGGAAGGCACAAGATCATTAAGACTTTCAATAACCATCAAGATGGGATTGAAAAAGAGCTCATAGAGACACTCATTGAGGATACTGACATTATGCATTATGGAAAAATCTTGGGTTCTGCAAATTTCTGTAAGATTGCATGATACAAATAGAAAAGTGCAACAGTTCAGAATTTAAATATTTTTGCATCTCTCTGCAGTAAACATGACATAGTGAGGTGGGCAGAATGTCCAAGAGTTCAAATTTTAATCTCTTAGCCACATGGTGTGAAAAAAAAATGCAATGGTCATTATTAAAATTATACATCTGAGCCACACTGCTGGCTGCCTGAAAGGGACAAATTATAGCATTGCTGTACGTGATGTATATCTGGGTAGAAGACAACCTATTCTTAGAGGGCACGGGTTAGCACTTAGTGCTGTGTGATCAGGAATGTCAACGCCTCAAGGAAAAAGGGGCTATCACACATAACTCGGGCTACAAACACTGAGATTTTCAATTGCAATAACAGATTGTTATAGTTCAGAAAGCATGCAGTGTGAGTGGAGAAACGTGAAAACGAAATCATTATTTCGCTCAACAGCACCACTAATGCTACAACTGGTCTCTTCTCCTCACAGCCTCTGCAAACACAAAAGCAAATCTCCCCAAACAGTTTACTGACCCTTCATGTGTTTCTGATTAACTGGCCAATTCGGCAGAGCTCTGCGATCAACTCCCTGGCGATCTCAGTCTCCTTTCCAATGGAGCTCATAAAGATTCTGTCTTTAAAAACAACCCAATGAAAACATCCCAGCAACACCACTGATTCCTCATCACCTGGTTACTCTCTCGTGGATATTGGAGAGAGGCCATTGCCCATATTTGTGAGGGCTCAAGTTCCAAGTTTCACTTATTTCCCTCTTTTCTTCTGTGGAACAGGGTTTTGCCTTGTGATCCGGCCTCTTCCGTGCCCAACACTTTTTCATACAGTCTACTTTCTTTTCTGGTTTCCACTGCATAAAGATGTACCATCCCTCCACTGCCACCAATTGTTACACTTCAGAAAGTATGCAGTATGAGTGGAGAAGGGTGAAATAACCAGATCCTAGATTCTTCAGCAGCAAGATCGGCTGCCCAACTTTTCGTTTCAGAATCAGCCTGCTATGTCTGGTTCACACATATTAAAGATTTATAATACAGACTTGATTAGCCATGAATTGAACCAGGGACTTTGCCGGACCCTTTTTACAGATGAGCTGTGCCCCATCATCAGCAACAGATTGGCCAGAGTACCAGGAGTTTTTCCAGTGGACCGGTGTGTTTGGAAACTGGTATTGAGGGGTTTAAGAACCCTTTGTGGTTTTGTATTAGCAGTAAACATGTATCCCTTTTAAACAATTGAAAGCTTCCACTACTATATGTCACATTTAATCATAATTATAGTACTTGGAGAGGCCAACATTTTCTCCAGTGGTACAAACTGTAAACACTTAAAACCAACATTACAAAGCTAAAAAAATCGTGAACTGGTGACATTGACTGGTGAAGGTGAGTTCATTAGACCAAGTGATGTGAAATGCCACAGATCATTTTTCCAATCCAATACCAAGTAAAACCATAGCTGATATCAATGGTATCGACTGCATACTGTACAAATCACCCTAATGTGTGAGGATAACCATAAGTTAAAGTGGTAAGACATATCAGTCAAAGGTATTTTTCTTAATATTATAGCTGCTTATGAAGACACCAAGTCAAAAACTAATTTTTTTAGCTCCCAACATATATGTGTTAGTGATGAAACATAATTTGCTTACATTGTAGAGATCAAGGCAAAACCTTTTGCTCAGGACCATGAAGAGTAAGTTGACCTTCGCAACTTTAGATGCATAAGTTTTCTTTTCAATCCATTCAGCATGGAATTATTTTCACTCACCCCTGTGGGCTGGGCAGATAAACCACATGCCCATCTCCAGTCCTGAGCTCACAGCGAAGGTTTCCCTCGGATCCAAGTGTGAGCAATTTCACTCCGATGCGTACATCATGGAAAACAGCAGCCACTGTGTTCACTGACAGCGTGAGTCCTGATAGAGAGAGGGAGATTATCCAAAATGTGGAAAAAGCTTCAGGCACATCATCTTGTTAGACAGCAGAAGACCTCAGATATGACACGGTCATTTACTGCCAGGGCATAAGCTGTTATTTTTCTGACAGTCCGGTTGCAGCATGTCAAATAATGTGATATGATCTTATAGACAGACTGAATGAAAGTTTGTTAACATAGATATGTAATGCATTTTTGGTGCTTTTTTTTTGCACTAATGTAATTCATAGTCCTTTCTCCTGAGTTTAACAGTGACATACAAGAGTACCATGATTGAGTCTTTTGGTTTCGTGGACTTACATTTCATTATAATTACTGAATAAAAACATAAATGCAACACTATTTGTTTTTGCTACCATTTTTTGAGAGCTAAAGTCAATATCTAAGACTTTTTTGTATTTACACAAAAGACAGAGTTCTCTCAAACGTTTTTCACACGTGTCTCAATGTGTCTTGCTAAGCAGGTCTCCTTTGCTGGGATAATCCATCCAACAGCATGATTATTGCACAGGAGGAGAAGAAGGTCACTATAAAGTGCGGTTTTATCAGACAGCACAATGCCACAGATATTGCAAGTTTTGAATGCGGGAATGTCCACCAGAGCGTTTGATTTGAATGTTCACTTCTCTCTCACGAGCCGTCTCCAAAGGCATTTTAGAGGATTTAACCATACATCCAACAGATCTGACAATCACAGACCATGTGTAACATCAGCATCTTGATATGCAATAATAAAATATTTGAGAGAAATTTAGCGTGCACTGAGAAAGTTTTATAAGTTTTAGATGAAAAAAGAGAGCAATAATAAATAGCATGCATTTATATTTCCGTTCAGTATAGTATTAATTTAACATCTTCTTTTTCCAGTCATGGTTTGGAAAAAAGTTAATTAGAGAAGCAGATCACCAAAATCGTGCCTTTTCACATTGAAAATACTAATAATTGAGGCTGGATTGTAACACCTGTGACTTACTGTCTTCACAGTGGTAGTCCACCGACAGGTAGCTTCTCAGGTCAGGACACAGTTCGCCAAAGGAGCTCATGAGCTCAGCAGTTCTGCACAGCTGCCGGCCATTGCAGTGAGCTGAAAAAAACAAGACAATATAATCAGCTCCTGGGAACTCGCCCAATTGTTTCTGACAGTGCGCTCGGGTTTCTCTTGAGTTTGAAGAAAAATATTCATCTCAGTGAGATATTGCAGACCCAACAACAACAAAGCAATTCACATTCACTCACTGAGAAGTGCCCAATAATATAATGCATTAAACTAGTTTGGGATATATTTTTTGATGGCGCTTCTATTATTTTCTTGCTTTCTTGCTCTGGTTATCAGGCTGTTTTTTTGTTTTTTTTTAAGTGTTTTCCAATCTTGTTCACCCAACTGACACAGATGACAACGCGACTCTAATGGAGAATTCTTCCTGTTGAAAGGGAAACCTTTCCATGCTAGAGTGGCTCGGGCGGGAATCTTTATTACTTCCATACATAAATTACACTCTGGTGCAACTACAAAAACCCTAAATGTCATGGTAAAGTTCAATGTTGTTTTGTCAGTTATGGTTGAAATGCTGTGTCTGTTCCTAAAAAAGAACATACAGTATATGCAGTGACAACAGATGATTTTTCTGGCACATAGGAATCAGGTTATATCTAGTACAGTTGTCTACAGTTGATCAGGCTTGTCTTTAAAAAAAAACAAAAAAAACACTTCATAGTAATGGTTTTGAAGTTATCTTGTAGCAATGGGGTTTGTTTAATCTGAACTCATCTGAATGAATGAATACAAAAGGTGTCCCAAAAAGCTCAGTCATGGTTCCTGTTCTGTTTACACATTTCATGAATTTAGCGAGGTGGAAATGGGGCTGAAGCCTAGTGTGGTGCTTAGCGCTCTTAGTAGTACTAACTCGGAATTAGTACAGTAGCTAGTCCCATTTCCTCACAGGGGAAGTTTGAGGTTGATGGCTCATTCTGAATGTGAGTTACTGTCTGTCTCTCAGTGTTTGCCTGTGATGGACTGGGAATCTATCCCAGGGAGTGTTCTGACTTTGCCCATTGACAGCTGGCATGAGCTCCTCCAAGGACAAAGCCTGAAATGGATAAGGCAGCATAGCAGATGGATGGATTAATAAGTTGTGCCTATGATCGATGAAGTCATGGTGCACTTTGGCGTTTGTATTTCTGTGAAATGACATGAAATGTTGCCATATTTTGTGGGGATACAAAGTTAAAATATTGGCTTTCTTAGCAAATTCTTGTTCAGTAACTCGTTTTTTGACCAGTTTTTAATGAACTTGTGCCAAATCATATCATGCAAACCGCTGTGGCAAGGAATCAGCTTTGTTTATTGTTTATTGTGTGTTTCCTTGGTTTATCCTCCATGTCTAGTTTCTTGTGATATTTGTATTTCATTCTCCCCAGGAGCTTACCTCTTGGTGCAGTCGTATGTCTGACTCCACCTTTGTTTGCCCTCCACCCTCGACTGTTCACAGCACTGTGTTGTGTGCAGAGTAATAAGGCAGATGATATGATGATCATCAGCCATGATATAGTAATCACCTGTCTGATATTATGTCAACTTTTGCTGTCAAAACAGCCTGAACAGTGTGAACCTTGCAATGTTTCTATCAAAACCAGCATCGGCAGAGGTTTAAAACACAGTTTTGATTATCTGTATGAATGCCCCACGCAGGTCAACCTTCAATCTCCACATGCATCAGTGAACCTTGGCTGCCCATGAAGCCATCACCATTTCACTAATGCATGTGGAGATTGAAGGCTGACCTGCGTGGGGCATTCATACAGATAATCAAAACTGTGTTTTAAACCTCTGCCAATCAGTGAACCTTGGCTGCCCATGAGCCATCACCAGTTCACTTCTTTTCCTTCCTTGGATCACTTTTCATCCATACTGAGCTGCAGGCTTGCAAAATCTAACCCTTGATAAACTCAACTAATTTCTTCTTGCCCATTTTTTAGACTTCTAACTAACAAATTCCGACCATGATAAACAAATAAATCTTTGCTTTACCTGTCAGTGGTCATAAAGTTATTACTGACTGCTGCAGTTTTCCAAGGGAATTGTGCTGTTTTGATGCAATTTGTGAAGAAAGGTAACTTGCAGCGCTGCACACAAGCTGTTGACTGTTTTATTCATCTGCAGTCCTTTTGCATGCAGGTAAAGGCCACAGTTTTCTGACATCTTTTACAGCTGGAACAGGTTCGGAAAACAAATGAATGGATGGTCTGCTGCGAGCCTGAGTTCAATGGTTGAGTCAATATTTGTTCTAAATAGAGGGATATCACTAATAAATCCCTAAAGCTATTGGATTCCTAAACCATTGTTATGTGTGTTTTTATTGATAATTGTCCTCATGGACAACAATCTTAATTGTTCCAAAGATTTACAGTGAGGTCATGTGAAATGATCAAATAAAAAGGTAGGGTTGATTTTTGAGGTTTCCTTTCATGCCGTCTTTTGTGTGGTTTAAGTGTTTGTTTGAGAGGACCTATTATTAATCCACTGAAGCAAAACGTTAGTATGCAAACAGAGCAGTGACACGTATGCAAGCGAAAAGGCATAAGTGAATTATAATGACAGGAACAACTAAATCTTACTGAGGTTATTTCTGCTGTTAACTGCTGAAAAAAAGAATAAGTTGTTTTACCTGCAACTGATTCGACCATGTCCACCCAGCCACACTCGTGTTGCATGGACGTTGCAGCAGTGAAAAAGGATCGACAGTAATGAGGGTTCAAGCGGCCATAGAAACTTTTGTCTATCATGATCAGCCGACCAGAACCACACTGCAGAATAGAGTCATTATTCCCACACACAATGGATCTGCCAGACTCTGAAAAATCAGAAAACAAAGGTAATTGATTGTGGAGTGACTCAACTTGAGCTTAGAAGTGGGAATACATACCAAACTCGCATATGAAGGGACGTTTTTCACTGCAGTCCTTTGTTGCTTTCCACTGGAAACCTGAGTTTCTTAGTATGTGTCCGCAGGCTGCCCCTGGCTGTGGACCGCTCACCCACTTTGAATAGGAGACAGGTGAACCATCCAGCCAAGTAAGAGGACCTGAGGACGGATCAGATGGTCTTATCATATCCAAGACCAAAACAAAGTAGAATTCTCAGCTAGAGCTAGAGTTTTCATGTATAAAGTCCTCACGACTGCCTTAAACCTGCCTTATTTAGTGACCCTGGGTGTAGAGCAGTGACTGCAGAGAAGACCTGTTGTGATTCACTACCATGTCATACAACATGCAGTTTTTCCTGTTTGTCAGTGCATTGTGAGGATCGTCTTCAGTGAAGTGTGTGTTTCCACAGGATGCATTCACAAGTATCCTTAAACGTATGTTCCAAGTGCAAAATATGCAGCAGACAATCATTGAAGAAATTAGATGAAGCACTGAATCACTACCTTTGTATTATTCACCTGTTAAATTGTTAAACATGTACTACCATCACATGATAAGACACCGACTCTGACGATTATTCAGGTTGCACAAATATTTCTGGAAGTTCCATTTCTTTTTACTATACACTACATACAGTGATAAAATGTAATCCACTGTATGAGCGGCTTTGTAAATACGACATGTCGTCCACCTGTGTCTGTATTTCTCACCTCTTGCAAAGTCTCCAGCATTGCAAAGAAATTCTTTTCATATTCACTGAACTAAGAGCTTTCGCATCTCAGTGTGACCAGACTTCCCTAAATTGATCTTAACAGCTATGACCCATTTCAAATAGATTCCATTTTTTTAGTACTTTCTCACAGTCTTTCAAATGGTGGTCAATTTAACTCCATTTGTTTCCTGTAGAAGTAAACTTTTGTAAGTCTTCCTGAGCATTAGTGTAAATCTCAGTGTAATTAGGAGCCTGGCAGTTGTCCATCCCTCCACCTTACCTTCATCAGTGAGAGACTGTTGCTTGCTTTGCGCCACTCCAAACCACGCGTCTTTGTTGGAGTCCATGTGACCTTTAAGAAAACTCTGAGTATCTTCATCCATGATGAAAGCAAGATGACCCCCGCTCTCCTCACACCGAGCCTGGGCTCTTAAAAAGGAGTGCTGGAGACCCACAAACTCAAAACAAGAACCTCTAAAGGCTTTCTGGTTTTCTGCGCAGGAAATGTTGAAGCCTTCATTTTCAGCACAGGACCCACAGGTGAGGGTCAACAAGATCAGTAGGTACCAAAAGACCCAGCACATCCTCTCTGTAACCACCTGAAACAACCAAAAGAAGGTTATTCTTTTAAACTTCCCAGAGGTCCCAAAGATATTCACTCCTGTAACATCCAGTTTGTCAATAAGTCTATCTCACACACCTCCTCTAGTTTCTATGAAACAATGTTTACTTAACCTCCAGACTCGCTCCAAAACCAATGAACGCACTGCCTTTGTACACAGCAACAATAAAAGCAAGAGTAGTTTCAGCTGAATCTCAGGGTACTTGTTTGTTTTTGTTATTACAGCTATTTGAAAAAAAGTTTTATATATATATATATTCACAAACTGAGTCATACGTGTTTTCTTTGATATTTTTACATTTTGTTTTTTTTCTAAAGATGCTTAATGGTGATTTATTGGTAAATATTAAGCCAAAAGGTTGTGATGGAAAACCATATAAACTGCAGAATAAAGAGGAAGGGAACCAGATGATGAATTGAAATCTGCATACATTTAAATAAATATACCAAATGCGTTCTTTTACCCAGACAAGTCAGAAAGTTTTATATATCCATGAAACTTGGATTTTCATTGTTTTTCCAAGGAGCCATTTAAAATTGACAGCTACATTGCACTGAACATAGTTTGTTGTGTCTGACATGATTATCAATAGGCTGCATATAGGAACTGAAGGAAAGCATCCTGGTTGGGACCAATATGAAGCAGAGTGCATGGTTGAAAAGACACTCGATGAATTACTTGTGTCTTTATGACACTTTTATTATATCGTTTATCTCAGTACAATGATAAACCAGTGAGAGATTGTTTGTTAAAGATGGATTTTCTAAAACGAGACATTTAGAGTCTTGTCTTAGTTTTTATTCACTTGTTTATCCAATAAGACTTGAAAAAAGAACTCAATTGCATTGTTGTATTCAGACTCTTCATACAGAAGAGGTAAGAAACATTGCTATATTTCATTAATTGAATAAAGAGCATCTTCTTCTAAATAACTGATACAATTGCAGATAAAATTATTGATTGGGTCAATACTAGAAGCGCTATAATACAACGTCAATGATATTAATGCACACTAAATTACTGTTCAGTATATGTTTATTTCAATATTTTATATACTCCTCTACTTTTGACAGAATGAGTGAATGTAATGTAGTTCTAATTGAGAGCAACAATGAATGAAACAAAATCATAATTTCATCAGATCTTGGGGAAAAGCACATCGCCATTTCAGAGACGTTTTCCATGTATTCTGCAACGTTTTGAAAACTATGTTTGTATGCTTGTATGTTTATGATTTCTTCATGATTTCACAACTTCTAAATGGATTTCCTCTGAGACTTTAGTACAAATACGTCTTCCATGTGGGCAGTGACAAAAGCTTTACTGGTGTGTGTTGACGACATATCTATATATAACCAAGCTGAATACTTCATTGCTGGTGTTTCATGTGGTGTTTTTCACATGAAAGTAGCTCAGTCCATCAATAATTCCATGAAAAGCGAGGCCACTCCATGTTGGCGTTCAGTGCAATCAGTAATATTGGAAATACTTCTCTGTTGCTGTCTGCAGCGTCCAAGCACTGTTTTAGAAGAGGCGTAATAGTTAAACATATCAATTAAAAAGTGTTACATCTATAGAGAAATTGGTCTTTCGCACATTTTAAATCCAGTGGGCTTTGTGTTACTGATGTCATAAACCTGTTATTTTGGTCTCATTAGTCACTTTGGAGTCCATTTCTCCGTCGTCCTGTTTATCGCTGTTCTGGTGTAGCGATGCCTCCTGCTGTGAATCTGTATGAGTACCCAAGCAACTGTTGCATGTTTACTTCTAATGCACGTCATTCTGTCCTTAATGGTCTTGTCATTCAATGACTGAACTCCAAACCACAAAGCTTGTTTGTAGTGATTGAGTGTGCTGTGAGCTAGAATAATGCATTCACATCCTGGGTATGACTGAGCAGTAGCAGGCGCGAGCACCTGCAGTCACTGTGATTTAAAAAAGAAAAAAGAAAAAGAAAAGGTCTTAGATAAACAAAAGAGGTTGGCTTTGCTACCAGAATGAATAAAGAACACTCCAGTATAGATAAAACCCACAGCCAAGTCATTCATCTGTGCAAACGTTCTTATTTCTCTTATTACACTGCATAGATTGAACGAGAGATCAAAAGAACGTTTGTCAACATTTGTCTATGTATAACAGTTCTGTATTATTCACATCTTTGCAGATTAGTTTGCTCATGATAGGACAAGTGAGCATTTGTAATACACCATTACCATTAAAAATTGATAATGCCTGATAATCTTTTTCATTTGAAATAGAAATTATTTTACATTGGTTGTCAATAAATTTTGCCTTGGTTTCAAAAGTGCAAAATTAATTATGACTTTTGCAGCATTATCTCAAAACGCTTCATTATTCTTGGTTACTTGAGGTTTCAAGGGTAAACACACAGTCCTGTGAGCTTCCAGAAGCAAAGATGCTAATGTCTCTTGGATAGAGATCAGCATGCTGGATGAACGCGATTCGTTGCACAAGGTCATCAAAACCACATCCAGTAGAGACTGAACTCACCCTGCTCAGCGCTGGTGGCATTCAATAGTGTTACATGCCACCAACATCCAATGTTTTCTTCATCTCCTTTACATTTTATCTGCAATATCACAGGAAGTGTGTCTGCAGTGGAGAACCTCTGAGTTCTCGCTATTAGTTTCTGCAAGGTATGAAAAAACATGACCAAAACAACATTTTATTTCTTGTTTTCTCTTATGTTATAAAGAGAAAAAAAGTTCTTGCTTCTTGTGGAGTTTGAATAGACATTTAGTTTGTCAGGTAGTTCAGGCAAAGGTCGATCAGTTTCATCAGCAAAGGAACAAAGGACAAGGCCAAAGACATGATCCAGAGTGTAATACGAGTGGGGGGGAAAAAGGAAAACAATATATGGAGACAGCAATACAATGCTGACAACATTTGACATCAATCAGCGCAAGACACATGAAGAGCAGACTACGCAACAAGCCACAGACATGGAAAGTGGAATTAGACACTGACATGGACACAGACAACATGCAAGCAGAAACATGGAACGGGAACCAATAAAAAATCAGAACCATGAAATAACTTGAAACACAAACTCTCGAGGAAAAAAAAAACATGAGAGAAACATTCTACTTCATGAAGACTAATTCTCATTGCTATGACAATCGTTGCACATATTTATGACAATAATAATACTTTTAGGGAGGCGCAGTGGTTTAGGACTCATGGTGGGAAGGTTGTTGGTCCGGTGCTCTGGTTTCCTCCCACAGTCCAAAATTAAGCATGTGAGGTAAACTTGGCCATAGTAAAGTACCCATGGACGTGAACGTGTGTGTTACCCTCTGTTTCTTTCTGTGACTGTATACAGAAGATGGATGGTGTAGTGGATATTCTGGTGCTCTTCTGTGATGCTTGAACAGGGAATTTATTCAGACATGTAGCCGGAGCACTCCCACACATGACAAATAGAGAGACATTAGACAGGTCTTCACACAAACAAATGCACACACATCCTCCTTCTGCACACTCCCCTCTTCCGTATATAAAGCTGCATCACACTAATCACATTCCTTCAAGGCCTGGCTCTGGCGCCCAAAGATAGTTCTTAGACGTCATCGTGAACTGCAATAAAAACAATCCTGATTAGTTTATTATCAGTAGTATCCTGGGGTGACAAGAACAGGAGACATCTGTGATAAGTCAGACTCCACACATGTAGGTCAGATTTTCCATTACAGATGGAACAACAATATTAGCAATAATAACACAATAATTGGTTCTGTTGGACAGATTTGTTTTTCTATTTTAAAGAAAAGCATAGTATCAGTTGTATTTCAAACTTAACTATCTTTGCCTCTGGTAAGTATAATAATGTAAACATGGTTAGAACATTCTTGACAAGCACTGCAAGGTCGCCCCAAAGGGTGGTTATGTGGTTAGCGCTCTTGTCTCACAGCCAGAAAGTTCCGTTCTTGGGTCAGCGCCTTTGTTTGCGTTTATGTGTGTGTGTGTGTGTGTGTGTGTGTGTGTGTGTGTGTGTGTGTGTGTGTGTGTGTGTGTGTGTGTGTGTGTGTGTGTGTGTCCTCCCTGGTGGATTTTATACTTGCACTCTGGCTCCCTCCCACAATGCTGAGTCATACTGTACATGTTGTGTTAATTGGCCATCCTAATGGGCCCTTGGTGTGTGTGTGTGTGTGTGTGTGTGTGTGTGTGTGTGTGTGTGTGTGTGTGTGTGTGTGTGTGTGTGTGTGTGTGTGTGTGTGTGTGTGTGTGTCATGATTGACTGGTGACCTGCCGTGCCTTTGGCAGTTGCAGTTGCCTCCAGCTCCCCCTGGTCTTAACTCGGAGTAGAGAAGAATTCATGGAAGTGCTTAATAGGCCATTTGATGTTACTGCGTTTTAAAAAAACGTGAAATATCACAATGTTGTGGCTGCTAACTTTGGGCACAGCTGTCAGAGGAAAATGAAATTGTACAGAAATGGTTGAAGGAAAGCAGAACTAAAGCCGATGTGGAAATTCTGGGCCGCTGGTAGTCCTTCACTGTCAAGGTGAGGTCAATGAAAAAGAATCACGCGATTTCATGCTGGGAAACTCATGTACTTTTGAGGAAAATAGCTTTCTTCCAATTTACTTTGGGAAGTCAATCCTGATGGGTATACATTTACACATCTTTACCTTCTTCGCTATTTAACAGCAGTATTGCCTCATAGTAAAAGAAAAGAAACCATTAATGGACAATTTTAAAGTTTTCCCAAGATGTGGATAACAAAGTGCTTATTTGCCGCAGTCAAGCTTAACGCAACATGCTCAGTTTGTGGAAAATCACAAGGGATTTACCTTTGAATTCTAAAACTCACAGACATAAATGGACAATGATGGCCAGGGATAGTATTTTCCCAAAATAATACAAATAAGGAGATTGCAGCAAGATTGCTTAAGGTTCTCCAGAACCCCCCCCCCCCCCCCCAAAAAAAACAACATAGGGTTTTCCAACTTCATTTACAATTTGGTAATGGAATTTAAATGGAGTGGGCCTATACATGCCTTTGCTATGTTTTTCTTTTTTGTTATTTCTATGTGAATCACTGAATTACCTCGTTAATACTGCTCTTGAAATACATTCTCCTTGCCTTGACACCCTCTTTCTAGTCTATGAAAGCGATGCATAGCATTGCTTTGATCGGAACTTTGAGTTTCTTTCATATATCCTCATCTACCGCAGGAAGATTATTTTAAAACCACACTGTAGTAAAATCTGTCCATTGATGAGCTGCTTATTGTATTCACATTCTGCAGTTTTCAGGTGTTTTTGCTTTGCAGTAAAGCGTCTTTCTCAGCCCTGGGAGATGAGAACCCTGCTGAGAGCTCACAGGTAAACCACAAAGGCTTTCGGTTATCAGGATTCTGTAGCTCATCTAATTTATTATTGATTTTCCCTCAGTGCTTTTCACTTTTAATACTTAGATTTCAGCAGTTTTCACATCTGACATTTCCAAATAAAGAACTCATTACATTTCAGTGGAGTTGCAGCTTGTGTTTGGGACAATTTCTGCAGGATTGTTATAAGTTGCAAACTTTAAGAACAGAATGCTTTGTGTGTGTGAAATGTCTTCGAAAGAGTGATCGCATGTCTTTATGTTATCAAGGTTGTTTTACACAAAAGTCTCAAAAGTCCTTCAACTCAAGTGTGGAACAAATGGGCTGCTGAGGCTGATGTGGTGCACTGAATCATGTGCTGAAGAGTCCCTGCAACACGCTGAACCCTTATATTTTATATAAATAAAAAGTGTCATAGATAATGTCCCATATCAAGTGACTCGTGATACAATAATTTTCTCTCATTTAAAATGCATGTAAATGTGTGTGCTGAACACAACCTTGATGTTCCAAATACCAATAGATTAATTATCATAACTACATTTACAATAGAGCCCAGTGGAAGTGGATTGGCAATGATTTGTAGTCTTGTTCAGCAAACAGGAGTGGAATATAAATTGTTTTGTGCTAAATGGGTATGAGATGCATAACGAATGTGAAAAACGATCTGTAAAGGCCTGGGGTTTTCTCCAAATGTGCTGCTGATGTTGCTGTGGAGCTTTGTTTAAAAGACCATTTAGATTTCTTAAAAAAAACCAAAATAATCTGTATTGTATTACAAACAATTCTAAATATGGAAGGCATTTGTGGAGGAAAACTATCTACAACCAAGTACAAAAGAAATTCACTGCCCTGACATCTATGTAAACTATTTCTACACCCAATATGGTAATTACTTTCTACTTTTATGACCTTTGACTTTTTGCTTGCAATGCCATGTAACATTCATCCATCCATGCATACATCCATCTTTCATTGTATCAAGTGTATGAAATGAGGGCTGATGCTGATTGAAGCTGGGACAATTTCGCGCTCATGGGCAAACCACCAGCATTACCATAACAGCTGCTCTTGGACAGTGGGAGGATTCCGATCAAATCCATCACATGTACAGGGAGAACATGCAAACTCCGCACAGAAAAGACGGTTTCAGAAGCGAGTCACCACCCGCAAGAGACAAAGACACAAATGTGTGATTATCATCATCAAATAGAAGCAGGAGTGTGCTTTGTCTCAAAAATATTTAAATGTAGAGTGCAATATTTTTCACTGCTTTGTGAAATTTCTTGATCCAGAAATGGATCAATGTCATTAGCTTAACAGGTGAAAGAAATATTGGATATACATCAACTTTCCTTGGATTCTTGGATTAATGTTATCTACTCTGCATGTTTTCTATGTTGTCAAAATACCTTGTTGTATCACCCAATATCAGGTGTTCTGAAGAGCTTTTCGATGTCTTATTCATTGAATGCAGGGGCGCCAGAAGCTGTGGTGTGGTGCTCACAGACCATGATTCTCCAGCAATACTTTGATCTGTTAATATACAAAAGTATATACTTCTGTATTATGCTGGATGAGCAAATGCTGTGCATATATTTTAAATTATGTGTGCCGCAGCAGGTAGGCACAGGAGAAGCCAGCACCAAATCACTAAATCACCCTTCACTTGCATTTTTTAATCCAATGCTTGACGGGCTTGTTGTAACTCCATCACAGACCAAAAGTGACATTATGTACAAGAGTCCATATGATTTAAGCACCACTTCTGAAGTGTGTGAAAGCACCTGACTCAGACTAATTGAGTAACTTTTTGCATTATGTTTGAACAAAAAATGAAAAAAAGCATGTCGCCTCTTGAGCCAAAATTAGCTTCGAGATCATTCGTGAAAAAAAATAAAATCCATCCGGGCCTGTACGGCATCATAATGAGGCACATGGAGGGAGCAGATGTTGCAACTTTTGCTTTCAGTAATACAGAGGGAAATAAATGTAATTAACAACAGTCTTTAGAGCAACAACAAAAAGGATCATTTTTGTATGTACAGATTAAGATAATCTATTTCTCAATTGTTCACAAAGAGAACACACTAAACTGATTACTCCTTGCATTTTTCTGATTGTGTTGCTTCTTAATGTGTTGAGCGATGCATTAGATCCCTAACTTGGTATTTGTTAGATCTAAATATATGATTGCAACTGTCCCTATCCATATGCACCCTGATGTGGCCTCGTGCTCACAGGTCTTTATTCGAGTTTAATGGAGTATTACAACCTTGAAATTGATTGTATTGATTACATAGTCGTTCAGTTTCACAAGAACTACACGTTAAGTTTGTCCTGTAATTTTAGCTTCTGACTCGAATAATTTCTCAAGTTTATTTCTATCTAACTAATACATATATTTGAGTTATTTGCCTGTTTGTGCAAAATAGTTGCACACATTGTCACATGTCGACTCATTGAATTTTACACTTTAAATGTTTGGCAATCATCAAGAGTTTAGCATTCAAATCCAACCTCATTTGATTAGGTAAGCTTGGCTGACTGACTTCCTTACAGAATTGATGATACATTTGCAGAATCACTGTGACTTCATTTGGGGATTTGTGGTTTGAAAATACCAAAGCCTGCCATGGCATTCTTTTTATTTTTTATTTGGTCCAGAGCAAACTGGACCAAATGGTTCAAACGAGTTGGCATCAATCAGCAATTACTACAGAAAGGGACAACAGAAAGCATAACAATCAGGTGATTGCATTTCCTGAAAGAATGAGTGTTGGATGGAGAAACGGTGTAATGTCACCTCTGTAGAAAGGTGATGAGCAGCGACTGAGCCCATGAAAGGGAAATCAGCTTGACCATGGTTGTCAAGGATGTTGATGATATGAGAGCTCCTGCAAGGAACAAAAAGAATGAGGGTGCATATTCCAACATAAAGGATATGATTAATAAAGTATTATCTCTTCTATTCTCTTTAGTATTGTGTTTCTATTGTTCCTGTGAGAAATGTGTTCTGAAGGTCGATATTTTAATCAGATTACCTGAATGTCTGGTATTTGGCAATGCAATGAAGCATCTATCCATCTTCACCTTGACGGCTGCAATAGAACCTTAAAAAGAAAAAAAATGTTTTTGAACAGAGAACACAGTGATTTTACCTGGGAATTTTTTTTTCTCAGCATCACTTTTACTTGTTATAGAGTACAATTCAATCTATTTAATAGTAGTTTTGCTTCAGGCTTAATGTTCAGTACTCTTCGCACCTCTGAGTGCAGTCTTCAATCAGTCTGTATTGTCAGTATTGATGGATATGATTTAAAACAGGGATGTTTACCTCTTCAAGCTTCACATTGCTGTTTTGACTAGTTCCTTGAGTTTGAATCTCTTCAGGTGCCAGTTTTTAAAGGATTCAGACTGTATTTGAGTATTTATTTTGTCTTGACTTTTCCCTTTTACTCTCTTGAAGACACAGTTTTACTCTTTCCATTGTTTTGAACTGGTATTTTACTTGTTTGAAACTTCCACAGTTACAACTTTGTGTTAACAGTGGAATGATTAAAGACCCTAAACTGGATAAAGCAGTTTAAAACATGGATGGATGGATGGATCAAAGCAATTTCACTCTTTCTTCATACTCTTCATACTCTCTTCGTACTCTGGTTCCCTCTCACAGTCCCAAAACATTTGGATTTTATTGATTTATTTGTGACACTAGAACTACAGATAAGATGTGTGATTGTCCTGTGACTAACTGTCCAGGTTGTATCCTGTCTTTTCTCAGTCAGCCAGATTCAAATCCAGCACCTTACAAAAATGAATGAAATCGAAGCAATATAAACCATGAATGAAATATCATTATAACGTGTGCATGAGGTCAGTGTGAGGGAATAGTTCTGATTTATGTTTGAGGAAGTCTGCTGGATGTGAATGCCTCTCTAACCCTATGAACTAAATATAATTCTGTTTTATGAAGGTCTTTTGTTTGCTTTCCAGCGACTCATCACACAGCTCTTTTCTTTGACAGTCGTTTGGCATCAATTCATTTGTTTAATGTAGGATAATGGCTGGCCTTGATTAAAGATGGTGAATGTGAATTCATTCAATGTCCTGTGAAGGTCTGAAAACACAATGGGTGCGTGGCGAGTGATTTTCTCACTTTCATTTGTCTTCTACTTATCTTGTAGCACATCAATCTGAGAGCTTTTGCCGGCTCACTGGAGTCTGAGTCCACTGGCTGATCCATCTGGACCGTTTCTGTCTTGGGGCAGCTGCAGTCGCCCTGATTTTCCCTGCAGGGTGACAGAGCAGAAGCTGCTGGATGGCTGACATGATGCTTCTCCAGCATCGGTCACAGTGGCATTTTTGACCGGACTGTCAGTTTCTAGAAAAGGTGTTTGTGCTTCTGCTGGCAGATTTATTTCCCTCCACATCATGTCTGCCTCTTTCAGAGAATAGAAAAAAAACCACTTTAATAATCTTTTACAGCGTTGCTACGCGCACAAAAAAAGAGAGTTATTAAAAATAAATAAGTGATTCATAGGTAAATATTACATATTAATGTGTACAAGGCCTAAAAATAGAGATGGCTATGGCATTCCGAGCCTACTTTCTTTCTCTTTTTCAGCCTCCCACACCTTCCTGTCCTCATTCATGCCCTCTTCATCAGCACCTAAGGCACTTCTCTTCCTGAATCTGGACATTAGTCCTCCTTTGAATTGGTTTCTCTCTTTCTCCAAACGATCTTTTTTAAGTTCCTCTCAGCTTCTGGATGCCAGGGTGTAGGTCTCCCTCACCGATACCATCTCTTCATTCTCAAACTGGAACATCCCGTCATCAATCAGGTCGTCCTATTATTCATCAAAGGATCTCATCCTCGTGCAAATGTACCCTGACGTCTTTCTTTCTCCTTACTCTCCATCTGGAAGGCCTCCCTCGTGCTCTCTAGGAATGACTGCTGGTGATTACAGGCATCTCTCTGGATGGCCAACTCTTTCTCCTCATCCTTTTCCTTTTTTTATGTTTTCTTTCTCCAAGCTGAATGCATCTCATCTACAAGGTCTCCCTCTCTTGGGTCATTTTCTTCATATTCATCTCCTGCTCTTCTTTCCTCTTATCCAAGTGTTCCTCTTCACAAAGAAGGTTGTTTCCTTGAAGAGACTGTGGGCGTCTGCCTGTATGGAGCTCCTCTGCCTTCGGGTCAGATCTTCTTGTCCCCGCCCCCCCAAAAGGCAAAAATATCATTAAATGAAGTTTCATATTAGTCAAATCTTAAGAAACAATGTTTTAAGGTTCTCTAAATATATACACGTCTTTTTCCAAATAAGGGGACATTTTGTCTGCATCATGAACGGTTTTCTCTAAAAATGCATTAGTTTGAAGCGACAGCAATTTTTCCTGCCATTCATTTTTTCAGTGAAACCAGGGATTTTACCTCTCAAGCAAATTAGCATCCTCTGCTGTACTGGAAGATGCCTGATTCGTCAAAGGTAAAGGATGCAGCACAACCTATAGCACCTTGATAAGAATTAGCTTCCTTTACTCCTGATCTTGATGTGTGACGGCTTGCCTGCGAGTCTCGTTATTCTGTCTCTACCGTTAATATCTGCAGCGAGGGACACCCATTTGTCTATTCGTGCATTCCTGCTGGCTGCTGCTTATAATTGATTTGAACTTTGTCTGTGACCCGTTCATGAATATGACAGCAGTTTTAATTAAAGCACGCAGGTAATCACCATTATTCATTCACATACTGAATAATGATGCATCACACATCATAGAAAACATAACAGATGTCCTGATGGAGTTCATGATTACCAAGGAATATTTGCTTTCTACAACCAAGAGGAAACTACAATTTACATCTTGTTCCTGATGTTAGTAAGATTTGGGCCCTTTTTACGTTACGTGAGCATTTTGAGGGTGTGCATTCCCGACAAGAAACAATTGAAGTTTATTGATGAAAGTTAGGAAATCAATGAAATGTCCACTCATCAAGCAAATCAGTTAAAAAATATGAACCCTTCTCATACCATTTTCCTTTGAATATACATTTTATATTTATTGTTACCGACCCTGTTATTCCATAGATTTGAACTGTGAAAAATTGTGGGGAAATATAATTTTCCAGAAAGGTAAAATCAGGTTATCAATTTTTGAAAAGTTGATAATGACAAAGGGGAGTTAAAGGACACCAATGAAATTACATTTGGTTTGGGTATTAATGTATTGAGGCCTGGTTCATGGAAGCGGAAAGATTTTGTTCAGAGATGCACTGTAATAGAGCAGAGTAAACCAAATGTTGAATGAATTGTACCAGGAGAAAACCTCTACACAGGACCTAAGAGACACCAATTCAATTAATATGCACGTCAAACCAAACCATGCAAGCACAGTTAATCGATGCCAATTTCACACAAAAAGAGGCCAAATTTTCTCACTATGAAATGGGAGTAGTGATGTACTTCACTGCCATTAATCCCATTTCTGATCAATTATTATCCACTTGACTCAACTCGTTTCCCGTAATTAGGTTTACAAAATGACCTGAGGCACCTTTTGTCTCCCTGTAAATGTTGCCTCTAATCTTTATATTACTAGACTAAAGCATCATATCAGTGTTTTTAACATCTTGGTTCTGCAGGGAAACTGAACTGACAAAACCTTCAGTGTGTTCCGAATAGAAATGCACATCTGGTCGAATGCTACAACCCCATCAGGGCTTTTGGGCTCCGAGGGTGTGATTCTTTGTCTCTTTTTATTTCTTTGAGCATCTGAAGGTTCCGCAAAAAAAAAAGAGATTTATTGAAACAAAGTCCAGGGAACATGAGGGAAACAGGAGCGACACGTAGACAAGGCGCACATGAAGACAAGAAGCGAAACATGTTGACAAGATGAACCAACAAAGACAAAAGAAGGAGAGGGGTTGAAATACACAGGGAAAGGGTGGACACAGGTGGGGTTCATAATGAAGGGAGCACACAGAGGGCGAAGATCATTGGTTAATTGGAAACACAAGGTGAAACACACAGGGGCAGACACAGAGACCTGACGGTGTATCTGATTTTCTGGATCACTCGGAGAAAAAGCTCAGTGGTTTTCCTTCAAAGTCTTCTCGCCTTTTGTTTAGTAGTTTTAAGTTCACCTCACTCTTACCTTGTTTGTCGTCTCTTTTACATTTTTACCAACAAAGTCTTTAACAATTCGTAGTCTGTTCAACTCTTGTTGTTGCAATAAATGAGCAACGCACAGAGAACCCTGAACTTTTAATTGAATTGCTTGCTTGAAGGAATCCGTGTTAATTGTGACTGAATGCAAAGGAGATACAGGTGGTCTCACCTTCACCGGGAATCAAAGAGTCTTTCTCTCAAGCAGAACACTAAAAAGGAACAAACACAAGAAAACTCTATACTGATGAGACCTCTCATACACTTCAGGACAGTTTCAAGGGGAGGCACTTTGTGAATAAATCACCTTTGTCGATGAGAGAATGTGGAAGCTGCTATGTGCAGCTGTTGCCAGAAACTCATCAGTGCCTGTCATACTGTTGAATACACTTATGGATACACTTGTGGACATTTCAGTTTGTTTTTGTTTTGTATTTTACCCAATCATTTCCTTTAGCAAAAACAAACCAACCAAAAAAAAAAAAAGATTTTAACTGATTTTACATTCAGGAAAACATGATTGAAAAAGGCATTTACCCTCACCAACTATGTACTAACTCACTGAAGACAGTCATGCAGGGATTTATTGTCAACATGATGCTGTGAAAAAATGTACTTCCAGTGAACTACAATAAATTTCATGGCTCATTTCTGATAAAGACTCACGAGTGTTATCTACAACATTAATCTCCCATTTCTTTTCTCATATTCTTGTGAAGATTGAAGAAAAGAGGGAGTAGTTGAACATTAAAGACAAAGCAAGCAGATATAACAGTTCACTTTATTTTCATTTTTCAATTATTATTTATGGCGTCTGAATTGTGAACTATGTGAAGAATTTAAGCTCTGTCAGTAGTGGACCTGCGTGTACACTCTATTGTGCTGGGGTTTGCTGCCACCTTGTGGTAATAATAAGCAAAGTCATCATTGTACATATTTTCCATCCATCCATAAAGGTTGGTCAACATACAATCCCACATACTCACCCTCACACCTGACAGCAAATTTGGAGGCACAAATAAACCTCAAAAACGAATATAAATCATGAATTTAGAACAGTTACATGCATACCTTCTCAAACAATTTAGAAAATTCACTGAACCCTTCATTCACCCTTCAAAGCACATTTTAATTACACCTCAGCCTACTATGTCATTCTAGTATAGTGCTATTATATTTTGACATATTTACATTTGGGGTTGAGCCAAAAATGAGACTCAGCCTTACAAAAATAATCCTGACAGTTTATTTCCACTGATTACCTCCATTAATGACAATCAATGAAATCCTACAGTATCATTTCAGTGACAGGCTTTATGGTGCTAAACTCTGTCCGCTGCAGTTTGCTCCTTTTGTCTGACACCACATCCCGCCCTCATCTGCACTGACTTTTCCAGGGACATGGCCTTATGCAAAGTTGGTATATCAACCTCTGGCTGGACAACTTAAGTAATTTATACGACGCTGCACATTTCACTTTAAAGGTCGATTCTTGGAGAAAGGTGTACATACCTTGTGTCAGCAAAGCCATTTCCAGCCGTCTCAACAGTGAGACGTCTTCGGGTTTTATTCTTGGCCTCCAGTGGTTGGAGGTGTTGAGGTGGGCTGTAACCTACACCAGAGGTCTGCAACCCAGGGCTCGGAAGACGTATGCTCCTGCTTAGTCCTTCTGTAGTGGCTCCAATGAAGCTTTCAGGAAATGATATGCAAATACATATTCTTATCTGATTATTAATTAGTTTACACATCAGACTAGTTTGAGGCAGGATAGCTTGTTGGTACACCATAATCATAAAGCTTAAAAATAAAACCCTAAAACAAGCTATATAAAAGGTTTAATATTAATTAATATAGTGAAACAATGTTTTAAAGTTGTTTATGAGTTGTCTTGTTTTAAATTATGAGAAAAATACAGTGAAAAACAAACGTACTGGTTATTTACAGTGATAAGCCAATGAGTCCGTATGTGTGATTTATTAGTTCCACTTTCCAGAGAGACAGACGGTCACACACACACACACACTCACATTCACACATAGGGGCAAATTATGGTCTCCAATTAACCTCACATACATGTTTTTGGAAACCATAGTACCAGAAAGAAATCCACGCACACACAGTGAGAACAGGCAAACTCCACACAGAAAGATATTTGAACCCACGACCTTGTTGCTGTGAAGCGAGAGCTACCTACAGACTAAAAAAAAAAAAAAAAAAAAAGACCACGTGTCAACATTGCTGATGGTTAAGCAGGATAAAACTTTATTAATCAATAAAACCTCTTTATCTGACAGATACCTCATTGTTCTTTTACATAAATAAATGGCGTTTACATAATCTGTAATACCACTGATATCATTAATGTACAAACAGAGACAAATAATACTATTACACAGTCAGATTCATTGTAAAGTCACTTACGTATTTCCACCAGTGTTTTTGTACGTGTGTGCGATCTGTAACCACTCAAACTGTAGGGAGGGTTTACAAGCCCATGCAAAGCCTAAAGCAACAGAGAAGTGGTTAGTATTGCTATCATAATTTAGAGAAAATCCTGTGGAATGGATGGATTTCAATGCCTTTCTTTCTGCTAATGGTACGTCCATTCACAATGACAGGCACACCTGAATGACAGTGAGAGGATGACAAATGGTCTCCATGATTTGGCACAGTTTATCAAAGCTTCAGAATAAAACACAGTACTGAGCTGCTCCAGTGATATAATGATAGAACATGTCATGTACACGGGAAACACATGTCTGTACAGTGTACAGACGGATGGAGCAAAAGAGAGAAATAAAACCTCACATTTCAGGTGAAGAAAAATGCAACCGCAACAGAGGTGTTTATGGGATTGCGGCGTTATTATTTTTCTCTTTTTCCTCGCTCTGGCACTCGGTTGTTGCAGTTGCTCCGTGAGCAGCAGCAGCAATAGTAGCGAGTGCAACACCTTCAAAGATCACCCTTAAAAATGGGTCGTGGCCTCTGACCTCGATGGCGTCGATGCCCATCGAGATCAAGAGAAGCGGCGTGGAACTACAACAGTGCAAAGAAGAGAGGTAGCAAGGCGTCTGTCGCCAAGATGAAACAAACTAAACAACTTACCCTAAGAGCAACAGGGTTACAGCAAAGCGTAAGATTACTAAGACTGGGTAATGAATATGACTGTGTGTGTGTGTGTGTTATGTGGTGGTTCCAGCATGTCAACACTGTGCTTTGTGAGTGAAAGTCGTAGATTGTCTTCTATGCATCAGAGAGGGGGGGTGGGGGGTGGGGCATTACAAATCAGTGTGCTGTTGGTGAGTTGAAGCGTTGCGAGCAGATTCACACCTTCACTTTACGACTAATCCATATTCTTCACACAAAGCAACTAAAGAAAATACCCATAATTTTGCACCTTGTCCAGTATGTCGACTCGGGGCTGTACAGTGTGGACTGGATGTAGGTGTCGACACAGTCGCTGCCCAAAGCTTTGGATTAATTTAGAGGTCGTCATTTGGGGGCAAGCCAGCTGAATATTAATTACCACCGTTGTTGTGACATTGCTGACCACTAGATGGCTCACATGCACTATGGATCCACACGCACAGTTGGGAACCAGGGACACAAACGCTGCACGTGTTTAGTCACAGGTAGTGAGCTAGTTGAATGGAGTGTCTATAGAAAGCATAACAGGGAATCTATTCAGTGTTTATTTCCAGGATGCCGTTTGCCATGGGGGACTTGCGGGGGAATTCCCGGGAACCCCCCTCCCTCCTTTCATTTCTTATTGCTGGTGGGATGAAACTCAACCAGTTCACTGTGATTTACACTTTCACTTATGTTAGGCAAACTACGAAATCACCTCACTCGGAATTCAAGAAGCTACTAGTTACTCATCAGTGCGACTAAACAACTATTTCTACACATCTTTAGAAATACAGCTTGTAAAGTAGATTTACAAACTAAATACATCAGGCCAATAAAGTCCAGCTACCTCTCTCTAACTGCAGTATATCTGGATAATACAGAAACAGTGTTTTTACTATAGAGGGGGGGAAAAAAATCTGAAATTTGCTTCTTGAGCTATTCAATAGTTGTTACTGTCCAAATGGTAAGGTCAGCCTTTTATAGCAACAGGCGAATCGTTGCATGCCCACTTACCACTTCCCCATGAACACAACATGTATCTTCCATTTAAGGGGTAATTTTGGTTGGACACTGGAGTTCTTAATGTCCCTAGTGCATTAAAGCTCCTTAATGTTGCTTAGTTCCCATTACAAACTCTAGTTGTTGGTGTTCATTTTGAGGACTGAAACAGCCAGATTTGCACCTGATTCTTATATGGCATCATAGCTTTTTTTCTAACTTCCTGGTTTCATTAGTCAACTTATAATACTCTTTACTAATGCATATAGCACTAAAACCTGAAATCAAAATCTAATATTTAGTTAGTTCCAGTCTTGATTTATAGCTGCGACTGCTTCTTCATGATAACTTCCTTAGGACGATTAGAAGTAGGGAGGTTGTTGTAGCTCCCGGAAATATTCTCCTGTAAGGTTTATTTTCTCCACAAATTGCACCATTTATAACTAAATTATTAAAACCAGTTTGTATAAACAACTGAGTAAACTTGCCGCTCATGAATCTACACCATCTGAAGTTCAGTAACAAAATGGGTTTGTGCCCACAGAGAGAGTCGGTGCGGTTTTGGCAGCCACTGATTGTTGCTATTAGGTCAATGCACAGTACGTCTGAGCTTTGGACAGCGCTGTCCGATCACTCCTACATCCAATAACAAATGTTCACTTACAGTGCAAAAACTTACAGTAAGACTTGCAATTTCATTTCACAAGTAATCTACAGTAATATGTAAAACCACAATTTACAGTATATGCACACTACAGAGGAAACATTTGTCACTATACGCAACATGGATCGGTCTGTACTCCCAACTACAATGCTGTCTCTACTCCCATTTCTATCGCCGAACTCTATGACTACTGGTGACTTTTGTTACGGATGCAACCAAACAGTGTCATACACATATGTACAGGATTGTGTGCTTCGGTATTTACATTCTGTTGTTTGCATGTCATACTTAGACGAACGGCAGCAATGCAAACATGCAGGGCAAATGAGTGACAACCAGGTCACAGACATAAGCTCAGTCTCTGTTAAATATTGCTCCCACAGGCTGCTTTATCTTTGTGCTTAGATACATCTTGAGTTTCATATTCCCCACACCATTGTTGTGAAAAACATAAAATAAAGAACACAAAATAACAAGAATGAAAACAATAAATATCCCAGCTGGATTCAGTGCAATATTACCCCTCCCAAAGAAAACCAAAGAAACAAACATTCTGAATGTAGCAAATGGGATGCTAATCTGAAAACTTTATTACTATTCATGAGCTGGTAGATATTGCTTGGTAAAATATGACTAGTTTTAAGTAACATAAAGGATTTTGTTTGACTCAAAGTAGTTTCTAGCCAACAAATGAAAGTCATGTACAGTATCTCAGTTGAATATATATAAACCAAGCTACATACCCTGATATTTTTGTTTTTGTTTTTTTGATTGCGCGTGTTAAAAGGGGCTTTGTGCTACAGTGTGAGCTAAAAACATCAGTGCATGGAAGATTTGATGATTTGTGCTCAGACACATCCCATATTCTTCACCAGGGTTATACAATGTCATGCAGAAAAAAAAACAACCTTCCGATATTATTTATAGCTTTTACAGTAAATAATTCTTGTGTGTGTCCTCTGTCAGCTTCATTTCAACTGTAAGTTTGTACGTGAAGTTATCCACCCATACTGAGCTGGCTGGTGCTTTACATGAGGAGCAGCGTTTGCTGACTCAGCACAACTCCTGCGTTAGTTTTTACTCTCTCTGCTTCCTGCTTCCTCTTAGAAACAGACCAGGCGGGAGAGAGACTGTACTGATCTGAGGAAGGCTGGTGAGCTGAGGAATGGAAACACCAGCGCTTTTATTAAGTAGAAAATAAGCATAAAATAAAATAGCTAAATAAATCAGGGAGAAATCCTTTCCTCAGACTGGATTAAGACAATTTACTTAAGTAAAACCTGTATTTCCTATTAATATTGATTTAAAAAAAAAAAAAGAAAAGAAACACAAGACAGAGCGAGTGGTGTTAACATTTGCAGCACTATGTGTTTGTCCAGCTTCAATACACATATATTAAGCATTTTAAGGGTTTCACATCTCTCCTTACGCCCTATTCGAAGTGTACACTTTCAAAACCAGTGCTATGACGGACTCAAAGTGAATGAGAGAAGAAATGCAAGTAAATCTTTGAAGTGCTTTCTTTCCAGGAGATGATCTTCAGTCATGTCCTTTGTCTTTGCGTGGTTCTCCGACGCATGGCTGCATGTATGAACGCAGTATGTACACTATATACAGCATATGTGTATATATGTATCTATAATATATATATTCACATATTTGTATGAATGGGGGACATGAAGGGTGTACAGTCTGCAAGGATGTGGAGGTGAAACATGATTTGGATGTAAATGAGCAACAGGAGGGTAGGAGGGGCAGGAGACACCCGGGTGTGTGGGTGTATGCGAGTGTGTGTGGGAACCTGCTTGTCAAGCCTCTCACTCAAAGCGCTCGTAGTTTCTCGTCTGTCTGACGCGAGGCACCATGTCCTTCAGGAGCCTGTGGGGATGCAAAACAAGGTTTTTATTGTAAATTATGTACAGCTGGCAAACTAACAGCTCCGCAGGGTGGCTCAGGTTATTTCCGTCATCCACTTCAATATTTCCAACATATAAATTCAGGATGAGCCTATCAAAGCAAACAAGGAAGAAGGGAACATTTCCATAACAAAGTCAGGTAGGTTGATCTCTTACTTGGCCCCATATGCCAAAATGATGAGTCCAATTAGTACTCCGATGGTGCCGTCCAAGAACCAGACGCCAGGATGCTGCTTAAAGACCTCAGCGCTGATCAGAATGGAAAATCCCATGATAGCTCCGACCAGGGAGTTAAACCCTGAAAAGACAAGAGCGTTGTTGATACCCGTAATGCCCAGTTCCCCCCAAATGAGCAGCCGCTTGCATGACATTTTCCAGGCAGTTTGATCCGGTCGCATAAGCGCTGCTTGAACGTGACCAAACCAATGAAGGTGCAAAAACCCTCAGCCCCCCCACACAAAGTGAAGCAGACTATTCAAATGTGAAAGGGTCCTAAAACAGAGCATCAAGGTCAAGGACAGATGGAGTGGTGGGGAAAGAGGAGACACTGTATGCAGAATCAGAGAAAAGAGCAAAAAGGTAAAGTGTCATCTACCTTGTTGTTCAAGGATAGTCTGTTTTGTGAACCAGTTTCTGGCTCTGGCCAGGTTTGGTATATCTCGGATCTTTCAAAAAAATTGCTTTTCCACAAGCTTGAGAGCCACAGGAAAGTTTGTCCTCTTTCTATACATCTCCTCCCATTCTTCACAACTAGAAATGAAGCCTTTTAATCAGTGATGGCAGCCCTGAACCACGACCACATCCAATCTGCTGCAATGATGAAAAAAGAAGAAAAAGAATAGCAGCATAAATCGATTCTTTGACAAGTGCCTCTGGTATTGCAAGCCTTTATTGGTCTATAAAGACGACTGATCCAAGCTATTAGTGATGCAGTCTGGTCCTTCAAGCTTTGTCTAGTTATCCTGGACCTCGGAGGACAATCAAATGAGGTCGTCTGTCTCTTCTGCAGTCCTCTGCTGCTATGGTTTAATCTCAATTTACACATACATACAATTTTCTCAGGACTTGTGGGAAGAGAAAAAGCTTTTTGTACCTCATTCTGACTTAAATAAGTTTTGGTCAAGCATTAGTTTGATTTGGACCTCATTTGTCATTTGCAGTATTTTGCTGTTAATCAGCAGAGTTGGTGCCACTTCTTCAGCTGTTTATTGATTCAAGCCAAAAACTACGACCTGCAACTTTCCAATTGTTTGGGAATCAATTAGTACAAACCTTGAGAAAGATTACCTTGCTCACCCCGATAGAAACCTTTGGAAGTTTACGAATACCAATCACAAAATATATCCTTTAAAAAAACAAAACAAAACAAGCAGGGAACATTTTGGCCTTAATAGCCTGACATTGTGAATAAAAATGAAACACTTCACCTCACACTGAAATTTTAATGGATAAATATTGATTCACTGAAAGTGAAGTCTGTTTTTATGTGCTTTTTGCATTTTGTTTTATTTTGTTTGTCTTTTTTTACTCATCTACTATTCATTTAACCTCTTTTTGTAACTAATCTCATGTGGTTATGCTTTTTGATTTGATTAGTTTGATTTGATTAGTTTCTTAACCTAAAAAAAATTTAATAAGTTTTCACTGACTATGACAATTGACCAGTAAAACTGTACAATTCCATTTTTTCCAATTTCAATAAATACAATTGGGGGAAAAAAGACAGAAAGCTACACTGTCTGCAAGGAAACTGGTTCACCTTTGGGGATTTCTAAATCTGACTCATTAAAACAATGAAACTCATGTGTCCAGGTAATACAAAGCTCACAGTGTAAAAAGCTAGAATATCACAGCAAAGACATGCTGAGGGTCTGACATTGCAAAACCAGCAGGCGTCCAGCTTCATAGGCGCTTCGAGTTAAATCCTGCTGTTTTCAATGAGAGTGATTATTCAACTTCTTGATAAATGCTTGTCAAGAAAGAAAAGCATTTATTCATTTATTTAGTCAGGAATTAGTAATTCAATATGATTTTTAACATTTAAGGAGCAGATTTTCGAAGCATGTTTTGAAAGTCTTTAAAACGGCTGATATATATATATATATATATATATATATATATATATATATATATATATAAAAATAAAAAATAATTACATTTCACACCTTACTGCAAAACTCTGAAAGCTAGCACAGTGGGTTATTGTCTTGCCTGCAGTAAGTATATAGTCTTCTGGGAAATAAATCCAGGATCCAGGCTCGGAGAACAGCAACCTCAGGTTTATTGGATTGATGCCCTATGCGTTCTGAGACCTGGCGATGTGTAAGTGTGTGTGTGTGTGTGTGTGTGTGTGTGTGTGTGTGTGTGTGTGTGTAGCATTAATATAACCATTCACATCAATGAGCAGTAGGTCAAAACTTACTGTCCTTCAGTATTCTTCAGTTCACTACACTCTCTGAAACATATACAAAAAATACTGTATATGTATAGATATTTTTTCTTATAATTTCATTGAAAAATGTTTGGAGAGTGGAGAATGTTTCAAGACTTTTAGGTATGAAAGGAGCATTTTAAGGCAGAGTAGGCTCTCAGATGTACAGATAGGCAGGGTTTCCCCTAAAAATTGAGTTATACAATCCATGAAGAAAAATATGGACACTTTAGTTTTTGCACCCATTTTCCATGAGCTGAACCAAATATAGAAGACTTTCTATGTACACAGAAGGCCTATTTCTCTAAATTATTGTTAAATCTGTTAGTGAGCATTTTTCCTTTGCAGAGGTAATCCCTCCACTACACCGGTGTGGCACATCGAGATGCTGATTTGACAGCAGGTGTGAATCAGGCTGGCCACAATGAATGCACATAGAACAAGTCTGAGATCTTTGAACTCTGCTTATGAAAAATGAGAGCAAAAACAAAAGTGTATATGTTTGTTCAGTGGAGTTGCCCATCCTGGTTTGCTTTGTGACGGACGAACTGACCAGCTTGTGGTGTCCTGGCGTGACGGATAGACATTTAGTTTTGCTTTCACTTTAGTTTCTGTTTGGAGAACTATTTGGATAGCTATCTGCAAATGCTTTCATTTTTACTATTAATCATGCATGAGTGTGTGTGTCCTACCATCAGTGATAAGTGCCCGACTCGTCAGCACTCTTCCCAGCATGAACTTGGCCACAGCAAGCACAGCACATGTGAACCCGCTCACTATGGACACACTGTAGAGGAAGTCATCCTGGGGGGGGGGGGGGGCAAAGAGGAGAAAAATACATGGAAAGAGATCAAGATTTGCAAAATTAACCATAGAAAGCACCACAGACAACGTGAGCGAGTAACAGTGCAGCTATAAAGTGAAATATAGACGAGGCAGACTGAATGACCCACAAACCTTTTGTCAGCACAACCATTATTTATATATGCAGGCTTGACTTGGTGCATCAACCCAAGGTCATAGAGGTGATGCTTTTAAGTGTACTGAGCTTTAGGCGTTTTCAACCCAAGTCCCAGACAGACTCAGCGAAAAAAAAAAAAAGCTGTTGACCCCAGAGCATCGAACGTTCAGATTTAATTGGCCCACAACAGACCCAACGAGATGAGTGGAGGAAAGAGAGAAACTGGGACAAAAGAACACACTCCAGAAAGCAAACAAGCAACCAAACAAACACAAGTCTTTATCTGTTGTCAGACTTTGCCTTTCTTTACTATATGAGAATAACATTAAAACTCACACCCACAGGCCAGTGAGGGATGATGTAAAAAAAAAACAACCCAGACATTACTCTGATTTTTAACAAGCATCTTGCTCAAATTGTATTATTAGAATCAGAAAAGCAAAGACACATCTTCCCTTTTTCTGATTATACCAGGTGCTCTTGCATGTCTGTGCAGACAACCTGCCTGCTACACATTTACCTCGTCTTCTCTTTACTTCTCTTTACTAAGGCCGTACTCGTAAAACTGCATCAGTCTTTTTTTTTCTGCTGATGTGTTTGAGCAAAATGCTGAAAAATATCATCCGTACCTTTGTTCTTTCTTCTTTCAAGAGAATTTCAGCTCCTTCAATGAACTAATTGAAGCGAAAAAAGATATTTATTGAAGCCATTCATGTTTTCACCCATAACTTTGATCTCATCTGCTTTCCATGATTAGATTATTGTGCAAAGGTCAAGTCTGTGACAGATGCTCATAATATTCATATAAGGGCTGAATTTCTGTCCAATTATTAATAATTTAGGGTCAACTGGTTCAGCAAATGAAGTATTTGTACATTAGGTGGTGTGCTTGAGGACCGTTTTGATTTATAACTGAATTTTGACATTCACTCGATTCATTTGATCACATATATTCCTTTATCTAATTTGCATTATTAATAGTCGGTAACAAACTATGAAGATGAGAGTCTGTACTATGTCAAAAAGCATACAAGCAGACATGAATACACATACACCAATGGCAACACGAGAACAGTTGATTATCACTGAAATCAGTGTTCATTATTTTACATATACTCTGATAGATAATTACAGTTCAACCTTATTATTCCTTCTTCTTAACAACCAGAAATACTCCGGAATTTGAAATCCTGATAAGCTGTTTGGTTTAAAACAGATAAAAACCGTATTTTTCTTAGTGTGGAATTTCAAACTTATAGCTTCAGTGGGTATTTGTTAGAACTTTCTTTCTCCATTCTCAAACTTTAGGAAACTCACCAGTTACTAAAACTGACTCAATCATAAACTCGTATTATAACGTTTCAGTGAAAGGATGAAAGCTACTGAATATTGAAGCTATTGAAGTTGACAAATGTCGTTGACAAAAGCCAGCAAAGTCTGTCTGAAATGAAAAAATGGAATTCACTGTGTTAATTATAAAGTCCAGCTAGTTTCTCTCTAATGCAGGTTAAATCTTGATCTGTGTCCATAATAAGGATTATTCTAATGTATCCATCCCATCCGTTTTCTCCTTGACAATATTTAATTAAGAATTCGTTGCAGCATAAAAACTGAAGCATGTCCCAATGAGTCTGCCTGAGGGTACGGGAGACACTAGTGTTTAAAACATCGAAATAAAATCTTAAAACCATCTTCAGCTTGGCATTTATTCATATATGCATATACATTTATTCATATTCTGGTTTAAATACATCTTAATTCCAGTTTTGTTTCACTCAGGTTTAATCATCCACAATGCGAGTTTGATCGATAGCTTGTTATTGTCTACTATGGATTTCCATCAGAAAATCTGTTTATTCATTACAGGTGACTCTTTACCAAGCCTAATAGGCATGTTTATTGTTGTTTTTTGTTTTTTTTACTGTGACTAATGAGTTTGCAGATCATGTATTCATTTATGTGCATGGTTATGTGCTGTCTTGTGTCCCCACGCAGCACAAAGCCATCTCATCTCTGTGTTTAATCAGTTTCCAGACTCAGACAGCCTGCCATGATAGGCACCGATCCAGAACGTGACGTGAATCAGGATTCCCAATTTTCTGCAACCTCTGTCCACTCTCTGTGATTTCACAGTGTTGTGCTTCAAGGTGGCAGCATTTTACAGTATTTTCCCCTGCCTTGCTGTTTTCTTCAAGCGGTTCAATTTACATGTGAATGAGAAGGCGAAGCCCGGGAACAAAGTTTTGGCAATAGAAATGAGATGTTTCATCTTCAGCCTGCAGATTTATCTTCCTCTCTAGTATCCTTTCAGTTTATATTTCCAGGCTCCTCACAGAGCACATCGTCCTGCAGACACAAGCTGAGCACATAAACTGATCACTTCTAGTACAATGAATCACCTCTGACTGCTGTTTGATGAAGACTTCAGTGTGCCGCTGCCAAAATAAAACCCAGAGATGGGATGCAGAGGAAAGGAAGTCATTGCATGAAAAAAAAAAAAGATTGAGCAGTGAAAGCACATGAAGTAATGAAGACGGACGGACTATAGGTGAGCTTGTCGGGGAACGATCGCCTTTTTCTATCATGTGGAAATGAGAGCGAAGGAACCAATGAGAGTGAGACAGACAGTGATATAAAATGATGAATGAGGGGAAACTCCATAAGTGAGATTAGGAAGAGATCTCTCCATCCTCCTTGAATCTACAGGCCTGGGAAAGGCCGAGGTTAAGATTAAAAGACGGATTCAGATTGGTGAAATCATTAAGGCGAGTTATAATTAAATAGAGCTGCAGTTATTGCCGTCGCTTCACGTAAATATGGTCCATGGCTTGAAACCAGTGCCACACAGGACCTTTCTGTGTGAAGATTGCTCATCTTACTGCAGCTTCCTCTGAAATCCCACATTGTACACTGCCATTTCCCTGAGCAAACAGAGCCCCTCAACCTCCTGCTAAATACAGTCTGGATAAAGCGAATATGCACAACAAATGGAAGGATGGGTCAGCTATTTATTCTAGATGCAAATCATCTAATTGAAATTCACAAAAAGCTTACACGTTATGAAATATGCATATGAACATGACATTGTTTGGCTGTTACACAATGATGAATTATTTTTCAATAACAGGAGGCATTAAACCAGCCAGTCCTTTTAAGCATAAGCACATTTTAATTAATCTATTAATTCAATCCAAATCTATTCTGGATAATAAGCTACATTTTACTCGTCACCCAGATCACTCAATCGACACTAAAAAGGCCAACAATGACTGTTCTGTTTGAGGAAACTTTCTAAGATTCAGATCGATGAGTCAAATGATTATAATTTATAGATCATATATTGAATCTGTGCTGATGTATGTATGTCCATGTTTTATACAACATGAATTGATCTATGGGGACACAAATAAATATCAAACTGAACTGAACATGAAGCCGGCATGTTAATTTACTCATCCACTTTAAATTGTGACTATTACCCTCTGACTCAAAGACACAATCCTGGAAGTCTCCACAATAAACACAAAACACTACGAGGTTGTCTACTGTCTCCTTCTTGTAAATGTCCTATTGTTACTCCTGGGAAATCATGTCAAAATATCACAAAGCACTGAGCCCAGCTGGCTGTTAACTGCTGTCAAGATGATACCTGAACTTGTATTCACATAAATTCAACACAAACTATGACAGCTTGACAGAATTTCCTGTTAAAGTCTACTTCCACTCTCACAAAGTGTATTCTCCTTCTTGTTCCTACAGCTGAAGTAGAAGGCGAGTGTCACTGTGCAGAGCAATGCTGAGTCACATACAGCAGTTAGTTATCTCAGGTGATGTTAAGGTGATGTGGTGGAGCAATTAATAGTGCAGTAATTAACAGTAATGTGATATTTTGGGTTATTTTATTTCCTATGTAACCTATAATGTTGGAATATGGTATTTGAGCCAATAGTGTAATCCCTTTTTTTTTTAAATAAAATTGCACACACACACACACACACACACACACACACACACACACACACACACACACACACACACACACACACACACACACACACACACACACACACACACACACACACACACACACACACACACACACACACACACACACACACACACACGATGACTGAGCATTTAGTTATAAAAATGTACTTATACAGCAGTATCTTGACATCTTTAAACAAGCCTGGAGGACAAATACACTCCACATATATCCATCTATCTATATTTTACACCTGCTTTATTCTTGGACAGCACATATGAAGCACATTTCCACCTAAGTGGTCTCCAAGCAATTTCAGTCATATTCACACCCCCAGACTGAAGACATCAAAGATTTCACACATGTTGGAGGTTCAGTGTCTTTTGCAATAATCCGTCCACACATTGGAGCGGAGGTGGAGATGGAGCCCCGACTCTGTGATCAGTGGATAATAATGTCCAGAAATAACTGCAGTGACAGCTGTAATTGACTTTAAACCTCTTCGTGACAGATTTGAATTTTTAAATCAGCCAATAGGTTGTTCTGCTAACCTGTCAAATGTACATGCTCGTAACAGCTCGTACAATTTTTATTTTATTTTTTTTAATTCATCTTTTGGTAGAATGTGCAGCAGATGGTAAAGTAAAGAATCAGACTGTCAGGGAGGCAAGCAGCAGTAATGGGCTCATGCTGGTGTCAGGAAGCTCCCCTGAGACCTCACACCCACGGTTTCTATTACCATAATACCACTGGAGCATCAAATATAGTCTGCCAAATAGCTGTCGTCCTTACACCGGCTTCTCCACAGAATATTTCGCCCTGGCTTTAGATCTACGGTCAGTTTGACCCCTTTGAGTATGCTGTTGTAATTCACTGGAATACACACACACACACACACACACACACACACACACACACACACACACACACACACACACACACACACACACACACACACACACACACACACACACACACACACACACACACACACACACACACACACACACACACACACACACACACACCGAGTTCAGCTTCAGTGTTGAAAATAAACTCACATTTAACCGCTCTTAACAGCCAATCATCACTTCTTTGGTCGCATATATTTACATCTGAATAGTGTTTTTTTTTCCACTTTCCACATTCACCTGCTGTCATAAAATTCACACTCTCTACAGTAAAGCTGATTCAGTTTGAGATTATTTTAAATCACAACTTCTCATATTTATAAAAGGAGTTTTATACACAGATGACAGCAGAAAGGAAAGTCAACATAAATAATTGATCTTCTGGTGTGTACAAAAGTATAATGACACACAATCATATTTACTGAGTTAATTTTTTTCTGAAGATTAAACTTTCATTAGTTCACTTGTAGCTATAATAAGGGAGGGGGTGTGTTTAACAAATATCTTAAAAAGTCTTCAAATATTCACACAATGAGACCTTATGAGAAATAATCGGTAATGATTTCACAATATAATAACACTGCAAATTGTTTGGCACATGCCAAGACTTAAAATCTTATTTTTACACATGATGGATAATTTGGATTGTTTTAAAAGTTCTTTACTTATTTTTAGTCCTTGATTTTAAAGCATAATCTTAGATCTAGATTTATTTAAAGATTTCCTGTCAAGTAAAATTTACTTGCTGAGCATGGACAGATAACTTCACTAGTTTTAAGTGATTTCCTTCTCCATTTTAGTCGGGTGACCCTTTTTTGCAGTGAAAGCACTCTTTTGAGCTCAGAATACAACATGTTTTCATTGTGATGTAGCATTTAGAGCAAGAAAGTACAACTTTTAATAAAATCCCACAGATTAAGAAAATAACATGAATGTGTTGCTCCAGAATTACGTAATGGTTTCACCAAACAAAATAATTTTTCTGACAGGGAAACCTTTCTAATTGCATTCATCGTCGCCCAGATAGCAGCATCTGGTCGTCGGTTGTGTGTTGTGTGTTAGCCCTATGATGACTGGTCACTTGTCCAGTGTGTACCTCGTCTTTTAGTCTGTGTCAGCTGGGATTTGCTCCATCCCACACGACCTTAGTGTGGATGAAGTCGGTACAGAAGAAAGATAGATGGATGCTTGTTTACAGGAGAAATCCAGAAGGTACCTCTACCTTATACACCATGATTTTGTGAAAAATGGCCTAAAGTACCAACAGGGAAATGCACTTTTTGCTTTGGCCACAGCTTGACCCAAAACTACGTGAACGGAAATATACTGAAGCTTTAAATGTAAGAAACTTGAGACAACTGTGTTTATTTAAAAGACTACTGCCCCCCCTTTGTCTTGGCAACCTGGTTAGTAAAAATGTGCAGATGGTGAGGGGTAAATCATTTACAAAGCAAATAAGAGGTTTCAAAAGGAAAGAACTGGAGAAAGATGTGATGGGCGCTCCCAAAACTCTGATGATAGCAGGGCTGGGTTGCACCCAGCAACAGAAACATCAGACTATTTTGGGATCTTATTTATAGTCTCAACACCTCTAGAGAGAGGTGGAGGGAAGGGAAGTGATGTGTGTGTGTGTGTGTGTGTGTGTGTGTGTGTGTGTGTGTGTGTGTGTGTGTGTGTGTGTGTGTGTGTGTGTGTGTGTGTGTGTGTGTGTGTGTGTGTGTGTGTGTGTGTGTGTGTGTGTACGCGCGCGCGTGTGTGTGTGTGTGTACAAAACTGAACAAAAAAATCAGGTGGAGAGAAACAAACCTTCAAACATCAGAAGAATAAAGCTATAAAAAGATCCAAACCCTACAGTGGAGGTTCGTGTGTCTCTCACTCTGAGCACTGTTAGCGCACATGTGTCACATTACAGGTTCACCCATATGTCAGCTCATGCAAATGCATGAGTGTGATATGCATGCATGTGAACAAATGTGTACACAAAGCGCACGTGTTCGTGCCTGGCCTGTAGACGAACAAATACAGTCACCCGTGTGCACGATAGTTTATATGGTGGAGAGACTTCAGATACAAGCGGCCAGGGTAAAATGACTCATGACAGGAAGTGTGTAGGAGTGCCTTTCCTCACCACTTCTGGTGGCATCTTGGTGACCAGGTTGTGGATGGCCTTTCCAAGGATGCACAGGGAAGAGAGAACAAACAAGATTCCAAGGATGACACATGCTCTGCAGAGAGAGAGAGCGAGAGAGAGAGAGAGCGAGAGAGAAGGGAACGTTTGAGGTCAGCCTGACGATAAAGTTGATGCCACATCAAGTAGAATCAAAAGCTAAATGAATCAATTCCATCATATCTAGTATTGTACAACTGTTTCCACTGGCTTGACTTCCAGCCAGGTCACATTTAAAGAGATTAGCGATATTTTGAGGTCAAGGGAATGCGTTTCTTCCCTCTTTTAAACTCTGAAATATAGAAATATGACGACTCTACAGATATTCCATATTAAAGTATTTAACTCGCAAGGTCATGTCTTTGGAATCACTTGAGGATCCACACAGATGTAAACTATCTCTTTGAGCTGAGATTGAGTCAACTGATCAGCCTTTATTCCAACCTATATTCCGTTTCTGCCACTGTTGCACCATCTCCATGTCAACCTTTACTATATCCATGATTCTTCTGAAAGATTATTCATTGCACCTCCATCTCTAACATGCTTTACAATAACTTATGTGAAACCAAGTCCAGCAATCAACCAAAACCCGAGGATGTGACACATTAAACATCTCTCTGACAGATATACTGGCATGCAGTCTGTCTTCCTCTGCAATTATCGTAGTTGTGTAGAAACAAGTGTGTGCATGCGTACGGTATATATGCCATCCTGTGTGTGTGTGTGTGTGTGTGTGTGTGTGTGTGTGTGTGTGTGTGTGTGTGTGTGTGTGTGTGTGTGTGTGTGTGTGTGTGTGTGTGTGTGTGTGTGTGTGTGTGTGTGTGTGTGTGTGCTGGTGGATAGCAGAGTGGCAGCTCAGTCTTTCATCATGTGTGACACCTCTGAGCTGAGCAGAGGTCTTCTTCTAAGACCAACAAGGCTCAGTGCAACCTGACAGTTAATTGATTAAGTCGGCTCAGCTACAGACAGCTTGAAAGGTGAGGGATTAACAGGCCTGTGTGTAGTAGAGACATACAGTGAGTGACTCTGTTTAGTGACTTGACACAGGGATTTTATTATTGGTAATATTATGGAAACTAAAACTAATAGCAATGCTGCAATTTTATTGATCTTTTCCCAGCTTGCAACATGGACAAACCAAATATCATTTTGAGGCAAAATACTGTACATTCACAATGCACCGGAGTCTTAATTCATTCCAGCATTTCTAGATAAAACAAACATGGACAAATAAACAATATGATACACTGCAGGAACTGATTTATTCATGGAGCAAAATATGCCTAACCCAGAGATGCTTTGATGCATGTGGAGAGAGGTAATCAAAGTACATAAGATCACACAGATTCAGGGTTAATCAAACATTAATTAAAGTCGGAGGCACGTGTGTTACTCACATGTACTCTCTGTGTGCAGAGTGCACAGCTGCTGCATTGCTGTAGCGCCAGAGCACGATGAACGACGACATGACGTCCAACGTGGCGTCAAACTGCATCAAAGACAGACACCAGGAGGTCATGTAGAGGGAGCAAAGTTATTGCGGTATATGTAATCGGACTACACTTCTAACTCTTAAAATGATCACGTGCTGAATCATCTGCTGCTCCCTTGTTTCAGAGATGGATTTCATTTCTTTTTCCCCTGAATGTTGATGGTGTCTTGTCCATCTCCCGAGTGTCTGATTCCCACATTGTCCCCATTGTTCCATGTTCCTATTGTTCTGGTGTCCACGTCTCATGTTTAGTCAGGTTTGCTTTATTTCTCCGAGCTGGTGATTTCTGTGGGATTCTCTTCTGGTCTCAAAACTCCAGCCTTTGTCTTCTCGTCATCACTGCCTCGCATTGTCTTTCGACATCATGACAGTATTGTGCCTTTGGAGAATGGGCAGCCAACTTTGATTATCACCTTATTTTCTGCTCTATTTCTATTGGTTCTTAGAGTTTGGAGCAGCTGTGTGGTGTAATGAGACAACGAGAAATTTGTGACATTGTCGGAAGATTATCTCAGGTTTCCTTTGGTCACACACCAGTTACAATGGCCCTCAAAGCAGACAGCAAAGAGATTGTGCTAGGATTGCCCATCTTTTAATCTTTGATCTGAATATACTCAAACTTATGTCACTAAAGTGTGATTGATCCCCCATTATGTCAGTTAGCTGTTAGGGAAACAATACAGCTCAATCTTAGCCGTGCTTGAAATACAAAAAACGTGTGCGTGCACCTTTACTCATCCTCTGTATTGGCTAGCAGAGCAAATCACAATTGCTCTTAATCATGGATGACTTAAAGTAAGACATTTTGTTTTTAACAGCATGTGAACAATTCTGTACCTATTGAATGAAGTCAAAGTTCGACGGTCTGTTTGGATTGTGGAGAACTGATCGCTGTGTTGAAATATAATACTCAATAATTATTTACAGACTTATGCAAAGTTCGGAGAGACGGTTATGAAAGCTTTGGGACAAACAGTTTAGGAGACATTAGCATTGATCAGAATTGAGTTTAACTTAGCCTTCTACAGTAGTAGTAGTATTCAATGTGGCTCCTCGGGAAAACAAACAGTTTGTCAACATTGAACTATTATTTTTTAATTATTCTAATTGTATTTTATTTATGTTTTAAACATGCTACAACTAATTTAAAAGTTAGTATATAACAAACAAGTTTGCATTTGCTTCATTTGTAGTCTTAGTCTTATCTCTCAATTAAAGCTAAATCATGAAATATACTGAGACAGGCGTCATTTAATTTCCAAATCACCATCATGCCTGAAGCAGCTGATGATCAGTGGCTGCAATCTAACCTCCTGGATTAAGTTATATGTTACATATATTTTCTTCTTGCTACTTTAATAAAACTGCCACAGCCAGCGAGGCTCTTGTTAATTAAAATCCAGTATTTGATGAAGTCATAGCCAGAACGGCAGATTAGAGGGTATAATATTTTAATCAGATTATGCTAATCACATTTTTCCCTCACTGTCCTTGGGTGTGGATAGTTTCATTTTCACCTCACTCTTAAGACTAATTCTATCAAATTAATTACAGTCTAAATCGCTTCATCTAAACAATAAGCTTTTTGCAGAGGAGGGCCTTCAGGTCTCTTTCCACAATCACTCATAAAGAAAGGTTGGCATTCAACTTAAAGCTCCATCCCCCTTCCATCCTGTCTGCCCTGTTACCGTGGAGACAAAGGGACCAATAACAATTTGGTAGAGGGATTCATCAATAAATCACCAGGGCCCAAGTTATGACTAATTGATCAATGCAAATGGAGGGAAGGAGGAAGCTGTAACTCACGGCAAATCCGAAGGCCGACGCGCTGTGTCTCATGAATGATACAGCTGTGGAGAGAGAGAGAAAGAGAGAGAGAACAGAGGGGAGGGAGAGAGAGCAGTGACATTAGTCATCTTTGTCTCAAAGTACAAAACATTTCAGCTTGATGAGTTTGCAATTACATCAACTATGCAAACTGCTACACACATGCAATTAATCAATTAAAACAAACGCGTTTTGTTATATGCACTCAGTAAACATGATGTTTCTGTTTACATACATGGGAATGAGGTACTACTTATTTCATACTGTAAGAAAAACATTTGGCTTGTCAAAATTAGAATATCAGAGCAGCCACTATGAAAAATCCCATTGCTTTTCATTATTTAAATGTTGGTAGGATGGTGTGTGTGTGTGTGTGTGTGTGTGTGTGTGTGTGTGTGTGTGTGTGTGTGTGTGTGTGTGTGTGTGTGTGTGTGTGTGTGTGTGTGTGTGTGTGTGTGTGTACTATTTAAACACAGTCACTAGTGTTTGAGCTGCTCCTCTGAATTTAACTGCGCTTCTTAAACAAAGTGCACATTTAGCACACCATCATTTGGATCACATGTAGAGACAGATTAAAATGTTTCCATACAGATGATACCAAGTGGGTCCACAAAATGAATAAAGATTGTTTAAAGGAGCTTGAAAGTGCTGTGTTCACTGTATTCAGCATTTCTGTATAGATAATGATCATTTTATTGTTTGAAAATAAAATCAAATGAAAATGCATAACTCTACTTTCACTGTACCAGGACTGTATTTCCAGTCTTGTCATTACAAACTATCTGTGAGGTTCCAGGCCAAAAGTATATATTTTCAAAAGTCGATGTCACCTTTTTATGTATTATTGATAATGTTTTGCTTATCATTTTGTCTAATTGTCAATTTGGTTTATAAATTGTGAAGCCCCAAGAGCTGCATTTTATATATGAAATGTGTTATTATTAATAATTAAAATTATTATTTCATTAACATTTACTCATTTTATGTTTTATTAGGTTGTTTTCTTTTTAATTTAGCCATTATCTATATTTAATCTTGCTTTTGGTCTTCATTCTGACAATCTCAAATCTCTCCTTTGATTCTTCTCAAAGACTGTCTGCTTTACTGACTGTCAACAGTCAGTAAAGCCGAATTGTAATAACCTGCATGAAAAGTTCCTCACAATTAAAATGTTCTGGGCTGATGGAGCGCAGTACTTAGTCTGTGAGATAGCAATGCTGTGAACTTTTAAAGATGTGAATAAAAAAGACAAAATATTTGAGTCCCTGCATCTAATCACAATGTACACCTGATACATTGCTCTACAGATGTGACAAATTTTACCAGAAGCACAGAATGAATTCAGAGGTTTCATCAACAGGTTACAGGAAGCTGTGAATCCCTCGCTGTGCAGTCTTTGTCTGACGCACCTGCGCTGTTTTGTCCTTCCACCTGTCCTTGTGCATTTCTCTCCCTCTCTCCCTGTTCTAAGGACAGTGTCCCAGGGGGAAACTTGTCTGCAGTTAAATCACCATGGTAACAGGAGATTTGAGTTCAGGGTGGGAGTTGATTTGAAGTTAGACACAACAAGCACCAGGCTTTCATCTTCTTCCGAGCTCTCCTCCTTGACCCCCCGACCCCAACTTCCTCCCACTGTGTATTTTGTTTCGTTTCTTTTCCTCGGTGTCCGTCGTTCCTACTCACCGTCACTGTCGTTACTCAAAGCTCATTGCGATAGTCACAGCCAGAGAAGAAATGCAAAACAAGTTTTGTGCTGTAAATGAAGACTACTAATGCAACATTGAAACACATTAGAATCCCTGTTTGAACTCCAAGTCTGCAAAGCGTCCCCGTCTTTTAAGCTGCAATTCAAATCTCAAGAGGACACGTCTTCACAACTTATCCAACTCTGAAGACAGTTTGTCACAGCTTCCAATAAACTCAGGATCCAAACTAAAATAACTTAAATTGGACCATGATTAAAAAAAAAAAAAAAAAAAAAACTTCTTTATTGATCCTGTTTGGAATGAGATCAATAAAGTATCTCTGCACTACAATATATAAAAGACCACAATAAATAGTATATGGTGCTACTTTGTTATGGTGTCTGCAACTCATACAAGCTTATAACGCTATAATAGAATTACACAAGTTTTGTGAACATGTTCCCTCTACTTTGTATTTTTAAGGCCTGAAATGCGACTCTTAATTTTCTTAATAAGCAAGCTAGCATGCTATGCAATACATTTTTTGTTTTGTTTTTTTTAAAGTCCATCTGTTGCCATATGTTTAAAATGATCTGCAAAATAGTAACACATCCATAAAGGCCGTCACATCATCTATCACACCTGATAGAAAACGACTCGGTTTCTTGGCCATATTTTCCTTCTCACAAACAAGCTTTCCTTCCCCTTCTCTCCCACATGAAGCTCGAAAATCTCTGGGGCTTAAAACGAGACTTCCATCCCATCTGGAGAGCCCACAAACAGAGCCAAGTGGAGCGTGTGCCAGATTCTGCAGTGAATGTGAAGCCCTGACACGGAGAAGGCAGACAGGTGGAGCCTCTTCAGTCTGTACCGCTACTTTTATCAGTTTTGTAACCCTGAGCTCTGATTAAATTACCTAAACTTTTTTCTTTTCTTGCCAACATATTGTGGTCGATTAAGCCCCAAACAGCTTTTAACATTTACACGTGAGTAATGGAGTGTAACACTTTGTGGATGTAATTAGCTAAGTGAGCCAGAGAAAAACACAAACTTTTAACGAATCGATGAGAAAAAAGTCAGAAACTTGTCTCTCTTGTAGATTTTCTGCTAAAAATCTTGAAGCCATCATATTCAAAACATGTTGAGTTTTTCTCCATCTTCGTCTTTAAATCTTTATTCACTTTAACGTTGCTGGCTTTTGCAGATCCCAGCTCACTATGGGAGAGGAAAAATATGGACAGGTTGACAGTCCACACAGAGAAACACACCGACAAGCAAATGAAATGTGTGTTTTCTGACTATGAGGGGGAATCAGGTGACCTGGAAGAAACACTTGCACGGGGAAAACATGCAAACTCTAGAAGTCACAGAATCCTCCGATGCTTTGGTTCTTTGTTATTTACAAATAACATCGTTTTTTTTAAATAAAATTGTTGAATTTTCAGCTTTAATTTTTTTATTGTATGAACACTTTTGCCTAATCATAAATAGGACGTTAGTTTCTACTTATCATCATCTTTATGTGTCATTAGGTTTCATACATGTAAATATGTGGTCATGGTAATTTGGCCGATGATTTTTGATTTCTTATCTCCTGATTGCATTTTAATTTAAAAATTCCTTGTTTAGGGTGGGCTTAATGACTTTATTCCACTCTTTGTGTTTCATGAGGAGGGATCGTAAGAACTTATTTTTTTTATTCTGGCTATAGCTCATAGATTACATCAAGCTTCATTTGTATCCAACATGTATATTTCGATGATGAGCTTGTTCAGTTCTAAAAGTGGGCCAGCTATGGAAGTGAAGTTAAAAGGCCAGTGTACAGATTGATATCATCTACTCTGATTGAATTAAACCTAAAAAAAAAATGACTAGACAACGTTTAAATCAGATCCAAAACAGTCGTGCAAACAACCTTCAAAGTCTTTTCATTTACTGTGATAAAGCTTCCAACCTCCAGTCATCTGAGAACAGTCGTAAAATCGCATTTTTATTTTCCAGTTTCAGCGTGCACATGTTTTCATAAAAGCTGCAGACCCTGAAATTCTGGTCAGCTGTCTGTCCTCACTGTGAGGATCAGCCCAGTGGAACCGTAACACCAGCCTGGCGGGTCTTTTTTAATACTCAGTGGTCTCCTCAGCCCTCCTGCTCCAGGATTTTCCTGCGGTTAAATGCTAAAGGGGGCAGTGTTGTGAAATGAAAGTGAACAGTTGTTTTTCAGGGCACAATACTCTCTGTGTTGCTTTGATGTGTGACGCGAGGCTGTGTGTATACGTCCCAGCGAGGGTGGCTGTGGGCGGGTGGTGGGGCTCCAGGATAATTGGGTCTTGTGTCAAAGCCAACATGTGTGACTGTCTACATTCCTGCAGAGGGTGCAGGGGTGAAACCCACAGTCCCACAGAAGCATTGACCCATACTTCAACGTGTATTTAGCCCAGTTAGGTGGTCGACAGGCCGTTCACACAATCATGCAGATGTGTGGCTTGAGAGGAAGCGTCATTCATGGAATTTATTTTCTTCACATATGATCCCCATGAGAACATGACTGATCAATGTCTTTACCCTCACTCAACTTGTGACTGCAGCGTGCCTGAACTGGATGAAAATCTGTTTCATCCTTCAAGGCCAAGATCATTCACCAAGTTCTGATAATGAGGGGGTCTATAATATCACCACCAGGGAAATAGTTGTGGTGATTCGTTTTGGGTGACTTGTGCCACAAATCAAAACAGCTCACACAGAAACGACTGCAAATTCAAACGATCTCCATCTCAGGACTCATGGTTTGCTGTTCGATAGAGGCGGAAAAGTTCAGATACACTTTCTGAAAATAGGAAGCTAAAACAATATTCTCTGTTTCTGTGAGGAAGAAAAAAATGTGGCCATGTCTATTTTCTCTGCATTTCTCACTGTATAATAAATTGCTTCGCTGACCTTCTGTCTTTAAAAGGAAGCCAGGATGCGCACACACACACATACACACACACACTTTTCCCTCTGCTGAGTTTAAACTGCATTCAGTCCCACATCGAGCAGATGTCCTCCGTCTGTCGTCTGTCTAGAAGCCGATTTAGGTTTATTTAGTTTCACTGTCACCTTGAGCTCATGTCTACTGTCATGTACTTCATGTAGGTCCCAATTCATGCTTGCAGTGATTTAAAGAAGAGGTACGGCGCTACAGTATTGTGAATGCTGTGATTAGGATAATAAGACAGAACCCTTCTCATTCCTGGGCCCTAATTTGAAAATGGCAGGTTATTCCTCTCCCCGGCGGTTATTCGTTTTTTTTTCGGTTTCTACTCTCAAGCTCATTTCGATGTGCCAGCCGTCTGCGTGGTTACAGCCTGCCAGCAAATCAATGACTCTCTCGAGGCGAGCAGCACGCCATTCTGTGGAACATCCTTCGGGTTGTTAGTTAATCAGGGAGGCAAGCACGTGTGACCGGTGCTAACAAGAGGAGTGCAACACAGGGCGAAGGCACAAAGGGAAGGTAAAGGGAATGGAGCAGGATGTAAAGGGCTAACAAAAAAACTGTGTGTGTGTGTGTGTGTGTGTGTGTGTGTGTGTGTGTGTGTGTGTGTGTGTGTGTGTGTGTGTGTGTGTGTGTGTGTGTGTGTGTGTGTGTGTGTGTGTGTGTGGCAACTTTAAAGAAATTCCTGCATCGCCTTTGCAGTTTCGACATAAACCTGGCCTCATAACTCTTAGTTATTATCTGCCAGAGATCTGCAACCTTTATGACAAATGTTCCTACTTTCTGCCATAAAAGTCACCTGGAGCCAAAAAACAAATCTAACCTTCAATGATAGAATAATAAAGCTCATTAAGTTGTAGAAATTATTTTGCCAGGCAGACAAATATGGTATATTATGTTGCATAACCGTACCATTGTAGATGGTGCATAGTTTATTTCCTTTTTAAGGGGTTGTTAGTGGTTTCACTCGATTTTAAGGATATTTTAGAAAAGTTAGCCATTTTAACCATTTTGACTGCCCTTTTTCAACCTAGCAATGCTAGTTTTCATGTTTGTGTTTCCTTAATTTTTAGTGGTTGATGCCATTTAAGCAGGTTTTGGATGTACTTTCTTTAAACTTTTTCTTTTAGCTTCATTACTGTCGTTTTTAGCTATATTGACCATTTTCTAGTCCTTTTAATCCAAGTGATAGGAGTCTTTTTGAAAATAGAACTCACTACAGTCTGCATGCCTCACAAATCACCACAATGTTTTTATAGTGGTATATTGATGCAAGGATTGTATATAGACTTGAATATACTTTGAAAATGTCCCGGTGTTGATTGATGCCTGTCATTAATCCCATCTGAGGGTTTGAAGAGCTCATTCATCCAATATGGAACTTCAGCCTTTTTGATTCCTAAGAATTTTTTTTTCTTGGCTCTCCATCATTTGATATCACAGACTGGAGTTGATGGGATCTTCTGTTTTCACAATATGGAGTTGAGAAACATTTTTGAGAAAACAATTCCTGAATTGCTTTGAAAGGAATTTCTCTACAGATTGTTTACTCCTGATTAACTGCTCTACTAATATGCCCTTTTTCAACCATTTATTGCACTGACCCGTTGTCAGATAATGTAATTAGTTATAAATTACAGCTACTTCCGTTATTGCAGTCACAACTTAAAGTAGAATCAAAGTTAAAATGTGTTATTTTAATGAAAACTTCAAAAATATAATTTCTTCTATTAGGAGATTAGTTACACTTGTTTAAGTTCCTTAGGTCAACATGTTGGATTGTGCATTGCATTGGATGAAAGTGTCAAATAAATAGATGTGTTTAACACTAATCCACATTCAATACCTTCACCAGGAGACATATTCAGAAACAACATACTACATTAACTTTTTTCTTATATATATATTACCCTCAGATGTCCTGCCAACACCTGCCTCCGTTGCCAGGGTTGCTAGCCACGGCTATGGCTTGGCAGCAGTAAAGACCTAATTATCAGTGAGTTGTACAAGAACTCGGCCCGCTGCCAGCAGTTAACACCCATCTTCTCCCTCTCTCCGTCTCGAATGGTCCCGTGGCACTGATTATAGCCTGAACATAAATGAAGCAGCAACTGATCAAACATCAGCTCCAGAATAGACACTGAACTGTTGCAGGTGTAAGTGAGTAAATGTGAGCATTTCCAATACAAACATCTCCAAATCTCAGAGACTCGAAAGTGGATAAACATGTGTAGAAGATGCATATATGTGACGAAACACTTGGCTTTAATACTGAAGAAACTGGCAAACAAAACCCATTTTGACCATATTGTCCAACATGCAAGCATGAGCACAGACCAGGAATTGTAAGACAAATCTTGGATGAAATTGATTTAATGATCTTCATATTTCATTATCAAAAATTAACATGAACATAGATCTAAAGATAATTTACAGTAACATTTAATGGTCTAGCTTTGCACAAAAGAAAACAAGTTAGGTTAAATAGATACGGTGAGATAGATCAGCTGTGATGGTAGGTCATTCATCTGTCTCATCATTGTCCACCTTTTTGCTGGCAGAACTAAAACTCCCTCCAATGGCCTGCCTTCTATCTCACCATCCATCTAAGAATCCCTGCTATTGACTCCACTAAAAAGTCCATATCAAATTAGTAAAACCATTTGCAACCACACAGAAATGTAATTACGTCCCCTCTTCTCTGTTCCTTAAGGGCAACAACTCAATTCAGGGTGTGTGAAACTCAATTACATCACAAGTTTGCAGGGAATAATCTGAGATCCTGGGAGTGAGGAGGGAGGACAGTGAGACCAACAAATCAAGTGGCATGAGAGCTGGTGCAGGCCAGGGAGCAGCAGAAATAGAAAGGTAAGAGATTAAAGTGAGAGGAAGCAATAATACAGTGCAGATTACTGGAACTTTCACTGACTTTTGGAGCTCCCAGTCCAATCAAGCCGACTCATTTGCACTCTAAATTTAAAAAAACATTTCCCAATGGGCATGTTTATCGCTGCTGAAGACTACTTAATGGTCCCAAGATAAAGAGGGGAGATTCAAATTGCACAAAGATGATTCACTAACGGGGGATTTTTTTATCTGCAAAAAACTGCCGGTATAGCTGGTATTTGCATGGTTTAATGATGAGAAGGGACAGATAAACAAAGATGGGCAAAGATGAAGACAGGAGGACGAGCGCAGAGGAGAAAAAAGAGAAACAGGACACTGATGGAGGAAAGCTGACAGGGAGGAGAAATTATGCATCATTATGGTGGGACTAAACAAGATTTTTATGCAAATGCACCTGTCCCAGCAGAAAGTGTGCAGCAGGGCTCTGTTGGAAAAATAGATTTAAACATGACACATGGGAAACGCTGGCGTTTGGGGAAACTCCAGTTCCAGCAAGACTGAATGTTTCACACACTGACAATTATGACCTAAATTGTGCAAGGTGACCTATACAGTTGATATAGAGGATTTCAGGTGACTGGTACTGATGGCAGGAAAAAAAGAAGGCTAAATTACTGAATGACTCATCTGTGAACAAAAAGCATCACTATTATACCATGTTACACTGGACACGAGCTAAAAAAGGCAAAAGTGGTGTTTCTCATCCATGAATGTACTATTACCTGAACTGGAATAGTTTTCATAAATATAAAGCAATTTTCACAACAATATGAACAACACACTACATTGCAGTTCCAGGTAATGCACATTGTAACACAAATAAGTGCTCTTCGTAAATGAAAATATAACTTCTTGAAAACTGCTCCCAAGGTGGAGCTTTTTTAAAACAATCTGACTCCATCTCTGAAAAAGCAACTTTTCGGAATTGCTGCAAGTGCGAATGTTCACAATGGTTGTCAGAGACAGTTCTTCTGCACATGTGCAACTAACTGGACAATAACAACGGCAGCCTTGAGAGTGACATGACTCATATTTTACTCAGACTTGGCAGTTTAATATGCATTACATGCATCGTAGTTGAGAGTGACCGTAATAACAATCCAAATTGGACATCTTTCCATATAAATATCCATGTACTCGGCATTATTAATCTTTTATTTATATATTGTTGTTTTCTGTGCGCATTTCATTTCAAAAACAGACAGCGCCAATGATGCATTTTCACTTGTAATGTCATGTAAAAGGGACCTTAGTCACTTAACCTGCCACCCACAAAATAAAAAGGCATGAAGTGAATCAATTAAAAAAAAGAGTGGTGTTTCCTCATGTTTGAATTTTGGTGATATAAAGTTGAAACCACACATTCATCATAGTGCTTCAAAACAAAACATCGATCTAAACATCTAAACATTGTGAGACCATTGTATGACTACCACATTAGCACAAAAGCACAAATCCATCTTATGATTTAAAATAAACAAAAGCAAACCATGCTCACACATATTCATCTATTTTAATTGTCTAGCAGATGGTAGCAACCTCTCTTCATAAATGCTGCATGTATTTATCTTTTCATAACAAACATTAAACATCATGACTAAGAATGCATTTGCTTTGTACTCATCACTAAACAAGACAATATTCACTAACAACTAAATAAGAAAAACTAAAACCTTTAAGTAGTTTTATGTGACTTCACTTCTCAAGAGCAATGTTTCTGCTGAGCTCCACTGAATGGAGAAATCCATTCGAATTGTTTTAACTACTTTATATGTTTTATAAATGTTTCCTCATGATCCTGGTGAGAACACCTTAAACTACTACTCGTGGTTTCAGCCCATCACAGTGTTGCTTTCTTAGCTCTCACCCAACTCAACTACCTGATGTGTTATCATTTTGTCAACAGTCCTGTGAGTTGACCTCCGGGTCAAATGTGACGGGAAATATCCAAAGTCTGTGTACGGCAAACGACATGACATTGACATGGTATGATCAAATGGGAAATGTATCTTTGCTGACAGAGTTGACAAGTCAGTCAACTGAAATGCCAATTTACAAGGTCTGTGTCTGGTTTTAATTGGTTTCTACCCATATTGTGCCAAACTGCAACTGAGGTTGCTAGGCGACAAGAACGGTGAGCTGGGATGTTCTTGGTGGACAAGACCGTCAGTTCGGCCTCTGTGACCTCCGCAACCCTCTGCGGCGTTTTAAATTGCGTACACCAAAGGAAGCAGCTGCTGAAGGGATTTATCTGATGATAGTTAAAAGACTGCTGCTCGCTGACAAATGAGCACGAGGTGACTTGTTGGGTAGAAAGACAACAGCCTTTGAAATAGATCTGCAAGGACTGAATTCATCATGCACTGTCAGGGAGCATGAGCAGAGGAGCCCAGGGATCATGGTGGCCAAGATGGAAACAGGGACACTGAACAGGAAAGATGGCAAGACTGAAAAGTGGAAAACTCCACAGGAAATAGAAGCTAACCACAACATAAATGTCAACCACAACATGAAACAAGAATATACATAACATAAACTTGACCTGCAACAATAATCATAAAGAATAAAACGGAGAGGATAAATAACTCAGGGAACCACATTTAAAATACAAAAACAGGAGAGTCACACAATTGGATCTAAACCAAAACTCCCTTTTGAACCGAGAAATAATTAAAGTTCCATTGCCTGAACTCTGACTTGCTCCGTCTACGACCGATATTAATGCCAGAGCACGTCTGTGTGGCAGGTGCAGAAGCATTGCATGCATTCAAAAATAAAGTGCCTGAGGGAAAACTATTCTGTGACATGGAAACAAATTTTATTGGAAGACAGGAGAGCATGAGTGTAAACTGCAAGGATATGTGTACCAACCAGTGATGCCAGTAACACGTTAATTAGTAATGCATTCTTCTCATGTGACCTCTTTTTTTCAGTAACAAGTAATCTAACGCGTTACTATTTCCAAACCAGTAATCAGATGAAAAATACTTGTTCAAGTCACTGTGTGTTACTATTGTAGCGTCCCGCAGGACGAGTTTCTGCCGCTTTATTAAACAGAACCGGGTGCTCCTTCATTTTCCTCCAAACAGACATGCACACAGTGCATACAGTCTGCGTTCACCTGACCCGCCCCCTTCTGCACTCTCAGCCAATCACAGGCCATCTCGCTCCAACAATGCATTCAGGCGACACAAAAAAATCTAAACCAACAAACAACACTAAATGGTGAATGGATATTACTTGTATAGCACTTCAAGACCTTTTTAAAGAAGATAATGTCATGGTTAAACATGGTAAAGTACATGAATTTAAATGAATGTACATCAATTCAATTTTCCTATGCTATTAACACAAAGTGTGTTTATGAGTTTGAGTTTACCCATATTATATATATATATATATATATATACCAAAATGTAAATATAAGCTCCTCTCATGGCAATTTGTGTCTAATTGGCAGACGCAGTGCACATTAAGTCTGGATATTGTAACTTTGCAACATAACTGAAGGCCTTTAAAGTTTGAAAAGATGACCCTTGTTAAGGTTGGATTATAGTGTGGGCTAACTTAAGGGAAGGCGGTTATGATAATGAGCTGTGGGATTACGTAAATCAATGCAATGTCCCACAAACTGATGGAAATACAAGTCTGTGTGTGTTTGCATGGATTCTAAATTGCTTGTTGCTCTCCGCCGGGGCAGCAGGTTAAAACAAAAGCCCTCCGGACATTGCCTCAACATTTAATTAGCGGCTCTAAGTGGACACGCATGTAGAAGCTCTGATGACAGTTTATGAAGAACGCGCACACACACACACACACACAAAATCCCTTCCTCCTCAGCAGACATATCCGACGAGGTTGCGGCCGTTTGCTCAGCTGCAAAATATTGTGTTAAATAATTCAGGGCCTCCTGTTCAGCTCTGCACCGTGCCGCGCTCTCCGGCTGAGTTCACCCTGCGGAAAACCCTACTGGGATTATTCCCGTCTTCCCTTTCTCTCTTTCTTCACCGTTAATTCTGCCTTCTTCTTCACCTATAATTTTTTTCCTGCCCCTCTTATCATTTCCACCCCCTATGAGTGGTCCTCTCATGCCTCCCTCTCACCTTCAAGAGAAATGTGTGCCCTTCTATCTCTCTCCCGCCTTCACCTTGCCATCTTTAGTCCCCATTTCATCCCACTTTTGTTTCACAGTTAACTCCACCCTCTCCTTACTTGCAAATCCATCCCTTTCACTCTGCATCTTCATCCGTCTCTGGTGCTTCCTTCCCTCAATCCTTCCCTCCCTCCCTCACTTCCTTCATTAAGACCCCCCTCTCCTAACCTTCCCTTCCTTTAGTACCTCCCTCCTGGGCCGCCCTGGCTCCCTTGCTACAGCATCCTTTTTTTCCTCTCGTCATATTGATTCGCAGGAAGGTGGGATTGCAGTCGATGGGCACAGCGAGGGAGGTGCCATCTGACTTGGCACCTGGGGGACTCACCGGGGTTCACGTGGAGATTAAGCCGGGACCAGCACACGGATGATGGGACTAATGCTTCTGACAAACCGGCAGGTTTTAAACAACCTCCTTCCGGAAATGTTTTAGGAGGTTGGGAAACTTTCAATGCTTCTGTTTATCATCCATATGAGATCTTTATCCTTCAGAGACGTGTCGTTGGTGGGCAAATATGAATGTGTCTTCTACAAGATGTACTGCAATTACACTGGAATTACACTTGGAAAAAAACCCAGCAGAGTCATAAACAGGTTCCACTCGGACAAAAAGTAATTTCCTCCCAATTTTTATTTTCTGTTAATGTGCTCACAGCAGAGAGGATTACTCAGATTAGCAATTAGCTAAAGGACACCTTGTGGCAGCTAATGCGATTGTTTTATGAGCAAAATCATGAGTAACAGACAAAATAATCAAGGTCTTAAAGTAGAGACAACAAGGAACGAATGCGCTCAGTTCAGTGACAGAGTCAGAGCTATTCAATGTTTTTCTCTCAATAAATACGTTTTATATATATATATATATATATATATATATATATATATATATATATATATATATACAGTATAGTGTCTATTTTTTTTATTTATTTAAAATGTAATATACGTACTGTATATCCAATTAAGTAATAATACAATTCTGGTAGAAACGATCTGCTTGCATATAATGCCTGCACATTTTATAAAATATATAACTTTGAAACTGAATCCAAGTAAACTGTAGTTTACAGTTTCAACTATGCACAAAAATGTCCTGAATTAAAACAGAAAAGTGGCAGTAACTAATGGAAACCTTGATGCGTGTAGATCTCACCTGATGACAGTAACACTCAAACATATCCAACGAAGACTTGATAAATGAGTGAAAAAAAACATTTCAGGAATGAATCTTATAGATAAATATGTCTGCAATTCTGAATGACTAACTGAATGAAAATTCCAATTCCTCTCACATCAGGAGTGTTGGCTCACAGTTAAAGAGAAACATTCTGACACTAAAAGCTAATTTCATGAAGCCCAAACCTTTGCCAGCACCGATCTGCCCTCCAACTCCTGAAAATGCATCTTTTAAAATAACTCATTTTAGTTTTGTTTTTTTTGTGTGTTTGCTGCCAACCTGGACTTTGTTTTCTCATACTGATCAACTGCGGCACAGAAGAGGAGCAGATAATAAAGCAATGACTAGAAAGATTATATTCTAACATTCTCTGTTCAAATATACAGCCAAGAGGTTACTTATTAGACATTGAGCTATGAGGCAAATAACCACCACCACCATTGCTCTTTTTAATGTAAACCAGGGGGAGAAGTCTGGGAGAAGCTGCAGCAATTTAAGCATCTACAATAGCAAATAAAGGTTCTTTGTAATGTTAAAAAATAGAAAGATTTCTCGTTAAAGTACTTTTCTTTACATTTGAACTACCGTACAATAAGACATTAGGTTACAGAGTAAACAGTGGACACAAATTTGGACAGTTTACCTTTGAACTTCAAGTCCCAAAAAGTGAATTAGGAATTTTTTTAGTTACAAACAGTTAAATATTAATAATTAACATTGAATGCCCAACAGAAATGTCAGTTCAATCTGTTATACAGCTACAATGAAAAACCAAACAATGGTTCTGCAAACACCCATCCATCAATGTCCTGCGCCAGCGACTGTACATACAGGTTAGTGTTCAGGAGGTGGAGCCAGTTGACTCTGGAGGGTTGGCAGCGTTCACCTCGGACACATTTCCAGCTCATTACAGAATTAATTCAAACAGACAATCACTCACTTGCATCTTTGGACAATTTGAAGTCACACAATTGACACTACCTGACAAACATGACTAAAAAGCATACATAAAATACCTTATCCATGCTATGCAGTAGAATTAGGATTAGGAGAATTAGGAGAATAAGAGCAAGCATGTTGCACAGTAACCACGTCTCATTTATTCATACTCAACTATGAAAGCTACGTCAAAACAAGTAGCATGTAGTGAGCCAACTGTGTTAAAGAGGTAAAGAAACTGCTGAATGTCACAGCAACCCAATTAAAAAGTTAAAGTGGAACCACTAATTGCTGACTTTTTCAAAGTGAAAACTGTTTAACAAGGGGTGCTACATGGCAGGCGGTATGATGTGCATGTTCTCTTAGATCCACAAGATACTACGTACACATGTCTGACGTGTAACAACACTACACAACTCATACCCACCGATATCAGTTGCATCATGAGCCATCATGGTTCCACTTTTTGTTTTAATATCACTTCACAGAAAAACTTCAAGAAGTTCAAGGTTACATTACTCTGCTGCACGCCATTATTTGAATACCTGCTCGCTACAGTCGCTATGTTACCCCATCTAATTATACCAAACAAACACACTCAAGTGTTGTGTTGTGGGTTCTTCCTCTGGGCCTACCGGCTGGCAGCAGCACAAAATCATTCCCCCACTGTTTACTGTTTACTCAACTAATTTATTTTCTTTGATACGTCTCGAGACTTTCCCTGGCAGGGAAACTCTGAGCAACAACCATGTCTCTCCATTCAGCCCCAAACCAGGAAGCTGTTGTGCTCGGGTCCGATCATAAAGAGGACATCGGTGAAGTGGGTGGCACCAACTGCTACTTTGACCTCACTTGCTTTGATGAGGTTGGACAGGTATGAAATAGAAACACATGGTGTCTGCAAAAGTAAGGAAACCACACACACACCAACATACAGGTAGCTCTGATGGGATGTATTCTGCTAAGCTGAGAATGGATTCACCTAAGCTCTCCTGATATCCGTTTTAGCTCTGCATGGGTTGTTCTGTGAGACACCTGAGCCACTACAGTGCTGCTGCTGCTCTCCTCCATGCTGTTTTTCTTCAGTGATCCTTCACGCACGAGAGAGCTACAGTAATTTCCTAGCCTCTCTTTGCATCACAATCAGTCAATTTCACCTGACACTTCTGCCTGAGAGCACTTTTGGTTTGTGCTGCAGAAATAAAGCAAGCTACAATCAGTTTTTTAATGGCTTATCTGTTCAAAAAACTACAAATCCTGCAAGCACATTTGTTTCAAACAAACATAAGGAAATAATGTGCAGGGGGGTTGACAAGCAGGAGAAAATGCTCTCAAGTGAATGGCAACTACAATATCCTATGAGCATAAAGTTTTTACACTTACACCAAATAAATCGCTGTAAACCCGCAACATTTGTTTTAAATGGACCAAAACTGATGAGTGTGAACACGACCATGAAGAAAATTAGGTACTAGAGGAGTCCAGACCAGTCCAGATGGAGTCAAGAGCTATACAGCCTCAGTCCCACACTACATATTCATTTAGAGAACAAATAAAGTTGAGGATAGAAATACATACATTTCACTACAATAAAGGTGAATATATCCAAGACTTGGGGATATTAAACACTTATTGAGTTGGTGTTTTCCTCCAATACTCCTCCTACTCCTTTTCAAGCATGCAAACGCATACAAAACCCACTTTTTTTTTTCTTTTCATTCCTTTTGTTTCTTATTCCATGTCAATGTTTATATATCCCAAACAAACAAATCAAATAAATTCTTCAAGCTACGACGCCAATATTTCCATTTGATTGATGAGTGTTTGTATCCATCTCCAGTATTTCTTTAAAGTTTCAATTCTGAATATAAAGAAAAAGGTCCATCCTCCCCCCTGTGTATCTGTTAGTGTACAGTATTCAGTATGTAGGTCTCTTTCATGACCTTGAAAAGCTGCTGATTCAGACATAACTCGTGAGGATTCAGTTTCAGAGAAATGGAGGAAAAGGAATACACATCGAGTGAGATCTGTTCTGTGTGAGCCTTTTTTAAATCTTGTACATTCATGGACAAGTATGTCTAGGTCCACATACATATTTAGGATGAGTGTGAGGCAGATGGTGGCTTGCTTGTTGGAAAAGGATTCATGGCGAATCAAATCTTCACAATTACAGAGCTGGTTTCATTTGCGGCTCTGACCACAATGCATTTCCCCCACAGTTAAATAATGAGCTCTGTGGGGACTGTTCTGCATAATCAAATAGAAACTCACAGACTGAGATCCTTGAAATATTCACACTAACACACATTCTCTCTCACACAAACACACACACACACAGACTCACAGAGAATGTGGGCTCCTATTAGCGGGAGGTATAAAGACTTTTCAACTGTCAACCACCAATTATGGTCATGTTTTGCAACAAATGTGAAGGAAAGAAAATAATATTAGTCATTCAAACAACAGCAAGTAATTTTCTCTGTGATGCAGCTATTCAGATAGAGGAAATACAGTTTTTACACGGTCCAAGTCAATAAAGCCCCTAAAGCAGACCTGAGCATTGAACAGGCCGAGGAAAACATGCAGCCTTTATTTACTGGCCTGTAAATATGAATCAAAGGAAATGACCATACATGATACATGCAATAGAACTCATTTGATTTTATCTTAAAGGTGCCAGCTTTACTATTCCTATGTGTGTATTTAATACCTGTGGACGTACCTTTAGCTATCTGTGCAACAATTATGAGACAAAAACATGAAAAGGCTGGTTTATTTACTTATTATCACACACGTGTGTGTGTGTCATATTCATTGACACACACACAAATAAATATTATAAAGCCAAACAAGCCAGCTTCTAATTGGTGTGACTGTGTTACACGCATCGCAGCAGCTACCTTTCCCGCCACCTAATTAAAATTTTTTGAAAACAAACTTGTCTCCCTTGAAGGTAGCGAATGCTTAGAAAGACCAGAAAATATATCTGCAGTGGTTTGATGGAAAGACCATGGGGAAAAAAAACAAAGATTTCTGGGTGATTTAAATAGAAACATGTCGTCAGGCAGATTTCATAGCACGATGCATGAAATGATCCTGATGATTTTTCCGTCGGTTCGGTCACCGTGTAAACCAGGACAAGCAATTCTGATGGCTGGAAGTCACATTTAAGCCTTAGATCTCACACAGCCCGTATAAGCTCACAAAAAGAAACACACTTTGATTCATGGTGGAAATTATGTTAATGGATGTTTGAATCAAAAGACAGTGTGCATTTCCTGCTTCATTCACCACAGCAGACCATGGGGTCGTCAGATTGTTTGATTTGGCAAAAGTCTTACAATGGATGCCCTTCTCAATGCAATCCGGGTAGTTGTGGAATAACGTGTCAAGTTAAAATGCTTTTAAATTTCAGTTTGCATTAATCCTACTTACATCACAAACAGTTCTAAAACTATATATTTCAATGTTTTTCTGTTAAACTTCTTTTGTTATCAGGATGAGAAATCCATTAATTCACAGCACCATTTGTTTTACAGTTACAGTAGTGAAGCATCAGTACAAGCTGGTAAACTACTGTGGCATAAAAGAAAGCAAAGCACATAGTTTTATCACATGTTAACATAGCTTTGTCTCTCGATCTTGAATAACAATGTACTGTGTGTTAAGCATATTGTAAAAGGTCTTGTGTGCATTTATGGTTATTTTTGGCTCATACACAGATCTGGAAGGGATTTCTAGTTTCTGGACAAAAGGCAGCGAGAAGTCCTGTCATGGCAACGGGTCTTCCCTGCAACTCCTTCGTCATTCACTGAGGCAACAACAGCACAGAAGGCACTGATAGGCTTCTCGGCTGATAATACCATGTGATGTAATGGACTTAGAAGTGTTTGACAGCTGAGGAAAGACATGAAACTGCTGCTGCTAATAAAAAGAAAAAAAAACATTTAATTCAAAGCAAATTATCATTTTAGTGAATCAAGCCTACAATCTCAATTTGGTTCAAAGCTTCAGAAATGTGCCAACATTTCCTATCAGACCAAGAATAATTTTTTTTTTTTTTATATACAGTTTTTAAACATCATGTCCATTATGTTGGGGGAAATGTGAGCCAGGCCCATTGAAGCTTTTCTATTGCACTAACCCACATTCTGCTGCACAGCTGCAGCCCACTTTCACTCAAACAGCTCTGCACCCAATGCACTGCTTCATCTCGCTTAAAAATGAATGAGGTGTGAGTCAAGACCAGCGACTATTTCCATCCATTTTGATTCTGTGCCGTCACTTCATGTTAACTTCTAAATCCACTTCTTGAGAGAATGAAGAGCGAACAGCAGGCAGCAGATAAGGCGGGTGCTGCTGACTCTGAGCCGGCCTGTCATAACATTGTGCTGTAATTGTGACATGATAAAAGGGTGTTATGTCGGCCAAAAGGGAGCGGACACAATTTATTCTGGTGCAGATGTGGGTCATGGGTTAGAGACACTAAACCTATTTGTCAACAGTGCGAGATGTGAATATCATACATCACGCAATACAATAGATGACAGGGAGAATCAACAAACACAATCTCATTATTTTTAAACATAGCTGCATTTTGACATTAGTACAATAGTTTGATCTGCTATCAGACAGTTACAACGGGTAGATTTACTGACTTGCATATGTTAACACAGTGAACTATTGACATGAGCAGAGACTGAGATTGGACTTTATTTTCTTGATATACTCATATATTCATGGGTATATTTCTTTTATTCAATGGCTGCAAACATACATTAGGAAAACACAAACCCCCTTGGTAAACAACATCAACAACAAATTCAAACAATGCAAACACTGGGCAGGTAGAAACATTTTCTACCTGTCATAAGTTTCACTGATCACTGACAGGAGAGCTGATAATCACTGGGTGGGATACATTAGGCAATTTTCACCTCATAGTTGATGTGTTAAATGCAGGGAAAAAGACAGGAAATAGCAAGGATTTGATTGATGGCTAAATGACCGAGCGCAAGTATTTAGAGTTGTCTGCAGTGGTCAGTATTATAAAATGTCATTAGAGGCAGAGAAAGTGGTGAACTGCTGAGAGGACCATGGATGGCTCATTGATGGACGTGGAGAGTGAAAGCTGGTCTGATCAAACAGACTCTCTTAAAGTCAATGCTGGTTCTGATAGAAAGGTATGAAAATACGCAGTTTGTTGTGTTTCCAGCAGCAGCAGCAGCAGTGGGACCTACATAGTACAAGGCAGGTGTCATGGCTGATTAGAGTATGTTCAAGAAAAGCGAGGGGAAAAGAATATGATAATTCACATGCAACATGTTAGTCCCTACCGAGTGCTACTTGGCTTGACACTTTACAAGTGACACCTCCAGTAACACCAGCAACATGCTTATTAGTCTTGATCTTGGAAGCTGCAGTGGCTGTGGCATTATTTGGTGTGTGATACCAAGAAGGTGTGACAGCGTCTGCAGCACATGCTTTCACATCTCCTGTTGTGTAGGCAGTGGAGCTCTGCAGCAGATGGGAACACTTGACAAACAGATTTTATTTTTACTTTTTGTGTCTTCTTTTGAGTGGGAGGGGGAAATAGCCTGACATCCATCACAACATACATCTTCACAAAGATTGGATACGAGATATACTTATATACGACATAAAAAAGCAAGAAAAAACAGAGGTCTTGGGAAACATTGATTAAATCAAGCTGAGGCGGAGGATGAAAAAAGAAAAGGCTTCGGCAGTTCAGATTCAATACTTATTGCTTGAAATTTGATGCACTGAGTCAGTTCATTCATAACAGATACAACACCTTCGGCATAGCGAAAATGTTTTTTTTTTATTTTAGGCTGTCCATTCACTTAAATACCCTGAGTCATAGTAAATGATTACTGACAAATTAAATGCATTTCTGTGATTATATTTTATGTCAAACGCGGACACAGACTGATTCACTAAAGTAATGTTTCCATGCCTCCTGGGGACATTGCATTGACTGACATACACCAGGGCTGTGCAACAGAGAAAATTATGGTTCGGCTCTCCCCTCCGGTCTTAAGTTCCATTCAATAATTCTATTGATATGCTGCAGTCTTTTGTCAGTTCAGTTCTTGTTGTTCTTCTGATTATAACTGGAATCTTTAAACACAGCAAAAGTGGATTAAAAAAAAGATATACATGTACACTATAAAAATTAGACTGCCAGCTTCAAAATTCAAGAAAAACAGCTGTATTCCATCTTTGATTTCATTAGATCAATCATTTGTCCCCTACCACTGCTAAATGGTTGAAAAACTCAGCTCTAGACTCACTTGTAAACTGTAAATACTAATTGCCTCACCATAAACATAATCCTAGAAATATGTCTGATAAGTCTTACCAGTGTACTCTTCATCTTTATAGGAATAGTAGACTTTTCTTGAATACTACTTGAGCAGCCTTTAAAGACTTTACACTGTTGATTGCATTCCTTTATACATGCTCACACCTCCGTGTCTCGTTTGCGTATGAAGTATGAATTAGGCTTAATAGCAAATCATAAGTACTCGTATCAGTCCTCAGTATCAGAAAGTGTCTTAAGGTTAGTACTCAAACTTACTCCCTACTACTTATTGTAAGCAGCCTTTGGACCTCACCAACATGGCATGCCCGTATATGCAAGGGTACTCACAAGCTAAATGGCTTTGGGTGCCTCAACGAGTGTCTGAAAATTGAGTGCAAATTAGTCTTCTGTTTCAAGGGTGTTTGTCTCGATGTGCTGGAACTCGATGCGACCATGAATGTGCCCTGCTGCCTGAGGGATTTGGATGAACACAAAAAGACTTGGAACCTTCACGTCCCTGCGGTTCCCTCAAGAAAACAGGTCTGAACTGGCGAGTCCAAAAAGAGGTCAATCATATTGGAGCTCAGATGTAAATTTAAACCCAGTCTTGAGATGGATGCTCGTTGATTGTCTGACGACCACACTCCCCCGCCTTCACCCAGCCTCAGAGTATTTTGCCAGACAGTCAAAACTGAAACAGGGCGAAGCTTTGACTGGATTTTGTGCAGAGGAGGGTTTGTTTTTATACTAACCTAGCATGAGTGGGTGGTGGGTTACTGTGTTTTCAATTTTCATAAAGAGGATACTATGATTCAGTGCTAGAGAAAACAAATGATCCACAAATTCACAAAAGTACCTTGTGTAAACTGTGCTTGGGTCCTCCAGGGAATGAGCATTTAGTGCTAAGATAGTCCATAATACATTTATCTCCGTTTTCCCTTCAGCTGAAAATGTACTGATTTACATCAGAATGGTTGCATTATTTTCCAGGGAACAATTGTGTTTTCAAATCTTATTTATCATCAAGAGATGAATATGGAGCCTGAAGGCTAACTGTAAAGGTCAAACTGAAGGTCAGATTGATTCCTTTGAAGGTCAGGCCTCAGTCCTGTTGACTATAGAACAATAAAAACATGTTGTAATTCAGAAGCAGCATACAGATCGATACCTACACCGTTGGGTACAACTAAACACCTTATTTGAATGCACCATCCATTTATCAAATGTCTGCACTGTGGGTGAATTGAACATCAACATTATTCATCCAGATATTTGGATGCTATTCTCTTTTAAGTATCTCGGTTGGTTTTTTTTTGAACACATATAATTCAAATGAATAGGTTATTAGGCATTTGCAGAGGTTGACGATAACTGTAATGCTTACACCGGTTTCACCAATTACACCTTAATGGTTTTCAAAAACAAAAAGAGATAAGAGCTAGAAATTACTCAGTGGAATGAAAACAAATGACTTTCCCATTTGTTTTTGTATTCCTCTTCTGAGCCCCCTATCAGCTCCTCTCATTCTTTTCACTCAACAAGAAGAAGCCTCAATAAAACATTCAAGCTGTATCAGGACAATTAGGCAATCCGAGTCGATTTTCCCTGAGGACACTAACTGGCATCTAATGTGTTTCCATGGCATAAACTACAGTATGAGGAAGCCCAGACCTCTGGGTGAAGGAGCCACTGCTACCTCCATGTACTTAAATAAGACTCCATTGTGCAGGGTTGGTCTTTGAATCACTCAGAAATTAATGAATGCTCTTTTATTAGAAACTCATGACACGACCAAGAAACGCAAGAGTGAAGACTTTTTCCTCTGTTTTTGACAACCTGCAATGAGTAATGACTGCTGCTGAGATAGGAAACACGTGGCACAGAGAGGCAGGACCTTACAATTGGACCTATTCAAGTTAATATCATTTGTCATGTTGTGGCACTCATGATTTCCCTCCACCAATATTTTTCCGATGTATTTTGTCATGCACACAATTGAAAATGAATTAAATTGCACGTACAGCCACAAAGACTCATCCATGGAGACGACAGAATTATAATTCAAAGAACTGAATGCTTCACTTCGACACTTCTCACGAATGGAAGCTATAGAAAATTCATCTTACATCCGGTCTGCTTGTCTAAACTGTAGATGCACATGCAAAAAAAAAGAAGCCATTGTGTTTGCGTAAAATTGCATACAAATCACGAAATACAATGACATCACATATCACACGTTAAACCAATATCTTGCATCCAAATTGCTATGACTATTTTTCATTGAACGTGGCTCATGAAGCCAATTATATGCAAAACCAAGAAGGTTGACATTAAACTGGCATTAACTAATCGGCATGAGGCAAAGAGTGGGTTTTTCATGGTGTTGGAGTTGATTTGTAAGGATACTTGACCCCCACTAAGCAGAAATAACAACACAATTTTATCTTTTTTAAGCCCTTTAAAGTCCAACAGAGCAACTTTGGAAAATTAATCTGGATTCTTCATCTTTAATTAACAATGAGAACTGGATTCAATTTGCAACATACAAGCCTGCTGACTTGTGCGATGCAGCGCGATTAATTGACTTGTTAATATTGAATGATTTTCATGAGGGGTGATGATTTCATCATGTGTGGATCACATGCAGGCGCACAATGCCAAATTGGGGAGGTGCAAGTGAAGCGACAGAACCCACGTCCTGTTTATCATACACAGCAGTGACAAATGAGCACCACATCTTACAATAAGCTCGGTTCTCCAAGTCACTCCAGAGTGAGCTCTGTTTCAGCTTCCACCTGCACAGTTTAGCTGTGAAACACCACACCTTCTGGATCACAACCACACTGTGTGACGGACAGGAGTTATCCTGAACACACTTTCACAGACACTCAGACGTTCTCCTCTGACGCCTTCGTCAGATCACACACGCCGCACCACCTCACTCCTCCGGCTTGTCAGTGAGGGGTATAAATAGTCAAGTGCTGCTGACTGATAAAAGATGGCGTGAGACTGCCTAGAGAAGCTGTATTATAATTAAGCTACAGATGGGAGAGGGCTTCTTCTTTTTTTTTGACAGCCCAGCAAAGCACAAAGATAAAACACACTCCATAGGTTGTAATACAAAAAAAAAAAAAGCCTCCCAAGAGTTCTCCGACGCGTCAGCAGCAAGGTGAAGTGTGTCAGACATGCTTTCAAAATACTTAAACACAACAGATAATATTACTGAGAGATATTTCCGTTTTTGTTTTTAATTTATTGGGACTGTGAACAGTCAAGGTTCAAAACTCAAACACACAAGCACTAGGGCCGATATTAACCCCTCGTATAAAACACATGGCCTTTGTAATTTGACTATGACAAATAGTAATCGACAGAAAAGTTTAAAATGACGACAATTTCAGATGAGAATTTTTGACTACATATAATCTGGGTTTCACCCAGTCCAGCTATTATCAGGCATCAAGCAAAATCCATCAGCACCATTCTGTCAAACTGAGGCACTCATTTTAGGATAGGAGTCGATTCCAACGGACTTTGAGCGAAGGCAGTGTGCACCCTGGACAGATCAATCACAATTATGGGCAATCTTAAGTTAACCTCAAATGCAATGTTTTTGGATTGTGTGAGGTAACCAGTGTACCTGGAGAAACTCCCACCGATTGGCATCAAGATAAATTAAGTACCACATATTAGAACCACTGAAGCTGCTGAATAAAGACCCTCATTTGAAACTGACATCATGCTGAAGGCTCATTTGTCATTTATATCACTTTGTAATTTAAGGACGCTACATTTCAGATGGGTTTGGGGATTCTTTCGCTCAAGTGTCAGTGTTGTAAATCCCAATGAATGAATGAATTTCTTTTTTGGAAATTGACAATTCTCCCCCCAATTTCCGTCAACCCAGTCACAAAGGACCTCTACCTTGCATTAGATCACCTCTGAAAGGTTTTTGAAACAATTCCTCTTGAGAAGGGGATCAATAGAGTCATGTTGCTGCATTAAGGTAGAATATCCAGCCGACTTCCTCTTTAAAGCTGCAGCGATACACAACAGTGTCCGTACCAGCTTGTCATTACAAGTAATCCAGTAACACAAGCCACAAATGGCATACACTGTATGAATAACATTCAAAAGGAGCCAACCTGGATTTTATTTTACTGCACTTTGAGTGTTTGTGACTCGTGGGAAATGATTTTTAGTTTACTGAAGGCAAAAAAAACGTGGTATAAATACAAGAAATGGATGCACAAGCGCAAGATATGAAAATAGGAGTGACTGAGCCGACCATTCAAACAGACTTCCTCCTCTGAGCCAGTAGAGTCTCTCTAACCACAAAGCTGTTCTCTGCAGTCTGTGAAATCACATGAAACGTAAAGAGGAATATTGAGCAGAAGGCCTGAGTTATTAGAAGAGCTGCCATAGAGTCGCCTTGGCCCATTAACTACGTCCAACCTGTTGTAAAGTCTGACTGCCTGTGACACACTATAGCAGGGATCTGTCACTTAATGCAGCGTGAAACCTAAACAGAAATCCATTTAACAAGAAGGCTGAGGAGTGAAGCTGTGATGGACAGAATCACTGTGACAACAGAGCGCTAATCTAAAAGGTTTAATCGAATGTCACAACATGCAGGCGACACTCGAAAAGACACTTTACTTACAGTTAGTACTTTAGTTCAGTATATTTCACTTCAGTTTAACTACCCCTTGTATCTGTGTTGTATTGCAGGAAGAGTAATATGAAGGTGTATTTCATTCATATAAAAAAGAAATTATCCCTTTATAGGGCACTCGTTAAAATATTTAACTATATATTGCAGAATAGCCAAAAGCTTTAAAAAATCAAAAACTATTACACAACATTTGTATTTGATGAAAACTTGAGCAAAATGTTACATATTTTGGCTTAAAAATGTTTCTAAATGTAGTGTTTAACAAGTATTTATGGTTGTAGGCATTGGGTGAATGTTTGAAAATGGAGATACTGAAATGTGCTCTAGTTTTCTGAGTATACATGTCATCAAAAGTGGTGTCACAACATTTCTGTTTATGTTAAAGAGAAGTTCCGGCAATTTTGATGATTTTACATAACTACTTTCACGATCCTGTACAAAAGCAAGCTTCACCTATCTCAATGTCCACCTCCACTCGTTTTGAACCACAATTGCTACATTTTGAGTTACAGAGAAAAACAGGAATTTACCATATATGGTCACTGACCCGAGAAATGTTTAACAGATTTTCATTTGTTTTCTTCTTCGATTTCAAATTGAAAAGCTCTCGTGTGCCGATTCAGTCCAGGCTGGCCTCCTATCGTGTACTGCAATTTAACATATTGGATTAAGATTGGTATCTTGTTTTGTTGCTTTCTGCCAAATCACGTAAATTTGGGCAAACTGAGGCAAACAATTTAAATAGATATTGAGTGAAAATGAGTTGTAGTCCAAACAAATTTCCATGATCAAAAAGCATGCCATGATTCAGCGAGAACGGACCTCATACCGTCAGCAACATTAGCCAGCAGATTGTTCCACAACCTACATATGTTTCTACGTGTGCCCATTTCAGCATTCATAATTTATTTAGCTTGATCACAAGATCCCTTTGATGATTGAAGCTGTGCAACACACCATGCATGACCACATGGTATCCACTGAACATCAAGGGTTTGCAGCGCACCACAGGAGAACATACTGTTTATTTCTATATACACATTATATAAAATTCAAAATACGTTTTGGAGACATTAGAGGGGGAAAGTGGAACACCAACAGTTCAGTCGACCAACTATCAACCATGATTCTTATTTATGCAACATTGATATGCCTTGTCAGCACAAATTCATCCAACATTGTTTGATGCACGCAAGATTTTAATAACATGGAAACCAATGTTTTGTGATGGCCCGATCCTCACATTTCCAGGGCCATGCCCCCAGAGATCTGAAGACCGGACGGTGCCTGACTATGATCATGAGACTTGATCACCTTTTGTCCATTGAGTGCGATCAATCAAATCGGTCAATAAAAACAGCCTTCAAATGTTAAACACTATTGTCACAATAATCATAGCATAGTATTTTTATAAATTTGGGTCATTACTAGATCTATAACTGGAGATAAAACTCTTAAAGTATATATGTTAGACCTCGGATAAACACCACATTTTTATTCTTTTATCCCTCCTTAGTACTGAGGTGTTAAAGGCATATATACCCTTTAATATGGGCAGTACATAATAATGATAATGAGAAATACAAACGAAAAGCAATTACTGGACCAGGCCTGGCTGTGATCCACTAATGCATGTGGAGAAATGACCAAGCATAATAGAGGAGAAGAAAAATGGGTGTTCCAGTTGGAGGAGAAGTACAGAGCTGGTGATTTATAACCCTGGCATTATCCTCAGCCTTATAAAGATTTCATAAATGACTTACAGAGCAAGGGTCTGAGCAAAAGTGCTTGCACACTCTTTGTGTGATGCACACAGAAAGACACAAACACAATCAAGCGAACAGCCAGAGGCCACTTTACTCACCGATGATTAAGATTACACTGTAACTTCATATATTACATTTGGAAAATCTTTGAAATGTGGCTAAGCTGTAACAGTGAATGATTTCATCTTTATTTCTTTTTATTCTTTTGTTATCGCCTATACTTCTCAGCAAAATTATAGGCGACTCATTCAAACATGTTTCACTCGCTTGCTAAATAATATATTTCTATCTTAAACCTACGTCATCAGTGGATGTCACATCTATATGTGTACCAATGTATGTGTGCCTATCTGCGTAATTGGGCTGCAGCCTCTTGGTGCGTGAAGGAGGGAGGGGAGATGTGACTGAAGCATCTGGCGTGAGAAACTGGGAATGCTGAAAACGGCCTCACCACAGCACTTCAGAGGAGCTTTAAGAAAGGCAAGGGATCCATTTATTGTGACAGGGTTGTGCCAATAATATCTGCATGGTATTATTGTACTTTACTTCAGTCACCGTTCACAATACTGCCTGGTATCATGAACATACGATACAACAACAAAAAACATAGATATCCATTCCTCTTGTACCGTTTCAAACAGAACCATTTTCAATCATACCAATAATTTGATATCAGTAGTCAAACTGATATCTTAACAGTCCATCCATCTGTTAAGTTCAAATGGTTTTGGACTGTTGGAAGAAACCACAATACCTAGGAAAATAAAAAAAACAACCCACAAACAGGGAGGACATACAAACAGTGTAAAGAAGCCAAGCTGATTTTCTCACTGTGAAGAGTGACAACCACAAATCATTTATTTTCACATAATATTGGAACAAAACTGATATGAGGCATGTCATTGTTAAAATACCAATAGCAAAGGCATGCAAGTGAGAGTATCTCTCCAGTTTACCCCAAGGCTGCAGACACGTGAGGTATTTCTAAACTATATTGATAAAGATATTTGTAGCGATATACAAAGGGTATCAGTTCACAAAAAATAGAAAAGTACAGAACATTTTGATCAGTCCAACATCTCAGCCCCATCATAGAAATCATCTGTTTGCTGCAGGTCACAGAGTACAAGTACAGCAGTGATTTCAACTTTCCATTTCCATATGACAATTTCAAGATAATCTAAGACAAAACTAATTTAATAAATCCAGTTTTGCTTCCAGCAGCTACATGAATGAACTTTGAAACAAGTATGAAAACTTAAAGATTTGTAAGAGACAGTCCTCAGATATTCAGTGTACTTTTAGCTATTGATGGCTGACCCATCGGGACTTTCTCAACCTCTACCGACATGTGATTTTGCAGATGTGTCCCTACCTGCCCTCTGACCATGTGACTAACACACATCTGTCCTCCGGGCTCATCAAATGTGTCCCCACACATCTGTGCTTTGACCTCAAAGCATATCACATGTGTTACCACACACTCGCTCATTTCAACCACACGATGACTTTTAACCATCAGTTCTTCTTTCTATCCCACAACACATGGGAACAGATTAAAAACAAATTAGAGGAACTCTGTCACTGGATCATTTGAGACCATCGTCCAGGACTACTCGAGCTGAATATTGCATTTTTGGCCTCTCTCCATCATGTTTCATGTATTAGAGACATATTCTGGAGTCGAGCATTGTAGATCCTTTTGTGAATGTATTTTGGGCATCTCGTGTTGTTAGAGCTGTCAATCTGGACTGTGTTGACATCAAGTGGCGTTTTCCTCAGCTGCTGTTTCTCACCTCAGTGAAGTGGCAACAGATTTGGACTGGAAACGGAAGTTCTGAGAAGAGTTTGTCTCGACCACGTATATACATTTTTCCAATGTAGCCTCTCCATGCTGTTGCAAAAAGCAGAACTCGTGGAATGATACATCACTGAAAGTGGGCGCGATGCTGAGCAGCGAACACCTCACTATCCCCACTTCCTCTCTCTTTGAGGAGGCAAAGTACAATTGTCCCCATTCTGTCAACCACCTGATACTACATGTAGTGATGCTGCTGAGGCCAGTGAATCTCACACAGACCAGCTGCTATTCAGCGTATAATTGCCAGTAAATGGTAAATACAGTCTCAGCACATGCCGTCAAATCATGGGCAGTAACAGACTGTATTATGCTCTTTACCACACAAGCCGTAGACAAGCCAAAGGTTGGGATTGTTAACTTTAACACAATTAAGTAAAAGCGATTCTCTACATGTCATTGTCTACTATTGTTTGAGTGAAGAATCTGATCTAGCTGAGGAATGACAACGTTGGTCACTAAATACTGAAGTAGTCAGGAGGCATTAAAGGAATTATCCATGAAGTGACCTGCCATCTCTGTGCACTACATGTCTGTAATTTGTGTTTATAAACCAGGCATTCAGAGCAAATTACACTCTGTGGGTCATCTGATGATAGTAATTCAGATTGAACCGATAATGGGCTTCATTGTAGCTGCTAGCAAATGAATAGAAGGCCAGACGTGTTTCACATCTGGTTATAAATGTGACAAGTGAAGGGATTCAGCTCGAGAGCCAGGCCAAATAGTGGTCAGCAAATGAGTGTTCCATTCCAGCTTAATCCAAAAAGGCTACTCTGAGTCTTTTAATATTGTACGAACAACATTTATAGCTATGGCAGATACTGTATAAATGATACCAAAATGTAAAATGTTAAGGATCACGTTGAAAATTAATATGGGAAAAGATGTGTAAAGTAAAGTGGGCTGCAAATACCACTGAAGTGAATCAATCTATTTAAGAGAGATAGTGTTTTAAGAGGAAATTCCATGTTATCATTCAGATATACAGACTTTCTGATTTCAGTGCGATGTTCCAGATGATTCAAAATTAGCAGGTCATTCCATTCGTTTTCATGTCTTTTATATGTTCTGGCAATGTGTTTCCATTGAGACGGCTGGTTGAGTAGCTCTGCATGTGCTTCATGCAAGAAATTGTGGTTGCAGGATTTCATTCAGGACTTGAATCATTGGGGAGTTACACATGAGAACCCAAATCCAAAAGTAGCACAGTTATTTAAAAAAAAACAACTAACACATGGACACAACAAGGCAGCAGGTTTTGGGTGAAATTCCAGTGACACACAATGACCATTTAGACTGGGAGATTATGTCTAATTTATTTATTTAATTTATTTAATCGGATTGTAATTACAATCACAATACACATCTGGACAGTTTAAAAAAAATATGTGCAAATACAAAGAACAAACCTACAAAATGTGTCACAACAGAAACCTGAGTGAGGCAAGCAAAAAAGATGCCAGACATCACATGTAGCCGAGCAATATTCCCCTACTGGCACATGAGCATTCACCAGTAAAAATAGATAGCAACTGGGTGAGAAGGTAAAAGAAATGAATAAATAATTCTGTTTTCTACCTCGAGATAAGCAGTGGGTGGAGGCCAGGGTGGGGTTTGAGTGTCAGGTGGAGAAGAGAGCTAAAAAGAACCGAGAACATGGCGAGAGGAAGCTTAAGCGGGAGGAGGTCCCGGTGAAGAGGAGGAGAGGGAGGGAAAGAAGGCGGTGATGAGGGATCTGGGGAGTGAAGCAAAGAGAGAGGCGCAAGTGGAACAAGAGAAGGAGGGGGAGAGAGACTGGGACTGTCCAGATATGATGAATGGCCTACAAATAGACAGATAGTGTACCACCACATGCAAACATCTCTATTGTGTAGATTCTGAATGCTATTATTAAGCATTTCTTACATTCCTGACCACACTGTTCTTTCAAATCCACTGAATGATATAGTAACACATCACTACATCCAAACAATAGATGTTACTGCATCTTGTGATGTCGCTGAAGCGTAGCATAAATATGCTTTGCAGTCATGAAAATCCATCTCAGACAAAAGCATGATAATTGCTGTCTTGTGTCATCTTCTCATATCCAAAGTGTGAAGGGCAATATAATTCAGGTCACTCTCGACTGAGAAGCGCCTCAAGTCCCATTTTATTTATTAGGCTGTCGCTATTCCATTATTATCAGTGTCGATAAACAACCCGTGGATGACAGGGTCGTTCACTATTTTCTATCGCCTGAGGCTCAGCTAATTCTACTGAATACATCATTCTTTAAATCAGCTCATATGCAGTTTTGTATTTTTGGAGTTGAAGAGATTTCTGGTTTCATATAGTGGTTACTACCATTTATTTCTTAGACAGACATAAATAATGCTTTGTGGGAAACAATCACAAAGTTACAGATATATTGCAGTAGAATGGTGCATGCAAGATTAAAATTCTTTGCTTGCACTTTTGGGTCCAAAACGAACATTGACACCAGGGAAACGCATAATCTAGACACAGGCTTTGCCAAAAGCCAAAAATTAAATCTGACAAAGAAAGGCCAAGGCAAGAAATCCCAACAGGCAGGACAAGTCTGAAGACAAGCAGACAAACTACAGCCAAGCAAACACATGGAGTGACACAAAAACAATCTAGTCACTGTTCCAGGGAATATGTGGAACTGTTGGTGCATTCAGAAGTTACAAAAAAGTAGGAAAGATCCAACTTCTGAGCATGGAAAAGAAACTTGTTTGCTATGATACTCAAATTATTCCACGAGGAAAGTGGCAAATTTAAAAGAGCTTTAAAGTTTAACCTAAAAACCTTTATTTTAGCCAAGCTACATTACAATAACCAAATTGGATCATGGGCTAAATTGGTCACTACAATTAACAAAGTTTAATACAGTGAGAACTGTTCAGCTGAATCAGAGACAGCTTTTGACATCAATCCCATTTTTAGACGAGTTGCAACTCTTAGTCATTGCAAGCCAACTAATCTAAAGCACCTACTAAAGGAGATTTTATGCCTGATGCCCTTCCTGCCATAACTGCGATTTAAAACCAAACCCTACAAACTTAAGGTCAATAGGTCCTGATGCGCCACTGAGCAAGCATACGCTGTACAGTGAGGTAGAAATAATCATGAAAAGTGCATGACATTAGGTCAGACTAATTGAGGAGGTTGACGCTGGAGTCCTGTGGCTTATAGTATTGCACTTGCATCCTTTCACAAAAACACATAAGGAGACGTAGAAATGCTGAAGGGGCAAAAGGGAAGCATGGTGGTATCAATTAAGTCATGTGAACCTGTGTTTGGGGCTGCAGGCCAGGCCTATCAGTGTGGGTTTTCTATGGGTACACCAGGTTTCTTCACACAGGTGAGGTTAACTGGTGACCTGACAGGTATGACAGTGAGTCTGTGTGTTTGCCCTGTGATGGACTGGTGACCTGTCCACAGGGTATCCTAGTTATCTGGGATTGGCTCCCATACCCTACAACCTGCAATAAAAGGATATAATGATATAGAAGCTGGGTACAAAATTGAGTGAATCATTTCCTTTACAGCTGCTGTTGTAATTACTACAATCATTAGTTGTGATGCTAATTATGATTACAAGTCATTCCAAGACACTCTAAATCATTAAATTACCCTTGTGTTTTGTGGGTAAAGACAGGGTTCTGTCACCACCCATCCATGTTCTTAGCCACTTTATACAAACTAGAGTCATGGGGGGCTGCATCCGATCCCAACTGACTATGTCCGAGGGCTGTTTACAGTTCAGACGTGTCTAAAATATTGATAACAAAAACAACAAGCTTCTGTCTGGCTTATTTAGCACGAAAAATGCATTTAGCAGAGTGAATGCTCACAACATACTTTTACAATCTGTAGTGGTCACGTCTATTTGTCTGCTGACAGTCATCTTCTGTATGATCTTTGCAGATGAGTTGGTGCATACTTGATGAAGTGTATTAGAAGGAAAGACTGGTGGAGTGGAGGTTCTGTGTAATGAATCACCCATGTGCAAGTGTATCCTCATATGACAAACAAACAAAACTGGAATAATAGCATTGCAAATCTAGAAAAACCTCATCTGATAATCTCCCCAGCCTCTAGAGATGATCAAGATTACAAACCGAGGGTAACACAACGTACATTGTAGGTGAAAAACACTTGAACTGAATGTGGTGTCTTTGTAAAGTCATGAAACTAAATTGAAGTCTCGCTTATGACATCAGGTCCAGAAATCTAAACAGAGACTTAGGCTGTGTTTACGGCCTATTTTCAATGGAAACTGTCTATCTCGCTATAGCCGTACATGTGCATATAGGGAGAATATACAAACTCCACACAGAAAAGCCAAGAACCTGGAATCAAATGGGGTTTTCTCAAAGTGAGAGAAGAGCACAAGCCACTTCACCACTGTGGGCCTTGCAAGCATGTACAACATGATTTCTTTTAATTACAGAGGTCACATCATAGTCACTTTTTACTTTTTTTGTGTTTCAGCCATTCTGGTCTTCAGCTATAAAGCTATGGCACACATTGATCGCCATGAAGAGATGGTTTATTTATAACCTTGTTGGGCTTTTACTTTATGTATCTGGGTTAAATTTGAGTAATTACAGCTCTGCTGCAGAAACAGAAAGAATGGCAGAGCAAACAAGAAACAGAGGAAGAGAGAAAAATAGAAAGAGGATTGGGAGAAAAGTAATGTGCCGAAGCCAAGGTTGTGTCATTCTCCTTTCTCACTCCAACTTTATCTGAAACATGTTTTTATTTCTTTCACCTTCTTCTGCTTTTATGGTTTTCTTGTTTCCTTTCTGTCGTGGCTACAATTCTTGTTTCTTTGCTTTCATTTTCCTCCATCACTTTCTACCTCTCCTTTCCATTTCTGTGCTTCTCTCATTTCAGCCTCCCTCCCTCCCTCCCTCCTCTCTCCAATGTTCTCCTCGCTCCAACATTAAATGGTTGTTGGCAACAACGCTGATTGATCATGTGGCAGCCTATTAGTGTACGGGCTTGCAGCCTGCTCCTAGAAGTCCTGTAAGGCAATCTGAAAATCATTCCTGTTGGCGTGCAGTGTGTGGAGCACTCTGAATATAGAATAGCTTCTTTCCTGTGGCTGCTTTGCAAGCACAATTCAAACACATCACATAAACACCAAGCAGAAATCCCCCCCATACCTATCACTTGCACACCTCGGGAGGGAATTTCTAATAAACACTGGAAGAATGATAAAACCCGAGATATTGTTCAACTCTTTACATAAGTCAGCACAGGCTTGATGGTGAGACTTGAGTGCACCAAGCTGAAATGAGAATATATGTAGATGTGGCTTCTAATTTCGAGGCTGAGTTTGTGTTTTGTGCCTCTTGTCTGCAGCACCACCTGCATTCTAAACAACAGTCGAGACATAAGCAACAATGTGTTGCTAAAAATAAGGATACAAAACCACAGTTAATACCTTTATGGTGCAACTGGGACTTTTGAGTACAATAAACACATTAAAAATGAGGGTCTTTACAACCCTTAACCAAGTTAAGGGTTGTAAAGAACAACCAACCAAAATCAATTTCATGAATCAAATTGGGAGTCAGTAGAAAACGATTTGCCCTGGACAGGTCACAGACTATCACAGGATCAACACGGAGAGACAATCACGCATTCCCACTGAGGAGCAATTTGGAGTCCCCAATTATCCTAACGCACACATCTTCGGATAAGAAGAAGATGAAGACAAGCACCCCCGGGGAACCATGCACATTAACAAGCAAACTCTTTCACACAAAGGCACAGAAAGTGGAATCAAACAAGGGGTGAGAGTGCAAACCGCTACACCACCTTGCTGCTTTTTGTTCTACTGTCGATTTCATGATACTCAAATGAGTACCAAAGCATTGGCATAAGGTCACACTTGGCATTGTGGAGTATCAAATGTAACCATTTTCAAGCACTAAAATACTTTCTTTTTTTTCACATTTCTATGTCAGTAACCATGGTTGCAATGACTGGAGCTTGTTGTTAAAAAAAAATAAATAAAAAAAAAAAAGCCCCCAAAAAAGTGCACATTATCTCCTCAAGATAGAAACAGCTATGAAATAATGTAAGTTTAACCTTAGTCATTTTCAACTTGTCCATTACTCAGGTATTATATACATCTTTGAATAATGCAGTGCTGACACATGTAGTAAAGAGTCACATTGCAGTGCACCCATAGCAAGACTTTCTAAAGACTAATATTTGGCCCAATTATTTTAATAAATCAACATAGATTAGAATGCATTATTGAATTAATGCAAAGTAATGAATTTAAATAAATATCTGTGGTTTGTGTTTAGTTTGAGTCATTGATATTTTATTTTAGAACAAAGCATATAATTAATTTATCAATTTAAAAAAAATTATACTTTCCTGCATGCCTTAGTGGCCAATACAACAAAGTGCAGTGATGTACTTTTTTTTCCCACATCCTTTCTTTAATGATCTCTCTTACAGTTTGCTGGACAAAGTTAAAGCTAGCAGTATGGCAGGATAAGAAAAACTCTTCCCTCCTCCTGAAGTGTGGCTTCTGCTCACTTTCTCAGCTCGATATGTCTGATAGAGCCTCAAAGACTCGTGTCGTTTTTGCAGGTGAATCACCACAAAAGAACGCTTCTCCAGTAAAGGTTGGAAGCAGAACACAGAGGGGACAATACAATTGGAGCAGATGAGGAATGGTGTGCCCCCCGATCCCGTCTAAATGTTAAAATACTGCTAAAGGTCGCAGAAGGCTAGAGGATCTTTATAGGTTTCCTCAGAGAGAAGGGGGCAAGGGAGATAGAGAGTGAGAAATGGGGAAAAAAGAAAGAGCAAAGGCTTAAAAAGGTTGGCAGAAACAAGATGAAAAATACATGAATAAACAAAGAGGACTTTCACTTTAAGCCTTTTTTACTAAAACATGCCCACTTGAGGAATAAAATAAAGAAAACCAGATCGCTTGATAGAATCGAACTGTCATTCAACAGCAGAGCATATATTGGACACAAGAACAAACAAAGCTGGAACGTATATAGTGTTATATTTATATAGTGCTTTTTCCACTTATTTATCACCCCTTTTTTAACACTTCTTTTTCTCCTCAGTGGAAAAAGGGGTAAAAAAAAAAAAAGTACTGAATGAAGAAATAATCTGGCAAGAAGTGCAAGATAAAAGACTGAGAATAGTGAAAGAGGAAAAAACTGGGGCACAAAGAGGAGGAAACAATGTGCCGGTGATCTTTAAAGTTGAGCCATCAAAACCACTAAATCCCTGCTGCTGCCTGCCAGGATTCCGGCCTCCTCCCTGAGCACCGTCACACCTCCCAGAGCTTTGCTCTCACTCCTTCCCTGGTCAAGCTACTCGCTCTCATTCAACTTTTCACAATTTTTTTTTATTAGGTTTTTCAACAGACAAATTCTAAGCATCACAACAAGGAGAGAAAGAAACGGGGGATAAAAAAACAACAATTTACAATCAGTGCCAAACAGTTACAGGAATAAAGATAAAAGGGTACATAGGAGTAGGCAAAACACTGACAGCTTGACATAATGTCTATAAAATAAGGTAAAGTGTCTTTAGTTTAACCCACCACCCCCCAGCCCACCCGGTATTGGCCAACAGAAATCGACACAGCACAACATAACGCGCACACATACATACACACACACACAATCTTAGACAATAAAAAAATAAAAAAATAAAATAAAATAAAATAAAATAAAAATAATAAAAATAAATAAACAAAAATAGTAATAAAATAAAGTAAAAACAAATTAACAATAATAATAATAATGGTAAAAGGAACGGAGAGAGAGACATCTCAAGAGGTCACATTGCTAACTACAGGGTTTAGGTCAATATTTTTCACATGACTCAGCAGGGGATTCCAGATCTCCCGAAAGGTTCCGAGAGATCCCTTCAAAGAATATCGGAGCTTCTCAAGACGGACACAGGCTAAGACCTCCCGGACCCACCTAATGTGTAAAGGAGGGGCGGCTTGCTTCCATTTAAGAAGAATGGCCCGTCGGGCCAGGAGAGTAGTAAAAGCTACAAGATGTTTTGCTGCAGAAGACAAGTCAGGAGACTGAGACAAGCCAAAAAGAGCAGTCAGTGGATCAGGGAGAACAGGGGTAGCAAGAATTTGGCTGAGGGTCTCAAATATGTCAGACCAAAATTTGGTCAACCCAGAACAGGTCCAAAACATATGCACATGGTTGGCTGGGGTTTGGTTGCATCTATTGCATGCACTGCTTTTACCTGGGAATATCTTAGCCAGTTTCTCATTGGTGTAGTGTGCTTTATGAAGAACCTTACATTGCAATAAGCCATGTCTGGCACAGATAGACGAGGAGTGCGTTAGGTGGAGAATCTTATTCCATTGCTCAGTTGAAATAGAGATACCCAGATCACATCCCCAGGACTCTCTAAGAGAGATTACAGGTGAAGGGTTCAGAGAATCGATTCTACCTGAAACAACTGAGATGATTCGCCTATGGTTTGGTGAGAGTAGAATAAACTGGTCAATTCCAGATTCGGGGGGACGATTGGGGAAATGAGGGAACAGCCCCTGCACAAAATGTCTAATCTGGAAATAACGAAAAAGATGGCTACTGGGTAAGTTAAATTTAGCGGAGAGTGAAGAAAATGAAAGGAAGATCCCACCTTCATACAAATTGTCAAGGGTTACAAGGCCCTTAGTCGACCAGACACGGTAAGCAGAGTCTGTAAGAGAAGGAGGGAATGAAGAATTATTCAGAATAGGTACATGCAGCGAGGCTCTGTGCAGGCCGTAATGTTTGCGAAATTGGAGCCAGATCTTAATGGTGTGTAAAACCACTGGGTTGTCAGTACTGTGGGAGGTTGGGGTGGGGAGTTGTGAGCAGATCACAGACGCAGGGGAGTACCTGAGTGAAGAAACTTCCATTTGGACCCATACTGGGGAATCAAGAGCGGAATGATAGCTCAACCAATATGGCAGCTTCACAATATTACAGGCCCAATAAAATGTGCGGAAATTTGGCAGGGCAAGGCCACCTTCTGATTTAGCTAACTGGAGTGTCAATCTCTTAATACGAGCGGGCCCGCCATCCCAAATAAAGGCACCGAACATTTGATCCAACTTAGTAAAAAAGGCTTTGTTAATCAGGAGAGGGACATGTTGAAAGAGGTACAAAAATTTTGGTAGCGCTACCATTTTAATCAGATTGATGCGACCGGCGACTGACAAGGGGAGTGAAGCCCACCGGGAGATATCTAGTTTGCACCTCTCAAGCTGTGGTTGAAAATTCTTAATAAAAAGGCTTTTAAAAGAAGTGGAAATGAATATTCCTAAATATTTGAGGCCGTCCAAAGCTATTTTAAAAGGAAAGGCTGTCAGTGAGAGGGCTCTGGCTGAAGCATTAACAGGGAGAAGTTCACTCTTTTGTAAATTGAGTTTATAGCCTGATAGCTGGCCAAATTGATTTAAAATGTCAAGTATTGCGCGAAGGGAAGAAAGAGGGTTGGAGACGTATAAAAGGAGATCGTCTGCATATAGTGACAATTTATGTGTCAGGCCATGTCGTATAATACCTTCAAATTTGGCATCGCTACGAAGCCAGATGGCTAAGGGCTCTATGGCTAAGTTAAATAACAGGGGAGAGAGAGGGCACCCCTGGCGTGTTCCTCGCTGAAGCAGGAAAGGTCGAGACAGGGTACTGTTAGTTCGAACAGATGCACATGGGGATGTGTAGAGAAGCCGGACCCAGGAGATAAAGTTTGGATGGAACCCGAATTTATCCAAAATATAGAACAGATATTTCCACTCCACCCTATCGAAGGCTTTCTCTGCATCTAGTGATACAATTACCTCTGGAGAGTGTGATGGGGTTGTATACAGAACATTGAAAAGCCTCCTGGTGTTAGAGTAAGAGTGTCTGCCCTGAATGAAACCCGTCTGATCAGGTGAGATGACCGTTGTCATCACCCGCTGGAGACGAATAGCTAAAATTTTGGAAAGTATTTTTAGATCAACATTTAACAAAGAAATTGGCCTATAGCTGCCACAGCAAATTGGGTTCTTATCTTTTTTAAGCAGTAGTGATATTGAAGCTTGTGAAAAGGTGTCGGGTAATTTACCTGTGAAAAAAGAATCATTATAAACTCTGGTTAGTATTGGGACGAGCAGGGTAGAAAAGGCTTTATAGAATTCGGACCCAAAGCCATCTGGGCCTGGTGACTTTCCACTCTGCATCGATTGAATGGCAGTTTGAATCTCTAAGGGGGAGATGGCACGACCCATTTCTTCCGCCACGGAGTTGTCAATTTTAGGGTAATTAAGTAATGAGAGAGGGCTAGAAGACAGAGACAGACCAGAACTGCATTCAGAAGTATAAAGTTTGGAGTAATATTCATGGAAAGCTAAGTTGATATCAATTGGGTCGCACACCACAGTCCCAGAGGACGCCGTGATTTTAGTTATCAGCCTGGAGGCCTCCACAGCTCTAGCCTGGTGTGCCAGAAGCTTCCCTGCCCTGTCACCATGCTCAAAAAACAGTTGTTTTGTTTGCCTCAGCTGTTTTTCTGCCCTATGTGAGGTCAATATATCATATTCTGCCTGCAATAAAACACGTTTATTGTACATGTCTGGGGTGGGGGAAGATGCGTAAAGCATATCAATATTCGCTAACTCGACCTCAATCGCCTGCAATCTTGCCCTCTCACCCCTTCTCAACCGAGCAATGTAGGAGATTGTCTGGCCTCGGATTACAGCCTTAAGGGCCTCCCAAAGCGTTGCATCGGAGACATCAGTTGTATCATTGAACTCAAGGTAAGACTTAATTTGCTCACCCATAAAATGTTTAAACTCTTTATCAGCCAAATTCTGTGAGGGAAATATCCAGGGCCCTGGGGAGAGTCTGGGAGTGGGAAAATAAATGTCTAAGGAGATAGGAGCATGGTCAGACACTGCTATAGGATGATATTCACAGGCCCTGATCTGGTGCAATAGTTTATTGTCCATTAGAAAAAAGTCTATCCTGGAGAAGGTATGATGAACATGTGAGAAGAAAGAGTACATTTTAATGTCAGGATTCCTAAATCTCCAGGGGTCTGAGAGACCTAGCTGTGTCATGTGGAATTTTAGCATGCTGGCTGCTTTAGAGAGTGAAAGGTTGCCAGGGTGGGATTTGTCTAAACTGACATTCTGAACTAAGTTGAAGTCACCTCCAATCAGTAAATGGTGGTTGTCTAAATTAGGGATTTTAGAAAAAAAGATAGGAAAGAATTTATCATCATCCCAAGTTGGTGCATAGATACAAGCCAGAATAACTGGGAGGTTCTGCAGTGTGCCTGTCACAATAACATAGCGTCCATCTGTGTCAGAAATAGTTGAAGAATGATCAAACATGACATTTTTAGAGATAATGATAGCCGCGCCCCTCGACCTATCCGAAAACCTTGAGTGAAATATGTGACTCATCCAAGACCTTTTGGCCCGGGAGACCTCCGATGATTTGAGGTGGGTTTCCTGTAGAAAAATAATGTCTCCTTTAAGTTCTCTTATACGTGTCAGTACCTTATTTATTTTGGTCGGCCTGTTCATGCCTTTTGTGTTCCAGGAAATCAAGCGAAGTCCGTCACCCGGCTGAGTCATGGAGATAGACTAAAGATAATAGTAATGAGATGCTCTCTGTTGTTCCACTTCTGAGAAGGATGTGAAAAAAAAATAAAAATAAAAAAAATAAAAACAACAACAAACAAACAAAAAAACACAACAACAAACTGAAAAAAGACATACAAACGCTCACACTCCTGATTATGGCCAAATCAACACTCAAATCTCCATACAAACCATATCTGAGCCACATAGCTCAAGACTTCCAGGCATCTGACGAATCTAAGATCTCGCTTACCTGATTATAGAAAAAACAAAACAATAGCTAAACAAAGCCCCTTTAAAATACAATAAACTAGTATGTGGGACATTGATGAAAAAGAAGAAGAAAAAAATAAAAACTTAAGACAAAAAAGACCAAATATTGATTGAAGTATTCAGTTTTAACATTAATAGCTATCAAAACGTAGATGTAAGGGGAAAAGTAAGAAAATAATAATAAATAAGTAAATATATATATATATAAGAGGAATCATATAACATTGTCACTGAACTGGGTAACATGAATAACAATAACATGAAAAATAACAAGATAAGTTGAACAAAAGGCCAACGTAAACAGTATTTAAAGCTGTAAACAGGGATTGTAAAAGTCTAAATAATCCCCAACGTAATAAACAAAACAGGTCCCTGAGAGAGAAAATAAAAAATATAATTATATAATATAAAATGCGTAAACTCACACGCTGCTGGAACAGAACGAGTAACAGTGTTACCTCAGTCATGAAGGGTTGCCACCTCCGTCAGAGTGTTATCCGCATCAGGCTTAACATCAGTGTAGCAACCCAGTCATTACATTAAGTAAATAAGGCACAGCAAACGCAACACTTCGTAAGAGGTAAATAAAATAAAGTCAATCATTATCGGGACGAAAGGAAGCGATGAATTGTTTCGCTTCCTCGACTGAGGAAAGCCTCTTCTTACCCCCCTCCGTGGTCGTAATGGTTAGCCGAGCAGGGAAGAGCAAAGCTGGTTTCAGGCCGAGTTTATAAAGTTCCGAAAGCACCTCACGGTACCTGCTGCGCTGTTCCATTATCTCCGGAGCGTAATCCTCGTAGATGGCAATCGGCGATCCCTGATATTGTAGTTTGCCTCTCCTGGTCCTGGCCTCCCGTATAATTTTGTCCTTCTGCTGGTAGCGGTGCAGCCGCACAATGACGGGCCTCGGCCTTTCCCCCGGTTTAGGCTTTGCAGTTAGCGCTCTATGCGCACGGTCCAGTTCGGGTGGTGCGGGAAGGATATCGGGTCCCAGAACCTCAGCAAGCAGTTCAGCAAAGAAGGTAGACGGCCGGGGCCCCTCAATGGATTCCGGAATACCGACAATTCGGACATTATTACGGCGGCTACGTGACTCCAGGTCAGTGACTTTAGCCTGTAGCTTAGCATTGCTATCCCGTAACGTGGTGAACTGTGACTCCAGAGCCTCGAGGCGCTCGTCATGTAGGGCAGAATTCGACTCCAACATATTTATTTGTTGGGTTTGTTCCGTTACAGCAGCCTCAATGCGACCAAGCTTAGTCTCAAAAGTCGCAAATGTCGCCCTTATTTCCGTGAGAATGGCAGCCTTATGCTCCTCAAGAAGGGATGCTATCGAGGCCATGCTAATATCGGCTCCACTGGATTCGGAGGGGTCTGTTTTAGTAGTTGTGTCCTTCTTCCCTTGTCTGTTCGCCTTCGATGCCATATTTACGCTGGATACTGCAACAACGTTACCATCCACTTACATTATACTTTTATTGAAGATAGGGGTTGTTTAGAAGGGTAAATGAGAAGAGCCACAGGAGCGAGATCCAGTCCACGTCTACTCCATTCCACTCGCTCACCGGAAGTCTCTCATTCAACTTTTGAAACGCTTGATGGCAACTGAAGACTGAACACGGCGTACGACACTCATCCTCTCATGACTCCTTTTTTGTAGGTCACCGTGTTCCTTGTGTTCAAATCTCACTATCAAGTATTTACGTGCGTAAATGTACAGAACAGAGAAGCCGCACTTTTCTAATGTTAAGGCTTTCTTCTCAGTCTGATTGGAGTGGCTTCACATGAAGGGAATGGAGTATGAATCGCATCTGATTTTCAGCCAACTTAAAGAAAATATAAAGACGGATTTCTTTACTTTATTTTTCATTTTTGTCAGAATATTTTTTACTTGAATAAACACTATGACCTTAAATATTTGTTCTATAGGCACTATATTCCAATGATTGATCATTTCAGTGTTGTTTTTCCTCACAATCTTGCACCTATGTCTGAATGTATTTTCTGTGAATTACCTCAGTGAATTTGGATTCCTCTTTAGTTTTGTTTAGATATATAACCCTGAGTTATCAAAGATGAGCTCATGACTCCATACCCAATGCAGCACAAGCATTGTTACTTAAGTTCCTGTCTTGTGCTTAAATTCACGCAGTATTGCATTAGAAGCGTGTAATCCAGGCGTGATATCCTGTCGGTTAAAACAGCAGAGGGCTCGTGATTTGAAGCTGATGCTCATTCAGGATGACAAAGCGGTATCCCCTCCTGCACTCAATGCACTGCTGTACAATAACAGCCAGTCATCTTGCATACAGTACCATAAGACAGCCACCGCTGTGTTGAAACCATGTTAGCGTCCTGTGATGATGACACAGGATCACTGAGGAGAAACATGTGGATCACGAAAGGCCTCACAAAGCTAAATAAGCTTGGAAATGCAGCCACAAAGTGCAATGATTGTAGAATTTTTGAAATAGTAAGACGGCATTCGGCACAGAAGGTCATTATCACAGACACCAGACTCAATCGGACACGTCAAGCTCAGAAGCTATACCTCTAAAGCAACTCAAAAGATGAAGCTACATTAAAAAAGGAGGATTCTTGACAAAGTCATTCTACAAAGATGTGGTACTTCAAAACACCTAGACCTTTGTAATTACAGATGTCAAAGACATAGTGAGTGATGTATGAATAAATACATAGTTTCAATTCAATTTCAAGTCTTTAACAACGTGATTTTACTTCACAGTCAAGATTATTTTAGAGCCATGGCCAAAGGTTCAGAGCTGTTTTTACTGTTACTATTCTTATCCAAAAGCAATGACATTCAATTTTGTGCTTCAAGCCATTTAGTTAGCATGTTCCCCCTTTAGCCAGGTACTCCCACAATCCAAAGAGTCTGGATTGCCTGGAGATGTCAATGGACTGCCCGTGTTATCCCTGTGATACGCTTTTTTACAATGTAAGCTAGTAGAAGCTATAAGTGGATGAGAAGAAGTGTCCTCAAACCTTTTTACTTGTGCAGACTGACACAACAAGCCATCTGTCCCTGTATTTTCTCTGCAGCGAGGAGACGAGGAGGTGGATGGCAGGTTAACAAGAACGGTGCACTTTGTTCACATGTGACGCTGTCCCTTCTCCAACAGCTGACTGCTCAGATGTGTGTTCCCTCACAATATAAAGCACAGTGGCTATTGTATGGTACATCAACTTGCAATAATGAATTTGTTACAGAAGAGGCATGCTTAAAGGTATAGTGGAGGATTTTCTTCTTCCGGGTGGATCATCAAAATAACTGGTCCTCCCAATTATCAATCATTCTGGTGATATATGACGTAAGCCCGTCGTACGTGCCCGTCCCTGCGCGCAGCTCACTCCACACGGTCCTCATCATGCCGGTGGCCGACCCGACGCATTATTCTCGGACATTTTTACACAGTTTCACCCCCTCTGGTGCAAATCTTCTTGTAAAGTGAGCTTATGTGAGCGATGCCGACTTGTGACTTGTAAACAGAGCGTGCACGAGGAGAACTGGGCTCGTACATGTCTCTCGCACGCGTTTTAGTAGGCGTTCCGTCTCGGGAGCAGGTACAGCGTTGCGCATGCGCATTTTTTTCAAACGGTGGAGAGGGTGCTTCTTTCCTAAAATTCCTGAAAATCCTCCTGTATACCTTTAATAAGAAAGTGTTGACTAAAACCTCATGTTACAATAACTTGGATTGTGATACATCAGTCAGCCATCAAGAGCATTGTTATGCGAGACAAATGTCAAGCAATATCTTGTTCTTCTGTGACACATTTAGGTCAATCATTTTTCCCACCACGCTCCTTTCTATTTTTTTATGGCAGTGTCACAGTCTATAGTGGAAAATAATTAAACTGCTTTGACACACACAGATGAATTACTGCACAGCATGTGATCAACCCGTGTTGCTTTGTTGTATTTGCAATATGTAAAGCACAAGCAGCCTCTGACAGCATTTCACACCAGTTGTTGATCCTGATCATGACAATGTGGGTGACAGGCACATGCTTTTTGGGTCACACGCTCAAGTAAAGCCTGTGGTCTACGCTAAATCTGTGAAGTTGTGAAAGCAAAATGTACTCCATACAATGCTTCTGAAACACCAACAGAAAGTTTCAGGATGGTCGTTGCACTTTGAATGGTTCAATTCATGAATATTTTTTGTCCTTCACACCGAGTTTAACACTGTCAAAGCTAAATATATGATAGTATGAATATAAAGAAGTCTTTCACTGGAGATCTGAGATTTATGCTTCAGAAATTTCACTGAGAATCATTGATTTTTCAGTTTGGGGCTACGATTCAAGGCCAACAATGCTGTAAAGCTGAATTGTCATAAGAAGCACACTTACAAATTTCACTGGGTTTGTTTCTTTAGTAGTATATTAGGCCCTGGTGACAACAATGTTTCCAAGTTAAAACGGAACACTTTCATTTAAACACAACAATAATACAACTAGGTACTCCTATATAGGACGAGGTGAGCTGGAGGAGAATCCAAATGTAAAAATGACTCAAGTAATTGCATGAAATGATACCGTCTGAATCGATGCTTTATGCTTCAACATGTAGGTTTTGAATAACTTACTGAAAGCCGCCACTGCCAGTATGAGTGTGACCACGATGGAAACCCAACAGACCCAGAGAGTCTTCTTCCTGTAGCTCTGAGCCTCATGGGGCTTCAGCCGCATGCTGCTCTCCAGGAGACCTGCAACCAGACACAAAACTGTGGTTATAATGCCGTCTCTCCTTTTGGGAAGGTTTTGATGCTGTATTTCAAGTATAGTGGTTATATCACGGAGCCAAAAGTGATATTGGAGGACTATTGAGCCCGTGCTAGACTAAACTTGAATAATCAGTGCAACAGGCATTCAACATACAAATTTCTTTGATCATATCTGAACACATCACAGGATTTTCTTGACGAATGCTGACAGTCGTTTGAATTCAGCGTCTGATATGATGTAATGACATTGAGGATTTTTAAACAACTTTACAAAGTTGAAGTTTATTTTGTTGCGACCACAACTAAATCATAAAAGAGAAAAATGCTCATTACATTTGCATAGTACTTGGCAGTGGACTTGCAGAGGGTGAACTCAAGCATGTGTGTCCCACTCTTTCCAGTCTAGTCAAACTTGAATTCTTCTCCAAAATGTCTCCACTTCACAAAAACATGACACAAACAAGGAGGACAGCAAGGCCATTGTTGAGCCAGATATGATGAACCTGTTATGAGTGACCCAAAAGACTAATTAACAGGGAATAATTACTGCTTTGAACATTAATTAACATCTCCTCCTCTCCATACATTCTTCATGTTACATAATCCGAACTGCCTTCTGAAAGAGCATGGGAGCTGTTGTGGGTTTGCACTTACTGGAAAAAACAGTGTAGTGCCTGGGAAGCCTTGTTATGCTCAATATTGTAGGCCATAGGTGAAGCTATTGAGGCTTGCATATTACTGCAGGAAAAACCATTAGAAGGTGATTATGACATGTGAAATAAAAGTCAACATTAGTCAAGTGATTGATTCTATATAAATCAATTCAAAATATATATGTAATACAATTTCTTCATAGAACTGTAAAAACTTTGGCGAAAACAAAGTAAAGAGGGCTTGTGTTTGAAGCAGTCGAATTCACGGTAGCATTTGCATGCGTTTCCTAATGGCTGGCCTGATGTTGTGTGAGAAGCATTCGCCTGCAGTCGCAGACTAAACAGCCCAAATTCTGAGCTGCCTGAAGCGCTTTCATTGTCATGAAACATGAGGATGGCTCTGCAGATCCATGCATTATTCATTCGACTGAACTTTAACATCCATAAGAGATTTTAATGCTGTCGGCTGTCATCCTATCCACCAATTTGTCCCGGGGACTGTCACACTCGCCGCAGAAGACAAGAAGATAGGGGGATCTAATGAAGGGAAGAACAAGACATCTACACCTCCAAAACCCAAATGCTTAGAAGACTGTTCAACAGTCATTATTTGTAAGCCACTGTGAAATCTTCCTTGCAGTTTACACTTGAAAACCACAAGCAATAAAGGTCACTTATTTACAGTCTTATACTATTCAACCAATCATTTGTTCAAGCACTATACTGTCAATTTGAATACATAAATTAAACATGAAATGACGAGTAAATCTCAAATAGATTTTTTTCATAACAGAAGGTTCACCAGTTAAAAAAAACATGTTGATTTCACATTTGGTAGCATCCCATTTCAAAAATGTTAGGCGAGAACAAGTTGGGTAGGGCAATAGATCTATTACACGGGTTACTGGGTATAAGCATTTTCGACAGTCTCTCAGAAGTAATTGGGCAAAGGTTCACACCAATCTCAAATTACTGTAAAGCAATTTACCAAGAGAAAAAATGTGACAATGACAAAGAAGACATAGTGTCTGCATGATATCTCATTCAACGATGTGGTGAATGTAGAAAAATCTTGCAAAGAGCTCTTACTCCCACAAATGACTACAATTTCAACATAAAGCTAGTCTTTATACCTTCGAGAGCAGGGGTGTCCAAACTCGGTCCTGGAGGTCCTGCATGCTTTAGTTTTCTCCCTGCTTTAGCATACCTGAATCTAATAATGATGTCATCACCAAGGTTGTGAAAAAGCCCAAATGAGCCCTTCATTGGAATCAGGTGTGTGGCAACTGGGAGCGAGCTTAACTCTGCAGTACGCTGGCCCTCCTGGACCGAGTTTGGACACCCGTGTTCTAGAGTAAAACCCAGTGAAACGTAAAAAAAACAACTTCTGTAACTTTTGTTAGTTTGTTATCTTTTATGGCAAAATCACAGGTCTCAGTGTTGTGTTGCTCATGCTAAGAAATTAGTTAAAAGAAAAAATAAATCTATGTTTTATTTGCAATTTTTACCATTTGTCTTGTTTAGCGGGCCGAATTAGAGTCTCTTGGAGGCCAGTTCTGGCGACAATTGATCTGCACAATCAAATAACTGATAGAGCACACATTGACAGTCAAATTGGACAAATACCCTTAAAGCATTGTTTTTTTTTATATCAAATCTGACCAGGATTATTGTGGCTCATGACATCAGATGTTGGTGAACACGTCACAAGATCTCTAAAGCTCCTAACACACATATGAAAGTTCACAAAAGCAACAAAGCATGTGTAAAAAAAACACTATGACATAACTTTTAAGCTCAGACTTTTCTCTGTGAAAAGCCACACAACCACAGAGTAAAAGTGTGCATCAGTCACAAAGAGGGACACTTTACTCGTGGAAAAAAAGAGAACTGATGAAATCAGATGATTCATTGCATAGAAAGACATTTATAAGAAAACAGAAGTGAGAAGTGAGTCTGGACATGTTCCTACTTCTGGCAGGTCAAACTGGTACGATAAAGACAACTACTTGTACATTGCATGAACATGTTTGGACTTTAAAAGTCAAACCGACTTCGATGTAACTGTGAAAGTCAAAGCTGCAAAAACAAATATGTCCAGAAAGTTATTAATTGATATGGACCACATTTAGGTCATTAAATTATACTCAAACCATAACCTGCTAAATTGCTCCCGCTATGGGTGGATGGATGGATGGATGGATAGATGGATGGATGGATGGATGGATGTGTTCATATGATGACTCATACTTTTTATTTCAATCTTGATAGTCATGATATTGTTTGTTTTAAGAAGCAAAAACCTTCTCAGCAGAGTTTCATGCTCTCAGAAACTTCCCGCCAGTAAATTCCTCTCCATTAATATCATTTTAACTCAAGCTGCACGGGGCAGTTCATTTTACATATGCAATGCATTACCATTTCACTAGGCTGAATATCAACTCATATTCCTATGCTCCAATAATATGGAGCATAAAAAAAAAAAAAAAAGTGTGTCACCTTTGTGTGACTTTTCTTGTTGTGGTTTCCTCACAAGCGAGTGTCTCACCCTGCATGCTGCCCTTGTCCTGGCGGCTTTATCTGTCATGGTCTGGTGGGGGAGCAGACAGTAGGAGACAGTGCAGACACAGCGTCCAGGGAGATTCACAGCCGCTACGTGGATTTCATCCCTAACCAGTTTCCCACCATTTAATAGGGGAAATTAATCCAAAAAAATCCCTGCTTGAACTTTTGAAGTTTGGTTAAAACCCCTTGAAAATGACAAAAAAAAAAAAAAAAAGCTGTCTGTGACACTATCAGAGTAGCTTTACTAAAAAAAAGAATATTTTTTATATTATATATTATATTTATATTTTATATTTAGAATAAGTTAATAAGTTGATGTGAAAAATAAAAATCTATTAATTTCCTGGTTTGTGACCATCTGTCTGAAGTAAAACCCTTCATTCTTGCTCTGATGGCTTTGAAGAAAAATAAATAAATAAAGGAAAGCCTGACAGTTCGTGTGTGTTTAAAAGAGTAAGAGAATCCTCTGAAGGACCTTATCATGCCTGTGTATCCTTGCTCTCACTGTGTGCAGAAACAAATGTCTTTCCAAGCGTGTGAAGGTCTGTCTCCCCTCAGGGGGCTGAAAAGACCTGGCCTGGATTTATAAACTTGGGGTTTAGCTAAAGGTTGAAAAGGTTGAAATCAGGTTTGCAGGAAATTAATGGAAGTCGGTGTTATGTCCTCACGCTCCAGTTTTCTGTTGTTCTCAGAAAGTTTGATGTCCTCAAGAGAATCCTGATTCATGATGATGGAGCATCGCAGCAAATTAATGTCCTTCTACTGTCTCAGAAAAATGTGCTGTGGGTGACAATCACAAGGGCTAATAGTTACACCAGCATTTTTACACCAACAATCACATGATATGAGCTCCACTAAAAAATAAAGAAATACATTTAAAAAAAAACTTCAATAATGAAAAACACAGATGATGTTCATTTGAATGTTATGTGGTATTTCCATAAGACACTCTCAGCAGTAGATATAAATAGATGTTACATCCTGAAACTAGGCATGATGCAATAATGCTAGTAGAAGAAGGCAGAGGGATCAATAGTTTCCAAAACATATGGTTGGGCCACTTAGGTCAAACTGAGGTGAGTGGAATATTCCAGCAAATATCCTGCCTTAAAGTAATAGCCAAAAAAAGAGCCTTACATAGGCAATCCGTTAATTTTCTATACCTCTTTATCCGAGAGTTTCACGAATCAAAGTGGGGTACAACCTGGACAGGCCACACCACATTCAGAAATTCTGGAGTCACAAATTAACCTCAAACACACATTTTTGGACTGTCCGGGACAACTGGAGAAATCCTACACATTGCATGCAAACTCCACAAGGAAAGATTTAAACAAGGGATTTCCACACTGTGAGGCAAGAGTGCTAACCACTACACAACCATGAGGTAGTCCATGGGTAATAGCAAATTATATAGTGAAAGCCAGCGTTTCCAACATTATGTTTGTAGCGCAAACACTCAATTTGTTTCACTGTATAGTGCAGAATAGAGGTTTCTCAAGGCATAATGAAGGGTATACAATATACTGGAAGTTTCATACTTGAAGAAAAGACTTCTGTTTTAAGAGCTGCACTAGGAATTCATGTGCATGTGTGTCCGTGCATCTGCGTGCATGTGTGTGGCAGAGGAAGGGGGAAGTGAGACAGCATGGCAAATCACTTTGCTCACATGATCCTTGGCTGAGGGATCAGACAGAAGGCATGTGCTCAACGTCTCCCCCTGCATGTCTCCGTGACTCACACGGAGGTTTGTGCTGGTGCGGGTGGGTGCGTGCTTGCATCACACCTTTCTTTTCCAAAGAATAATGAACATCAGGCTCACAGATCAAAAGAATGATTGCACATATCCCATTGGCCAACACGCAAGTTTGACAACAAACAGGAGTGAATGTAGTCCACCTGCAGCGTGATCAGACATGTGACTGATCACAGCCAGATAAATTAATTACCTTGATAAATAATGAGAAAGCCCAGCTCCTATAAAGTGTGTTCATTTTCGTTTTCAAAACATGTTCAGTAGGGACGTGGACGAGAAAAGCGGGGGAAGGGTGTACAAAGGCTGTGAATGTGAGAAATACAACGTCCTGAAAAGTGTGAGCATGATGTTTGCTGGTGTTTGTGTGAAGACTTGCTTTTACTGTGCATCTATTTCTGCCACTAAACTTAAAGCTTCCTCTTACAGCTCATATCTTTGCTGCTAATGGGCTGTACTTCCCTCACCTCACCTCAACTCACCTCCTGATATTTTGAGCAAATAATGATCATGTACATGTAAACGATACATGATGACGACAATTCGTAACCCCAGGCTGTTTGTGCCAGCAAGCTAATTAAGACACACAATTCTGCTTCAACGTGGCCTCTTTTTGTGGTTTGTGGTCTAATTATGACAGAAATTTCAGTGAAAGAGAACGAGACGAGAAAGAGTGTTTACTTAATTCCACCTCGGAAGGAGGTTGGGGTGAATGGACTGGTTAAAGCAATGTCCTCTAACATAGGAGTCTTGTGTTCCTTTATCATTTGAGATTTAAGTTTCTGTCCATCCATTTCTGAATTGCAAGACTGTGACCATTTCCCATTTTTGTCTCAAAACCCAACTAAATTACCAAATGTGAAAAACAGCTTCTTGTTTGAAAATGATTGCTCAGATTAGAGGAGGAACTGCCTAAATGTTCCTACAAAATGAACTTTATACTATATGATCAGCTCCTATAGTGAACCATTGCAATTCCAGAGAAAGTATCTGTACCTATTGTACTCACAGCATCATGGTTTTAAGAATACATTCATGGGGTTTTGTTTGTTGGTTTGTTTATTTGCTTTTTTTTTTATCTTTAATTTCAATCTGCCAGTTAGCAGCTGTAAATGTGCCCAGAAGCTATTTAGAAAAATCAAAGAACCTTTGAAACATTTCAGATTATCTATCTTGTATCAATGTTCTTTTGCTCTTTTCTTGGCAAGACGTGAAGCAGATATGTTAATTCCTCTTAGAAATAACCCAAAACTAATGATTGCAGCAGTTGGATTTCCAAATTAAATAACCATTTAGGTTTTAAGTCATTACCCAGTCCCATTAGCAGGTTGTGGGAACAAACACTGCTTAAATGATCCCTTTAAATATGATCAAATCAAACACACTAGAATATTCAATAAACCTGAACTGAATGCCAAATAACTCAGAGGGATTTATAACTATGCACAGTAGACACTGACAGGGATGATAATAGTTGACAAATCACACAAAAGTGCTTAAGAAAAGGCAAATACACACTTAAGATTGTGTTGGACATGTGACTGCTATCAGACATAAAGGTGTGTGTGTGTCTACGTTCTGATATATAACTGAATTCCCTATGGAGACAAACGTAATTGCACTGATGAATCAAGGAATACACGCCTATTTTAAAAGCTTAAACATTTCTGCTCAAACTTGCAGAATCATGAAGTCGTCTGATGTATGAACATCATTCATTATTCAGACGAGAGCAGACTAAAAATATCATGAGGTAAAAATCCCCCCCTCAGTTTCTCATCCATAACTTTCAGAAAACATGACTCGGATGGCTGAAGTTACCTTCTCCCTCCACACTGTCTGTGATCTTCATCTCCTGGCCCACCGTGAAGGTCTCCGGCTCGGTAGGGGTCTTGGCCGCCGGCTGGTGCTGGTGGTTGGTGAAGCCATCCGGGGCGCACTGGCCGTTCCCCGCCGGGCACGGATCCACCACAGTCGGCTCCGGGACGGTGTAGGACTCCTGGCTCACCTGGTCTGTCATTGTTCCTGCGGTCGCTTTTGTGCTTGAGTGTCAGAGAAGGATGTACAGGGAGAGGGGAAGCGTCACTCCGGCTCGCTCGGTGCAGCAGCCATCCAGCGCGTCCAGTCTGACTGCTGCCACCGGGGGTGTCGGCTCGGTTGCGCACAGGAGGGGGGGGGAGTGGGTAGGTGGGTGGGCGTGTGGAAGGAGATGCGATTAGGAAAGATGGGAGAAAAATAAAGGCACTATCTCCAGAGCATCCGTAGCGCAGCAACTCCCTCAGTGGGGTCCACAGTGCAGGCTGGCTGTAAACACCTTCTCTGACTAAGGCAGTTTAGGGTTCGATGAGATGGCGAGGAGATGCGGCGATGCGAGTGAATCTGGCGGGCGGTGCCACACCGGCAAGTTTTTCTCCCCCACCCTCCTCCCTTTCCTCCTCCTTTCGTAACTCGCCATCTAATTCCCACAGAGAAACACTGCATGCTCTGATTCTGACATCTGTCCTGAATTAACCAACACTTGAAGCTTTCCACGTTTAATAAATTATTCTACTTTATGCACAATGTATCCTTGTGCATCAAAAGGTAAAAATCTTAACCAACGTATAGTAAACGTTTAGAAATGTTGCATTACTAATACTGATTATCTTAAATTGTGTGTTTCCAGGTGAAACGTCACGGTGCATTAATTGATCACTAGGGGGCGTCGACCGACAGGGTTTTCGGTATTTCGTTCTCACCCGCCTCAGTGTTTGTCATTCTACTGCCTGTAATCATACACTCTGTTAGTGCATCAGCTTTTTTGGTGTCCTGTAATTTAGCATCTCCCTCTTTGATGAAGAGTTGTAATCTCATAATTGATCAGATTTGAAATCAGCACTTCACTGGAGTAAATTCTTTAGAAGTTAATAGTTAATAGCGAAATAACTCCGATATTACAGATTCTAAACCTCATTTAGGCCCGTGTTGATGTGCATATAACTGTATGATTATAGTGTCAATGTCACACTATTTAAAAACACTAGTGACTGATTCCTATTCTATCCAGCTGAAATTACATCAGAGAATTAGAGGAAGATGCTCAATAATCTGGATGTTGGCGCTTCTTTAAAGAAACTGAATCCATAAAAGGATCTTGAAAACAAGAAGAAAGAGCAACAAAACAGCAGCTGTCCCATAAAAGCTGTGTTCTTTTAAGGCTGTTGGTTTCGGTCACTTGAACTTCACCGATGAATTACTATTTTATTATTCCCAACACAAATTGTAACAGTAACACTGGGCCTCAACAAGACTACTGGGAGAAAACCTGAGTCAGCACGTAGAGCATGGTTTTCGAGGAAGACCTACTGCCGGCGTCACATCTGCAAAAAATCACAACCCCAAAACAAACCTCAATGCCTTTGCAGTCCAGCACGACAGACACAAAACTCCCGAGACTGATGCTTGGAGTTTGTGCCTGTGGGGTTATGTAATAAAGTTGGAGGGTGTCCCAGCAGCAGCAGTCATTCACCTGCCGGTCACCGGTTTGTGCGGAGGGGCGGGTGGTGGGTGGATTTACTCACAGCAGAATATCTCTGACTACAAACAACCACACTTTCCAGAGAGCAGTCACAAGGATGAAGGTGGATATTCACAATCATATTTTACCAAGGGAATGGCCCGACTTGAAGCAGGTAGGCACGGCAGACACAATCTCATGAAGGACCTTAAAGTTTTACCAGCTTTGTGAAGCACAGAAATAAGCTAAGTCTCTGTAGATCAAATGTCATTCTTTAATTCAGTATCTGCAAACAGAGTTTGAAATCAAGACTCATGCTGTTAGAAAAAGAAAAAAAAAAGTAGTTCCTTTCCCCTTCCGGCATGTCAGTAAGGACTTTCAGCAGCTCACTCCATAAATCTGTTCACTCCATGGATGGTTAAACTTTAATCAATAACCACTGGCCTTGGTTTATCTGCTCCTGCCCTCATGTCTTTGTCACTGTGTAATGCTGGCCCGAGCTAATGATTTCCCAGGTTTAGGGCTTGACTGGAGACGTGGTCTACAGCCTGACCTCTTAATACACACCTTCAATTCCAAAAAAGGTGGGACAATGTGTAAAATGTAGGTATAGCCTGGACATGATTATTTGAAAAACTTGTACCAGTGAAACGCAATAGACTCAAATTTTCATTCATCTGAACACAGAACTGTTTAACATTTTGCCTCAGTCCATTTTAAAGTAGCTTTGGTTCAGAGATGACAATTTAGTTTTTGTTTTCACGTGACTTTTTCATTGTATAGTAAAGCTTTACCTTAAATTTCAGAATTGTATTGTAACCGCCATTCACACAAGGGTATCTGCATATTCTTTTTATCATTTGTGAGTGTTGATGATGACTTTTCAATATCTTACTAATATTTTGACAGATTTTCACCTATGAAATATGAAGATTCTCAATCTCTTTAAAACTCGTTTTATTGGCACACAAGATACAATCAGATTTATTTTCACCCTGATTGATTGTAAAGTGTTGTTTTCAACTGTGATCAAATTTAAATTAGTGTAATATTTGTTTTCTGCAAAATAAGAAAATGTCTCAACATAAAAACATCTGGTGTGATATTTATTTCTATACACAAATTAAAATAGCAAACCAATGCATCTTACTTCACTGATTACATTAAACTTTTTGAAATTAAGGTTGTGCATGCGTTTTACTTTGTACTTCAAATGTTTCAGGGTACTGGAATGTGACTGTACTGGAAATTCGATTTCTGTGTGTATGTCTCTATTCTTAATTAAATACTGATGCATCATTTGCATCGTGTTTGTGTGTTAAAGCAGTGATCCAAAAGAGACGCTGTACTGTACACACACTCAAACATGTCGTAGATGACAGATCAGTTCCAAACCACATCATGATTGGTTTGAAGTTAAATTGAAAAGCATTGGGCTCAATTTACTTGCATGTATCCAAACAGAAGATAACAGCTGGCTGTGCATCACCTGTCAGACTTGAACTGGCTCTGACACGTTCCATTTAAAGCCGGCTTTCACTTAAGTGGCAGCTTGGAGACGCAGCTACTCACTCATAAGAAGGGTGCAAAACCTGTCTTGCATTTGGAAAAGCTAAAGATTCTCAGTGGCTTCCACTCGATACACAGCACAGCTGATCTGCATGGATACGAAACATGGCTGCACCGGCTGTGTTGCTCGTGTCGATCATTTCCAGCTTCATTTGTATTCAAAAGTGTCAACAGCCTCAAAAGGGATTCTCTTTTAGTTATTCAGAGAGTTAGAGTAGAGGGTCCTCCAGGATGATAACTGAAGCATCACAGATGGGATAACAAAATCAATGTCTGTTCTAGCAGAGTATGTGCAGGACATCGACTCATACACAGAGATAATACAGAAAGCCAATGGTGTATTCAATTATGTATTTCTTTAAAATTGTGAGAAAAAAAAATCCTTTATGCTGTATGTTTTAGAGATATGGATATGAAGGGTTTGTTCAGCTTCACCATCACTGCAAGGTGAGTTTGAATTTTGTTTTGTTTTTAATATATATCCATCTATAAATATGTAAGTGCTGGAAGGTTACAGATACACAACCATTTATACTTGTAAGCTTCTAGGCTTGCTGGACTCGCAACAGGCTTTTCAAGGCTGCGTCCCACCCTGTGGACCAGCCAGGCTGGTTTTGCCTACGTGGACAGCTGCAGAACTCAGCAGGGTGCCACTGCATCAGCATAGTGCATCACCTCAAACACAAAGCTAATTCACCGCCATTTAACCACTGCAAATTTGATTTTGGCTCCTGTGTCACCAAACTGCATACAAGGAAGAATAGCTGCATGAGTTTTATACAGCGTAGTTACGATAATTCACGTAATCCTACTGCAGACATTCCAGAAGTGATAGGCTACTCTTGGCCTTCTTGCAGCTCAGGAACAAATTCACTCAGAGGACGTTTGAATGAAGAATTAACTGTCTGCTGCCACCATGTGGTTTCATCTTGAAATGTTTAATCCAAGTGTCACATATATTTATATATTTAATCCGTTCAATTTAGTGTTGTGGAGGAATGGAGCCAATCAAATCTGATTCTGGGCAGAATTTGGGTAGATCTTGCACGTGGTGCAAATTTATTTGAATAAATAAATACTTTCAATAACTTTAAGGTTTCAAAATAATCAATAACAACTACCAATCCAGAATTTTGGATTACATTTTGAAAACACACGATTGGAGTTTGCTACTCACGTTTCAGTTTGGGCTCTGAGTCATTGTTGTATTTCAGGGTGAAGCCGAGATGATGAAGGATGGGAAACTGTTTCGAGTGATACAAGAAAATTGCTGGGACGCTGATGCCCGCATACGAGACATGGACCAACATGGTATATGCACATATGTGATTGACACTAATAGTTATACCACCTAACTTCACAAATAATCCATCCTTCTGTTTGTGCTCTTAAGGTGTCACAGTTCAAGCACTATCAACTGTTCCTGTGATGTTCAGTTATTGGGTAAGTTTACACTCCATATCTGATCCAAGAAAATGTGGATATTATATTTTTTATTTCCTTAAGCTTATGTTCTGAAGCCACACAGGATTTTATAGTTTAAGGTGCCCCAGATAACTATCAACAGTATCCACTCCTGAAAGAAAGAAGTTGTGCAGTCCGCTACAGTGACTTATACACTTGTTTGAAAAACTGCTCAAATGTGTACTCAGGTACCGCTTGACGACCACGGCCATGACAACTTGTTTTGCTTTGGTATTTCAGGCCAAACCTCATGACACGTTGGATCTCTGCGTCATTTTAAATGACGATCTGGCCCAAACCGTGCGCAGCCACCCCAAGAGGTTTGTGGGTCTGGGCACGCTTCCCATGCAGGCCCCAGATCTGGCTGTATTGGAGATGAGACGCTGTGTGAAGGAGCTCGGCTTCCCTGGGGTGCAGATCGGGTCACATATCAACAACTGGGACCTTAATGCTTCAGAACTCCATCCTTTTTATGCTGTGAGGCAAAAAGAAACTATGATAATAGGATATTGCTGGAGACAGCAGCTACATTTATAGGCACACACCTCACTGGTTGCACTAGTTTCAATGTCATGCATTGGAAGACACTGATCTTACAGCATGTGTTTTTTTTTCCACACAGGCAGCAGAGGAGCTGGGCTGCTCCATATTTGTTCACCCATGGGACATGCAGACAGACGGGAGGATGGCTAAGTATTGGCTGCCCTGGCTGGTGGGTGAGGGAGATGGAGTAGAAACACGAGATATTGAATTTCAAGTCTGGTCTTGTCAATTACAAATAAAAGCAAGGTTCTCATGAAACATCTGGAATTTTTCTGGGGAGATAACCAGTGGAAATGCATCATAATACCATGGCAAAATGAAGCCCTGATAATAAACTCTCTGCTTGCTGAAATGATTCATTAAGTAATTATCCACCCCTCAGTTTTCTCTGAGTATATTAGTACTATAATCATATTTCATCCTGTGACATCATGGCCATGACCATTAGAGCTTTATTTGCTTTTAGAATTCCTGTTCACCACTTTTATATGTTGCATGTATTCAAAATGAATTATTTGTTATCTTATCTATTTCAAAGGCATGCCGTCAGAGACAACCATGGCTATTTGCTCGATGATATTTGGAGGCATATTCGAGAAATTTCCCAAACTCAAAGTCTGCTTTGCTCATGGAGGTACAAAAGAGGAACTCTTGCTTATTTGTTTCACTTACTGCATGCCATTTACAACAGGTGATAACCATTTGGAAAGTAGTGTCACATTATCAATAGGTTTTGAAATCAGACAATGGTCATTTGAAGTTCTTCCACTACAGTTGCACCGTGAAACACTGATGACAATAAATAGCCTATGAAACATCTCAAGACAGTTGTAGCAATAATTTACCATGGCAGGAAAAGGATATTTGTTTCATCATTTGAAAATCAATGAACACATATCTAATTATCTTAGAAATATTTGTAATGATTATCTTTCTTGCTTTCAATGAATTAGCACATTTGTGTACTCCGCAACAGATATCAAGACATTATTCAAAAAGTCAATAACTCTCACTTTTTCAGATAATGTGGTTTACTGATGAATATTTCAAGGCATGCCCTGGAGGGTACACCACGTTTCTGTGGCCACTTCTTATTTACTTTTTCTACTGCAGGTGGATCTTTCCCCTTCACTGTTGGCAGAATTGAACATGGACACAAAGTTCGTCCAGACCTCTGTGCAGTAGACAACAAGATCAGTCCACGGAAATACCTTGGGTCTTTCTACACCGACTCTCTCGTTCACGATCCCACTGCACTGAAGCTGCTCATTGACGTCATTGGAAAGGTGAGCATGTATTCAGCATTCATTCAGCTGTTGTGCTGTGCTGTGTGTGTGTGTGTGTGTGTGTGTGTGTGTGTGTGTGTGTGTGTGTGCGTGCGTGCGTGCGTGCGTGCGTGCGTGACTCACAGCTCAGCAAGAATCAGCAATCAGTTGAAATACCATCGATCTGGCTTTCTTACCTGTCAAGAACCTGAACTATAATATGTTTTTATTATTCTCTACTCTCACTTGTGAAACCTCTGTTTTATTGACAGGTGTGCCTTATTTGCTCATTTGGCCCACCTCTTGCATATTTCCAAAGGCCTCCCTCTCATTTTCTAAGCTCCGCCACACAACACAAGAATTTAATCATATTCATACTATATTAGTTGCCTTAGGGAAATTTCCTTAACGTTTCAACCCATCGGTGGACGACCATAGAATGGTCCTCAGCGGAGCCAAATATTTTGCTCAGGGAGCCACAGAATGTCTTTTGTGGGGATTGAATATGTGAACTACTGGTTAAGTTAAACAGACATGATACACATTGAATAACTATTGTTTGTTTGAGGTGCAGAGTGATTTTTTTCTTGAAAACCATTAAAATGCTCATGCTTCTCTTGCAGGATAAAGTGATGCTGGGAACAGACTATCCTTTCCCATTGGGCGAGCTGCAGCCTGGATCACTGATTGAGTCCATGGAGGAGTTTGATGACTCATTGAAGGTAACAATGCTTTCCTTTTAGCATTTTTTTGCTGTCAGGTTTGGTTTATACGACATGGAGACAGATGGAAGCAGAGTTTTATTGACCGAGAAGAGTCTTCATAGAAGCCACTGTAAGCAGCAGAAATCTTTTGAATATCCAAATGAAGGCACATGTGGGTGGTAGGAGTCATCTCTCAATTGGAAGGTTGAAGGTTCAAGTCCCTGTCTGCCACATGTCGAAGTGGCCTTGAGCAAGACACTGCTCCCAATGGATGGACTGAGAGCCTTGCATGGCAGCTGCCTCTACTGGTGTGGGTGTGTGTGTGTGAATGTGATTAACAGTGTAAAGTGATTGGGAGACTGCTTACGTGGTGGAAAAGGGCTATATAAGTGAAATCCATTCACCATTTAATTAGTTTGTATAATGAATGATGTTGGTGTTTCTGTGTTGCAGGACAAATTGCTTGCTGGCAATGCTCTGGACTTTTTGGGGCTGGAACGAGAAAAGTTTGTGTAATGCTTGGATACACTGACAATGACTGACTATATAAATCAGATATGGGCTATTTCGATGTTGCTCATTGACATAAATAAAATATTTAGCTCAGTATCTTCTGAATGGTCATGTTTGGGTTTTTTTTTCAAAGCAAAATAATCAAAACCACTATTTGGGTTGCTTACTTGTGTAGTGAATACTTTCTACAACCTCAAAAACAACAACAACAACAACAACAACAACAACAACAACAACAACAACAAAAAACCACAGATCTTCTGACATTGTTTTTCAAGAAAATATTTGACGTCAACTTCACTATCAAGCATATAGGCAAGATTGCTCCATTTGATTCATTACATATAAGTAATCTCTTTAATTTGTTATCATAAGTGACAAATAGTTGAAAAACTACATCAAAGCTTCACTGTATACTCTTACGCTTCAAATATATATATTTTCAGAGGCTCAAACAGGGTAACAAGTATGAAAAGATAGGCAATGCTGAACTATTGCAATTCTGCAGCAGCAAACTTAGAAAGCATTTTACTTACCTCAGTTCGGACCCAAGCACTTGGAGAGATTAGCAATGAAACCAAAGCAATTTAATGTATAATGCGACTATATTTAGCAGCTTTTCACACACACAAATACACAAACCACACACACAAATACAGTAGGTAGCCCAAAGTCCAGCCTAAAAGAAAAAAACTTTCTGCCAGCATTTTATGTCATGCTTTATAGTAAAGGCTGTGTTGTTCACAAAAAAACAAAAACAATTCAATAGACTTGATGATAGACACGTTTGCAACAATCTGGCATCAGTGATGCAGCGGTAGGAGAAGGTGCTTCTTAGTCAGACAATCGATGATGGTTCTTTATCTGAGTTTTATCACATACAACTTTCATCCTCGTATGATATACAACTGTATTTCTCCAGTCGGAGAGAACTCTTACATCTATGACAATGTTAAAGTTTTCACAATTCCCAAACTTGCCTGATTGTGTGTCATTTTTTGATTTTGTATTTACTGATAGAAGTACTTTATAGTGCAGGTTATATTTATAAAACATTTTCAGGCTATATTTCCTTGGCAAATAGTATGAAATATTTTCATGGGGTTGTTTTTGATTCCCATTAAAGCACAGTCACATGCTATCAAATGTAAAATTTGAGATCGTTCATAAAAGTTCATTTCAATTACTCAAGTCTTACGTAAATATCTACACATACGTTTAAGTGGCAGGGTCAAACGGTGATCTACTTTGATTAGCACATTCTCGTGACATTGAGAATATCTCTGGTCTGAATGCCTCTCTTAGTAAAGTGTGCTTGTTTTTCATATTTGTCTGTTCATTTTCTGTAGATAGTCTGATTTCTTCCAAAAGTCCACATACATATTCAGCTGAGAAGGCCTCATGCCCTTCGCAACCCAAAGCTGAATAAAGTCGTTCAGATGATTGTTACATGAGGCTGTTTTGTTTCACTCCCTGTTGTCTCTTGCCAGATTTAGCAGACTGGCATTGTCTGTTTCTCCTCCTCCTTCTTGTGATTGACCTTTTGATTGGTGGAGAGCACCGACCAATCCCATCCAAGCAGGCCACAGCGGACCTATGAAAAGGGGAAGAGCTATGTTATTCTGTGGCTGGCTGTCTGGAGGAAACAGCTTTTCCTGCTTTTTGCCTCTTTGTGGTTGTTAATGTTAATAATATGCTGTGATTACTGGGCAAGAAATCTTTTGGGGGAAGTATTCTATACTGTCTAACCCTTACTTTAGTTTTCTTCTTAATTTGTGTGGATCCTCTGTGGTGCTTTTGTTTAATTGATAATTTTGTTGATCCAATGGTTTCTTAGTGGTTTTTATTGGTGATGCTTAGTTCTTTTGCTTATCCATCTCATTTGTCTGTTAATTAATATATCTATTTTTTAATAACTTTGTTTTCCTCAACATCTATGGTTATGATGCTTTCCTTCCTTTGAACAAGCTGTCTTAACAATGATGGTGGATGTTTAATTGAGGGGGAGTAAGAACAGATAAATAACACCAATACTTGTTCTGAAAAGGTGCAAATTACACTATATGGAAAAAATTATGCACTTCTAAACATTAAGCACCTAGGCATTCCATCTGCCTTACAAAATACGTTTAATATGAATGAGCTATTTGTGCCCCCATGTGTTGGTATTGTAAAGTGGAATTTAAGCACAACAGAAAAAAAAAACAGGATGGCAGGATGAGCAATTATAGTGCAATAGTTGGAATTTTATTACGTGATTAACTAGCCAAACATCAGTGGGTTCACTCACCTACATTACTAAGGATCAAATGAAGTGATGTTTGGGCATGTTGCTATTGGATTGGAGTGGTGGAAATGTGTTCAGTGGAGCATTCTGTCATCCTGATTATGAAGGTTGTTTTATTAGGGTTTGCTTTGCCCTATAACTGCGCCCAGAGAAAATCTTAAGATATTGTGTTCACAAGTGTACACCATGGAAATAGTTGGCAGTGCAATTTGTTCTGTTCTCGTAAGACTGGGTCTCCGTACACAAAGCAAATGCTTGACATGATTGTAGATTTTGGGGTGGAAAAAATTGAATCTCAGCTCTAAACAATATCATCAGCAGGAGATTGCAAGCCTCAATGAATGCCAACGATGTACCTGCAAAGGTTGGATACACACTATGACCACCAAATAAGTCTTCAAAGAAATGTGGAAGCTGTTTTGGCTGCAATGTGGAATCGACATCGTTATGAACTTTGTGGATGGGACAATTTCTTAAACGGAGAATCCTATAGGTTTTTTTTGTTTTGTTTTGGGGGTTTTTTCTAAGGATTGTAGGTGTAGTGTTGTAATCAACAACCCAGGATCTGTCCTGGCATCCCATAGCATCCCAAGATCATGACTTTAACAGCCCCAGACTGAGTAAAAATCAAGACCATAAGGGCCTGAAACCAAGTCAAGACCATACCTTTGGAAACGTGGTCTCGAGTATTTCTACTCGTGGAAGGTGTTTCGATGCTTTCTGTTAGCGGTATAAATGTAGACTGTTTCGGCGCCACATTGGATCCGGACGCCAACAAAGACGTCGTGTCTTCCTGTGCGACCTGACGTCACATCCGGGCTCTCGCTCCCTCGGTGAAACGTTACAGAGTAATGGCGGCGTGCCGGGGGTCTTCGTCCAAGTGGTATTTCACCCGGGAGCAACTCGAAACTACGCCGTCGCGCCGATGTGGAGTAGAACCAGACCGGGAGCTCTCCTACCGTCAGCAAGCGGCGAATCTGATCCAGGATATGGGCCAGAGACTCAACGTGTATCCTTTGTAAACAGAGTTCTCCTCGATGAAGCCGACATGGCGCACAGCTAACCACTGCAGGCCCGCCAGCTCGTCCCATGTTGTGTGCTCGCGTATTGTGGTGAAAAGTGGCACTTGTCGAGTTATATGCTTTGATTCTAATTTCAGGGAAGTGTTGTTATCCAGATGTAGGTCACGTAAGAGGCCTCTATTATCTCAGGTTTGCAGCAAGAAGCATGCCAACATGCTAACTGTATTAGCTTCTGGGCTAACTATTAGCGTCTGAAAGGCCATTAGTCAGCTGATGCTCGACTCCCGTCTCATGCAAGACCCGATTTAACTCGCTAAAGAGAAAATGTTTCTTGTAGTGTGTACTCTTGGCATGAATGTGGCTCGTCGTATTACTGTCAGTGTAGAATGGTTTGTTCCGCTCGCACACTGTTACCTAACGGAGCTCCACACGCTGCTTGAAATAAAACTGTTTAACCCATCAATAGCCAGTGGGAATGATTTCTATTGTAAGATGGCTTTGATTCAGTGGTACTAGCACAATCCTATCACATCGATTGGTATGAAAAAGAAAGCAAAATTCAGATGCACAATTGCTTACGTAATGCTATTGTTTTGCAGCGTGCATGAAATACTACAGTGAATCTCCGTAGTAGAAGAAATGAAACATGCCATCTTACATGTGAGGGCAAACGATCAATTTGATGTTTATTTGATTTATGATAGGATATTGCTTGACTGCTTGAAATATTACAATATACTGATTCCTTAACCCAGCCCTCAGCTCTCAATTAACAATAAATACAGCAATTGTTTACATGCATAGATTTTATATGCACCACTCGTTCACCAAATTCCATAGAAATGTAAGTATTCAGAAATCGATTAATACGTGTTTGAAGGAAATGTTTTCTAATGGTTGAATATGTCTTGATGCTTCTCTGCAGACGATATCTCCCACCACCTTGTTCTTGGCTGCAAAAGTGGAAGAGCAACCTCGGAAACTCGAGCATGTGATTAAAGTTGCGCATGCTTGCCTAAACCCGCAAGAGTCCCCCCTAGACACAAAGAGTAATGTAAGTTGGGGTGCCATCTTCTATTCCCTTTTCGTTCTATGTTTTTCCTATTGTCAGAGTGGTCATGGGATCCCTATGTATAAGTGACTGCGTGATGTTCCTCTTGGCCCTTGTACAAAGGGTCTTGTTTTCTCTGCCCTGGCCTGCACTCCGTGTATACCAAACACCTACATCTAACAAGGCTTATGTTAATGGTAAAAGAAAAATAAGCCTATAGCCTTTGGAATTTTGGCCATGTGAAATCACTTATTAGGGGTATAGCTTAATAGACTCATTACAATTGTGTTGTAATGACTGTCTATCAAACTTCAGGCATACCTCCAGCAAGCTCAAGAGCTGGTGATACTTGAATCCATAGTGCTGCAGACCCTGGGTAAGTAGTGGTGACTGGAGTGGATGACTTGAGCTTTCTTTATCATTTCCTTTTAATGGCTAATCGGTAAACGTAAGGAAGCAGTGCCCTTGAACATAACTCTTATTTATTTTTCACTGAATTGTTCATCTCTTCTGTGGCAACCTTGTGAAATACATATTTTTCAGTACGTTTGTAAAGGTGACACATCATTCTTGTATTGCCATGAAACGTGGCTATAATGTGGTTGGGAGATTCTGCAAAATGTTAAGTCGACCTCAACAGTCAAAGCATTTTCCTTCACGTGGTGTGACAAATTTGGGCTCCCGTAACTGTACAATGTGGTGAAATCGTCGAGTGAAAGTGGGTAAGAGTTTAAGTGTGTGCTTTTAATTAATTGACCTTGTTCTCTTTGCATTTATCACTAAAGTCTGGCTCATTAGCTCCAAATGAAGCATTGCACTTCTTTGTTCCATCATTGAATGACTTGTCACCTCCCAACTGTGTCTGTGTTGAACTCACCTGTCATGTATTTTGTTCCAGGCTTTGAAATTACTATTGATCACCCACACACTGATGTGGTGAAATGTTCCCAGCTAGTGCGAGGTAGAGGCTTCCTTCTTTGCTCTTTGTGCCCTCTGCTCTTGTTTGTCCCACCTCAGATATGGGTGGGGTGGGGGGTGAAAACCTTGCTGATGTAATGGTTACAAGGCCACATACCTTATTGACTTGAAGACCCTTTGATTTGATTGTACGACATTAATGTTAATGACAACATTTGCCAACGCTGATTGAGCCAAGACTGAGACTAAATCTAATGATACTCAAAAACGTCTATAAAAACATTAGTCTGCAGCATTCGCCACTTCAGATAACTTTATTAACTGCAGATTTATTATTGACATTTTTATGATAAATTCATCTATTAATATGTACATTTTTGACTGATAATCTTGTGTTCGTTCATTATTATCAGTAATGTATTGGAATTATTTTAGTTTTCTATTGCGTCCCATTTCACTTTGTCAAATTATTAATTTATTAAAACGGCTGCAAAAAAATTCAGTAAGTTGCACAATAACATTGAGCATTAGGTTCCCTTCAGCTTTGCAGTCACTCTAAATTTAATTGTCCTAATTTCTGAACGTTTCTGAAATATTGCATCTGGTTGCATGATTTTTATTTTGACAGTCTTGGCTCAATCAGTGCAGCAGAACCCTTCTTCAAAATGGTAAATGTTGAGATCCTTCCCTGATGATTGCAGGAATACTAATGCTTGTTTCCGATCTCCACTCTTTTCTCTCTTACAGCAAGCAAGGATCTGGCACAGACTTCCTATTTCATGGCTACCAACAGGTTGTTATCCTGCCCCTCCTTTGTTGCACTTTGACTGCACACCATAGCTTCCTGTAATGCAGGGTACCCTTTCAGTGTCCAACGGGCCCTCCTTGCGCTGGTGGTTGTTGGGACGCTTGCCTCCTCTCCTCAGCTCCCCTCCTTTAATGCGAGGCGGTGGGACATGGTGGCTCACAGCGTTACCGGCCCCAGCCGCAGTGCGGTGTATTGTACAAGGGACCATGTGTTGGCACAGATGGGTTGAATGCAAGATGCGAAGTGTAGTGGTGCGCTTGAAAACCACATGTTTGTTCGGTTGAGAAAAAGTGCATAAGTCTAAAAGAAAGACACTGGTAGCCTGAATAGCAGCTAAAGATTTCACAGATGTAAACATTTCTCGTAGAGGTCCTTCCGGTAAGTACCGCAGATTAATTTTTTCATTTTTCTCTCATTCATTTTTTTTCCCTCCCAAGTGCATTTTTCTACATTTTGTGATACCAGCTTGTTATTTGCAAAGTATTTCCAGCTCTGCACCATCATTTTATACATTAGCTCATGTAAGCTATAATGAAGCCTACTTTTGACCCTTTAAAGACCTGCAGAATTTATGTTTTTCCATTGGCTCGCAAGGGTCTGTTACTATGCTGTGCCAAGCCAAGCAGTCCTAATACAGCTTTTCTGTATTGGGCGGAAAGTGAACAGCCTCCCAATAGAACTCGATAGTGATGGCAAGATGCTGGGCCAGACCCAGTTTTAAAATATTCCATAAAGTTGCTTGAGCTTTATTAGAATAGATGTGCTGTTAATGAGTGGCTTGGTACAGCTCAACCCTCTGCTGTGGAAAACCACAATATGCAATTAGGTAAATAATTATACTCTGAACAGATCAGACAGCATTGAGTAGTTCTAAAGTGAGGACGAGTCTGTCCTGATCTCTTTTGACTGAAAAACCTGGTCTTCAAAGGGTGTGTTTCAAATGAGTCAGTGTATGGAGGGATTGGTGTGAATGTCATTTACTTTGTCTTTTAACAGTTACTAAATAGTCGAACAGTGTCTGGATGCTGGTCATGAATTGTTCAAAAATGGTGCATGAAATGGTGCAAAAGTGTAATGTTACCTGTGATTGAAGGTAGCCTAATATTTCTAGTTAGTCTAAAATTGTTATTTTTAGGTCAAAACAAGATCAATTTAAAATTGCTAAAGTCAAATGCTACTAAATTTTTGTTTATAGCTACTGAATTAATCTAAAGTCACAACTACAGAGTCCAGACATTGTACATGTTTATCTACACACAGTTACCATACATCCTTAAAAACAGATGCGTTTTAAAGTTTATCTATGCTTAAGTTAGTGATTCTTTCGAGTACAGACTTGGATGAAGTCAGACTTAACTTTGACTCAGTCGTTGATACAGTACCTCAACCATGTGAAATCATGAATTGTTTTCTTAATGTTGAATGTGACTATATATATTGTCTTGATAATTTGATGGCAGCTATTTGTCTATTTTCACTTGCTAACTTTGATGTGATAATGTTGTTTCTTTGTGAGCTGCAATGAATGCTTAAAATACTAATTCCTGCAATTTCATATTTGGACGTGCATAAGGTTAATTTTATGTTATTGCATATTGTCTGAGCTTTGTTATGGTCCAAATGAGTACACTCATGCACATCAACAGGGGTCACTGAAATGTCTGCTGCATTTCTTGGTTTGAATAATCATACCTTTTATTTGTTCAAACGGTCCAAAGAGAGGCCGTTTGGGAAAGCAACTTGTCACATAACAATGTGCCTGTAACTTGTATGGCCTTGTGCTCCGTGTATTTCACACTGAGCAGACATCAACTTACTGCAGGTTGCTAGTTAAATACTGAAGGCAGCCCCCTCTGTGCTGATTTTGCACATGTTTTTATGCCCCATAGATTAAACCAGAGATTTTGTAGTAATTTGACACATGGCTCAAATAGTTGTGAATGATTTTGCTGTTTTGCATTGTTATAAACCTAATAGAGATGTTGGATTAAGAGTGAATTCTCTTTTAATATCGGTTGATACCAGTGGTGTGGTAGTCCCTGGAGAAGTGGACGTACATTCAATTTTTGCCGTCTTTTTATTTTGAAGAAACGGTGGCATGTAGGAAAACTAATAAACGTCCCATAGTATCTACTTATTTTCACATAATTCGTATATAATTTATCAGTTAACAATATTTACCTCGTCCTGACTCGCACTAGTTTTCCCCACTAGTCGTCAGCCCCCACGCTGCACTGTAAACAGACAACCTGTCAAATCTGTGAATTCAGAGAATACTAGCCAATTAGAGTAGGGCGGGACCTGGCTTCATTCAGAAATTGGGTTCCTTGATACTGCTGAGTGTTGCATCATGGGGATTTATATAGCTTGTACGCAATGCTGACTGAAAAATAAATGTGTATACCTGCATTTACCCGAGACGACACCACTGGTTGATGCCTTTATTAGCTTCCTTGTTGTATGAACTAGCTACATTATTGTCTTTTTGCACCAATTGCATCTTAAAACTGTCTGCTCCTTTTTGTGTTTTCCCTCTTTTGTTCTCAACATGTGGGATCGATCGTGACCTGGCCCAACTCAACTCCCTCACATACATGAAATACCTGAACACGCTCTCATAAAGTCTGCACCTCACGACATTCTGCCTCCAGTACAAGCCCACAGTGATCGCTTGCGTGTGTATCCACCTGGCGTGCAAGTGGTCTAACTGGGAGATCCCAGTTTCTACGGACGGGAAACACTGGTGGGAGTACGTGGACAACTCCGTCACTCTTGAACTACTTGATGGTGAGATGATAGATATTTTGCTTCGTTACAACAAACTGCATGGAATGGGTTTATTTTAGGATAGTGGCTTTCTGCCTGCAATAGATTTTTTCATGGTTGTGCTTTATAAGAATCTTCTCTTACAAAATCCTGTAGGATGTCCGTTGATGACGTCTTCGAATGACCGAGACGGTTGTGCAGCGCAAATTTGACAACTCCGTTCATGTCCTGTGTTTTTCAGAGTTGACTCATGAGTTTCTGCAGATTCTGGAGAAGACGCCAAGCAGGTTGAAGAGGATACGCAACTGGAGGGTACGATGTGTCACAATGTTTCCCAGTCAGTGGCAAGATAAAAAATAGTTACAATTATTGTTGGACAATCCCTCATGTATGTGTATTGCATTACTTTCGACCAATATTATTTATGTGAAACGATATACATGCATGATAAGAGCTTAATCAAAACATGGTGGGTAGAAATAAAAAAACATTTCAAGCAGTTTTTTTGTGTGACAAATCCTGCCAAATTAGATGATTGTTCTATTGGATGACCACAATTATAAGACCATTAAAAAAAAAAACATTTTGCAGGCCAAATGTGATTTTAAGAAAACATTGATCTCTCAGCCTTATACCTTGCTCAACTCGAGCCTTGCTTTTACCCCACTTATAATTGGGCATCCTCACTGCAGCATTTGAAATGGCTTGTTAACTTCAACTTTTGTCTGCGAAAAGAAAATGTAATACCAAACTAGTCAGCCTAACTAACTTTTGTGCCCTCTAGGCAACACAAGCTGCCAAGAAGCCCAAGACTGAAAATTCCAGTTTAATGGACAACCCATTTCCTTCAGCGTCACAAGACCAAAGTGATTCTTCTTCCAGCCTGAGTTATTCTAAAGCGGGCACTGCCTTCACCATGTCCATATCCGGTCAGTCTCAAAGATCATCCCTTTCTCTGGACAGCATCTCTGCCACATACAATCCAGGCAGCCACAGTGAATGGCCCCAGAGCCAGGCGGGGTACCCATCCGGCTGCATTAAGCAGGAACCTCTCAGCATCCCTATCCAGGAAGCGGCAGCACCCTCACAAATGTCCGTACCCTCTTTGCTTCAAGCAGTAATTAAAACTGAGAAAACCTTAGATTTCAATCCTATCAAACTAGAACAAAGAGGATCTAGTGGGGGTGGAGTAAGCAAGCATCAGCTGCCAACTCCATCTGCTTACCCTCCACCTGCTCAGCTTCCTGCACCTCAGCCCTCCTCAGCTCAGAAGCTTTCGCTCGACAAATACAGGGAGAAACACGTCTCTGAGGTCGCACTCCCCGGACAGAAACGTAGGCAGGAGCAGCATGGAGGGCTAATGGATTGTGACAGAGGAGAAATGTCATCCTCCTCTTTTACCTATGCACCAGCTACCGTGAGCCAAGTCGACCATAGAAAACACTCACAGCCCCACCAAATGGCCGGGGGCACCACAGCATCCCCAATGAAGATCAAAGTCCCATCCTCCGTTTCAGGCCAAGATAGACGCCATTATAGTGACAAACGGGACAAAGGCCTGCCTAAACTCCACCTGGGCGTCCCTGGCGGCAGCTCCCTCGCCCAACCAAGCAAAGACGAATTCAAGATGAAGATTAAAGTTTCATCGTCGGAGCGCCACAGCTCATCGGACGAAAGCATGGCCGCCAACAACAAGAGTAAACATTCCAGCCCGCTGGTGAGCAAGGAGAAACACCGCGGATCGGAGCACAACCTTCATCGCCACCACAAGCACAGTCACGCACACAGCGGCAACGGGCGAGGAGACACCGAAGGACCGGGGAGCGTTGGCGGCTTGCTGCGGAGCCCCCCAGGACTGGTCAGCATGGAAGGGTCCACGCTCGCGGCAGCTGGATTGGCCCCTCCGTCGTCATCCCGCAAGAGAGGCCACCCCGAGGTCAGCCACAACCACCACCCTTCATCCTCCAGCTCTTGCTCCAAAGTGAGCAAAGTCCCCAAGGGTGGCACTGGTGCTGCAGGTACTTCATCTTTTTCTTCCCACCTTTCCCCCCCTCGCTCCTCTCCTGTACTGCAGTGTGTCTTATCTGGCTTGCAGCTCTATGGCTAACCTCCCTCCCTCCCTCCCCCCCTCCTCCTCTCTCTCTCTCTCTCTCTCTTTCTCCTCCTCCCTCCTGTCACATTCAGGTGGGCTGCGGACCTCTCAGCAGTACCCTCCTCATAGTGATTCGCCACATGAAGTAGGAGAGCAGAGACACTGAGTCCACCACTCTGCGGTCATGACCAGCACTTGGAAATGGCAACAAACAAATCCACAGCTCAGACTTTTTCACTTCCTTGATAAGTGCCCTCAAGAGAGAGAGAGAAAAAAAAAACTTTTCATGTGATGTTAAACCCTTTATTGCAATGCAGAAAAACAATCTGCAATTAAAAAAAAAAAAAAAAAAATAGATAGAAAATGTACTGTTGGACTCAATTTCTGCGACACAAGAAAGATGGAAAAACATATGCTTCCTGACTCACATCTCTGTGCTGTGATGCTCAGTCCTGTTATTCTGTTAGTGTGTCAAATTGCTGCTCGGCTAGCCTTCCTCCTCACGCGGGTTTCAATAAGTGCGGAGGTGATGAGAAACGTGTTTCCATCAAGGAAGGGAAGGAAGTTCCTTTGATACATGTCTCCATACAGCAGAACACAAGTATTACAAGTACTATAAACGGCATGAAAGGTGCACTTTCTTTATGACTTTTTTTTTTTTTTTTTTTACAAGTAATTTAATTGAATCACATTTGTGTGGTTGATGGAGAACGCTCACGGCCAGCTGGAGAGAGGAGTTTTTGTTGGCTGGCATTCCTTTTAGTACCTTTGTTGGATGCAGTTTTTTTTTTTTTTTTTTTCCATTCGTAAAAGTATGATCTCCTCAATTACTTTGTCTTGGTTTCTTTTTATACTTAAATACTGTGCGTATAATTTTCGTGTTTCAATCATCAAAGGGATTTAAAGAGAAGAGCGCTTACTTGTTTACAGATAGTGGAGATAAATGTACATACATTTTTGTATGTTTAAAGAAAAAAAGCTATACCATGACTACTCAGGTTTGGAGCTGCTTGTAAGTATAACTAGAGAACTATAATACCTGTACAAAAAGACAAAGTTTTATTTTGAGTGGATTGGGCATCATCGGGTGTATGATTGCAGCATTCCAGTGGTGTGTGCTTCTTGCAGCCTTGCGATAGACATGGATCTACTGTAGTTTTCCCATCACAGGAAATATCAGCTGATTCCTTCAGCACATCCAACAACTAGTTACCACATCAGAGCGATGCAATTTGTACCAAAAACATATTTTTTTGGACCTCTACGTAGACCTTAAGCTGGATGCCAAAGGTTGTGCCTCAAAGAGAAGAAAAAAAAAATAACAGTAGTAGTGTGCTATTAAAGTTTACATAACCCTTTTTTTCCTGTTTGTTTGTTTTTTTACACTTTGAAGTGCATCTGACATTTCATGACGCGATGCTGTAGCTGGATTGGTGTCAGCCCTTGAGCTGGACAAGTGTTAATCATCAACAGGGTACTATTTGGGGGTGAGCAGCAAAAACACTGGTTACAGCAGTTACTAATTGAACTTATGCAAGATGACCTGCTCGATACGTGGGGAACCGCAAGTATCTGCAATTTAGATCTTTTTCTTTCCGTGTAATCCAATTGGTTGTGTTTCTGTTGATAACCATGAGTATGACCGAATATGGTTTCATAGATTAAACTCGCTATTCTATCATGTAGATACACCCAGGTTCTGTCTGTTTCTGACCGGTCCATGTAGGATTTTTATAACGTTCAAAACCCGTCGTAAGCCTGAGGGTGAATTGGTTTGCACCTTGATTTATGATTTTTATTTTTTGGGTTCGGCATCCAAACCAGCAACACTCATTGCAACCAAGCATAAATGGCTATTCACATCCTTTTCTTCATTTACCCTTTATTCATTTCAATATTACAAATAAAGTTGAAAGTTGCCACTACCCCGATTCTGTTTTTTTTTTTTTTTTGTCTCTTTATTACATGCACAGTAATATCTGTTACTGGACTGCATACATCATTATCTGATGGTTGACCATGTAAATGACGAGTAGCTTATGTCAGATTAAATTGTATAGTATGTTATTTAAAAAAGCATTTTAATCACAATCTACACTTAACAGTATGTCAGATTGGCACATATATGCAGTCGGTTACAAAAATTTATTATTTCATCAATTATACACATCTCCCTGTGTAAGTGCAAATATTTACAGAAAAGCATAGGATACATACCAAGCCAGTCATTGGATTTACTGCAGCATTGTTACAAATGAATTGTAAGGTGGGATAGTGTTCAGTCACTCTTCAGTCTCCGTCTTAGCCACACAGTCCTTCGCGGTGACCACAGCAGCTCGTAAACTGTGTTTCCCAAGAGTTCATGTCTGTTTCTCTTTGTGGGACGAAGGAATGCTTCAGAAGCTGGGTGGCACCAGGGCGCAGTTTCTGGTTGCTACAGAAAGAAAATGAATCAAAGTCAGAGAAAATAAATGGTAAAAGTCACATTGATCAAATGGGGGAGAGATAAAATATTACAATATGACAAGTGATTTAATGAATGTGAACGCTGCTTGTATTGAACAAAGTCAGTCGATACAATTCCATTCTTTTTTTGTGTCAACACCAACATTGAGTTTAAAGGCATCTGCCACAGCATTCTTGTCCCTAACCATCCTGTACATCTTTTGAGATGTTTGAAGCTTTGGTACATGTACACAGTATCCTGTGTAAGAGAATCCTAACTGAAATCGACTAAGAACCTAAAGTGGTGAAAACCACTTCAAAAGGTAGGTCACCAAGCTCAGTCCTGATAAATCCAGTTAACATTTTTTCTTAAAAAAAAAAAAAGGCTTTAATATGGGTTCACTGGGCTGGAGGGCTTTTTGCAAAAACATTGTTCTCAGTAGAATATTCTACTGTAAATAAAGCCTAATTTAGTTTACTTCTTTTTCTTAAATGGAGGTAAATAAAGTAAAAGGGTATTGTAAAAGTTGTTTCAATATATCTTTAAATAATGACACTCTGTTGTGTTTTGACCTGTTCAATACATTAAAAAAATCCAACTTAAACACTTTAATTCACAAAATGACTGCTTCCAAAGCAGTCATATCTTTTAAAAAAAAATCAATAGTTTATGTGACACTCTGAATAATTATCAGAAAGCAAAAACAGATGCCAGCAAGTGTTTGTTAAATGTCTACCAGCAGATTGTGCCGTGATTTCATCAAATAAACTTGGGGCGGGTTTTAGAGCTCCCTCATATCGGAGGGTACGCACCTTGTCAAGCAGATTTTCACAAAGTCCTTGGCGTCGTCTGAGAAGCTAACGGGTAAGGAGGGCATCACTCCTCTCTGAGCCCCAATGTAGAATAAGGCAGCCATCTTGTCCATGTGTGCCAGTGGTGGTTTTCCCGTGGCCATTTCAAACACTGTGCACCCCACGCTCCATATGTCGGATTTTCTGCCATATCCTGTCTCATTGATGACCTGAGACATGAAGAAATGTAAATGGATTTTAATGGACTTAGTTTGTAATGCATTTTACTGCTTGAGCAATCTTAACATGCTTTAATTCTTCCCCACGCTGCGATTTTAACAATCTTTAGTAGTCACAGTCTCTCACACTGCGGAAGGCAAATGTAAATAATCATGTCTGCAGGCTGTACAAACGCGCGCTGACTCGTAGCAAGAATGTGCTGCGTATTGAAAAACGTTGTGCATTGGAATTGAACAACATCAAGTCTACAAACTCAGCCACAGCCACCCTGTAGGAAAAAAACCCAATAATCACTAAAAGACGAACACCAAGATTATTGGGTGAGTGGCATGGATGTATACCTCAGGAGCCATCCAGTAAGGGGTTCCGTGAACTGACTTCAGTAGATCTCCACTGTTGCTCGCTGTGTGATTCACACAGCTGAGACGTCTTGCACACCCAAAATCTATGAGCTTAATGACTCCAGTTGGCATCAGCATGATGTTGTTTCCCTTCAAGTCTCGATGAATGACCCGATTCAGGTGAAGGTAAGCCACCCCTTCAAGGATTTGTTCAGTGTAAAGAGCCAGGACTCTCTCAGGCAGTGGACCGAATCTGAGGTCAGCAGAGAACCGTGTCATTAAGGTATCGAAACAACATTTGACATGTCACACTTTTTATTTCAAATTAGGTGAGCTCTTCTCAAAGGGGTTAAATTATGACAGGCCAACCTGTGAAGAATGCTTGCAATTGATCCTCCTGGAACGTACTCCATGAAGATGGACACCACATGCTGACGGAGCGACGTCCCTTGGAAGCCTACGATGTTGATGTGGCGAAGGTTTTTGAGCAGCTCCACCTCCCCCTGCAGACGATTGTATTCTTTCTTTGCAACCTCGGGGTCGGAGGTGTCCAGGCTCACCTGCTTCACAGCTATCAGCTGGCCCTGACTGGTCAGGCCACAGTAAACCTGGTAAGAAAGCAGAGTTAGTGAAACATTTAAACCTGCTGTGACAAGAAAGCACACTTTGTTAAACCTCTTAGGGAAATTACTTTCTATTAATAGTTAACCTTAACTAAACATGCTGGGAGCAGTGGGTTGGGGCCATAAGTCAAGAGCCTTGCTGATGTTAGCCTGTCAGCAGTGGCTGTCAAACCTGTGAAAGTCTAAACGTACACTTGCTTCTCTACCCGCTATAGCCGACCTGTTAGTCACTACAAAGATATCTGATAGTCAAGTGATCTACATAGCAAACTAATCTAAAATAGGAGAAGAATTGAGTCATGCAAAATATTCATAAATTCTCTAAGATTTAGGGAGTTTGAGTAATTTGAAAGTAGTGTACATACCGTCCCGTAGGCACCTCTGCCAAGTACTTCACCCTTTGTCCATGCGATGGAGTCATCCTCAGCAAATCCGGAGCCAAACAAGGCACCGCAGTCTGTTGAAACAACCTGCAGAAAATACACAGAATTATAATAAAGACACACCACTAAATTGTTGTTGAAAAAGGTAATTCAAGGTGCTTCGCTTTTGGTGCAGTAGATTGGATTGAGTTGAGTTGGGTATACAGAAAAAAAAAGCAGTTCTACTAAGACAGAAACCAGGGAATTTACTGATATGAACACAATTAGAACATCAGGAGTTTGTCACTTCCGCCGTGTTGGGTCAAGCGGGAAAAATTACTTTATTTGTATTTTCTATTAAAACAATGTCTTACATTAAAAAAAAAAAAAATCCTCCATGACATCCTAAAGAGCTGTTAGTTTCATGCATATTACCCCAGAAAAACACTTTGTTCTCAGAGTACTGGTGTATTGCACATTTATAGGTTTTGTAAAATTTAAATGTTTGGCAGAACTTTCTGTCATAGGTTTGTTTGTAGTATGAGGCATCTGACCCCATCACACATGCAGTGAGTAAATGTATGACAACCTTGTCTTTTGCTTGTGTGAACTCCTTCCCACAATCCCTATCCGAACCACAGATTGTATCCTTCCCCACAGTCCACTTACCCTCATGGCAAAACCGACTTTGTTATTATATGTGTGTTGGTTTTTGCTCCCTGTCTCTGTCCTATCCTTTTCTCTTTCTACTTGGTGTTTTTCATTTGATCATTGCTTATGCATGCCCAGAGATGACTGTGTTGTATGAGGTGCTATATAAATATAATTGAACTGAATTTAATTAAAAACACAGTGGTTTGTTGTTGTTGTTTGTTTTTTGTTTTTTAATCCATTTTGCTTAGGTAAAACCAAAAACTTATCAAAGCTCTCACAAGCAAATATGTCACAACCATATTCTGCTTTCAAGGGAGACTTTCCACTGCGAAATCTACAGAAAAAATGTCTGTACTCAGACTCAGAAACACCAAGACCTCGTTCTTATTTGTCACCAACATCCTGTGCTCACTGCACTCTCTCATCGTCCTTATTCAGAATACCAAATTCAACACCATCTACCTCTGTGTGCTCCTTGATTGACAACCACTGGATTTAATGTTCTCAATGAATCTGTCTTTGGTCTCATCTTCATCGTGGCTCTCCTCCCACTTGGCCACTTTTGACAGAAACATCTTGTACAGGCCCATTGCTATAAACATGTTTTTTTCAGCACCATTCAGACACAGAGCTCTACATCTTCGCCACACCTACTTTTACCTCCGACTCGCTGTGACTGTTCACAGGACATTAAATCCCCTCGACCTCGACATTGGCTCTCAAACAAAAGTTAATTGATTCTCCATCATCCTCAACAACTCATCTGTTTGAACCTCTTCTCGGGCTAGCAGTCATCATCAACAGCATTCTTTCTTCGGCTTTCCAAACTCTAATGGAGACATCACCTAGTCCTTTTTCTACATTTTGAATAATTGTTATAAAACTTGTTTTTCTTGTTTACCTCAGGTAATGGATTTTGCCGAGACACTGGATCATCCCCTTGGTTGGACTCCTCCCTGCTTGGCTCTTGGTTTTCTGATAGCTGACTCACAGATATGGCCCTTTCATCCAGGGAGATCAGCTCCTCTGCCAGACATTGTAGAAGGTCTTCTGTCAGCGGCCCATCTCCAACTTCATCCAGAAACCTCCGGTAAACAGGTGATATCGTGGTATTGCTGCTGTTGCTGTCTGATGTCCACGTGTTTATCTTTGGTTGTTGAAGACTTTGCGGTACTCCAGACTCGGGAGCTGATTGGTTTTGACTTTCTGGTGAGGGTTTAACTACCATTTCCTGCACATTTGTTTGTATGCAGATAGAATTCTTAGCTTGGGAAGATGTTTTCAGTGCAATCATGGTGTTGTCAGGCGATTTTGATGTTACAGTCCCATGTTTAGACTCATGTATAGTCGATAACATGGACATTTCTTCCTCGTCATAATCACTCTTTGGACAAATACCAACATCCTTAACAAGTGCTAACTCAGGCTGCACAGTGCTGATATGCTTTGTTTTACGATCGCCCTTTTTTGACACGGGCATGAGGTGTGGTTTCATCTTGGGAGGTACAGGTTTTGCTTTGCTTTTATTAGAAACCACCATACCCTCTCCTGGGCTTCTCCTCATCTTACTCTGTGTTGGTTTCAGCAGCTTGTGTTTGACTTTGCTGATCTGCTGTGGTTTCCTTGGCGAAGCTGATTGTACTTGTCTTTCTTTGAGCTTCCCACAGGAGCTGGAAGCTCGAATGTTATTGTAAATTGGACCTGCAAACATCTCATAAATGGCAGGTCCATCATCTTCACTCTGCATCTGCTGAAACATGTCTTTATAGGTGATCAGGTCCACAGCAGATTTAGACCTTAGCGTATCAACAACAACATTGGGTTTCTTCTCCTGCCTGGCACCTTTTAGCTCCCTAACTAGTGCGTAATCTTGTGTGTTGTTGCTGCTCTGCTTATCAGGATGCACTCGTTTGCTCGGTGAATAGTCGATGGCTTTCTTCTTGGGGGATGACGTGTTGGTGTTGTAATGAGGGCTTTTTGCAGGTCGGATCTTCGATTTGACTTTGGCTACAGCACTCTCTTTGCTAACAACTAGCTCAGGGCTTTTCCTGTTTTTATTTTTGACTTTGGAAGACAGAGAGGGGTACCTTGGATAACCTTTCGACTTGTTCCCATTTGGTTTATTTTGATTTTTCTGTGATAGTATTTTGGGGTATTGATTAGATTGAATACTTGCCTTCTGTTCAGAGTTTGTGTCGGTTCTTTTTTCATTATTGTGGGCATGCTTTAAGGCTTCGAACGTGGTCTTAGACAGATTGAGGCTTGCAGTTGCTGTAAAATATGGAGCTTTCTGCACAGTAGTGCTATTTGTTTTCGTCTCATCCATTGCACTACAAACAATAGTTTTTTCCAGCTGATGTTTGTCAATACAAAAATCTGTTGTCTGTTTCAGAGGCTTTGATATGTTTCTGTACTTCCAATCTGAACACGCAATGGAACCATCTTGATTAGAATTTAAAGTACAGTGGCTAATCTCAATTTCAGGTGTTGTGGTGAGGTCCACACTCTCCTCTTCCTCCTCGGACTCAGATGCGATAGGTTGTACATAGTTTCTGGTTTCTCCATGAGGCTTTGCAGCGTCTCCTTTTTGTACACAATCCACCATTTTCAAGGACAAGCTGCCAAAGGATTGTTTTGTAAAATTCACATTTGTGGCATTGTTTTCACAATAAGCATTTGTGGCTGTTTCAGTGCTCCCTCCTCCCTCATGAGATGATCTGTGAGCCAGTTCATCATTACTGATCCTTGGCTGATCTCTAAGATGCAGCCTTTTCTCTCCAGCAAGATCAGTCATGGAGGATCCCATATCCTGCAAATGCTGTAAAAGAATGTCCTCTAAAGGCGTTGGATTGCTATGTTCACAAGCAGTCTGGTCACTCCTGTCAGAATCTTCATCCTCAATATCGATGGAACTGTGGCTGCTGGTGCTGCTGGATCTAGTTCCCTCTCTGCCAGCCTTGGCAATCAGAGGGCTGTTGTGTGGACTGCCCCAGGAAATCCGCTCTCTCCTCAACCAGGTCCTGGAGCACAGGGAGCTACGAGAGATGGGCTTCAGGGGAACATGTTGCTTTAGCACTGGCAGAGCTATCGTCTCTCTGGGCCGGCTGTCCAGCGGTGCCAGGAGCTTCGGTGTCCGGGGATGAAGAGCTGGTAGGAGATCCTGTGAGAGAAGCCGAGACCCAATCGTTCATTGGTCATGAATGATGACCAATAAGGTAAACAATTTTGTGGATGAAAATATGTATGACGGAAGCTGCTAAGTATTACAGTAAGTATATATTATGTGCAAATATAAGAGGGCCTCTGGTTGAAACTCACATTCACTTCAGTAACATTGTTTTGAGAGCCCAGACCTGCAAATGAAGGCAATTGCAAATTTAAAACACAAAGATACAACACATGCACAACATAAAGTTCTACACATATATGAGCTGTAAATACACATACGGGTCTGGACATGTGCTCTGGCCTGCATCATGGTGTTTGAGCACAGCAGGGGTTCCATGATGCTCGGAGCTGATTGGCTGAGCTGGCTAGACTCAGCTACAGACAGCAGACAATACGAGGGAGTGGATGCGACGACCACACTTCTTGTTCTCGGCCTAACGATGAAAGATAAAGATCAGAACAAGACTTTCTTTCATGTGGAAATGCTCACCGTTTCAATGGCAAAACACATTTACTGGACCTTTTTTTTTATTATGATGAACATATATTTCTGATATTCACACTGCTCTGTATTGTCACAGTGAACTGTTTTTACATGAATGTTGTGCTTATACCTAAAATTAGGTTGCGTTTTGGATTCAGAGCCAAGCCAAGCCAATGCAATGAAATTATATTATATAAAGATCAGTCATGTCAAGTCATGTCATACTTTTAGCCTAGTTTTTTTTGGACATTTCTGTGATTTTCTGTGAAGTGAAAACAAGTGGTGACGAAAACAATAGACTCTTCATTCATCAATACTTTTTCGCTCTCTGTGCATCTGTCGTCAAAACTCTGTGTTATAAAATTGGTATATAATGAGTGAAGCCATTGTGAGTACCTGTTTGCAGGAGGTATTGGTTGGCCAGAGGTCTTGGCACTGAGTAATCCAGGAGACAGTGAAGGATCCACATTGCACCAGTGTCCACCACCGTTGCTCAAGCTGGGCAGGGACACGCCTCTGCTAAGACAGCAAAACACAAAAAGAGTCACAGGATGGATTATGCTGTAACAGCATAAAGTTAAGTGGTTGAGTTTTGTTTGTATTGGACTTAGCAAAAGCCTCTTTTATTAGATTTTATTTTATTTTTTTATTTTTATTTTTTTACATCTCTCCTCATTTCTGTAAGCTGGTCCTATGAAATTAGAGACCAGCTCAAAGACTATTATTCTTCTCAGTGAGCTTGGCCTTATGGGAGCAGCTCGTAACAGACAATGGGCTGATTCACCGAAGCCCTCTCTCTCCCTCCCCTGTGTGTAACCTGTTTGGGTAGAACAGGTTGTCCTCTGGACACGGTGACAGGTGCCTGTGTCCAGGTTCCTGAGTGTAACCAGATACCACCCATTCTGCTGCCAGTGTAAAAAGTAAGGTGCATGTGTTGACCAGCAGTGTACTGTGTGTACATGAGACGGGTGTTTGAGTGTTAACTGTACACACACATACTGTTTGGGTGTACACAACTGCTTCTGGTTGAACAGATGTACATGTGTTGATGGGATCTGTTACTGTCCGCTCAAATTATTTTCTGAATCATAGGTAACGCACACAAAATATTGTATGTGTGTGTCTATGTGTTGTCTTAAACATAGCCAGCCAAACATGAACATCTGTTCGGGGGACAATGAGTGAGAGAACGTGAGATTTCTGTGTTCCCACCTGTTCCCCCTCTCTACATGATGGTAGGATTGCCTGATGTCTCTCAGCGTTTCCATGGCGTTTTGGAAACAAGAGGGGATCTCCTTATCTGCTCCACACACAAACACACGTTATTACCCAAATCAGTTCCAAGTGTACCTCATTCAAGTGTATTGGTCGAGGAATATATATTCTGTATTTGCTAAAACTGACATTGAGGCTGCTGGAACACGTGTAAAATAACGTATTGACAACAACAAGCTCACAGAACAAATTCAGCTAAAATGAAAAACCATGAATGGTGTGATAATGGAATGAATGTACTTTCCAAGCACATATTAGATTGTTTTTATTGCTCATGTATTTCAACAACTGACATCCCTAATATCCATAATTTCATCTGAAAAACAATAGAAATCCCAGCGACCAACCCAAAAAAAGCTGCTTGGCTTGAAACAAAGCTGCTGCCTGACAGTATGAGTAATGAGAGCCTCTCAACACACTCTAATACAGTACAATCATTGTGTCTCAGTCTGGACATTGTGGAACATTTGCAGCTGTACTACAGTATACATACTGCATAAATGTGCCAACATCACGGAAATCTTCAAAAAAATCTTCAAAAAACAATCTTACTTCAGGTACTGACAGCTGAAGTCCCTGTATAAATCGACTGATGATAGTTTTGGTTTGTCGCTTTGATTATTGACATTGAAAGAACTCTACCCCTTTACAACAAAAATATTTAACATACAACTGAAAAAAAGAATCATATTACAACCAGTCAGTGCTCATTTAAAGGAAAACTTTTACCTGTTTCTATGCCTGCTGATCCATGGCTCCCTCATGTTCAAACCACTCTTTCATTCAGGTTTCATTCTGAATAGTTTCTCTATCATTCTTCATCCTGATCCCCTTGAACTGTCTCTGTGTTGCTCTCCCTGGCCATCTAATCAACCATTTGGATGTGGCTGCAGACAAAGTTTCTGCAAGGTGGATGTAACCCCTCCTCTCCCGCCACGCCTCCCTCAGTGCCCCCCCCCCCCCTCCAGCCACGATTCAGTAAGTGGTTTGATCTCATGGCCCTTTTGGGGATACGGAACATTTGGTCTCTCATGTCAATGTCAAAAGCCTGACAGTGTTTTGAGTGGCGAGCTGGCACCAAATGAGACGTTAAACACTTGTAAGCATCTTTCTTGTATTCCTTGAGTGTTCCTTGTATATTGAATTGCTCTTTAAACATTAAAAAAAAAAAAATCATAGTCACATCTGTAAACCTGCTTTAAAAGACAATATCACAGATTCAATCATTCCAGATCAACTAAAAAAACAAAGTTCTCAAGAGCTTTTACCTTGGCTGAGCTCTTTCTGAAGGTCCGATGGAGGAGGGCACGCTGCAGACTAGAAATGGCAAAGGTACTGTTAGGCATCAATGGCATGTCACATTTTCTTTTTCATCTTAAGAAGCTCTTCAAGATGCCAGAATTATGCTGTAAATTTATGCTGCAAATGTTTCAAGTTCAGTATAAAATATAATATCATGTTAATAATAATTTCATATTAACAGGTTCTTATATTATCTTTTATTTTTTCTTAATTAAAGGGGATAAAATATTAAAAATCACAATGAACACAGAAGCTTGTTTTTGGGGGTAAGTCATAAAGAAGAGATAGGCTGCAATTTTGAAATGTATACTTTTCTTTTTTAAAGACATTTCAACTGAGTATAAAACAAATATAAGAAAGACAAAGTAGAAATCTAAATAATAAGCTACAGTGGACAACAATAAGTGATATGCCCAACCTTAGTGACCTCCTCATTCAAAGTACAAATGTCTGTGTCGTTTTACTGTGAATGTGCCACATGAGTACACGTGAGGACTCGGTGTCTCATGGGTACTCTGGTGTCCACATACTTCTTTTTACCCACAAACCACCTGCTCTGTCTCTCGTGCTAACCAGCTGCCTGCTCGTCCACATTGTCCACGTTGTGGGTCTCATCTGTTAGCGACAATATGGCAGTAGAGTGGCTCACATGCACACACACACACACACACACACACACACACACACACACACACACACACACACACACACACACACCACTAGTGCACATATTTATCTTGTGGGTGACCACTTACTGTTAGTCTAAAAGTGTGTTTGGTCTGTTTGTTAATTGTGTTTACTTAAGGACAACACCCACGCACACACAGAATTCCATTTGACCTTACTGATTTAATACATCCTACTTTTTTTCTTTCTTTTCTTGTCGGTGTCACCAAGACATTTTCTCATCCATTAGCATTAGTAGTGTGAGATTCTTTTTTAATGGAAAGTTCTTTATAAATAAAATGTGTTAGTATTATTGTGAACATTATCTCTCTTACCCTGGTGTGGTGGTGAGGTGTGGGGGTGTGTGGATTGTTGGGTGTCCGCGCCGGAGACACCGCTGTCGACTGATGAGTATAAATGCTCTCAATGTCCAACTCTATGTCCAAATCTCCGAACTCTGAGTCCAGGTCCAGGCATTTTTCCAGGGCCGGAGGTGATATGGGGACAGCATCTGTTCGAAATAGAATAATTGATGTTAAGATTGAAACCTTCCACATTGTACTTGCATACGATGAAGGAAAACTTCAAGTGTTTCCTCCCCATAAGGAGACCACCAAATCCACGCCTGGGTCCACACCCCTGCACTCTGCCCTGTTTACACAGGGTGGGGGGAATAGAAGCAGAAAAAAAAAGCATTAAAGCAGCTTCTTTTCCCTTCCTGTTTTTTTCATTTCACCTTGTTTCTATATCGCCATCCTAAACATAACACTCTTAAATGTTCTTTGCTCACACAAACAAACAAGCCTTTCTTATGGCTGCACACATGACTGCTGGCTTTCACTGCCACTGCAGAGGGATTACTCAGGATTATGAATTAACTTGGTACGTTTGTTGAGTGTATTATGTATGTAGGATAGACAGCAAAACAAAGTGCAAGTGGCCAAACTCATTCACACGGACAACATACAATACCTTTGTTGATGCACAAATGATGACATTCAAGATCAAATGTAATGCATTTGCAGAATAAGAAATAAATGAATAAGAATGATGATGATGATGATGATGATGATGATGATGATGATGATGCACTGCCACCAAGTGTTGGGCGAGCCTGCACCGAGCTGCAGGGATAATGCAGCAGTAGATAAAGTCTTTGGGTCACATGGGGACACCTTCTCCCAACATGATTCTTCATTTTGATTTTGGTGAAGGAGTCTACGTATATACTCAATAATGGAATTATTCTGACACAACTCTAACTTCAGAATTCACTCTTTCCCAAAGGGGAAAGTGAACAACACTCCCACCACTCCACAGCACTGCCTGCATATCTGGAAACACATACCACAATCTTACCTAAGTGTAATGGTCTATTGATTCACTCTTTTAACATGATCTGTCTAGAAACAGGTTGCTAAGTCACAAATCTGTCCCGTGAACATGCTACAGAGGTGAGATGCATATTTTAGGGCCATGCAGGGGAGTTTGCATTTTCTTTAAATTATTGGTTTTCTCTAGACATAGTAGTTTCACAATCCAATCATTTGTACTGTGGAAGGACTATGGTTACAGTAATCTGAAAGAAATGAATGTAAGTCAGTGAAAGAGTGAGCGTTCGTGCATACCTGTGTGATCTAGTGCCTCAGTCAGAACATGCCTGATCTCATCACTCAGACAGCTGTTGATGGTAGCAGCATAGTGCAAAGCAGAACAGCCGTGGCAGTCTTCAATCTGTGGATCACTGGTTGAGAAAAAAAAAAGGGGGGGGGGGTGGAGGGGGAATCAGAAGAAACAGGCACAAGCTCATTCTTTATGCTCCTCAGAGAACATCAGTAGAACATCATGTTTCTCGCTGAAGTATTTTTATCGCAATGAGTTCATTTTGACATAAAAGTAGCTGTGTGTTCATGCAGCCTGACAGTTGTATGTGTTTTCTTACGCAGCAAACCCCAGAAGTTCTCTGATGACCTCCACAGGTCTGTATTCCCATTGCAGATGTTCCACCAGACTCTCAAACAGGTCCACGTCCCTGACAGCCAGCATCAGGGCCGTCACACCGTCACTGTTTGGAGCGTCCACATCCACCACATCTGTCTGAACCTGACACGTGGAAACACACAGAACAGAGACATGAGTTACACCTCACTTAGTGACATCTGGAAAGTAATCATGCAGAACATGGTTTTTGCAGATAAAATAACGCCCTCTGGTGGAGGGATTGCTGTGCCACAGGTGATGCTGATGGCATCATTCATAAGAAATTAATCGAGGAGTAATACAGGGCCAACACATCATCAGTTTGAGTAAAGAATTAGAAACTCATATTTTAAACATAAAGGTGCAAGAGCTCATAATCGCATCGTATTGTGGTTTTCTTTGCAATGGCACCTGTGGATGGATATCATATTTCCTGCAACACAAGGTAACAAAAGAACACAATAAAGCTGGCAGGCATGTTTGTTGATCTGGTAACGATTCAGATATCATGTTTATGATCGACTGTTCCATGATGTAACTGCTCATAATATGATCTCACAATGTTGTGTTTTTCTCCCTCACACAACCAATATTTGATTTAGGTCGTATGGAAATATTTCATCACTTGTTTCTTTCTTTTCTCATGTAGGTGTGGATATGATCACAGTTACAGTCCCATTATCATGGTGAGAGCAGAAAGGGAGATGTTTTTGGTCAAGAGGCAGATGGAGGAAGGATGAGGTCTGTCACAACCAATAATGTGTCACAACCAACCTGACAATAATTTAATAAAATAGTACTATACCCATTTAATTTTTGATTAACAAAATGCACCAAAACCAGCAACAAAGAACCTTTCATTTCCAAGCAATGCTGTTTTATTTATGCATTATTACATGATCAGCTGCGGTTATTACATCATGATGCCTTCAAATAAATGGCAGTTGTATCATGTAATAACTTATTTCACTAAAGGCAAAATGATATTACAATAATTGATCAAATATCCTTCTACATGGTTAGCAAGTTATTTTGTTATTGGACTACATGATGTGAGACGTGCAATGTGCTGCATGTTTGTAGTTCATGTGTGAGTTTTAGTCTCATTGGATAAGAGTTATATAGGTATACTTAGAATTTAGACTTGGCTTGAAACGCTTGCTTTAATCAACATATATAGTACTGTCAAACATTTCATCCTTCCCTGCATTAAAAATAATTGTAATTAATACACATAAAGTGTATATCTACGACTGTTTGCAGTTATAAAAAGCATGTGTTATTCCTGTTGTTTGTCCAAATTCATGTGGGAAATGCACTGACTCTGGCCTGGGAATTGTGTTTGTGCGTGCAGACTCACCAGAAGATGCTGTACGGAGACGAGGTCTCCCTGCCAGGCCGCCTGCAGCAGCTGGACCTGCGGGGGCAGGTGAGGCCTAAACATCCACCTCAGCATTTCCCCCCGGAGTTCAGGGGGGCTTACATGGAACGCTGTGTGTCGACTGCGGTTACACAAAGTCACATCGACCTCTGTCCTCAGAAGCTGCTGCACCATCTGCCACAACAAAAAGTAGCATTAGTAAAAACAACCTTTATATTTGGTATATTTAAATACAGTTCATTTCATGATGACACTTTGTAAACATGGTAAGGAAGTATTTTTCCAGGTGTGATTGAATGACTCAGTGTCTCTGGAGTTTCATGTGAGTCACATGCTTGTTTTGAACATGGACTCCCCGAGAGATCACGGCGGAGTTATGTTTACAGCAGGTTTTCAGTCATGTAAATCCCACATGCACACCAAAGCATGTGATCATTTTTTAAAAGGAAAAATACACTACGTCACACGATGGGATTGTTTTGGACAAAGTTCCCCTGGAATATTCCTGTTGCATCTGCATACCTGTTGGGTCCTTTACAATCTTACTCACCCCTCACTCATGGTTGCATTTTACACCGGGATACCAAATTCTATCAATGACAAACATAAAAAAATGATTTACCTCAGTCGTGCCCTCACAACATGCACCGATAAGAGAAGCACATCCTCTTTCCTCATCGTCCTCTTGTTTCACCACTCGAAACATCTCTTCATTTTCTTCATCCAGCTCTTCTTTCTGCTCCTCATCCTCATTTTCTCTCTTCTTGCTCCCCTCCATAGTTCACCTGTTCCAATCAGGCCTATGTGAACAGAATAAAAAAAAACAAACAAAAAAAAAAAACCCAACCAGGAGCTTCTGAACAACAATCCAGACAAAACAGAGCACTAATGCATCCAAACAACTTCAGTCAGCTCAGTGTTTTCCTGTGTGTGTGTGTTTGTGTGGTTTTTACTGTGACGTCAACCTTGTAATGGTGATGATGTAAGTCCCTGGTGATCGGCTGGTCCCGGAAGAGGTAACGCACAGTGCACATCATCAGTGCTGATGTATTGTCACTTCTCACATTATTATCTATCAAATGCGCTTCCACACTAATAATGCTGCATGTGTTGGTATGCATGCAGGGACTCATTATTGACACACGGACACCGTATATTAGTCATTGAGACAGTTCAATGGATGAAGAGTCTGCTGCAAACAATTAATCGAGAAAATGCTCTGTACAACTTGCAAGTGAACTTTCTCTGCATCAGTAATCTGTTGTGTTACTTCTCAGCAGCTCTAAAAGAAGACATCAAATAAAATGTTGGAATGTGTCACTCTTTACTCACTGTGGTTTGTCCCAGCCTGGTCTTGCTAATTCAGTTTCTATTCTTTTCCACCCTTCTGTGGTCATTTGACAAGCAAACCTCAACCTTTGATCCTTTTCAACAGACTCTCCACTCGAGTGTTCGTCTTTCTTTCTTCTTTTTTTTTGGTGCTGCACGCCTCCTGCTCTACGTTTACACTTGGTAACCTTGGAGACAGTCACACAGACAGGCCGGGCAGGCAGGGCTGCTTTTAAAATGGCTAGGGGCAGCCCCCTGTCTGATATTAACATGGAGTGGGTCAAGACTCAAAGCGATTAAAAAAAATAAAATATTCCACGAACCCCTGATAAAATGCCAGGATTTGTGTTTGTCCCATAGATTCTTTTATTGATCAACCCTTGAGATAAATCACTCTTTAAGTGATGTTTTGATGCTCATTACTTGATGTTGGCTTTGGATAAGATAAGGTCAGGATTCCACAGTTTTGCTCAGCCAGGTGGATTATTGAGTAGTTTTCTACGAACAAACCACTGATTGAACGATTGTTGAGTTCATTGATCCACAAGTGAACTAAATCTACAATTACACAGGAGCAAAACATACAAGAGTCCTACCATACACAGTATAATTTATTTCACTCATCCATTTGGTTTAATACGACTTCTCAATCATCATCATGTCTCAATCTAGATGATCTCAAACTTGAATTACAACTAAAATTTTTGTAAACATGACCGTTTTATATCATCACATCAAAATGACATTAACTGTTCTAGGCAGCTGTTGGAGTGGAAAGACAGTTTGTCATTAATTTGTTGTTGCCTTTAAAAGTGATTCACCTGCTCAGAACCGGCAAAGTAGTATTAGTAGACCAGTACCAGAGATAAACGTCCAGCTACCACCTGCACAAAACTAAGAATAGCACAATTGGCATCCACGTCCCCAAACTGTGCAGCCCGTGATCCTGTTCCCATAATTAATAAGATATTGGTTTCCCAGGTGAAGCTAATTTTATTACATCACTGTTTATCACATTGGGAATTTTACCAACTCTCTATGTGGAAAATTACAGACACGCAATTAGTTATTTCAATAAAATACTTGTCATCATTCTTATAAATCCTTGTGTCAGATGTTCTCTAAAAATAGATTGAGATTTCTAGGCCAACAATGATCAAAGTAATTCACTTGTATAAATCAGGCAATTAATAAACTTATTGTCCTCCTGTATCACTTCATAGTGCCAGTAGATGGCGGTGTGGCACAATTCTGCACAATTAAATCCTGGACCAGCACAGAAATTAAGTCACAAAAGGCGTAGTGTACCTCTGTCACAGCAGTCGCTCCCTCCCCAGGTGAACTGCGCCACTCGGACGCAGGCCATGACGCACAGCGTGCTCCTTTCCTCGGCTTCAACAGAGTGAATGATCAACACAAAAGTTTTCCTCAAAGTTTAGGTGTTGTGTAAAAGCCATGGTGAACTCCTGCGACTTTTGTGAATTGCACGGAGTGATTTGGCTCCTGCAGGAGCACTTGAATACACTAAAATCAATCTGTGTTGATTCCATGTTCTGTTTAATGTGTGCTATCGTCACAGTTTCAATAATTTTTAATAAAGGGTTATTATCACTATGACCATCATTATGACTGATATATATGTATTTATTTGTTAACGAAGTTAACTGAGTCTGTCAGTTCTTTTTTTAAACTTTATTGTCTCTGTCCCTTTGGGCGCAATGGGGTATCCAATCAGCCAATGGAAATGTGCTCATGCGTCCGGTGCCACCTCCTCTTCCCTAACTCGGCGCCTCGCCTCCTCTCCCGTTCCCGCATTGTAGTAAGTTTGGGTCTGCCTGCCTGTCCCGTATCATCCGCGAGCCGTGTCCTCGGTAGAGGCAGTGAACCCAACCCTTTACCCGCCCCGTCCCAGTCCGGCGCGTCCCGTTACGCACATCTCACATTCCAGCAGCGCTCACTCCACATCACGCATCTTCTCTAAGCGCAGTCAGAGGTCTGATCACTGTGTGTGGGGGGGAAAAAAAGCTTTTACTCCAAAGTTTTTACTGCCGGACATGTCTCGTGTCCGGATGACGTGTGGCCGGTGACAGGAAGACTCGGGGGAGTTCGAGGTGCAGCAGGAACAAGGACGAGTCTTGGCTCTCCCCCGAGCACTTTGCGCAAGGTGATCCATTGGAGGCTCCTGTGGTGACTGATCGACCGTGCGGCTGCGTTACATGGATCTCTAACCAGCACATCACTTATAATGTAACACAGCCCTCTTTGAGCGCTTGTTAATTCTCTTTCGGATCACTTCCCTCCTGAAAACTTGAGTCAGTGGATCGTTTGGAGCGTGACCAGGATGGGCTCGCACACCGGCGCAGCTCTGCAGAAACAGGCGCTGCTGTGGTTCGTCATAAGTGAGTCTAAATAAACTCTTTCTAATAAAATTATAGTTTTTCAAATGTGCAGTCTAATGCGGAAAATGTCACAAAATCCATCATTCATGCTTGAAAATTAGTTGTGAACAAGTGGAGTAAGAAATACTTTGTGGAGGCGTATAAACGGAAATTCACTGTATCTCTCTCCTCCAGTTTCGGAGCTAAACAGAATAACATCACTGTATATTTACTTAATATTTTAAATCAAGTTTGTGGGCTTACAGTGCCATCTATTTTCCAACGCAGAAACTTGTTAACATAGATTAATATATCAATGATACAAATATATAATAATAATACATAATATGAATAACATTTATTCCAGGATTAATAAGGGAATCTACCAGTCTGGAAAGTAAATGTAATGCTTGGTTAAAAATAAATAAATTGTGTATTTATTGATCAGTAGTCCAAAGGGAATCTCTTCTATAGGCAGAGTTGTGTGTTAATCATACGCAATGATAATGGTTTAGGAAAACAAGTCATCAGTTTGTATATTTCCATCATCCATATCCGCATTTCGTAAATATAAAAACGACTCTTTTCTTTCCGAGACACCCTTCTGGAGTCACCACATTGATTTATGTGATCCATATTTTTGATTTTGCACTAGTTTGACACAAGACACCCTTCCTGGGCTAATCTAAGCTGCTGGGGGCTGACTGCCCTGCACCCTGTGGTGTCCAGTCACCTTTGGGACGGGAACCATCAAATTCACAGTTGTTAACTTACCTTGTTGCCCCCACTGTTAATAAAACTATGTATAAGATGATTGTACTATTCAAATGCAAGCATAGAATAATTTTTACAAGACTATAAGTCTGCAGAAATAACTGAACAACTCCCTAACCTCACATCAGTGTTGTAATAATTCTGGTTTGCCTGCTGCTACAAGCTGACCCGGTGACACAGTAAAATCTCATCAGGCACCAGGTGTAGAGAAAAAAATACAAAGTGACAGACAAAATGCAAAAAATAAAAAGGGAAACATCAGTCTAAAACAACTTTGAAACTCAGTTGAAAGTTTTATTCTTCTCAGTGTAGTGATACAAGAGGAGTTAATAGCAGATTATTAACACAAGCACAAGTTAACAGTAAATTAATAAATGAATGAAGACATACGTAGTTGTCAGTAAAAGTTGCTTCCAAGGTTCGTAATAATGATTACAAGATTTTTAAGAGTTTTTTTTTCTTTGATTTTATAACATTTCAAATATTTTCTCACCTTTATCAAGGATGTCAAGTTCTGGAGGACCAATAGTTTTTTTAATGTCTGCTTTCTCCAGGTCCAATGGTTGCAAAATATACATTAAGACTGTCTCTCAAAGCAAAGATTCCTACCGAACAAACTGCTGACAGGAATAAAACAATAATAAGCAACAGTTTTAATAATGGATGAGTCTCAGGCAAAAAGTGTTTAATGGAAATGCTCGATCACCCTCTGTCACTGATGATGACCTCGGGGTGAGCAGCAGAGCTTGAAACACATAAGTGGTCTGCAGGGCACATTAAAACTTAATAGATCCAAGATATAAGAAGGTGCCAGGTCGTATAAAGCTGTATAAGTGAGATTAAACAGGGAGCCACGTTAAAGATGTGAGAACCGGGGTGACGTGTTCGTCTTCTGGACAAAACACAAAGGTCTGTAGGACAACTTTTAGATTAGCTGAAGTAGAAAATAAAAATTGCATGTTTGTCTGAGCTGAAAAAAACAAAAAACAAATGTTATTTATAAAATACAACTTAAACGTGCTTGCCGTTGTTTGTCTGAGTCTGGAGGGGTATTCAAAAAAGATGATTTGCTCTGTTTTAACTTGCTTAAGACTGTGATTATATTCACGTCAGGAACCTTTTATCCAAAATAACTGAAGAGTTCAATATCTGGCAGCTCTTCAACATTACCGTGTGAATTTGATGCTCCATGTTACAAATCTACGTATGACACTCCAGTTAATCTTGTGTGTGATTAGAATTCCTCTGTATAAGTATTTTGGTATTATTTCCTGTTGTCATCAAGTCATAAACAGTCTAGGAGTTATTGTTATGTGAAGTACACATGGCAAACTCTGTCATCAGCAACTGAATAAGTAATATAAGCCTTAATATAAAGAACTTTAAGAGTCCAGTTTTCCACAGAGATCACCACTTGGAGTTAATTGCATGAGTTTCATTTGGCTATTTGGCTATTTATTTCTTCAACTTTTTATTGTTCACAATCTGATAATTTCTTACGAGAAGAATGTTTTTCACATTGAGTCATTGTTCATTTTAATGAAATTACAGTCTGTTAATGAAGCAGGATTAATTGGGAAACGTATTAGTGACTGTACAAACTGCAGAGGGGCTCTACATTGACTAGCATGTACATTGTCACACACACACACACACACACACACACACACACACACACACACACACACACACACACACACACACACACACACACACACACACACACACACACACTAACTGAAGAGTGAAAGTAGCGGCTGAGGAGTGTAAATATTTCAGGATGTTATGTTGAATGCAGCTCCTTAACTACTGATGTATTTAATGCACAATGAAAAAAGCAAAACAAATCAATATTCTGCCAAAATAATAAAAGCACCAGCAGAGAGTTTGAAAACTTTAGTTGCCTGATCCCATAGCTGACTGCAGGGAAAGGCAGAATTAACCCTCTCCGCATTGCACCCCCTTCTTAGGTCTTGCAATCTTCTCAGAATCTCTACTATTGATCGCTGTAATGCTTGGTTATGTTCGATAACTTCCTCCACTGACACTCCATGGTATCGCATTCATTTCATTTGGTGCTTCTGGGAGCTCAGCGCTCCACACACTCCATTGGTGAAAACATTAATTTATGCCAAATCCCTCATTAATGCTGTTTGCGTGTGATGTTGTTACTCATAGTATTGATTATGTTGATCACCTAAAACACATGCAAAGTGAATGAGCGATGTATATTCGAAACACACCTACATACAGCCACATTCATACTGAAAATGAATTTTAGAGTGAATCATTAACCTCAAATGCACGTTTTTGGGACCGTGGGAGGAAACCGAAGAGAAAACCCACACATGCACCTGGAGAATATACAAACTCCACATAGGAAGCCTAGACTTAAACCAGGGATGTTCTCACTGTCACTGTGGGGGGAGGGGGCACTTAAAGCTTTAGTAAGCAGAAGCCTGTGATGTTGCATGTCAGGAGGTTTAGCTAGATTTACAGTGCAAGTAATAACAATTAGTTGTCTTATCCAAGGTAGGACATTTCATTCTCTTGAATGCAGGTCCACCAAATTTTGTTTTTTTCTTACAGAGGAATAGCCCTGGGATGCTGACTCGACAGATAGGGGAAATGACTGATGCTGCACCATCATGTTCAAATGCTTGAAAACATATATTGAGCTAATAATTATGTAATGAGAGTGAAAATAATTACCCTCTCAACAACCATTACTGAGACCAATAAGCAGATACACACTCAGGCCCCGTTTATACTACAGCTACTTTTTGAAGACAATATCTGTTTACCTGGAAACAGCAGATATGCTGAAAACGCTCGTTTTTAAGTAGGGCCACTATTGGGTGCTGATGTTTGTTTTTGCAATGAAACCACACACACGACAGCCATTGACAATGGTGTGTGCTTAGACATTTCTTATGGACAGACAATGGAGTTAGATTGTTTTTACAGTGACTCTCAACCATGAAATGACCAAGTTCCAGGAGAATACGGACTCTGAGTCATGACACTATGGAGGCAGACGTCCTTGTAATTATCCATCTCCTCCTGCGTATGTATAAGGAATATTAACTACCACCGTGGTAGGCGTGCACAAAAGTCGCATTTCAGAAAAAAATGGAGATGACATCGGAGCATTTCCAAAAAGTCCCACCGTGGGAGCATTTCTCAAAAATTAGTCATGGCTCCCATCTTCCATGGCTTTGCTCGTTTTGGACCAAACCATTTTGGCTTGTGGCAGCGAAGCGTTCATAGCGACACCGCTTTTTGATCCTTCGACGTCGGCTCTTCCTATCACTGTGAAGCAGAATTTACCAAGCGTAGGGTTGTTCACCCACTAATAGGGAACGTGAGCTGGGTTTAGACCATCGTGAGACAGGTCATTTTTAGCCTACTGTTGATGTGTTGTTGCAATAGTTCTCCTGCTCAGTACGGGGAAAAGAGGGGGAAAACAAAATCTTTTCAAACTTAAAAAGCACAGTTTTTTTGTTGCATATTACAATTCATTTAGTCTATACCTGTCTTGGAAGTAATAACTGTATATCTTTCCTCAAGAACAGCAGCTCCTTCTAAACCTCCTCACAGAAACTGAAGGAAATTCTGTCAGAAGTGGATCTCATGGATCACTTAGCTGACTGGAATGACTTTGTTCCATTCGGTTCAAAGGTTCACGCATCACATTCATCGGTGATGGAGTGCATCACTGTTCATCCCTGACTCCTTGTTGGTGCACACGTACATTCACAGCACTTGCACTTTTAGCCTCAGAAGCTGGTTCAGTTGACTTGGCTTCATTTCCTCGCCTCTTACAATGGCACAAACCATTAAATGTGTTACTCTTCACTGAACTGTAACCTGAACCCTGTTTGTTTACCCCAAACTAAGCGTTTAGGCATTGTGGAGGCCCACAATAATGGACTCACTGTCCTCACTGTGTTCATCACACTAGTTATGAAGTTCTCTGAGGAAGAGAGAGAGAGAGAGAGAGAGGAAAAAAAGGAAAGCGTGGCTGTGACGGAGGTGCTCGGGGAAACTTCCGCTGTTCTCTCCCCATTGTTTCCTGTAACAAAGGCTCCATGTAGGTGTTCTATAGTTACAAAGAGCGAAAGTCATGACTCATTGCAGCAACACCAGGTTGCAGCTTGTTACAGTTTCATCAAGTTCCCTTCTCAAATAGCATTTTCTAAAAATAAAGCTTGAACTTTTTTTTTCTACTCTTCGAGACGTCTAAATAATCTAGTGGTTCATTCAGCCGTCATTTTACTGTTACGGGTTCTGAAAGATTGATAGTTGACTCGATAGAGCACAGAAGTCCTAAAAATAAGTTTCTTTGACTCTTGTTCGCCTAGAAATCGTTCAATATTTTTCACATGGCAGTGAGCTGATTTTGTTGCTGTCTTTATGTGGTTGAATTCCAGGTTTGAATCCACAAGTATACCCATATTTGGGGCTTGATTTGTTGACATGGCGTCAAGATAAGTACTGGCCTTTAACCTTTCTTTTTCTGGGACAGAAGCAATTACTACATCTCCGTTTTAAGTTGTAAAAATTCTGATACATCCACTCCTTAGTCACTTTAACTTTTCTAGTATTTTTTTTGTTTGTTTTGTTCAGAGAGCACAGAATGAATGATTCTATCATTCCTCCACTGAAGGGATTCACACAGGGAGAGGCTGTGATCCGCTCTATGTGACACGATCGTCATTAATCCGACAGCTCATGACTGGTTTGAATCAATCGGAAAACATTCAAGTGCAGTTAAAAACTCAAACTCATGACATAGTTGGACTTTATATCCGGCAGACAATCAAACTGGTTTAGAAAGTTCTTGCCGACTGAACGTTGAAGTCCAGACTGGATGATGAGAGGGTACCTGTTCAGTCCCGGAACACAAAGACCGCAGGGCCGGTTTTAATATGGCTGAGTCTCGGGTAAAGTTTTAATCAATTTCCTCGTACAGAATGAAAGCCTGTTATAATGATATTTTTAATCATATGTGGCTTTAGTCAGGCTCAACTGGGCTTTTAGAATTCCACTTGAATAAGAAACCTGTTTTTACTTTCTAGTCTGTCCTAATAAATTCTTCACATGCCTTCCTTATGGACATATTACTTGCTGGTGCAATCTGTTCTCCTACTGACCATCCCACTGATCCCAGTTCGTCTGGGATCAGTGGGATGGCCATCATGAAACTCCAACAGTTCGAGTTTCTTACATCAAAGGGATTATTGAAGCGCACCACTTCACGTCCCCGATTACACATTTCAAGTGTGAACAGAAAACCTTTGTTGTTTTTCATGACAACGGTGATCAGAGTCACAGAAAACGCAACTTTTTTAAAAACTGCTGTAAATAACAAATAGTTCTTGTGCTCAACTAAATGGACAATGACAACAATGTTTGCCTCCACAGTGTAGTGACTCCCAGTCCAATTTCCCTGGGTCTTCGTCGTCTGTTGATACGAATGTCTGTGTACTCGCCATTGTTAATGCTTTATAGCGTATTGCTCTCTGCGAGCATGTGTGCGTGGTTTTATTACCTAAACTATCAGTCGGGCGTCAGGTGCTTGAGTATCCACTGAAACATTGTTGGCTGATCTACTGGGTGATAGCCGATCAAAAACAATAATTAACCAAACATATTTTAATGAATTCTTGTAAAAACTGTTGCATGCTGACTCAATCCCCAACCTCCCGGAGTGTAGGGTGAGCGTTCTACTGCCAGACTACAGTGGTTACATGCGTGACAGGTAGTCTTAAAATGCTTTCTGGCTCCTTTCCCTCTTACCCGGCCGAAATGGGCCAACACCCTCTCTGGGTAGTTATCTGGTCTCCGGAGGGCTTCATGAAAACTCATTTTGTTTGAATCAGATGTGGAGAGCAGAGAGACATCAAGATCAGGCAGGGAATTGGTCCTTGAGGATAAAGATTGAGAACATGAACACCAGAGAGCAGAGAAGAGTGAGGAAAAAGATCAGTGGTGGACACAGTGCCTCGCAGATACATTTCCAGACGTCTGTGATGTTGACACCAGAGATTACTGTCTTAATTCTTCTGGTCGATTTTAGCCCAAATCCTTAGTTAAGCTCTCAACTGTCTACAGAATACAGACACATACTGTGGCCATTGTAACGGTACTCGGCTTTTGGCTTTCTGGGCTGTACCCAGACGCAGAGCGTATCTCTGGTGTGAAGGACTCAAGGGGACGTTTTGAAGAAGCCTCATAAATCATCAGGGGCAGGGTGGGGGCACAATGAGGGCTACAATTGCTCTAACAAGACAGAAAGAGATAAACGAGGGAGGAGGAGCAGGGTCGTGAACGTTTTAATAGTGCTGATATATAACTGTGTCCGTGTGAGTGCTGTGCGTGTCCATGTGTGTTTGTGTGCATCCCGTGCGACAGACCCACCTTCTGGGCTTCAGCTAATTAGATAGATGGTGAATGGGGGCAAAAGGAGGAGAGGAAAACTTACCATGACCTCATCCGGTGAGCCAGGTTTTTTTTTTTTTCTCATATTGTTATCTAATATTTACATGTAGTATGAGAAAACTTCCCTTGTGAGCAATTCTCTCACTTTAATTTCCTGCTGAGTCTTCCCCATTCAATGAGAAAGCGTGGATAACGAAAACTATCAACACTCCCTCATGATCAAGTGAGATGCTTTTAAGGAGCAAAGCCCGGAATAAAGAAATTCAAATAATGAATCGATGCACTGCACTGAGTGTTTTTAAGGTCTGCCCGTAGAGAAGCAAAATTAGTTTACAGCGCAACAATCAATACAGGCGAACCAAGAGGAGAGTGTTATCCTCTCTTCATTCTTTATTTATACGGCCGTTTTATTACTCCGTACTCATTCAAGGGGATTAGTGAGCATCAAGGCTCAAGCATGTGATCAGAGGTTATAAAGCAGCTGTCATACATGCTTTATTACAAATATATTATACTGTGTGTGTGGGTGTGGGTGTGGGTGTGGATGTGTGTGTGTGTGTGTGTGTGTGTGTGTGTGTGTGTGTGTGTGTGTGTGTGTGTGTGTGTGTGTGTGTGTGTGTGTGTGTGTGCAGCCACAGTTTACTTCCTCAATTCAATTACCGTAACACACACCCCAATAAAATGTTTATAATGAGTGATTTTGTGTAACTGCCTCAGTAATGAACGTTTTATTTACACTTTTAAATCATCTTTAAGCATCACAATCTCTTTTCGAGGGTACTTGTGTGAGAGGTGTGTCGATAGTAGTGTGTATGTACAACAGAGTCTGTTGGTTTTACTACATTTTTCCATTATAGGAACAGAATCATGGACACGGTCATGAATCTTCCCTTGAAGATCCAAGACGCTTTCGCCGAGAAACAGCGCGCTGATTTTACAGTTCATTTATCTGGGCCGCTGCTCTCACATATTACATTTAACCTTACATAACAGTGACATAGTGAGCCCGTCGCTGCGGTTCACTCAACCAGTGCATCAGGCTGGAATCTTATTTTGAAGATGTTTTTTTTTTTTCCCCTCTGCATCTTCTGCTTCATGTGATGGCGTGTCAAAGTGTTTGTGTGTGAGATCCAAGACCACAACATCCAGGGAGCAGGGTAGAACGTCACGTAAAGCCAGCAACAAGCCACAGCGGGATTTATCCAAACATTTATCCAAGCAGGCTGGTCAAATAGTAACACGTTGGTATTTATAGCAATGACCTGAGGGACGAGTGGTGGAAGCATGGAGACGTACAGGCTAAGTGCAATCAGAAGCCGTCTCTTCACAGTCCTGAGTTGATCAGTTGGAGCAGTTTGTGGCTTCTGGGCTACAGTGGAGGCCAGAAGGTGCTTCACTAATATCTTATGTTGGATCCAATGCACGGTTTCCACGGTTGAGGCATTTGTAGCTTTACCGTGTGAATGAAAATGTCAGTCCACTGGTGGTCATCTCATTTAATATAGTCCAGACGAGACATCGGGATCTCTTCTCTTTAAAGAGCCATTGAAAAGACGAGCTGGTTTATGAGTCTGTTTTTAAGATTTTAACTGGGAACTAATCACTGGGTAGAATGAATCAAAATTATTCAACCTTGAACACTGCACAAATATTTTGATAAAAACGATGCCCTGTGACAGACTGGTGACCTGTCCAAGGTGTATCCTGCTCTCGCCCACAGTAGACTGGGATTGGCTCCAGCATCCATGGATGGATGGATGGATGGATGATGGATGGATGATAAAGCTGCAAGTTGTCTTTTGTCCAGAAAGGAAGGGTCTCAAAACAATTGAATGAAGCAGTTTCTATTTGAGAGCATGAAGTGATGAAGCTGCATGGAAAAGTCGACCAAACCAGTCCAGTTTGACCACATTCACTTACTGAGACATTAATTTGAAATACTCATTATACTGTAATTTAATTTGGTGTAATTTCAACATTTGTTCTGCATCTGTTCGGATGAATAATGTATTTGTTGTAGTCAAATAAGAAGCAAATAGATGTTTAAAAAATAACTGATTTGCGTCAGCAGATCACAGCTTTAATGCTGTAACAGTGAGAAGAGAGAACTGATTCTTTTGATTTGTTAGCTCATTTATTTCTTTCAAATACGAACGAGAGAAAAGATTTGTGTGTAATTTTGAGAAAGAGCTACAATTTTTTGTACTTCTGGAACACTGAGTTGACCCTCCAATGAGAAGACAGTGCCATCAGTTGCTCCCAGCTCAGCTTGAATTTCAGACCCCTCCTTTAAAACCCATCATGTTTGAAAAGTCACTTCACTTCACATAACCGTGTAGAAAGCAACCTACATCTATAAAATCACTGGGAAAATGTCCAGGAAAAAAAACGATGGGATGCTAATGTTTCACTACAGCTTTGCCGAGCTGCAAGCAAAGCCACAGACCTCATGTCCAATACAGATATTTATAAAAACTGACATCTAACAGCTGTTTGCCTTTGAAAACTGTGCTTGCCTTCATAACCAACTAACATTATAATTTCCCCTCCCTATTTTACACTAAATCCTGCACCTAATGTAATAGAAGTTGAAGTTTTATGAAGGAAAACGTGCCATTTTAATGTGCAAGATGTTCCTGAAAAGAGGAGGACCAGCCACTCCCGGCTTAATAGGTTATAAATAATACACATGGTATTCACTGGTGAGGATTTCTGGTGGCATTCAATCTCTACAGAGATCATTTGAGGTCAGTGATTTGAACATGTGACCTTTAATTCCTCTGCTCTGCTCTGTTAGTGACAGTGGGTTCAGATTTCCCGGTGTCAGTGTGCCAGGAAGTACTACAGATAAGACTGTCACAGCCCATTTATCCATAGAACTATATCCTCAGTCCTGGGTCACATTGGGAAACAACACATGAGGATGGTGTATGAAGGGTTTCCCCTCACAGTTTCAGATAAAGATATTCACTAAAACCTTAAAATACACTTGAAATCCAAGGAGCTCTCTCCTTTCATTTTCCTTTACTGCAATGCTTGTGATGCATAATTTAAGAAATTACCAGAGGGGATTAGTATTAAATTGAGTGAGGTTGTGCGGAAAATCTCAAATTGGGCTAAATTCATGCAACTGGTGTCATAGAGTAACAGTTGAATCAGTATGCAGTGTTATAGCTGATTTAACCCAGAAGTTTAATAAGAAGCTAAAATATGTAGAAGCCACAATTATGCTACACAATGTTGAAGGCCTCATGTTTGAGATACATAGTGATTGGTGAGCAGAGGCTCATTTCTTTAATGTGTAGTTGTGTTAAGACGACTTAAAAGGTAGTCTTTACATCGATTGCTCGTCCTCTTATGGTGCCACAGTCCAGAATGAGCAGACTTAAGATGTCTGAAGAAGTGAATTTAGTGAGCTCCACAGCCATCACACTTGCAGGGAATTGCAGAGCTATGTGCTAAATCTGCCACAATGCTCCTCCAGGATAAATGTCGATCATTTTTGGGTGGCGCAGCCATGCTTTATGTTATTTATGGGAAACACCTCGTGGCTTAGAATTTCTGATTTGTTATTGTCCACGGGCAGAGCTAAAGAACTGTCTCTGTGTTAATGACATATAAAAAATCCACTGCTCCCCAGTTATCCTCTGATCTCTCAGCTCATCTGTCTGCATGCAGCTCTGTGTATCATTTTGATCTCGGCTCACAGAGGCGCCACACCGCCTCAACTGGCTTTTAGCTGTTGGCGGCACATGTGCATTTTAGTGTGATCCTCACTTTGGGATCGGGAGGTTAATAAAAGCATTCATCATCTCCCGACCCCGCCCATCTTTGTCAACATCTTGCAACTGAATTACTATCGCTTGATGTCACAAAAATTATGAATTATTTCAGAGCATGTTCCCCCTCATCTATTTGGTTTTCTGTTTCTCGTGATGAATAGTACTTCTCTCGACATTTTTCTATTTTATAGAGGAAAGAGTTGTGAGGGTCAGCGCCTGCTACATTTGACATTGGGTGAGAGACAGGGCCCATTCCGAAAATTTGAACATCATCATATCGTATTACACAGTATAGTAGCAGATCATACGATACAGTAATGCACCATATAGTATCATATTGCACTGCATCACCTCACATCCTATCAAATAGCATAGTATAGTACAGAATTTTGTTATACTTTCTTATATTGTACGAGATTGTTTCACATCTTGTCTTAAGCCATTGTACTGTGTTGTATAGTAACACATGATATAGTGTCATATAGTGATATATCGAATGACATCATAATGATCTGCGATGTATAGTACTGTATCACATTGTATTGTGTTGTGCCGCTCATTGTATGTTATTAAACTGTATCATAGAGTATCATATTCTATAACGTTAAAATATGTTATATCATTAGGTGCGGCATGGCTCGGTTGTCGTCTCCCAATTGGAAGGTTTCAGTGTCCTTGAGCAAGACACTGAACCCCAAATTGCTCCCAGTGGATTGACAGTGCCTTGCATGACTTCAACCTCCATTGGTGCGTGAATGTGTGTGTGAATGGGTGAATGTGATGTAAAGCGCTTTGGGACTGCTTTGGGACAGTGGAAAAGTGCTATATGGGTGAAATCCATTTAACATTGCATACAGTGTTTAGACTGTGCCATATTAAATATTTATCATAATGGTATCATTATATATCACGTAGTGTTGTATCAAATTGTATTGTGTCTTGAATCTGGAAAAACAGTGTTAATTGACTTCAAGATTTATTTTGTGACTTATGGGTGGAATTTGGAGAACCTGAAAACATCCACACAGGTCCAGACACAACATGTAAAAGGTACATCTAAACGAAGCGCAATCACAGATTTCTGACTACCAAAGGTTGACCTGGACTCCGAAAAAAAAAAAGAAAATTCTGGAGCCCCTCTAAAATTTTATGGAATTGTCCATGGACTAATATCTGTCTGTGGTGAACTTCGACAAAATCCGTCCTGTAGTTTTGACGTAATGTGGTTAATAGACAGACAGACAAACAAATGTACGGTGATGATTGTATTACGTCCTTGGCAGACGTAATAAATGTGTAAACAGAATGAAAAACTATAAACCACATTACTTCACACAGCGGAAAAATTACAGATTTGAAGCATTTCCTTCATTTTTTCACTTTAGTGAATTTCTATTTTCATTTTGTAGCGTCACTGTGAATTTCATACAGTACATTTGTCGAGAATTAAACCACACGGGAGGAATTATGAGGAAGAAATAAGACCTTAATGCTCCCTAAGAGGAGACAAAAGAGCTATTTTATATCAACATTACACAATTTCAGCATGGACTGAATATGTCTGAAATGTCCTACTTAAACATACTGGCTGAGAATTAAACACAAGCATACAATAAGTTTATACAATAATTTTAGAATAATAATTTAGCTCCTGTTGTGGAAAGCCCTCAGATTGTCATAACAATTGTGGGCAAAAGAAGACCGCTCTGACATTATTCATGATAAAGTGACTGTAAACACATACTCACAGCCACCCAAGTGGATCAAAGTGTTTGGACAGATCCAACATGTGCAAAACATACAAAAGAAATATATGAAGCCATCTTTTGTCTCCTCATTTGTCTGTTACTGACAGTCATGACTGGTGTGCGTGTGGGTGTGCTTCCAGAAATCTTTGTTGTTGTTTTTTTTGTTTTTTTCATATGCTGTATATACATACATGTGGTGCAAAGCAAGTAACCCAGTTTTCCCCGTCACGCCTCAGCAGATAATGAGCAGCATTCAGCCGCTGCCAGTTAATGAAGCGTGTGTGAATGTGAATGTGTGGCATTGTGTGCATGTGTGCCTGGCAAACGATGTGCATGCATGTGTAGATATGTACGTTCACCACCGGGACGCCATTAACAGTTACCCAGACGACACAGAGCCAACACACATCGCAGCACCTTGGCAGTGCAAAACACACACACACACACACACACACACTTTTAATTTAATTTTTGTTTCTCTAAATTTAATCATTATAACTTTAAGAAAGAAATTAACCACATTTTTTGTAGACTTAACAACATATCTTTCTTAAATTCAAATAATTGAGTGTTTTTTTGTTTCTTTTTCTCAATAAAGAAGCAGGTGTTTAAATACTCTTTAACAACAAGTGAGTGTTGAAATTCTCCATTTCCAAATAGTCTAATGAGTGCCCTACAAAGGGTTGAACAATGCCTGGCATTACTGCGTAATATTATTATAATGATAAGGGATATTTATATTAAGGCCATGTGACGTTTCCATGCAGGAGATATTCAAGCTCGGCAAATTAAAATGTACAGTTTCTTCAAAAGATTGATTGAAATATTTCACTTGAAGTACCTGATTATTCTAATAATTATTTACTGAGAACAGTACTGGTTGCGCACTTCTTTTTGGAAGAACAACTTTCAAAGCAGAAAGACATGATCATCATCTACTTAAGTGCTTGACTATATTGAAAAACAAATCAATATACTCAATAACATCCCTGTGGTAAGGCTGCAAACACAATGCTTAAACAGACATTTCAATTGCCACATCATGAACCCAAATCTTCCCTTAAACTAACTATATTTGTAACCTCCATTTCTGTCCCCACGTTGACGCTTTCAGGAGTTCGCGCGCCATCAGGTTGAAATCCCCTCCACAATAGAAAAGCCACACACTGACATCATAAATATAGGCTGTCACGCCTGACATCCACAGAAAAGAACCCGCACACATACCAACACACACGCTCACACATATACGTGTGAACGCATTCAAGTGCGGTGCGGAGTGGATTCAACGTGCTCTCCCATGTCACAGCAGTGCCCTTGAGCAACGCAGCCAATGGTTGGGTGGCATCCAGTGTCAACAAGGAAAGCTGCGCTTGTTCATCCACAATGTATTTATAGCTGCAGCTTCTCTGTTCAAAGAAGTAACCTGAGTAAATTAAAGTTATAGATCTGTATTGACGGCACAACGTAAAAAGAAAATATGTTCACCTCTTTCTATGATGTCAAGCTGCTAATAGAATGAAAAAAAAATAAAGGTGATCCATTATTTTACACTTATTGACACTGACACACTAGTGGATAATTATGCTGTTATTGTATTGCAGTGTGTTATTATATTACTGTCTGCATTACTAAGAATGTGGAATCTTATCTGGACCCAAACAACGTCTTTCCAATACATCCTGACACTTTCACCAAACATCCCATGATGCAACAGCATAAATATATTCATAGGCTCACACAATTGAATGGCTAATTGAATATCTGTGGAAACGCACGTTGCCTAGTAAACGTTTCATCTTGTGAGGGCTGCTGTGTCTGGTACATCCAAAGAAAAACACACTGTAATCCTGCTTAATGTTGCTGTGACGTTTGGCTCATTCTTTGACTGTAGCTTCTCACAAATAATCATTCTTTTAATGTTTGTTGCACACAAATGCAGTCCAGACATTAAATTAGTGCAAATAATCAAGGCTACATTTGGTCTGAAAAACACTTTTGAGTTTATTTTTTTTAATGATCCCAATACGTACACATTTGTATCGTAATTATAGAATAATGTTTCCAATATAAGATGGGTGCGACATAAGCTTCCTTTCACCTAATGTGCAAGTGTGTGTGACTCACTCTGTGGTAGGCTATCCCTCTGATGCACTGGTGATCACCAAGAACACATAAAGTAGTGCAATCAGTCATATAACAGCCAAAACCTGGGACAGAAAGAGACTTTTTAAATTAGTTTATTATAACCTGTTGTAGTTAAATCAAAGAACAAACTAAAATATGTCAGAAAAATATTGGTACTGCCAGTAGTATTGCTTTGGTTGTTTGCTGGGATAAGGTAATAAAAACACACTTTATCTATTTTTAAAACCATAAAACAAAAAACATAATTATTCTGTAGATTTTGACTAATAAGATAATAGCTGTACATGCTGGCTCTCTGTACCTTCCATTAACAACATCGCAACTGGTGCTGAGAGTCTTTTCAGTCCTCTGACATTTGAAAAAGTTGTTTCTGTCATTGAGAATAATTCTTATCAGTTAGAGGCTGAGAGAATTCCCCATGCTCTCACTTGCGGTGTTGTGTTTCCTGTCTCTCGGAAAAACCCTTCCAGTGTGCTGAAAAGGGATCATCCATATTTATCTCCCCCTCCCTCCAAATATACCTCTACCGGTCAAGTGGAACATCTGAAAAATTAATCAAGCGTCTTACAAGCATGTAATTGGAACTCAACTGAAGAGATTACAGGTGTAATCTGAACATCTGATGAAAATTTTACACTCTCCGTTGGCAGCTGGGTGACGGCGGGAAGGAAGAAGGACACATTTAGATAGATAGATAGATCGATAGATAGATAGATAGATAGATAGATAGATAGATAGATAGATAGATAGATAGATAGATAGATAGATAGATAGATAGATAGATAGATAGATAGATAGATAGATAGATAGATAGATAGATAGATAGATAGAATTGAACTGAACTGTGAATTCATTACACTCAATGAATATAGATGAAATGAAACTAATACAATTCACCATCCTAACTATCATGTAATCTACACAGCTGGCTCTCCATAACTTTTGTTTGCAGATTTTACAACACATTTTGTTATAAAATCTAACCCTAACCCTGAGCTTCTGTTGACATCAGTGGTGAATTATGGCCACAGTAACACTCCAGCTCCAACTAAAATCCCTGAACGTCTGAGTCAGCGAAAATACTGTATAAATCATTGTCGGTTTTGTGGCATAGTGAAGAAAACAAAGTTTATTTTGTATTCAATCTCTCTTTTTTGCTTGTTGCTTGAGTGTTGTTTATTCCTGGGGAGCCACTGCCCTTCATGTTCTAGATATGTCTTGATCATCATCCAACTGGAGGCCTGATAACAAAACAGCGGCGGAGCAGAGAGACATCTGAAATATGTAGGGCAGTAGGTCTACACAGCCGGAGCTTTAAAACACTAGATTACACTCTCAGTTTTACTCTACGATGAAACTAAACACAATGCTGATGCTGGAAAAATAGGGCTTTTTTGAGTCATGTATCAGCTGCTGCTTACATGAAAATGATCAATTCAACAATGTATTTATTGTCAAACATTGTAAATCACACCATTGTGTTATACATTATAGAAGCCCCAATAGGACATGATTAAATACATTTTATTTTCAAAATTTTGTCATGATAACGAGTTTAGTTTTTCTTTAGATCTTTAGTTATTTATGCGGTTATCTTGAGAAAACGACATCCCAGATGAATCTTAAAATGTGGAGTGTGTGTGTGTGTGTGTGTGTGTGTGTGTGTGTGTGTGTGTGTGTGTGTGCGTGTGTGTGTGTGTGTGTGTGTGTGTGTGTGTGTGTGTGTGTGTGTGTGTGTGTGTGTGTGCGTGTGTGTGTGTTTTGCACTGCCATGGTGCTGCGATGTGTGTTGGCTCTGTGTTGTCTGGGTAACTGTTAATGGCGTCCCGGTGGTGAACGTACATATCTACACACGCATGCACATCGTTTGCCAGGCACACATGCACACAATGCCACACATTCACATTCACACACGCTTCATTAACTGGCAGCGGCTGAATGCTGCTCATTATCTGCTATGAGCAGATAATGAGCAGCACCTCTATTCGATAATATTGTGAAAGCAAACTTTGTTTTCTCGAGTGAACAAGAAAAGTAACTTGAGATTTTGATAAAACTACTGAAATGAACTTATCACCACAAAATAGAGAAAATATGATGTGTTTGATGCATCAATCTATCACCATATATTTGTAACTCATATTCAATATTCCCAAATGAAAAATGCAAAGTCAGTATGCGTATTATTCTTATGTTATAATCCTCACTGTGCCCCGTTTATGCTTTTATTGAATTGTCTTGCTCCCAGCCAACTGTTTGGTGAAGGATTGTACGGAGCTGTTCCTCTGTTACTGTTTTACTAATGTCCTGTTTACAGAAGGAGGAGGGCTTCATTAATCCTGAACTAAGTCCTTCCTAAACCAACAAGGAAAATGTCCTACTGTAAATAATATTAATATTAGCCCGTATTAGCAGCCTTGTTTGTCGTTTTCAAGATCTTCTAAGAACTGTAATATTAAAGAGCATCTATCGCCAATAAACTGGTGTAACTATAGCTGAATGAATGAGTGAATCATCATTTGACTGACCCCTCAGTGATGACACTCAGCTAATGTGAAACAAAACAGCATCACAACAGACCTATATGATGGACATGAATAAAGTGAATGCAAGCATTACTAGTGTTAACTTGTAAGTGTACCATGATATACATGATCATTGAGCCTGCAGTACATATCATTGAAACAGACAGCTTTAATGTACCATATGAAGATGAGGATGAGCTTAGTTCAAGATCTGAAAACCAAATAGAAAGCATGAGAGCGAAATATAAACAAAAAAAAAATAATAATAAAGCTCCAAGGCAGGAGCCTACGTAATGTCGCCCTCCCCTCCCTCATGCCTCTGGTGTCAAACCAGATACTCGGACACTGCAACAAAGGGCAGAAGATTAATGTCCCCATTTGGTTTTAGGGCAGAAAAGGAGAACACACGAGTCAGAGGAGAATCATCCGTCTCACATTAACATTCTCTGCCCAGTAGACACCTGAAGCTCACAGCGGGGAAGGGGTTGCAAAGTCAAAAAGCTAAAAAGTTTGCATCTGAGTCTGCAAAAGCATGCCATTAGAAAGGAAAAACTGGATCCGGGGAGAAACAGGGTGCAAGAAAATATTTGAATAATTTCAAATGCAAATATCCTGCTTGCAGAACCGCCACAAACACGATTTATTTATGTGCTGTGGTCGTTAAGTTTAAACTGTTTCATCAAAGTTTGTTATGCTGTTGTCAAAACATTATGCAGGAATATTAATTCATTGGGAATACAGGAAGAAATACACTGAAGGACATAAGCAAAGCAGCAGCTTACGAGCTTGAGTACTTAAGAAACTCTCAACAGCAGCACTGAAATGGATGAGTGGCTTGATTTTTGGCAGCAGCAGGCGGTGTAGAGACAAGAGGCCACAGTCTTCACTGCCCCCAAACTCCATCCCACCACAAACATTTCCAATCAGTTGATGGGCTGGCAGTTTTCCAGCGACATGCTTTTCCTCGCTCGTCCCGAACCTACCCCTCTGCACTTCCGAGGGGAGCCGCAACTATTCTGCATCTAAGACAGGAATATCTTTGGAAATATTTTAACTCCCACGTTGTTGGGTTTTTTTCTCTTTTGAATGATGGAATCCCTTCACCACCAACACTGATGTACTGTGACAGGATGTGTGATCATACATGCCGTGTTTCATATACAGTCGTTTGCTAAAGTAGCCATACCCCTTGAACTTTTGCTGATTTTGTCACATAAAATTGATTCTATTGAGATTTTATCAAATAAAAACATAAAAAACGGATATGTCTGGTATGCAAAAATATTCATTCCCCCTTTACTCTGATTCCAATAAATAAAATCCAGTGCTATGAAGAGCCTTCACAACTCATCTAATTAGTAAATAGAGCCCAACTGTGTGCAATCTAATCTCAGTATAAGATACAAGATACTGTACATATTAGTTGAGTCTCGTAACTGTTTGTAGGTGTCAGGAAGTGCGTCTGCCTGTCTTTGTTTGCCCTGTCATGGACCGGTGACCTGTAGAGGATGCCCCTGTCGTTTACATTTTCAGCTGGGATGAATTTCTTCCCCTGGGACTCGTGGATGGAAATTAGATGAATGGATGGAAAAATCTCCATCGGCCCATCCATCTTCAATATCGATTTATCCTGTCCAGGGTCACGGGGTGCCGGAGCCAATCCCAGCAGACTATGGCCGAAGGCAGGATCAACCCTGGTGGGTCACCAGTCCATCACAGGACAAACATAGAGTTTTCAGCGCTGGTGTTTGATTTTACCTGCCAGACCTCAGGAGGCTTATATGTAGTTATACATTTTGTTAACGTCACATCGTGACATTGGCGGCACAGTGGAGCAGTTGAAGGCATTATTGCCATCGTAGTGATAATACAGCAAGGGCTTTTCTTTGATCTCTCCAGGTACTCCGGCTTCCTCCACTTTAGCCAATATTGACAGATTTTGTGGTAAAACATCACATTAACCTCTCAGAAATCTCTCTTCTGCCGCATGCAAACAATAAGCATCTCCATTATTTTTCTAAGTCGAACAAACGCTTGGTTGGCAAACCTAAATATAGCTGGTAAACCTAAATATATCTTGCGCGTTCATTGGACGCTTAGCGAGGAGCTCCTTTCTGATCTCTGCAGCTTCCTCTAAATTGTCCTGACGTGGCCGCAGCTTTTCGCTCCACCTCGCTGGCTTCAGCAGCCCTCTGCTCACCTCTAATCAAACCTGCTCTGACACCCACTCCACGTGAGGATGTGCGTTTGGACGCCTTGAGTTCACGCGCCCGTTGTTCACAGCCCATTAAGCAGGGGCATGCATGCGTTTGTGTGTGTGAGCTTCATACAGTACACAACCTTCCCTTTATTTCTCAACATGCTGTATTGTCATATTAATCCACCGCTAATCCTTCATTTTGTCCAGACATACCAACGTACAAATTTAAGTGTTCCAAACTCCACGTTGGTGGGTTTCAATGAATTATTAAAAATATAAGCTGTTCTGCCACAGGTTTGTGTGCGTTCAGTTCACAGCCTGCTGGCACTGTTCCCTCCAGCTCAGCTGTGCTCTCAAGCACATCGAAGGAGAACTACTGCTCAGTCACATCCAGAGGCTTCACTCCTCTCCAGGCTCGTTTCCAGACCCTGCGTCTCTGATGTGAGCTTGCAGCAATGTGCCACAAGATACATATTCACTGTAGATATTCTATTCTTAATTATAAGCATCTATTGGTTGCCGGACCTCGAGAAAGCCAGGAGGATTAATTGAGCAATATGAAGTGCATTTCTGACAGTAATATGTGATTGTTAGCAGGAGAATTACATATATCTAAATTTCAATTAGTTTTATTAATTATCACCATTGTTTTATTGCCTTTGTGCAATTAGTTTGATTGTCAAGCTTACTAAATATCCCTGTGCTTCTGCTCTCTTCTGGTCATTAATCTTTCATCCAAAGCAGGGGTTCCCAAAGTGTGGGACAGGTCGCCACTAAGAGGCACCCGGGGCGAAAAGGGAGGGCACAGCAATAGAAGAATAAAAATGATAAACTAAATAAAGACAGTGTAGCCTCAAAATAAGCTGTTATTGTCCATTGATATAGTATGAATGGTGTCCACTGCAGTAGCAGCATAATGCAGATTACACATAAGGTCTCACCACAAGAAGAGTTTTGCTTGATTTTTGCAATTGGATCCAAACAGCTTTCAACAGTATAATGTGTGAAATATTAGGAAATCCAACAATTAACCATAACTTACTACAACATTTTTACTTACTAAACTAGTGTGAGACAAATTTCTCTGCAGGAGCGTTGTTGGGCCATGTGGTAGAATCTCTGTGAGGGAGAGTCATCCTCCAACGTGTCCGGAGAAAAGCCACCGCGCAGCTGCAACTTATTTCAGCTGATATTGGTAACACTGCTGCAATGTCCATCTTAGGGTGAACACACAGGCAATCACACAAACACACCTATGGGTAATTTATAGTAATGTAATACTTCATGAAGCATGTATTTTGATTGTGTGAGTTTCTGTTGCTCTGTAGAAAAGCTCATTAATATACTGTGTTACATAACTAGCATTTGTTAATCAGCATTTATGGCAACAAAGCCTGTGTTTTTCTCCTTTAGCGACTGCATGTTTGAGCTCAGCTGTGCAGAATGATTAGCACTCAAAGTGAGACTGTCCCCAGTTTAAGTCCTGGTTTGGGGATCTTGCATGTTGGCCCTGTTAATGTGTGGCCTTTCATACCTCCCATAGTCCAATTTCCAATTTGCATGTCGTCTATCTGAGGGTTACAGAAAAATAAAAAAAGGGAAATCTGAAAAAGAAAATGAGAAACGCAGCATGATCTTTCAGAAACTCAAATCTGTCGAAGGGGGGGGGGGGGGGGGGGGGGGGGGGTGCAACATACAAACAGAGCTACAGAAGATATTCAGAAAACAACCAGAACGGATAAAAAAAGGGTGCAACGCAAAAAATGTCTTTAATAAAATCTCCCATTTGATGAAATGTATGAGCAGCACCATTACTGATAGCTCTACACACCTGATATAACATATTTAGGAATTCAAACGTGCAATATGGTAATCATCCTCAGTGTGTCCCATTATTAGCTGCAACGTATGTTTTCAATATCAAGTTTATGGCTGTTCGGCCATGCACTCCTTTGCTAGATCAGACCCAATAATATGTAACAATTAACATGATGCAAACATAATGAGACCTAATTCTTCCCTTTGAAAAACTACTTAATTTTTCACATTTCTATAGAATTGTCCATTCATTTTGTCTTCTGTTCTGTTGACTTTTTCATATTTTACTAATTTTGCTATGTACCGGTAATCTCTCAGCTCAATCATACTTTTCCACCCACAGGGGTTCATAACTCCATCTACTTGTATTGTTTACAGCAGTACCATGCGTAAAGACCTTGTGAACCAGATGTTACATATAAACAGCATAGAAATACATCGTTTTAACGTAGTTAACGCTTGCACACAACACAAATGTTGTCTTTATGAGAGTTACAACTGGCAGCATGCGTAATTCCACATTATCTGGCCTCTGGTCTTTGTAGATAACACACTACAACACTGTTTAAGTCACCCCTTTTTGTTCGGTGTCTTTTTATCTACTTTAATTGTGTGCTATTACTAAGGAGACCCCGTGCAGGCAGACCTTTATCTGCGCTGAAAGCCCGGCTCATTGTAGTGATTAGCTGGTGATGGATGGAGCTCTTCTTGACAGAGATATATTTGGCAGGCCGGCATGCACAAACACATACACAGACATACTATTGTTACAATTACTGAAAAGGTGGTGCATTTGTGTGTGTGTGTGTGTGTGTGTGTGTGTGTGCGTGTGTGTGCGTGTGTGTTAAGAGGAGGCAACTGACACTGAGCCCAGGCACTGTGCTCACCAGAACAACCTTTTCCAATTGTGTGAAGGAAAGAAAGTCGGTGGATTATAAACAAGTGTGAGAGAGTTTTAAGCTCAGATCAAGTGTCATGAAGTGCTTCAGAAATAAACAAATATGCACGGACTAAAAATAATGTTGAAGATGAAATGAAATGAAACAAAAGCAAGCTGAAGGCAAGACAAATGTATTTGTAGAGCACTATTTAGACATGTCCGAGTGCTTTACTAAGGAATAAAAAGAAAAAAATGCATTAAACCAATGCAATGAAGAATCTTAATCTTAAGCAATTAAGATTATGAAATACATTAAAAACTCTCATATTCTCTCCCACACACCTTTTTTCATTGATGCTTTCCAGCTTCATTCCTCATCTGACTTCTACCACCCTCCGCTCCGACTGTGTTTAACCGAATGTGTATTCCTCCTTCTTCACATCCTATCGACCCTTTCTGCAACACTTCCTCTGTTGACACTGATTTGTGCACTTTCTGTTCCTTTTCATATATCAGTCCCGCTCACACATTTTCAAAACTGGTTTCCGACAAAGTCTTAAATGGAGCAACCTCGACACCAGAAGCTCTGTTCCGCCACACACAGCTGTGGCTCAGATAAGTTGGTTCCACTCGAATTCTGTGTCCAAAAACCTCAGAATCCAAACTAAGAAATTCCAAATACCTCTGTCACAGTGAGTCTCTGTCAGAGTGAAGATGAAGGGAGAGCTTTAGTGGCAGTGTTGGTTCGTTCAACAGACTTTGTGACATTTGTGAATGCCAAGCACACCATTTCAGTTCTGAATTGAGAAAAAATAAATAAATAAATAAATAAAATTGCTAGTTCATATTTTGAAACAGAAATAGAAGTCCGAATCCATTTTAGATGATGGTGAGAGACGAGTGCAATGTGGGCTGATTCAGATGTATTTCCCCATTCTGTAAAATAATAAATATGTGTCAATGCAGCTGTCTGTCAAGATATGTAGCTCCTACACTATCATTACCCCAAGTGCAGATGCTGACGCAGCCATCAACACTGGTTCTGAGTGCGTTTCATCACCGGATGCATCAGAAAAGTGCCAGAAATGTCTCTAGGCTCCTCTTCATTGGTCTATTTTTTTTTTTGTTTTAAACTTAAAGTTGTTTTGTATCCAGTGACAGTACCATACATCCATCCGCCCCTACAAATATGAAATAGCATCACTGAACACAATAAAGCTGAACGGACTTTGCAACAGAACTTGTGTATGTAACCTGGCACCAATGTGTGATTTGCTAAGATCTTGATTTTTTTTTTTTTTAAATAGGTGGCAGTTAAGAAAAATATTACCAAGCATTTTCTCAGAGGGTAGATACTTAAAATACAGCTTTGGAGAAAATAATACCAGCTGCTAAAATTGAAAATTTCTCAGTTATTGTATTTAATTTTAGCCCACTTGGTCTTTTAGCTCACTTATGGTGCTTTTTCAACAAAGATGTCACAAATGCGCAATTATACCTTTGCATGAAACAAGAAAAATTACACCATTGCCACCATATTTCTTTTTTCCAACATTTTTAACACTTAGCTTTCTTCATCTTCCTCATGTAGCCTTTCGATAATGTGATAATGAACTCTCCCAATGATGCCACTTGTCAGGTGTGAACATATTTCTGTTGGCAGCATTACAAACTGCTCGAGATTTAAACCAGCTACACTGCAGCAATGCCCCCCCCCCCCCCCCCTCACACCCTCTCCAGCCTTCATTGACTACCAAATCAATTATAAATCCAATTAAAGTGGTGTTAAATAGAATAAGTAATAATCCTTCAGGTCTAATCCCAGTGACAAAAATCTCATTTACCTCCTCTGATCATTATGGGATAAAGCGTCCTGTCACTCATCATTTTACCTTCTTGTCCAGTCTCATGCTGGGAAATAAATAATCATGGTATGGCCAGGGACTATCAGTTCCAGCTTATCATGATGCTCAGCTCTTAGTCTACACACTCTACTTGAAATGCCACTCTTCACATACCTTCAAGGCAGTGACTTTCTAATCACATTGAACATCAGCAACTTCTTTTTTTTGTGTGTATTAGTGTATTAATTTACTATTTCATCAGTTTAAAAAAAATTCTTCACTAACAAAGTGAAAATTACCTGCTCAGATTTTGTGTTTTCACACTTGGTGGAAAACAGTCACAGAGTTGCATGATGCTACAAGTTCATGGTGAGATTTGGATGATTTACAGTGCAACAAACCAAAATTCTTAGTCAAAGGGGATCAGAACTGCAGGTTAGGAAGCCTCCATTTACCCATCATTTGTACTACTTCATCCACCTTGTACTGGATGCTGGAGCCGATCCCAGTAGACTCAGACAGGATACACAGCAGAGACAGGAGTCGCCAGTTAACCTCCACCAAGTGTTGGGATTGAGGGAGACAATATCACTCCTACACACAAAGGTGAACATGCAAACTCTTCACAGAAATGTCCCCAAGTGAAAAAAATATGGTCTAAACATGAACAATGGTGAGTAAACAAACATTTGTACGGCCAAGTTGAATTGTTATTCCTGGCGAGTCTCAACTATAAAAGTCCCAGGAGAATATGCTGACTGTTCAGAATGAAGTACTGAAGTTATCTCACTTTGTTTTGCATCTGTTTTGACATTGTCTTGTCTTTCTACAATTTTTTTTCTTCTATTCTTGACAATAAGCTTCAGGACACGCATACAGGGTGTTTCGAAGTCGCAGCATTTGCTGCCTGTATTAAAAACCTCAAAATAAGGACAAAAGTGTATCCCTGGTTTCTCCTGAAGGTTGTGTAGAAATCAAACAAGTGTATCTGGGAATGATGTGGTCAACCAATGTAGTTTTCCTTGAACCTGTTCCCTCTCATTACTGCACAGTGTGGAGGAAAAAATGGCGGCAGCAGCACATTTAGAAGTTTCGAACAGACCTCAGCAGCTCACTTTGCGACTAGTTTTACTCCTCCTTGGTGTCTTTTTTTCTTGTATTCTGCTGATGTGTATTATGTGTGTGCAACCAGCGACCTTGAAGTATCTGGCTTCTGCATTTCGCAACACGTTTTTATAAACACTCGTGGTGGGTTTGAGTTTTCAGTTTTTGTGTCTGACTTGCCTGGGTGGATGTCAAAGTGTTAGTAAAATGTTAGTTTCATTGGCTTTTTGTGCTAGGACTCGTCTCCACACCATCCTTGCTGCGGCGTTATGTGGCATGCGCATGCTACCTGCAAACACGAATGTAGTCTTATGGCTGTATGAGTGAATCCTGTTCAATGATGCTTTGTTGCAGGGATGGGCACTATTTGGTCCTGGAGAGCATCATGATGACAAATGTATTAAATTCAGGTGTTTTGTAACAGAAAAACATGAAAAGCATGTGGAATGTTTCTTCTTCTAGGACCAGCGCGCACTTCTCCTAAGTTGGATGGATTGGACATCGAAGACAGATGGATGGTTAAAATATTGTCTATGCAGCTGATTCGGCTGTACCCTGTGTCTAAAAAGAAAAAAAATCAACTGTAGCACTGTGTGCTTTATTGGGGCTAATTTATACCGAAAGTAGCAGAAAAACAGCTTCAGTCTGAAGTTGAGGAAAAAAGCTGACAAGGGTTTTCAACTTCGAAAAGCACTTTTTGATTAATTATCAAATGTTAAAATCTAAAGTACTCTGTCCAGTGGTTGGCCAAACCAGGTATCTCCATGATGTATCCAGCTCCTTTGTGTTACACAAACACTGAAGTCGCCGTCATTGATTGCCAGATCGGAGGCTGCAGTGATTCCGAAAGTTCTTTGAAGGGAGTCATTCTTCTTTAGCTGTGTCTTTCAAATTAATTACGCGGATACCTGCGGGGGATGTTGCGAGCTTAGAGAGAGGAATTTACCCCCTGGCTCACCGGCTGTCTGATTAGGCCCACAGACGGTTGAGGTGGAGGAAGACTCTAATTTGTGAGCGTGCGTGACGAGGCTGGAGGTGAAGCTGTCGCTCCTCGTCGTGACAGCAGCTGATGTGGAGCTAGCGGCGTTCCTCTCCGCTACTTCATCACATACATCGGGAGAAAAACAACAAGTCTGAATGACTCACTCCCGTCCAGATCATTGCCATCCAACTGTGATAAACAGCTGATTTGTATACATATCGGTACCTCACTCAGTAATCAGCTTTGAGAAAGGGGTAAAAAAAAAAAAAAAAGAAGACATGAATTGGAAGGTGAAATTACAGACCTCTCAGCGGCATGTAAATAGACTTCCAGGGTTGACATTTTGAATTTGTGTTTCCATCTGTAGCTAGCAGATGGAAAAAATAACTCTGACATTTGACTGTTGCTTTCAGCAACTAATTTATGTTGAAGGAGAACTGTTGAGCAATTTCTGAGGCAACCGATGAAGTCATCAGAACAATTTTAATGCATGTAGTACTCTTCCATTTGTTTTATTTCATTCAGAGCCCACTTCATAAATACACTGAAGTCATGACAAAATTCAAAGACATTGGACTCATTTTTGGAAATGTGTTAGGTACACTTTGATTGCTTAATCTATGCACAAAAAATAAAAAAAAATAAAAAAAATAAACAAACATAATTATTAGATTTATAAATCAAACTAATGAGGCTATTAAGCAGATTTCCCCATTTTTCTAGCTGTAGGACTATTTATGTTTGTTTATGTTAATCTAATATCTTGGCTCTCTCTCTGTTTCCCTCCCTCTCACACACGTGTACATATTCACACAAACAGAAAATACCAGTATTTTGGTTTTTTTTTTGGATAAGCTTGCTTCTCAAAAATCGAGTAAAAAAAACCCACAAAAACAATCATGCTGGTGAAAAACCTCTATGTCAAGCAAATATTTCCCCACCCAAAGTCGAGACTGGTGGCTGAACAGTGATCAACTTGTTCTGGAAATATAAAGTGGATCAAAAGTAGTGATGTAAAGATTGAAGATCACTTGGTTATTGGCAGCAGATAAAGCAAGGAACAAAATCTTGTCTGTGGATCTAAATATAATGGTTATACATTCAAAGTTCTACTATAATAAACATATATAAAAGACAAATCCAGACAGAGAAAGATACATTACATTTTGAGTGTCATTAGTGCAGCCTGAACTGTAGATGAGTGCAGAAAAGTCCCACAAGTGTCTCAAACTGGGTGTTTGAAAAGAGCGCCAGCAACACTCTCCACATGTGCTGAAGAGCACTTAATAGGCCAATGAGACGGCGCTGGACCAACTCTCAGCTCACAGACAGAACCTCCACCTTCATTACAAATGATAACAACCGCTGAACAACGAGAAAAATGTAGCACGGTGTGCCTGAGGCACATTTATTGTAGAACTGATCATTGTTATCCCATCTTGTTCCAGGAAGCTTCTTCATGGCTGAAATACTTGTTTATCTCGATTCACAAAAAAAAAAAAAATTCAAAATGTTATACATATGTGTGTGTGTGTGTGTGTGTGTGTGTGTGTGTGTGTGTGTGTGTGTGTGTGTGTGTGTGTGTGTGTGTGTGTGTGTGTGTGTGTGTGTGTGTGTGTGTGTGTGTGTGTGTGTGTATATATATATACTGCCACACATCTCTAACAGAGCTTTTTTCCCTCCCATTATCTATTGTGAAAGGCACGCATGTTTACTAAATGTACTATAAATGCGGCATAATTGTAGACAAAAACAATAAAACTGCCATGTTTAGTAGTTAAATGGAGGCACAACAAACATTTAGCCATAATGTAGCATAACAGTCACTCAGACATGCTGCTTCCGTCTGTCTTCTCTGCAGCTTGTAATAGTTTCTTAACGTGGCAATTTAAGGAAGGTCAAAAAATTAATTCAAATGAATTGCAATTATCATTTAAATAGTGTAGAGCGAAGTTCATTTTAAAAATACATTTATCAAATGCATGCATTCTGATTCACAGTCGTTCCCTTCACTCTTTATATTAAATCATTACTTCCAGCACATTTTTTACATTTTTAAATTTGTAGATTATATATTTTTGATGTTGAAGAACAACCACAGCTTGCTGTATTTCCATTTCAATCGGACATTGTTTATTTGTATATTGCAAAAAGCAAGAGAGCCATCTCATGACTTTTTGCATATTCAAATAACATAAACAGAGAGATTTTTATTTGGACTGGGAAAGGACAATAAGAGGTAAGAAAACAGGACAGCTGATCAACATGTTGATAAATGAGGGTACAAAATGACCATACAGTCCTTGAGATGACTCACTGTTCAGCAGCCATTCCTCGTTCCTTCCTTCTGAATACTGTGAGACACCGCCTCACTTTGCATATTTGTTGCATCTAATTTAGAGCAACAGAAGAAATGTTTTTTTTAATGAGGAACATCTGCTTGAATTTGCTGTCTGTGTTCTCATCACTTTGACCCCGAGGCCAAAAAAACTCCATCTCACCGTTCAAGTACATGGTTTTTTTATGCGGCTGTGAATAAATTAGTTCTGCTTCTCTTTATATAGCCTGATCTAGACGTAGAGCAGAGGGCTGCTTTAGCAAGGAGTGGAGGAGGAAATGAAGTGTATGTAATTTTGCCCATTCAGGCTGGCTACAAATAAGAAAAACACCAATTTCTCTCAGTCTTTCAAAGAAAAGTTACAGTCAGCTGCAGCAAAGATGAAGATAATGGGGAGACAAGAGAAACAGGCGAGTGTACAAAAACAACACTTTGGTATGGTAAACCAAACTATGGTAAACAGACTCAACCACACTTCTGGCGCACCATACGAAAGTTTTCTGAAACGAAAATGCTAAAGGATGCATTTTCACGTGAAATGTTGTGAAAACCAAGCCCAGGTCTAATTGGCTAATCCTTATCAGCCAATGTGCCCAAACTTTCCTCTCTGTGAATGTCAAACACACCAGGTTGTTTTTTTTTTGTTTTTTTCACAGGAAGAGCTGAAATGTGTGGGTTTTTAAAATATGCATCAGAATCTCTGCAGCTTACAGAATCTAAATGGAGCTGTCATATAGGTGGGAAGAGAAGCAAATACATCCATTTTTTTCACTCTCTTGTCCTCTACAACTGTGTAAACTGAAATGATTCATAAGTACAATGTGTTCAAAAGGCAAAGAAGTGGGAGTTGTGATGCTCAATGGGGCGATAGGGCAGCGGCGGTCAAAAATAACTCCGATCAAAGGCCAAAGATGACAGGCTCCTTTTCCATAAATCACCGGTGAGAAAATGAGGATTGTGAGAGAAGCAGTGGCTCAGAGTAGGAAGCTGCTTCGTTTCTGATCTGGCTGCTTAACGTTCGCTTCTGACACAAACCATCTTGCCTTGTCTCACTGGGGTGTTTGTCACGTTCGCACTGGAAGGAGGAGACATGAGCTGCGATTTCAGACACTGTTCCATCCATGACTCAGCTCTGTGGTGTCAGATTCAACAACTTTTCAGTTTGGATCCATTGTTGTGACCACTCTGTCACAACAACTGTCATCAACAACACCATTCCTTTAATTCAATGCCTTTTCCCAGCATGCCTCTTTTCCCGAAAGGTTTTTAAGACTCTATGAATAATTATAACAGTCAAAGTTATTCTAGCCCAGGGGCAACATAGAGTCTAATTGTAAAATATCAACAAACAAATGTTGAATCTCATGTTGAAATCCTTTCAGAGAGATACAGTGTTTGGTGTTTTGACTCAATGGACAGATCAAACATACTCCGTCTTGATCAGAAAGTTGTGATCTGGAATGAGTAGGAAAGATCATGTGTTCTAAAATTTCTTGAGTGAAATTCTACTTCTTTGACCCTCTTTGACTGGAGAACAGAGGGAGCCAATTATTTGCAACAGGCAGTTATACAGCTGACTTGTTAATCATCACAGGATTAGATAAGAGTTCAGATGGGTCTCAGCTTCTTTGCGATCTTAATCAACTTGAGAGGAGAGAACCTAGGCAATTGCTGGCAGGGGATTTATAAATGCTTGAGATGGAAATGGGATTTGGAGGGAAAGTATAAAGTAATTGGAGGGAATATTGGTGGATTGTAGAAGAATGTGGGAAAATTCCCTTGATAAATCTCCAGACTCCACGTCCTTTCTTCCAGTCATGGGAGACCAAAGATTTCTGATGTGGAGGCTTGTCTTGAAACTTTTCAAATTACCCTCAATCTGCTCCATCAAGGAATCATCAAGCCGTATGCTAAAATTAGCATTTTCCTCTCAGAAACGTGCTTCTCTCTGCTCTTCAGCCCCTGGTGCTGTGTGGATTACTGTCTGATACAGCTGCAGAACGTGTTAGGAATTCATGAGAAAAACAACCCCTGACTAAACAGAATGCCACAACAGATATAGCATCTCAAGTTCTCTCTTCTACTTTGTTATTTAACTACTTGGAAATACTCACTGGTTAAAATTGGACCGTGGGCAGAAGATACTCTCTTTGGTTTACATGGCTTCTAGGATATACGGAACTATATAGGAAGGAGACTTTCCAGAGAGCTCTCGTGTCACCATTTAATGCAGAATAGTACAACAATAGGATCCATTACAGCGCGGAAACACTCTGTCAAGTGTCATCCATTTCATACGGCCCTGCTAAATTTAGAACTTATTCTTGTTATCTGCTGTATTCTTTTCGCAGCACTCATTTTAAGTGCAAATGTATGAGCGCTGATCAGCCATCTCATATGATTTTCTTTGATTTCGTACAAATCCTGAGACTTATTCCTGAGTTTCTAGCATTTTATGCTTTATTCTGTTACAGAGCACAGTATGATTTTTAGTCATTATCGCAGTCACAGTAGACATGAAGATGTAATTTCAGGTTATGACGCTTTTATCCTTTCGTAAAAGTATCTTTTAATTTTTACGTCTTCTAACAAAAGAAACAGAAATTCCCAATCAGTAAGGCAAGGTTATTTGGCACTATTCAGACAGGAGTGCTTTACAAATAAATTAAATCAACACATTAAAGCTTTACAAAGAAATAAATACAATAAAGCAATAAATTAAGAATCTTAATCTGAAGGGGTTAAGAATATGAAATACTTTAATTCCTCTCACACATGCTCATCCTTTCCATTGGATTAATTTTACTTTGCGGTTTTGGCAATTGGCGTCTCAAACCTCTCGTCAGAGAACCCCACATGTCCCGTTGTTCCGGGTACCATCACAGACAATGGATTCACTTCACTTGTCCAACATAGAAATGATGAATTTGTACATGAGTGGAGGAAGTGCTTCACTGCATCACTTCAAAAATTAATCTGCAATTAATTTCAAGGAGCAATTTTCAGTCACTGCTTCAAATGTGGGTTGAAGGGATTAAAAACATAGTGCTAAATTGCATGATAATGCACAATACATTGTACTTTTGATACAATCTGATACCATGAGGGACATCATGTACAAACATAAACATTCAAATTTGAATCTGTAGCTTTTGCATGCTCTTTTGGTCTCAATGCTCCAGCAGCCCGCAAGCACAGAATGAAATTGTGAAAACCGGAAGTTGAACTTATAGGTGGAGGAAGTTTATGAAAGGTAAAGTAAATCGGAATTTGTTGAAGAAGAAGAAAAAAAAGCAATATGAGACATAAAGTGTCACAAAGTCAAAACTGTGGGAAAAGAAGAACAAAGAAATATCTTATGTAGTCCACAATGGGTGGATGGATGGATGGATGGATGGATGGATGGAGATTGTGTAAATGCAAAACATACAAAAATGGATTTATAAATGAATTAGCACAGCCAACAAGTATTAGAAGATGCTGCATACCTCCAAACTCCCTTCTCACAGGTGGAGGTAGAAAAAGGCAGCACAGATGTACGGAGTAACAGGTGTCGTCATTTTTAGCTGCTGCTTCACAAATCAATACGTGGTTGCAGGTGGAAATGTGTTAACCCTCAGTCAATCATGACCTTTCCTCTAGATTCATCATGTACTGCCTCTCCGTGACCGTCAGCAAAATTAAATTGATTTGGGGAGCAGATACGGGTTTCAGCGACCAGACAAGTCGCTCATGAGCAGAAAAAAAGAAAAAAAAAGAAAACGTATTCCCTCCACAGTTGGGGATTTTTCACTGCGACCTTTTCTAAAGTTACAGGTACAATGACGAGATAGAAGTTGTGTTTTTCCATTGCAACTGAGCGATAGGTTTGCAGTTTCCTTGCAGCCAGGAACACAGAGCCATCTGAAGCTACACTAACACTGAGCCACTGTGTTTTTGTTTAAGGACAATGCGATTTAAAGGGTTTGACCGTGAAGCAGCCGCCCTCTCACTCCTAGAACCGTCGGCTAAGCTTTCACCCAAACAACTGCTAAGGAAAATTTAAATTGAAGTGATCACAGTAAGACTCCACCACTTTTAGGCTGAAATGTGACATCAAGCACACACTCTGTAATCTATTGCAATTTTACAGCATGTCAGCTGAGAGTGTTTTTTCTTCTCATCTCCACAGAATAGATATCTTTATTGTATAACAGGGACCGATTTCCTAATTATGGAATAATGCGTCTCGTTCAGGCTTTCTTCCAAATAAACTTGCATATATCCAAACCATTATTAGCAGACTTCATTCAGCATGCTCACATGGAATGTATTTATCATGTGAATATTCAGAGTTGACCTCTGAGCCCTGCAGCCACTCAGGGATTTCTCGGTATGACTTCAAACAGCGGAAGCAGCTGCTTTATTTTTGTCCCATTTTCAACAATAACAACATGCTATTGAAACATCAGGCTTATAATAAAACAACTTGTGCATAACATATTGATTGATTGTGATTATTGAAACACACACACACATACACACACACACACACACACACACACACACAGGTAGAACATGCAAACTCCACACAGAAAGGCCCGGCCGGTTCTTGAACTCTTGACCTTCTCGCTGTGCTAACCACTGATCCACGATGCACCTCTTAGAGCCTCGGCTCCATTTTGGAACAATTAAAATACAAATGTACAAAGGCTGCAAGATCACCTTTCAAGAACTTACTGTTTCATCAAAATCTTCTGCTTCTTGAAATCTTCTTATTGAGTGAAATATGAATCTCTTCACACAAGAATTGACCCTCCAACAGACATTTCTGCTATGTTGCACGGATCGATTCAACCGGCACTATTTTGGTTCAAAGGTCAAATCACTGTGACCTCCGTAGAGTTATCTGTTACTTAAAACTGTATTAATCTGCTGCTGATGTCTCCTGGGATGGAAGTCTGGTCTTTATTCAGAGGAGCAAGCCTTACTGCTCAGTCTGTGTATACAGAGACGATCATTTATGCGATAAAGCGCTCTGGATGTTCAAACAAGGATCATGTCATCAGGAAAATAATAGCGGCCTTTAGATGAACCTGGGCCTGCATATCCTTAAGAATGACGTATATGTTGGATACGTTTGCAACACAGGAATCTTGCCCAGTGGAAACCGCCATTGTGTGCTCTGGGGGGAGTGTGGCCCTTCCGCTCTGAAGTGGAAAGTGAGAGAGTGGGAGGCTGCAGAGTTTGTGCAGATTAGCGTTTCATCTTTCCTCAACCTTCCAAACTTTTTTTTTACAAGTGGAGCCAAACAGGCCGACAGATCAGAACACAGGCAGAACAGGTCGCTTTGGAAGTTGATGCTCTGCTTTGTTGTTCGGTTACCAAAGTCCACTCATTCACAGGGACGGCAAAAGAATAACACTATCTTTCTTTTTTATTTCCTGTTCATGTTCGCCATTCATCTCCCAAAGATGCTCACTTGAGGCGGCTGTTTGATCGCAGGCTTTGATTGGTGCTCTGCAGACTATAAATAAGCCTTTTCATCTATCTTTCCAGCACAAGAAAGAGTTTTTGGATGCATATAAACAAGTTATTTGTTTCAGATCTTGTGGGGTCTGCTGTCTGCTGTTTACTGAACTCCAAAACAATATATCCACAAATTTACTAAGGACACACAGTGAGTGTCATAACATGCATTTTGATGACGTGCTTTATCACATTTAGTTTCAAATAAAGCTTTGTCTCTTACCCATCGTCTCGTTCGGCGCTCACTTGTTTCACTGTCTCTCTGTCTTTAGGTTGATACTTAAATGAAAATAGGTTCAGTCTTTTGTTGTTTGACGTGGTTGATTGGGGGGATTCTGAGAACACGCAATGTTCTCGTGTGCCTCTGTGTTCTGTTCCAGCAATGACAAACCTCATTTAAAATCACTCCGACTTCAGTAACGACTGCAATAACATTTCTTTCGAACAGCATTTCTCAAATTGACCCACTCATACTAAAGTATTGAATCATGTTTGCATTGAAAGCATTGACTGGAAATTGTTTTGTTTTTCGTTTGGGGAAAGTTTCATGTTCAGAAGGCAATTACACAGTAGTTTTCATGGCAGGCCACTAGTTTTTATTGATGTTTTTGTAATAGATCCATAGAACAGTACAATGAAAACAGTTGTCATTCTTCATCATATAGTCTGACTCAGTTTCTGAGAGAAAAGCATTGTTTATGTGAAACGTGTTGCCTCTCTGTGTTAAATAATCTGTGTCTGTGTGTGACTGTCTGTGTCCCCTGGTTTCCATCATTTAACCTGAATTCACCTCGTCAGTAAGTTTTATAAATGGACATTTTTGCTATTTTGCCAGAAAATCGTATCTTTGACAATTAAAAAATAAATAAAATCAGAAGTTAATAAGACACATCGAATGTCACATCTGGAACTATAGAGACTACACAGCTGCAATTAATCACAATTTTAAGTAAATCCATACACATTACTTTTTTTTTTAATTCAACAGTTTTCTTTAGTATTGGTGTGGATTTATGGTCCTTTCCATAATCCACCCTCTCAACATGACTCTAGTTGACCTCATTTTACCTCTTCCCTCCTCCTCCTCTTCTTCTTATCTATGCGTTTCTTTGACGACAGCAACTTTGACGAAACACATTTGCATGCATTTGACTCCCTGAATTAACACAGGGCTGGTCACAGGACTCATTCCATCGAGAAGGTTTAAAAAAAAAAAAACTTTTTTATCACTTTAATCAAGCTCTTTTTGTCCTCTCCTAAGTGAAACTTAACAAGACCTAAGTGGACTCCTAAGTGGAACTTTTTGTCCCTGGGAGTCGACACAAAGATAGAAAAAAGTGACTTTTTAAAAGACATTGCTCGAGAATATTTTCCAAACTTCGACAGAGCTTTGATTTTACTACCAGAAAAGTTACCATATTTCGTAGACAGAAACGGTCCTTTCACCAAACTTCCAGTAAGCAGATAACTTTGTATTTTCCAAAAAATTTCAAATTATTCTTTCAAAGTCATCACGGTGCATCATCTGGCACAAATGGTCATCTGATATGGTCACTAAGCTGGTTGAACCACAGCAATTTACTTCTTCTGAGGGTAGGAGCAGCTCATAACGGTGTGTGCTTTAGTGGCACACTCGGTCCTGCAGTTATTGTGTCGAAGTGTACTTTCCAACCAGCCAAAGCACACTGACAGAAGAGGAAATATTCATCAAGAACTTAAGAGAAATGTTCTTGTTCGAAAGGTACACTGTGTCTCCTGTATGTGTGTGTGTGCATGTGCAAGTGTTCTTGTGTGTGTTTTACTGACGTTGCTTGGGCCTAAACTTGACGACACTTTCACCTTATGGGGACTCGAACACAACTCAAGTACCTATGATGTATATACATATCTTCTGAGTAACTTCTAAATAACATCATGATTCATAGTCGGACTGAATTTGGGAGTAAGGAAGTAGTAGTTATGATTATAGTAAATCATTAAATAAATATCAGTCAATGTAAAGTCCCTAGAAGTAATGAAACTAGTGATTTCCACACTGCTGGTAAGGTTATGGTAGGGCCAGGAAGTACAGGAAATACTTTATGTAAGTGTGTGTGTGTGTGTGTGTGTGTGTGTGTGTGTGTGTGTGTGTGTGTGTGTGTGTGTGTGTGTGTGTGTGTGTGTGTGTGTGTGTGTGTGTGTGTGTGTGCGTGGGCGTGGGTATGTGGTCTCTTTTCCTTCCCTCTGTGGTGCCTGAAAATTGTGAGGTTCTGATGTGCATGTTTACATATTTCTTTTAAGAAGACGTGGCTTCAGAGCAGTGATTTTGTGGAAGTTATGGTCAGACAATTAATTGTGGCGGTTCAGATAGAGTATGTGAGTGAGAAAGCCCCACAACGATACCACATGTCTGTTTTTGACAGAGCGTGGCAGCAGATGGAATTTTTGTGCCAAGTGGAGAGGAAATAGTGTACTTTTTAAAACTATAAAAATCTAAAATGAGAAAATCTATGACCACTGAGTGTTTCTCTTCACTGTCACCATGATATTTCCAGGACTTTTTGACATTTTTCTTCGTTTTTTTTTTTTTTTTAAATCAGATTTTGCTGTGCGCTAACTCTCTGTCTCGCCCTCTCCTCTCACAGCAGTGTCTGCATGTGTGTCAGTGCTCGGATGCGGACCCCACTACGAATACGCCATCGAGGAGTTCTGCCTGGCCAAGTTCAGGCTGGACATGCAGGAGCTGGATCAAGGACACTGGTGCAGCTGGGAGGACACAGTCGAGTGAGTGTGACAATCACACGGAAACACACACACATAATAAACACACGCCGAGCGAGAAATCCAACATTCACACAAAGACAAATAATACATATTGGTGCTTCACATCTGAATAGTGCTTAAAGCACTTTTCATCCTCTTTGTTGGTTTTAATATTCCAGCATCATTAAACGCCTAAACTGCAGTAATGTGTTTTCTACACGCTTCAAGTTCTCCACACAGTTTCATATTTACTCTCCATCAGTCATCCTGTGCAAGTCTTTCAAGTCGGTGGTTGAAACAGAAATTTAAATATTATATTGGCGTGTTTCTGGCTGGAGGTTTTTGGTCTTCTTCCAACAGCTGATTAGACTCAGAGGAACAACAGAGAAAAAAAAAACAAGTGGAACAAACAGTGTGGGAGAAACGGTGTGGATATGAACAGGCAGTCAGAAGAAAAGCTCTCTGCCGTTGGCATAAACACAGATTATTTCTATAAAGGTCTTAATATTGCCGTCAGCGTCATTCACATCAGCTACTACAGTTAAGCGATTGCACAAATACCGCCTACCCACTTACTTTGAACTCAAATTTTGTTTGTATATCAAGTGTGTTTAGTGTTTTTAGTTTTTTCCTGAACACCATTTTCAAAAAGTCCCATATGTTCCTGTAATATCACGCAGGCGCTCTGCTTTTTTTTTTTTTTTTTTTTTTAACCAGCAAAGCCCAAACTCTCCCCTCGATAATCAGCTACCTTGAAAAGAGAGTGCAATTAAGCGAGCCTCCAACAGTTCTGACCTTTGTCGAGGTCGTTCTAGTCTCATGAGCATCATTGTCTTCACTCTCGTGAAAAACACCAACTGCTGAAACTCTCCCGAGCTAACTGTGTCATGTCCGGCTCTGAGGGGCCGTGCCGCGGGGTGAGTTCGGGTAACGGAGCAGCATTTCCTGACCCACACAGGGATTTTAATAGTGAGTAAATGAGACCGCTGCACTAAGTAGTCTCGGTATAAAGAGTCTGCTGTTACACTAAAGTGGTGAAACTGTACCGGAGACACGGCCCACACTGTTTTGGATGATGAATTGAACATTTCAGGGTTATTGAGATGTTTACACAAATTATTCTGTCTTTTGTTATGCTGACATCAACATTTTTTCCAATAGAATTCAAATTAAACATGCTTTATTTTCTGAGCAAGTTTTTTTTAAACCTTCAGTTTAATGTTTTGACTCGAACGTGACTGTGCTATGATGTCATGTTATCACTTCTCTGGTATTTCAGTTAAACCAATATCATCCTCATCAATCATTTTGTAGCTTACACTCAAATGTTACCCCTGAATGCTTAATCTAACTGTTTTGTTTTATTGCATTTTATTTTTTCGCCTTTCTCCCAAATCTCAGCTCATAAATGTTGCTAAGATAAATTACTTTACATAAATGAGGAGAGTACAGTCGTAGTAGTAGTAATGTAGCGACCTTGATCAAATGTCAGTTTTTCCAACCAAACTTGCTCAAAGAAAAAACAGCAAGAGGGGAAAAAAAAAGCCCAAAGAGAAGTAAACAACAAAGTTAAGTGATGCAAGGACTTAAATGCCAAAGACCGTTCGACTGAGTTGGAAAGGTGAAGTATCAGGACAGTCGCTTCCACTTAGTGGAAGCTTTACAATCCAGCCAAGACGTCTCAGGAGGTTTCTCAATCAGTTTAGATGACATTCTGTGTGTGTGTGTGTGTGTGTGTGTGTGTGTGTGTGTGTGCGTGTGTGTGTGTGTGTGTGTGTGTGTGTGTGTGTGTGTGTGTGTGTGTGTGTGTGTGTGTGTGTGTGTGTGTGTGTGTGTGTGTGTGTGTGTGTGTGTGTGTGTGTGTGTGTGTGTGTGTGTGTGTCACTACGGCGCATCAGCCTGAGTTGACATTCTTCTCCAAAGTCGCCACAGAACAACTTATTACATGCTTGTGCGTATTTTCCACAGAAATCTCATAGTTCTTTTGCTCCTCACGAGTCGTTACATAACAAAGAGGCTTCACTACCCAAACTCTGCCCCCATTTTGTCAACTTCACACTGCGCTCTCCTGTCTTCATCATCACATCTACCATTATTACATTTTGTTGTCCTTCCTTCATGCCCTTGTTCTTCCAGTCTCTTTGTAGTGCTGCTTTGTAATGGCTTTTTCATTCCGTTCCTCTCATCTCCATTTGTCTCTGCCGTAATATGTCCCCCAGTGCCTCATAAATGCTATTGCTCACATATCGCAACGTCTCCTTTCAGTTCAGCGACATAAGTAATATATCTTTTCTTTCCTTTTTTGTTATTCCACAATGTATTACTACTTTTGTTGTAATATCTTTGTTTTTTTGGGGTCACTACAGCAGCACTTGTATGAAGAGTTTTATGATTAATGGAGGAAACTCAAAGCGACGCCGTCTGTAAATGGCAGTCGGTGATCGTCACAGAGCTGCTCAACATTCATTACAAAATCCACTCACATCTGTGTTTTCCTAATCAAGCTAAGATGCAAATTACCCAGTGATGGCAGTTTTCAAGAGTTCTTTCTAAATCAGTCTTCTTCCCCGTGAAGCAGCTTGTTCAAGTTTTCAGGGGCCGTCTATTTAAAATGACCTATTTTTCAAAGTAGACACTGCAAGGCTTAATTGGATATATATTTATTTTTATTCAGTGTGAGACAGTGAACCAACATAGAGAACAAGAAAATATTTGAATGCACTTCACAAGGACGTATTGGATAAAAGTCCTTTGGTCAAGTGACTTCTCATTCCTGCGAGTAGGATTTAACACAATGTACAGACAATGTACCAACAATGATACACTATGGAGTATATTTTCGAAGATCCTCAGAAACTGTAAGAATGTCTGTAACACTTTAGCCTTATTTGCTTCTTGGATTAAAGTCTCAGGCATAATCCATGTTACCATTTCCCATCATTTATAGACATAGTCAATTAGTCTTCATGCTACAATACATCTTTTTTCACTTACATCATTGTCTATTTTATCATAACTGCCACCAAAGTGGCCACCAAAGATTATGGTACATTAAGTATAAATATTATTTCATACATGTTTTGATAATGGTTAGATAATGATTTGATAATGGTGTAGTCACTATATAATGGGAGTATGATGTGATTACACATTGTAATGATATTCATCTAAGTGAAGTGTAAAAAGCTGCATGTTCATGAAAGCATCATTCTGGTCACTTCCCACGCAATGCAAGCTGTAGAGAGTCTGTTTATCTGTCTGAGATGATTCTGTTGCTTTCCAAATCACCTGTTTGCATTCACTGTGCACGATTAAATTTCACAAGGTCAAATATCAGAACATCAGCAGCCAGCCGTAGCATGATAATTACTGTTTAAATGTTAACTGCAGGATGTGTGGCTCAGTGACTCACGACAACATAACCCCCGTCTCGTTTCTTCCAGCAGTCTACTTATTATGACTGAAATACATTGAGAACACCTTTGAGAGTTTATTCTGTGTAATAATAACTTATTATCATACTCAAACAATAAGCTCTTTCTGCAAATGTCAAGCTGTTTCAGTGAAGTGTTAGGATTGAAAAAATTTTCATTTTAATGTTCAAAGAAAAAAATCAGTAAAAATGTCTTAATTTTGACTTTACGTTGATATGCCATTCTGTCATGATTGCGTGTATATCATTGGGCAGGATTCCTCTTTTGCCACATGACGTTTCAAGTGAAAGTGCATTGTTTTTGCATTTTTTTTGTTTACACGGAAGCTTTTTGTAAACAAAGTCAGCTTACAAAGAAACGGCAGAAACGCTGAAAACAATGTAGTAATGAAACCACACACACATGCATGCAGACAACAATACGCTATAAACGTTAACACTGGGGAGGACACAGACATTCATACAGACAGACAACGAAGTTGGATTGTTATTACAAAAGACTCACAGCTATAAAACTACTAAGTCCCCGGAGAATAAAGACTGGGAGTCAGGACACTTTAGAGGTCGCCATTGTTGTTATTGCAGAAGAGCTATTTACTGTGTATGCCCCGGTGCACAGTAGTTGCATTTTCAAAAAGTTGTGTATTCAGTGTCTCCAACCACCATTTTCATGGAAACAGAGGCCTGGAAACAGGTGGGGCCTCCGTGGATTACACTCGTATGTCCAGCACATCCTACAAATGCTCAATTGGACAGAGACCTGAGAAATTTGGAGGCCAATTCAAGAACTCATTTTCATCCCACAGAAAGATGCCATCAGGGAATGCTATTTCCTTTAAGAGCTCGCACATGGTCTGCAACAATGATTGGCTATGTGGCACCTGTCAGAGTAACATCCACATGGATGGCAGGTCCATCATTTCCCAAAGCTTCTTCCATAATATTATTCATGTGCTGTCTTCCCCAAGTCATGTGTGCATATGATGTGGAAGAAAAGTCATTCTTCAAACAAGACTACCTTTTTTCCATTGGTCTGTGATGCACTGTGTGTTTTCACAATTTTGTTTTCAAAGTCAGCTATCATAATTTGTTCATTGTCAAATTCATGGAAATCCTTAAGCCTGTCAACTTTTTCTGCTTCTGACACTTTAAGGACAAAATGTTCTCCCACTATCTCATATATCCCACCTAATAACAGGTGTCATGATGAAGACTTACTCTGTGTTCTTCACCTCACTTTGCAGCAGTCATCAAGTTTTGCAAACCATTGACTCGTTATGCGTTGTAAAGCCTTGTTGTAAGAATAAAGGCGGTTGACAGTGTGACTCTTTTAACAGTAATGTGATGTTTGCGGTGAAAAACAGGGAGCTTGTAATACATTTGTGGGTTTCCCCCCATCCAACAGTGAGCCGAGTGGAATAGTAATGTTGAGGAGCGGTGCTGCTGAAATGAATCATTTTGGTGTTTTCATACTCCGATATGTACAAGACACCCAGCAGATGGAAAATATGACAAGTGTGTGGATGCAGATGGGAGGCAGATGGAAAGACTAAGACATCCAGCTGGAGACTGAAACGATGGTATGTCACCATCTAGGTTCGGTTTTCATCCAACATGTTTACGACGCCACTTTAAAGATTAGAGCACCTCGGGCATGCAGTTTTAAGCAGACATATGACTCTTGTGTCTGCATCATGTTAACAGACAAGTGCGTGAACTGTAATGAGCATTTATGTCATATGAATATAAATATGGTGCATCTAAAACATGAAATTACAGTATGAAGCACTTCAGTGTTTTCATGCAGCTGATTTAGTCCTCTGTGTCAAAAAAGAGGCACAAATATCAAGAACACAAACCGTAAATCACATCTATCAACATAAATTCATGCCAGTATCTTGTGTGATCTAGAACATACGTCCCATATTACATATTCATGAAGGCAAATAAACTAAATCATTTAGCTGTCGTAAGTTGTGTGCATGTGTGTGTGACTGTGAGAACGGAATAACAATAGTGTTGCAATTCAGTGCAACGCTTCCTCTTGTGTGATATTGCCTGAATATAAAACAAACAGTGACAAAACATGTATTAAATAGTTTGATCCAATAAATATCCATCTCCAGTCAGTATTGATCCACAGTGCAAAACGGCAGAAGCATAAATTTCGGTTTCCTTCTCTTTTATTCTTTGGACACATTCCACTTTGGCTGTGTTTTCTCTCCTTATTCAGTTGTGAGGTTTCTCTCTAAAGTAGTTCATAGCTCACGGAGCCCAGGGCCCTTTGTGAGGCCAGAGTGTCACCGACTCCCGAACAGCACACATGACACCGAGGCCTCCGCCTACACAGAGTGGATGTGCAGCTATTACACCTCTGAAGACGACGGACCAGAAACTACAGATTACTCCAGGGTTTAATTCACATTAACGGGTGTGTGTCGTGAGATGTGCTGTCATGAAGTGGATTAATGCATTTAAATCATGATCATCTTACTTAAATATTAAGATCAAAGATATCATTGCTTTGCTCCGGGGCAGGATTTGTCGGACATGTGGTCGTTAAAAGACCACTGAAGAGAAATAAAGGATTTGTTATTCAGCTGCCACGTTTAATTACCTACATGTATCTGTGAACAAAGGCAGCAGAGCTTTGATGTCTGCAGGCATATTTTCTATTATTAACCATGTGAGACGTTTACTGGGTTTTTCTCTGTGGTTGAAACAGAAAAGGAAAAGATAGACTGGAAAACATATTGTGTTTGAATTAGGTGACTATTATGATAAAGCACACAAGCAGTTAATCCCAATAAAGGCAACATGACACTAATGTAAACATTAAAAATAACATCAGGATTAACTCTTTCTTTTACAGTCACATCTCAAAAGTTTATGTCTAAGTTGTATGTTTGAACATTTTGTGCGATTTCAGTGTAATCGTTTATTGAGTTTATTGCAGTTCATTATTGTTTATTTCCTTATGTGCACAAAATAATTGGTTAGATTAGGGTCTGAAGTGTCTCCTCTGCAGCAACACCAACTTAAGATATATATGTAACAAAGTAATATTTCCATTTACACAGGTATGGCAGAAACGCTGGTCAATATTTAGTGAGCTGGCCATGAGTTGGCGCTGTTGTTTGTTCTTAGAACATTGCGCTATAAGCATTAACAATGGCGAGGAGATAAACAATATGTCTACTTTCACGTAGTTGCCTTGATAATACGCGTTCATGTATTTCAGAGAATGGATCGACAAAGGGAGTTACAATGAACTACAATAGGAGTGAGTACATTGAGCTGTTGATGATTTACAGCATCAGAAACATGTTTAGAAAATTTAATGAAAAGAAACTACCAATGATTTCTTTAAGCAGCCGGGCAGATAAACATGTTTGAATGGGCATGGAGGTTAAAGAGACAAGACAAGGACACGCTACAGTCACAAGAGCTTTCAATTCATTCATAATTTCTTATAATTCTTTTCTTCCTGTGCGGGATTACCAACAATGTAGAGCATTCCTTTGTCACACTATACAGAGTAGAACATTAAAAGTGGAGCTCCTCAACAACAGCATTATGCATTCAATGAAAATGTTTTTAAAAATCTTAAACGACCCAAAGTCTCCTCTCCAAACTTCGACATCCACAACTTGAGATATTCCTCAGCTTATAAATATGTATATGTGTGTTTGCCTTGGCTGCAGTCAATCCATCTGCTAGGCTCAGTAGCACAAGGCGCTGCGGGGTGTTTCTGCTCAGCCGTCCGCTCTGTCTGCTGGGTTAGGCTCTTAATTGTGGTACATTATTACATTACTGTCACCCACCAAGAGTGGAGATGCCAAAACATGTTTTTATTTGTTTATTTGCTCTGAAGCAATGTTTGTTGGTGCATTAAAGAGTCTTCCTATCTGGGCATCACTGATGATCCCTGGAGCATAGATACAGGAATTTGACATTTTTTTTGTGAATGTGTAGTTTAGTGATATAATGCCAAAATATAGAGTTTTCAAAAGTAAGTTATGATTATTATTCCAGATGCATCCCAGGCTTGATTACAGCTTTGCACGGCAGTGCATGTTTGCAGAAGTCTCCACATCTTGCTCGCTTTGCACCGCGACTCAGTCCAAAGCTTCTCAGCTGGGTGTGGATCAGAAGACTGGAGGTCAGGCCGTCTGCTGGTTTTCCCCACTGAGCTAAAAACAGATGGGATGAGATGATGTCCATGGGATAGTGTGGTTGCCATGCGTGTGATCAAATAGCCAAAAGTCACCTGCGAAGTCACAGCTCCGGCTCCGTGATTCATGATGAGAAACCCACATGAGGAGGAAACCATCCGTTCACATCTGCATCTCTGAAGGATGCTGCATCTGGATGCAGGAATCTTATAATTGAGACACATTTCATTTGGATTTTCATTTCATGAAAATCCAGATGGATGCTGAAAGAAGCATGAATGGATGAATGCTTTTAGCAGGATGACGATGATTTGAAGAGTGGAAGTTGTGACTGGATCCACCAAGTTGAGGGAAGGAGGATTGAAATGAATGAATAACAAAGTTGATGGAGGAGGGAAAGATCAGAATGGGATGAAATAATATAACAAGGAGGGATGTAGGAAGGGTTGGGATGAATCAATGAAATGAGAAGGATGAGGTGTTTGAGATTGGATCACATTTGATTCGAGAGGATGGAGACAAACAGCATTAGATAGGCTTGAGATGTCACCTTGTTTAGGAACTTTAGATTAGTAATTAGAGTGATGCTCGGAGCCAATGAAAACAAGTTGTTACCGTGTGATGCACTTATAACCGGTCCAGGGTCAATCTGCAAAGCTGTGGTCCGTATAAAAAGTGTCTGATTTTAAGAAACATGTATGCAAAATGTTTTTTTCACTGCGCATTTACATTCACCATGTTTCATAATATGGTTTTGACATTTACCTCCAGAGTGTGTGGAATACGAAAAAAATATATCTTCAAAGCCTTGGTGTGTACAAGCCTCAATGAGAAGAAGTAATGAGTTCTGCGACCTTGTAAGCTCGCGTGACCTCTATGTCAGGTGATCAGTAATTCTTCAAACTCAGCTTGCCCTCAGCAACAGATTATTCCAACTAAAACGCAAGATCAGAAGTTTGCTCAATGAGTGTAAGGCTGGATGTCATGTTTTATTCCCATTAACTTTCAACCCTGCGCTTGAAGTAAAAATAACTATTTCTTGGTTCTACAAGGCTTTCTTTGACCATGTGAGTGTTCCGGGTGTATTCTGTTCAGTCAGTCATGCATGCCTGTCAGCCGTCTGTAATAATTTAAAAACTCTTTTGTGGGTGAGCTCACATCCAGTTACGTGAAAACTCCGACCTCATAAATCCACTGAGCTCAGCTGCGTGGAAACCTTGATAGAAGTTGCCCTTTTTAGTGATTAAACGGCTGATTACGTAGTGATTAGAAGAAGATTGCCGTATGTTTCTACAACTCTAATGACTGGAAAACATCCAACATTGCCTGGATTGCTGCATGCCTGCAGCTGTTATACACTGCAGCTTTATAAGGACTTTGAATTTTAGCCTCAGTTCGGAAAGACGATGATTTGTGTTTGCCCAAATGACGCTAACGATGGGAGGAAAGCAGATTAATAAACGTGTCTTTTGAGATTTTCATGAAAAATGCACTTGTCATGTTGAAGAATATACTATACACTTTTTACTTTTCTGTACCTTATTTTAGAGGTTTGAACAACTCATGTAGCGCCGGCTGCAGATCTCGGGTTTAGATGATACGGTTGATGATGAACAGATGAAACAAGAGATGGGTGAAGTGAGAGCAAGATGAATGGATGCAGGAGGATGGTGGAGCTCAATGGCTGAACAAAGACTAACGAGGAATAAATGAAACGAAAGGTGGATAGGACAGCCAATAAAGAGATGAATGGGCAGGATGAGAGAAGGGAGATAACCGGATGACAGAAGAGGATGAATGGATGAATGAGGGAAGGGTAAGTAATGGAACAAGATAGATGAATGAGGAGTTCGCACTGAAGAGACGAGAGTGATAAAATGTAATGGGCGGGAGGAATGAAGATAAACGGTGAGTAGGGGAGGAATTGAGAACGAGGATGAATGAAGAGATGTTTGAAGAATTAGAATGAATCAATACACATGTGTGGGCTGAGAAGGAATGACAATGAATGAGTAAAGAAGGGGAATGAATGGATGTAACTGACAATATGAAGAGTGAAGAGAAAACAGACAAAGAGAGGATCATGAAAGAAGTGTTTTACAAAGGCTGGAATATATTTTTCATCATAATCATCCTCCAATATCTCACTTTCTTTTTTAAAACAAATTGTTTTTCTCCTATAACAACAGAAGAGAGACACATCCAAAGGTGTTTCTCCACTTTAATTGAGGCTGCTTCTTTTTTTATTTTCGTAGTCCTCCACATCAATACTGCAAGCATTCCCTTCCAGAACTCAGCACTCGCCCCTGTTTCCGCTGGTGCTGGAAATTAAATCCCTTTTACTCTGAATATTTCCTTTCTCATTTAATTTTCTCCTTCTCTCCTCCTGTGGTGCGACCATGGATTTCACATTGGAATGCCGTTTCCCCTCAGAAACGAGTTACTCCTAATAGCCACTATTTAGTACATTGAGATACTCTGCAATGTTGATTATAGCACAATGATATAATTTCTGATTTGCACAAAGCAGTTGACTTACACATTGCATTGTGTTATATCTGTGAAACTGCTAATGCAGTCACTTGCATTAGTTCTTGTTAACTGTGGATATGATGAATGGCGTTGTAAAACTGGACGAACAATGTTGATATTATTACAAGAAGTAAAAAAAAATCTGCCATGCTTCAGCATGATTTTACAAATAATAAAAAAGATATTGTTAGTTTGTAAGTTGCGAAAGAATGCAAGAGTTACCAAATGTGGTCAAGAAGGACTTAATGCAGTATGTCAGTATAACGCAACGTGGACAATAGCAACCATACACACTTTATTCAACAGATTATTAAAAAATCAAAGCATCTAGAGGAAAGCAGAAGAAAGAAACTTCACACAGAAAAGCCTCAATGATGAAATGAAACCTAAGTCTTCTGGCTGTGAGGCAACCGTACAAACCACTTCAGCACTTCACCACCGTATGGTCTGAATTCTGAACACTCCTTTAAAATATACTTAAGGGTCACTTTTTTTGCCCGATTGCTCAACTCTGCTGTTTTGCGAGTTTGAAACTGGAAAGTCGCCACTGAATTCATAAGCACACATGTATCATGCTCTGCGAGAGGTTTCGTGCAGCTTGTTTGGCAGTTTTCTTTGGATTTTTCTCAGTTTCCAGCAGCAGGTCAGCATTTGTGAACGCTTGGCTCATTTGGAGTAAAATGACCACGTCGGACGGAACATCTGCGTTAGTTTATGTTTCCACGTCAGGTGGTGATATTTGACTGCAAACGCGAACAAACGTTTACACACCCACGCACACACATGCATGCACACATAAATCTTAACTTGCGAAAATCAGATTCATCCCCGAGTAGAGAAATACAGAAACCGCTTCAATGGAAATGGACACATTAAATAGAAGTATATCTGGAATCATACAAACAATCAGACACGAACAATGTGTGTCAAATACAAATACACACTCTGTGAGGACCATCTGTTTGCATCATGGTACTGATGGGTTTGAAACCGTTACAGGACCCAGGGGCTGACAAAGTGAGAACAAATATAAAATAAGAGCTCTGTATGTGTGCATGTGTGTCGAAACATTTTCACCGTCCTCAATAAAAAACAACTCAGAAACGCTGCAAGATATTTTAGCACTTCTGGTTGCGGTGACGGTGACGGAGGAAGGAGAATGTGGGAACTCAGCAGAATAACAAAGTTGAAAAGAAAAAAAAAATATTGTGTCAGATTTGCTCAGTGGTGACAGTTTGTCCTGTTACTTTTTTGGTTTCTTTTTTTTTTTGCATTTCCTTAGCTTCAGAAGGGAGGACTCTCCTCTCCTGGTGATACCTTTATGCTCTGAGGTGATTTCTCCAGGCAGCCATGACAGAAACATTTCTCTGGGCTGAATGCAGGAGACAGAGAGGTGATTTTGGGTGACGGTCTACAAACAGCTCAGTTCCATTAGATTTGCCAGCTTGAAGTGACCAAAGCGTCTGGGATGGATGTGATGGATGGTAACCGGGCCATGTCTGAAAACTGAGAAGTGGAAAATCAGTCTGGATATCTAATTGTGTATGAATGATGGTCTCCTTTAATCTTTCAGTCCCTCACTTGCTGCGACACTTTGATGCTTCGTGGCCCAGTTTTCTCCAAAGTATCGCTCTTATTGAATCTTACCATCGCTGCTAAAATGAACAAAATGATAATGACCGCCGTGCCGTGCGCTCGGCAGCACAGTACCACGACTCTGCCTCTTATCGAACCTCATCGTTTGGGAATGTTTTTCTAAAGTGCAAAACCCATTAAATTAGAACTGTCTGATCTTCCTTGATTAAAATATTTGTGGCTACTTGATATCAAAGTTACTTTTTTCAGATGTGTGGGGTTGATAACAACTCATCAGCCAAACAAGACTTTTCACACTCTCTACTTCAGGAGAAATTATCTGAGGTGTTTGCATAATAAGGGGCAGAAATGTTTTCTCTTCCCAAAACCACATTGCCATAAAAAAGGTTTTAAATGGTGGTTTGAGATGTAATGACAACAAATCACATCATCCAATTGGAAAAGTCAGGCTGTATATATGAATACAATAAAAAGTGTTAGCAAGACAACAAACACAAGCTTCATGCAATTTTGACTGACTCTTCTGCACCCCCTAGCGTCACGGCTGTGAACTACTTTATGGCACGTATAACAGAACTTCCGGCTCGAACGGATTGCGGGAAGAGATTGTTCGCTCTCTTAATTGCAAATGTGTGCTGGGTTCGAAATTTTTTCCACAAGCTAGCTTTAGATTTGAAACCAGAAGACGAATTTTGAGATAAAAGCGTTGTTTAGGCTACAACAATTGTGTTTGCAGCTTTAAAAATATCAACTTTCTATTACCAAGGAATTTAAACTCTCGAGTCTTGGCAGACAAAATGTCCCATTGTTAAAATGTTTTCCTCCCACTTTGTGCACAGCCACTAGGCGTCACTGTTCGACAGAGCTCGGTTTACAGACAGCAGGCCACAAAGAATCAATGAAAGATTATGACTCAAACGAAAACGATTGTACAAGCTGCATGCGATACGACTGCTTCGCTTTATTATTCCAGGACCCAGAGTTTGTCCTTGGACATACCTTTCTCCGTATCCACTGTTCAATATTGAGTCATATTTATTGTTCAATCCTGCACACTTGTTCTACTTTTTCACGTGGCCCACCCCTTCTTTATACTGACATGCCTATCACATTTGTTGCTTTCAAATATGAACATATTTTTCCCTATCACTATGGCAGCAATATTGAGTATATTGCCTGCTTCATGAAGATTAACACGTTTGTATCATTCATATACTTTGTTTGTATCTATTCATCTCTGCCACATTTGGCATCCCGAGAATGAGATTCCACTGGTTAAATCGGCTAAAACGACCTGAAATCGAGCAAAAACAGCCTTTTGATGTCTGAAATTTTCAAACTGCCGCATTGGTGTAAGTCATTCTTTTAGTTGTATGAAAAACTGCACAGTGTTTGGTAGATAGTACATGCTGATTGCTCACTATAAGATTTTAGTGCTCCCATTATAAAATACAACTAAACTAATAGCTATGCTTTTTTTGTGTGTGTATCTCATTGGCAATCATGACAACTTGACCAAAAACATTGGGCCCAATCCACTAAAACTTCCTGGATCTCAAACAGGGTGTGATTAGGATCTGATATACCTCATCTGTTTTTAAGATGCTTGAAAAGGAGCGTAAATCATCTCGGCCTTGTGACGAGACACTCTTCATGACTTTTGGCTGCAGACCTTATTATAGGATTTCTTTCTGCGTTGTACCTCATACTTTGACTTTTTGACTGATCATCTCAGACATTTCTTTTTCAGTAAAGTTAAGGTTTATTTGTTTGAATTATCCAACAGGTTTGATAACTTCCTCCACCACTCCATGATACCCCATGTGCTCAATTCAATCGTGGCAAATGTAAGCAATAATACATTCAATACCCCCACTGGAATATCCCCATGTCTGCATGATGTTGCTCATGGTGTTCTGATAGTGTGCAAATGCAAACAAACCAACTGCACAATGTATGTGTGTCAGCATGCTTGATACGGGAGTTTTTTTTTTTTTTTATCCAGTCACTCCATGATGAAATTAAGCAATGAACATGTTTCCGGCAGATCGTTCCTGTGTAAACCGGGCATAAAGCATGCAAAGCCCTCATTTGAATCCTCCTGTTTGTGCTTGATTGATTCATGGTGTTATTCTTAGTTGATGACACATACAATGTCTGCAAAGTGAAAGCCAAATCTGCTTGCGTGAGCGTGCAGTTTAGCAACAGGATTTAATAAAATCCTGCACCTGTTTAATGACCTTGCTTCCTTTTTCTAAAAGCGCACACACCTGCAGCGAGGCCGGACCGGCTCCACTCAAATGAATAAAGGAGCTGCATTTTTCTACAAAGACTTAAAAGTCGGTTTGAACACTGACAGCTCAGTGGGACCCCGGAGATGTTTCCCACTCCAATCGCAATTTCAAAGTGAGGTTTAACACGGCTAAATATAAACTACTTCTAAATATAATATGACTCCGAGGTTGTGGAGAGGACAAAATCTGTATTCTTTTTTCCCCCCTGTACTTTAAGTGGATTTCCCTCGTGACATTTGACTTTTCTTCTGACAGAATAAAAATATGACATTGGAAGTCAACTGAGAATAAAAGGCACTGTACTGTGTGCGAAAGGTTTCTGCATAAAGCACCGCTGTTGTTGTTTTTTTGTTTTTTGCATTTTCGTGACCACCGCCAGTCCTCCCTGAAGGTGAATGGTCACATTGTATCATTACCTACTCTGGACCAGGAAGGGTAGTGTCACACTGCATACGTGCGTGGGTGTTGTGGGGCTGCTCGGTCTACAATTAGACCAGGGGCCTAGATCTCCACCAAGATGAAGAATACAGATTACCAGTGTTTTCCAACAATGCCCAGTGAGTACTGGGGGGGATTCTGCATGTCCGTGAGTCTTGTCAAAAGATGGAGTGATTTTCACCCATGCAGGTGGGGCTACCAAAGAGTCCTGAAGACTGGTCCAGGCGTGGCGGAGCTTCCCAGACTGTCACCACCCCAAGCCAATGGCCACAGGCTTGGAAGTTGACTTCCAATGTCATATTTTTATTCTGTCACGCAATGCCCAGACACCCAAAGGACCACATAAAACAACCGCCACCCCCAAGGCCCCCGACGCCCTCTCAGGAGGAGCGAGGCAAGGGGGCACCCCCATACCCAGAACATCTCCCTTGATGTTGTAGATCGGAGAAACAACACTGGTTTTGTGAGAGTACATTTCTACATCTCTTGCTCTATTTAAATGGATTTGTTTATGAATCAAACAGTAATTGGTTAAAACATATTTTTGGTGTGAGAGGAGGTTTAACCAATAAATCCATGCTTCACCCACCCAAAACCATGCTTTGAAAGTGAAACAGTGTGAATTTGAGCACATTAGTTTGCACAGTAATGGATGGCGGTGTACCCTGTCTTCACTCTTAGTCACCCTGGACAGACTCCAGCTCCCCACGACCCTTAATTGGACAAATCTGTATGTAAGACAGATGAATGATGAATGTAAAATTGAATGATGAATGTAAAACAAAAGAAATTGAGTCTCTCCTTCGCGAGCTACATAACCATCACTGCTGACAGAACTGCTGCTTTTTGCTACTGCAGATCACGTCTGTCCTTCTGTCTTCGCTGAGATGATAGCGGCATGTTACATAAAATATCGTGAATCATTATTTATTTCATAAGTGCCCCATCCATCCTACTTTCAGAGCTGCCCACTTCTCATACCTTGCTCTGTGAGTGTCACTGGGAGTGATGGAAAACAAAAAGTCCTCACTCATTCCTGAAGTCACCAGAGGAGCTTTGTTCCATGTTGGTTTTATTTATTCATTATCCAGCTTTTATTTATTCACATTGTGCCTTTCGGTGCACAGATCAAACTGCCGCATGCGGCATCCTCTGCTTCGCTTGGCTGTCTGTGCCCAGCACTTATCACAGCTTGTTTCTAGTGTGCCAGCCAATTAGGCTGCTCATTTCATGTTTCATGTTTGTTACATTCCCTGTCCATACCTCTGAATGTTGATATTTTGAAGAGAAAGTTTGTGTTTTTTAGGTTAATTTCCTTCATTTTTTTCAAACACGTACCATGTACCTGTCTAAAACAAGTGATTCTATATGTGCCTGGTGTCTAAAGTGCCTAAAGCTATTTAAAGGTACAGTATCACGTTTATGCATGCTGAATTCTGCTCATGTTGCTGTCAATAAATTATTTATTCAAATGTAAGGATGTGAAACGGTTGTATGAAGCAATGGATAAGTAAAAAAAACCCAACTAGGATTCACTTCAGAATTTAGAGATGACACAGCAAGTCTTCTTTAAAAGATGGTAAGATGTATAAGCTGGGTGTGATACACTGAGAATGGCTGGATTATCTAGTATCAGCATCAAGTTCGTTTTCTGTTCTTTTTCTCATATATCTTCCACTAAGAAGTGGAAAAGTTCCAACTTCAATTCTCTAAAAATTGTATAACATGCAGGTGCTGTGTTAAAAATGAATAAATACTTTATCGCCAGCTTACATTAGCCTCATAAATATATCTTGCCTCATCGTTGGATGAAAATTAGTGGCAGTGAAGCACTAAACGAAGCTGGAATGCTGTAATTAAAGCTGTTGTGGGATGGACATGTTGCTTTTTAGCAGAAAACTCTTTTCTTTTTGTGTCGCTTCTTTAATACCATGTTTCTTTGCCACGTCCACACAGTCACAGTTTGAAGGAAGGAAACATAAAAAAGCTTTCTGGGGTGGTTGGCTTTGGTAATGCTGATTAACGTGTGCAGCAGTGAACAGACTGACTGACGTGGCTGTTTTAGAGATGCAAGTAGGATGAAGACCAGTTTGTTGGATAGTTTGATAAACTGGTTTTGAAGTGTTTATTTTAGGATAGCATAAATTTTTAAGCAACAAATGAGTAAGGAAAAACGGTTTATATCCTGCTGATGTGTTCCAACAGCATCTGCAGGCTTCTGACGTGTCGTTTTATATATCAGGTGATCTACCGCTTCTTGTTGTTGGAGTGAATTCCCCTTCGTACGTGTTTTAGATGTGTCTTACCTGTTCTTGTATATCTTGTTCCAATGGGACGTGTTCTTTGAGTTTGTTTGAATCCTCTCGTATATGTTGATTCTTTCAAGTTTGTTTGTCATTGTCCTTATTCTCTCTCGATTGAGAATGCTTTGAATGTTTTCTGTGGGTTTTTTTGTTGTTCGGATGGGATTTGTGATGTTGAGGCTTTTTGGAATTCTTTCCTTGTCTCTGCATCGGATGTAGAATTTGAGCCGGTTCATGTGGCATGGTCCCTTTTCTTTCAGTTTATCTAATCGGAGGAAAACTCAGACACAATCAATTTCCAATTCTTCCACATAAGAATGAGTAAAGCTATTGTAAAGTTAAAAAAACAACAACAACAAAATGAACATAATTAATCTGTTTATGTATGTTATTGCTATACACTGTGACTGCAGAAAGTGTTTCATTATTACCATGTCACATGAATGACAACAAAAGGAGTCTCATTTTGAATTAATGATGATTTAGGATTATTTGTTTGATGGAATTCATCATATAAACTGAATATATCTGATTACAGCTAATAGTTTTACATTATTTTCATTATATCAGAAGCAATATTTTCTTCCATGTGTCACTTCTTCTTCCTCTCCGGGGTCTTCCTGGTTGTGTCGGTGTAGCAGCGGCCGGTTTCTGTCTGGTTTTAATAAAAGAGCTTACTGTGAAAAGGTCATGCTGGAGGAAGTTCTGATTCCTGTTTCTCTGTAAAGGACATTGCAGTCTGTTGTTACTCTGTGTGAGAACTTGGAGAGTTCTGATCCATATTTCACTTTGCAGTTAGATTTGCTTTGCAAATGAAATAATGGACAAAGGCACCTTAGAGTCACTAACATATCATGTCTTTGGGAGATTTTATATCAAGGAAAACACAATATATGACTGCATTTATTCATTTTAAAGACTCTACAGTACAGCATTTCTCTTTATCTGCAGCATAATCAAAATGCTATTTTATAAATGAGAGGGAAAGCAAATCATTTTGACTTTGACTTTTAATATAGGAAAAATATGTACTCATTCAGTTATATTAAGTTTCTTTCATAGACCTGGAAACTAAGTTAAACAGACGTTGTATTGAAATCAAGAAGTGACAACTGTGTCCATTTGTGACAACATATAAACAACACAAAGCTGCTAAATGTGCAGTGCTTCATTTCCTTACAAGTGTGAAGTTCTTTCCACAAATACATGCATGAAGAGCAGGATTTGTGGGTATCTGGTTATTTTGGATTTACGTGATCCAGGCATCACGAAGAATTTATATATATATATATATATTTCTTTTTTACAAACCAGCACAAGTTGATTCACAGCCCCTATGGAGGTGTTTTTGATGTTGTGCTACAGAAATTAAAACTCCATAATAACACAAGTTTCGCAAATGCTTAATCCAGAGTCTTTAATTCAGTGGAGCAAGTTGCTCAGATGTGACTGTTTAAAAAAAAACAAAAAACACTGCGACTGCACTTTAGATATTGTATTAACCTTTAAAGAGAAATGTCTGGCTTCAGCTGATCAGGGTTTTTTTTAAAGGGAGAAGGGACCTGCTTTGCTGATTATCACACAAAAAAACATCCTTGAAGCTTCCCTTCCTTCATCTCACATGTACGACTAAACATCTCTGTAAACCTGCCCTGCTATCATTACCGTAAAGAGCATGTTTGTGGCGGTTTGGGATGCCGCTGTAGTCCCCAAATCCTCAGACTACACCCAAGATAATGCATTTCTGAGCTGATATGACTTCATTCTGAACCAGCCATGTTAGCACCATCAATATTCCTTGGTGTTTTTTTTTCTTTTTTTTCTCGATTGCTACAAGGAGAATGCAATATGGAATATATCTGAAATTAGATTTTGCGCACGTTGTCTCCTTCCTAGGCAAAATGGCCCTGGGGCTGATATTACTGATGCTTTTAGTCATGAAATCCTTCAGTAAACAATGAAACAGACTCTCTAGTTCAGTGACGTGCTGTGAGGTGAGCTTACCTTAACGTTTTAATGTAGAAAACGTTTAAACGTTTAAATATTGGCAGGTTTTTACAAAAACAGATATTTCACCTTCTACGTTTTCAAAACTAGCGTTGTTCAAACCAAATCTTTCTTCTTTTTTTTTTTTATTACAAAAACCCACATAAAAACTTCATTAAGAGCTACTATTAGCATGCCAAACCTGAAAAACACAAGAGACAGCACATGAACCATGACACTAGGCATTCACCCTCTGTTGACCCTGACAGGCTCCAGCCCCAGAGGCCCTGGTGTGGATAAAGCAGGCACAGATGGAAGGATGGAAGGATTTGATGGACGAAAGAGAGTAAAGCAGCAAAGAAAATAATAGTATTTATTGTCCGTTCTCAAGGTGTTATACTAAATATAAGCATTTTTCTTAACACGTTAAGCAGCGCTGAATGCATGTCGGTCGAAAGGCTGAACACACACAGATTGACTCACTCCATTGTCTGTAACATAGAGTTCCAATTAAATGGAAAACACGTCGGCGCGGAAACAACACAGACAAGCATGCTCAGTAAGTAAAGCACGCACACCAGCTCTAAGAAGTCCTGTCAGGTTTAATTTCAGCCTTACCACAGGTTATGAGTTGAACCGGTAGCCAACCGACATCTCGCTGTGTTCACCGCCACAGCCTCGACCCCGCTGTTTTTCATTTCAGTCAGTGACTCATAAACACCACCCCCTCCAAAAAGATAAATAAATAAAGTGCTCATTAGACCATGCAGTAAGACCTGAGTTGACTTTTTATGCTCCTCAACTGATCTGTAAAGCCTGGAGGAAACAGCAGAGGACCGAGGTTCACACCCAGGCCGAGTGAACCTGGTACCTGAAGTGTCACACGGTAGTGCCGCAGCCCAAAGCTGTTTACAGAGCTGTCCTGAAGACACACTGTGTGTAAGGACATGTGGATATTTAACACATGAAATCTGAGCTGTGCAGAGCAGATGGATGGATGGATGGATGGATGGATGGATGGATGGTACAACGGTACAACTATCTGTTGTCTAGAATTCTGCTGTGTTGTCTGTTGTGTTCAGAATACTTGGTACGATTTTGTTCTTGTCTTCCTCCCTGACTCGATTGTCTTTGTTGTTTTCCTCTGTGTCTTCCACACACAGGCTTTACGGCGAGCTGACAAACTGCACATACCTGGTGGCACTGAAGATGGAGTGCTTTTGGCCCAACCGGATAGTGGATGAGTTCTTCATCCGAGTCCACCGGCACTATTTCCATGACTGCTCGCTGTCCGGACGGCTTCTCAGGGACCCTCCAAACCGCATCCTGGGCCCCTTCATCGTAGTACCCATCCTGGTCACCCTCCTCATGACAGCCCTTGTGGTGTGGAGGAGCAAGCGCAGTGAGGGGATTGTGTAGTGAAGACGGGGAGGGGGAGGACATCATAAGACTCATGAGTTGAGGCACTCAATATGTGTCTCTAAGATTACAACATATGACTAAAGTATATCTTCTCCTGAGGGTTAATATTTGGGGAAAAAGATTTAAAGAAGACCACAGTTTCTTTATTATGAACTTGCAAAAGGACCTAAATGAGCCACAAACCCAGGCACTTATTGGGTGATGGTTTGGTGGAGCTGCACTGACGCAGGACTTGTCTGTTGTACGTACCCTCTTCATGGACTCGGTTTACAGAGCACCAAGGGGCTGAAATGAAACTTGATTCATATCTGTACCAGAACACTGCCCCCCCCCCAAAAAAAACCCATATTGTATATACTCACAAAGCGCTAAAGTTTGCAAAGTGTTTTAGATGTGATGAAAATTATGTTCAATATACAATAAATATATACTATATTTGGAGGTCATACAATTTATGTCACCTTCAACAGCTCAATGGAAATGGCATGCAGTGATTAAATAATAAAGACACAAGACAGATACTCAGAACTGTTGTGGGGGAACCCGGGGATTTGCATTTTTTTTAGTTCAACGTAAGATTTATCTGTCAGCAGAGTCCACTAAATTGACGTTTCTCTGATGCAATTTTTGTGTTTTCCTGTGGTAATTCTGACGGACACACTACGAATCCTCCAGATGGCCCTCCGTTGAGCTGCAGAATACAGAGAGAGCAGAAATTAGTTTTCATTTCCCTTTCCTCCAGACGGCTTGGCTCATACATCCTCACCCTCGGTGCACACCAGCAGCAGGTTCCATGCTTTGAATGGGAAATTAACTTCCATAGCATAATCTACATAGCCGGGAAAACAGAGGTAATTGCTGAAGATTGACAGGTTTACAAGTAAGAAAAAGCACAACAAAGTAAGAATGATGACAGAACAGCCCCCCCCCCCCCCCCCACATCACCAAGGAAACTGAAGTGATGAAAAGAGAATAAAGAACAGAGTACAAGATTCACAAATGATACAGTTCCAACTACAGAGACAACACTAAACACAATGGTGTTAAGTTAGCCAACGCACATCCTGGGCGAACCTCGCCGTTGCCTAAAGCACAGCTTGTGTATCGTGGACCTTTCGGTTTCTATTGATTCGTGATCTCCCAGCGAGCTAAGAGTGTGCCGCGTGAACTGTTCCCTCATTGATATTTTTGAATGCTCTCTTTCCTTTTAGAGATTAACTGACCTCCAACCTTCCTGTCAACAAAACAGACTCTGAAACACTCCCACACTTCCACAACGCGATTCCCACTTTGTACTCTGTGCCAAACGCTCACTCAAATAAGAAGGCGATGCTTTGAATTGTCTCGTGTTCTGTTGGAGTGACTTCTAATGATTTTTTTTTTTTTAATCTGTTATCATGAAGAAAGTTCAATAAAATGTCTGATTGTTGTGTCTGATACACTGTGGGGGGGGTGCTTGTGTTTCCCTTGAGATCATGATGGTGTAAAATAGTATTTGAATGTGTTAAATATTAGTCAGACTCTCTGCATTTATACATGCATGGTTTGGCAGAGACCATGGCCAGTGTGTTGACAAACACAGTAAGTGTCACCAAATTAACAGTCCGTCAGGAGGTAAAATATATAGCATTCTTTAAAAAAAAGAAACTCATCCCAAGAGTAGTAAATCTTTAACAACCTTTAATTTGACTTGATAATTGAGCACAAAGCCATAACACCAGTAAATACTATTTTTCTTTGAGGACGGTCCAGTTGTTGCCTTTCTTTCCATCCTCCATGTTGTGTCTTCATTATGATTTAGCTCATCTTCAGTATTGTCTCTTGGATACAGCATACATTATCCTGGCATTAAATAACCCACTGCGAGCAGAGGAATTGGGGCAGCTGGCTTGAATAAAGAAACCTTATTCTAATTAGCCTTAGCTTTAGAGTTATCTCATTGCCTGGCTGCTTCGTCCAAATCCCTGCCCCTGAGGCAAAGGTGCTAATTTAGTCCGTTCGACTGAGCAAATGTGAATTACAAAAGGTACATCAGAATTCCACAGACTTCAAACATTTGCTGAATCCTCAGATCTAAATAATAAAATAGAAACATGGTTGTGACTGTGTCTGTGGGAAGTAAAAGTACCCGTGTTCATAAAATCTCTTCTATTAGAAAAATAAATACAAGCAGAGTTTGTTTTTCCTCAAAATTATAAGATGTATTGCTTCTATCGCTTGCAGAGATCCCTTTGAATTTCACAAGCGGAGAGGAACAAACTGTGGTTAATCTATTGCTTTTCTTTCTTTTAAGCATCAGGGAGTCTACGTCTACAGCTGAGACCAAACATTTTGTACCTATAGTGCTCACTTTGAAGTTCTTTGATCTGTTATGTGATTTGAGTATGATTGTCTGTTTGTGTTTCTGGACCAAATCTAAGATTTGTTAGTCCAATGTCCGAGACTTTCCGACACTAACTTTACTATCATCCTGCACAGACTAGATGATAAAAAATATTCCAGAATTTGATCTGTGGCAATCCTCCAACAGGTTCACATCTTTTTTCTTTTTTTTTGCTAGTTTGCTCCATCTGCTCCCATCATAGCATTATTAGTTTGGAAGTTTTGAAAAACTGCATGACATCTATCCCTGAGGCTCATCTGGATGATATTTTCCAAGAATCTGACTTGTTTTCCCAGATCCACCCTCTGGAAGTACTTTTCCCAGGAGGACGGCTCATATTTTTTGCCCAGGAATGATGATATTCTCCCGAGCATTTAAATGTTGGTTGGGGCTTTGATGGTTGGAGGTTTTCACTTTGCTTTACGCCAGTGAACCAAATGTTACAACCACCTTCAGCACCAGGTTGTGGTGCCAGCCTGAGTGGACAGCTCCACTGATCCTTTTCCATGAAACAAGATACATGCTGGTATTTAATTTTGACTTCAGATGATAGATGTGTTGAGCAGAACACAAACAAGAAAGAAGGTTCAAGCTTCCACAACTCAGATCAAAAGTTTCCTGTCCATTGATTGTCCCTTATCGAGTCAATGTACTGTACTTTGTTTTCACAACCTCAACATGTGATGTTTGATTCTCTTCCGAGGCTGGACAAGGTCTAAGACCTCCTTTCCAAAATGTTCCTCCACTGTCACTCAGGTTCAAACACCAAGGCAAGGCAAGCCAAATTCATTCATATAGCACCATTCAGACACAAGGCAATTCATAGTGCTTTACAGAGAAATAAAAGAAATACATTAAAAGCTTTGCAAAAAAAAATACAAGAAATTCATTATAGCACACAATTAAGAATCTTAATTTCATGGGATTACGGGTATGAAATACTTTAAAACCCCTCACATTTTCTCTCACACACACTCATCTTTTTTTTATTGGATAAACGACTTTGCGCTTTTCCCATATTGGTATTTGGTGTGCCACATCTCGCGACAGACCCAACATAGAAATGAGGAATTTCTACATGAGCATAGGAAGCGCTTCACTGCATCACTTCAAAAATTAATCCGCAATTAATTTCAAGGAGCAATTTTCAACTCAATCATCTTCTGCCTGCCTGGATAGAATAAGTGACACAAATACAGCAATTGATCGACAGAACTTTAATCTGACTGTCACATGACATTTGTGTTTTGTTACTTCACCCAGTTGCCTAAAAAGCACAGAAAAGTAATAAATAAATGAAAAATAAATAAATGTGAAAATGAGAAAAATATTTCTTCACATATCTCATCTGCTTCACTTTCTGCACCGGTGAAAGTTTCCATTGGTGTAAACAGCAATAGAAAAATAATATCTACCTTATCTAATGTAAAGAGGAAAAAGCTACATATATACAAAGTCCAGCAATTTTAAGACTGTCAAGGACTTGCTGTCAGGCATGACCTTCTCCACCCACGCTAACTGACCTCATTAAATAGTTAACTCACTTTGGTGAATAATTTATGAAGGAGAAAGGCAATCTGAGGACATTCAGGCGTATGTGGCAGCAGGGGCAGCAGATACCATGATAGTAGCAATGATGCATCTACAAGTATTATTATCTAATAACCAGGATCAAGAGCAGGACCAACAGTGAATTAAAGAAGCAAAAATATTTGCTGAAAAGAGCTTTGTTGTTTATATTGAATTTCAGGCAAGAGGCTGCATTAAACCAGATGTGGTTGGGAAAACAACAGTTATTTATTAAAAAGTAATCATACATAATAAAATGGACAGGAAGCACTAAAACATGCAGATAGAACAATGAATGGATGCTGTTTACAACCCAAAATTGCTTTTTTTGTTAACATGTGGTCCAGACTAAACATCCTCATAATCATGATCTAATATTCAGAATGTGAAACTGTCACTCACTCACTCACTCACCATGAACTTCATAAATATCAATAGAAATCTCAATATTAAATGATCTGTGAAAGAAATATGAAATGTCAACCATGGGTATTTAATTTCAGATTGGATTTGTATACATTTCAAAGTGCTTGATTTTCTGTTTTTCTTACAAAATGCAGAAAACGTGCCTTTAAAGCTAAGTTGCCCATTGTTATCTGGAATCAGCTCTGTTGATCCTGGATTGGATGAAGGGGTGAAGATGGATGGATCAATGAAAACAAAAATGAATGTCATAGAGATCAATTGAATTTCAAATATATCACAAGAACTAAATTTTTACAAATCCAAATCAGTTTCTGGTAAGATTTGTTCTGTATCTATCTCCTAATATGTGTTATTATTTCGTACTTGGGTGCTCATGTTATTCAATGACAACTTTCTCCTCATCACTTTCCTTCACAATTTCTTTGAACCACAGGTAGTCACAGGTTATTCTTGCTGCAGAAAATATGGAAGGATGTTTTCCACAAGCATTTCTTTTTTAAAATCTCCAGCAGCTCTGATCCTGTTCGTGTTTCTTTACTGGAAGTCCTGATATGCTTCTCCAAAGCTGCGGACAGAATCTGAGGCTCAGCCGAGCAGTAAATATCAGTCTGAAAACACACACAGAGGACTGAAGGTGGCCATTTCTACTTTACACTGGTGCGTGGCAGGACACTGTGTTATCTCTCCAGAGGATAACTCTTGGTATGTGGACCAGCAGCAAATCAACTTCAAGACACACATCAGCTACTTTTCTATTTTCCTTTTCTTCCTCTCCATTGACTACCAGCCACTTTAATTATCTCCCCAAAAACATGAACTGCACTGTTGATTTAAGCATCTTCAGCAAGGTAAGAGACTATAGTGGGAGGATGCCGTAGCTTTCTGTGACTAATTACGAAGCAAACAGTGCCTGAAATCTTAGAAAACTGCCGATGAAGTCACTGGAGTGGGATGCAAGCTGATGGAAAAAAGTTCACTGTTGTCTCTCTAGAAACTCTTCTCTTTTTGAGTGCACAAAGAAATAGTTGGGAATCGTTTATCATTTGCGAAAAGTTGAGGTGGTGCAGTGGATGTGCGCTGAATTCTGATGTAATCAGACAAACTTTGTTTACCAAGTGTGTGTGCGTGCGTGCATGTGTGTCTGTCTGTATGTGTGTATGTGTTGGCGTGGATCAACAGGGACTAAAACTTTCCTCAGCTATGATAATGAGAGAAAATGTCACTGCAGCCTGGCGCCTAACAACCACAGTCCACCAATTCGAAAAGAAAGCTCGGGGAAAGGCTGAGCCTATCCACTTCCTCCCCGACATCTCCTTTCACTGGTAACACACAACGTGATGTCCTCCACAGATGTCTGCTGGTGATGTAAATACATGTCATATTTCAATGCTTGGAATCCACATCCTCATGTTCCCATGTGGCTCTGGTGTATTTTTACCTCACTTCAGCTCATTTGGACTCTCCCTTTGGTCTCCCGAGCAACATTTCAATCTGCCAACATGCAGACTGGGACACAAGGCCCTCACAAGCGCTGCCCACAGATAATTAACTGGATTTCTTGTCAAAAAATATGCGCGTCTCATATGTCAGTACCTGTACTCCCAGATCCGTTTCCATTTCCATTCCCTCATGGCGAAGAAGACAATAATTATCAGGCACGTCTACAGAATGTAGGTTCGAACATGTGCATTGTGGCGGGCCGTGCTTAGTTATCCTCTCATCACATTAAACAGTTTCACAGAGGAGTTGAAGGCTTACAGGCTGTCTCCTGAGAGGGAGAGCGGGGGAGAGACTCCAGGGACACGAGAGGAGAGAGACACAGCAAGGGGGAGGAAATGAATGAAATATCAACACGAAACAACACTTCCTGGAGGTTATGGTGCGTGTCCTCCACATTCAACATAAAAGAAGTTGAGCAATGGCAAAACAGTGATTTCATCATAACGCAAGGTTGTCACACTGTAAACCATAAAGGGTGCTGGGAGGGATGTACCGTATATACAATTCTTCTGCTCAATTACTTTCATCCCAGGGAACGATATAATTTATCTCTCCTTTATATCCATTAAAGCTGCTTTACCAGCAGGGGGGAAGTAAAACTCTCACTTACCAATAGTGAAACTTGAGTGACGAACTCGAAACTCATACATACCTGAGTCGTGCTGAGATGAAAATGCTATATATAGAGAATTTCTTTTAAACGACATTAGGATTGAAGCCTCATACTATGAAAAGTTATAGGCTTGTAAAGGTTCAATCAGATATGAGTAATACATTTTGGAATTATTCAAGATCATCAAATAGACACATGCTGATTCGAATTCCAAGACATTCAGCTTCTTCTTTTCATCATATTAGCTTTCGTAATTCTCCGTGCTTGTTGATAATCTGTCTCTCTGGTAGTGAGCAGGTCAATATAGCAGCTGTCTCAATGATCAAAGTCGCCCATCCCTGGGTTGGAGGTATGCTAACCCCTCTGATCTATGTACTTATGTTTGACTATAAAATACTCTGCGAACCCCCCCTGCTGTTAATGCTGAAAGCATTCCCCCTTCTAACTAATCATACCCCACAGGCATCTTTATATAAGTTCTGATTTCTTTGAACCCGGTTACACTTATGGTTTTGCATCACAGCTTTTTTTCAATTTGACTTGATTATATTGACATGAAAAAATATTAAACAATTTTTTATTTTTTTTTCATGATTTCTTCACAAATGCCCTGAAAGCTCAATCTCATATTCCTGAAGCAGTATTTAAAGTGACAGTGGCTGACTTAGACCACTAAAATGTTGGGCCCATTGAGCTGGGAGTTCAAAGAAGGTCAAAGTAGTAGGTACATTACACACAAGTTTTCATCAGGATCAGCCAGGACTGTCCCCGTCTTGGACTGTCATCTGACCGTCGGTTCCAGACGTGATTTTTATGAGTATTTCTGCAATTGTTGATCTCCCGAGATTTTATTTTCTTTCAAGTCTCTCGAGTTTATCCAAAATAATACATCCCTTGAGCAGGACTGCCATAGAAAGGAATGGCATGTTGCTGGAGGAGTCCAGAGGACAGACTGATAAAAAACTTTTCCCTGTTGTGCTGAGTGGAAAAGCTTCTCAGAATTCATAGGAAAGCTTGCAGAGCCAAGGGTCTCATCGAGTGACACTCCTGTCAGCTGAGAGCAGAAATCTGAAGCAGCAGCTGGCACTGAAGTGGACAGGCAAAGTCAAGAAAATGTAGCCCGGTCGATTTCTGTGGGGTACAATTCATTGATGCAGCAGAAATTCATGCACCAGCTCAGGCTGGTGGTGGTGTCGCGGGGAGCCGATCGTCATTTAAAATTCACAACCTATCTGCGTGCTACTGCTGACCTTGGGTAATTCCATACAGTGACTTGTTCTGTGTGCCTGTCTCTTTAAGAGTCAAGGCACAAAGACTGGACTGCAAGGCCAGTCTCCTTTTTGCCTTCGCCAACAAAAGTTGGGATGTATGTATGTATGTATGTATGTATGTATGTATGTATGTGACCAACTTTCCGCCAAAACTACTCACGTGAATTGCTTGAACTCTTCATGTGTAGTGCACTTTGACCTGGTGGCACAGTGGAGAAGTCATAAGCACAGTTACTCCATATTATAAATACCTGGGTTTGATTCCAGTGGTGTAGATTTTGCATGTGTTTTTACTGAATATTTTGGCTCCCTGCCATAGATTGAAGTCGTTTGGTTCAAGTGTGGAACGATGAAACCCTTCACTTTGAATTTTGATTTCATTAAAAATATTAAAGGGAAAACATCCTGCTTGGGAAAGGCAGCCTATGACCTCTCCATCTGGTTGTGTGACCCCCCCCCCCCCACTGAAGCTCGCTAGTGGCCCCCATTGGAGGCCCGCACTACACTTTGAGAACTGTCGGTTTGACTGGCAGCTTGGACTCAACGCTCACAATTCCAGTTTCCTCGTAACATAACTGTGCATTTTACTGAATGATGTGGTGGTGTTTTTTTTTTTACCAGCCAAAGTCTTCAACAGCTTATATGAAAGCATCAAGAATTGTTATTTTATTGTAACATTACAAATTCATTGAAGATTTTCTTTTGCTGTATGCAGAAAAGGCATATTTCCAACATATTAAGATTATGAGGCATCTTTGATTATGCTTCAAAAGATGTGACCTGACCTGCTTGAGATTTTTCAGAAGCATACATTCCCATTCCTCTCATCATCAAGAGCTTCCAAAAGCCTAAACGAACGCTGGATCCAAGCCGCCGAAGAAAAGCGACTTCTTCGTTTGTGCTTCTCGTGTGGTCAGCTCATTTGTCTCGCTTCCTTCAAAAGTGTCTCAACGTGACAGCTTGACGGTACTTTTTTTTTTTCTGCAGGACATAACAAGCTGAGTCGGTTCACATATTGCTGCTGGATGCGTCGTCGTTCTCCTTGACTGCAGTGTTCCTTTATGTGTGCATAATATTGTTGTGAGGCTGCGTCACACTTGGTTAGATGATGTGAAACGCTCCACAGTGTCCCCGGGAGTGCATATTTGAATCTTTGGTGGAAAAGAAAACATGATTGTGGGTTCTGCTGCTTTTTCTACACCTCTATTTACCTGCATTATGATTTGATCGCCCTGCAATTTAGGAAAAATTCCATACATCCGAGCCCCCCCCACCCCCCTTACCCGTCGTAGATTAGTTCTGAGATTGGCTTTTGCGATTAATCCAGCGATGACTGAAAAAAGCACGATAATGTGAGTAAATCGTGTTGATCTGACATTACTGCTGTGATTCACTGAGGCGGCGGAGATGGAACTTTATTGAATGGCGCTGATGGATTCATTGTTTCTGCTTCTGCTTAAGTTGGCGTGACCAAATGTATCAGCGTTTGCCGCGTTGCCAAGCTGATCTCGCAGAACAATGAAGTGCCTCCCACCGCTGGAGTGAGAGCGTGGGCTGCTGTCGAAGCCAAACAAAGGAACTGGAGAGACACCGACTCTGTGAATCCCACCTGGGCGTGCGTGAGCCCTTATGCTCGTTCAGGGAACGCACATGCAGAGGAAACACAAGCGAAGCACAACAATGCGTCAAAGTTTTTGGTCGGGGAAAAAAAAAAATGCAACAGTTTGGAGGGCTGACAGCAGTTCTAATAAATATAAGCTTGATTTAGATTTATCTTTCAGAATTTATTTTATTTTTTTTAAATTTCTCCTTTCCTGTCAAAGCATTGCCATACATCGAGTGTACTGGCCATTAATACCATTAATACCATTAATAGTTCTTGTCATTTACTTTTCAACTGTATATAACAACTCTGTCATTGAATACATTTACCAGATAACAAAGTCTATTAACTCCAACTTTCAAGCAATAGTACATTTCTGTTAAAAAACAAACAAACAAATAACATAATATAATGTCTCCAAGAAGAAAAGCAAGATATTTTATTAAATTAAGCTGTGGGTGTAGACCTGTGACTTTAGCCAATTGCATAATAGAAATTCAACTTCTGTGAGAGTAAAATCTCACATTATTCGGGAAAAATATCCAGGAAAATGCAACTTAATGCAGTAATATTCAGGATGTCATTCTTTACTTCCCAAAAAGAAAGAAAATGTTTGCACACTTTGTAGCTCATGAAAATCCTTTCCCCAAACATTTCAGCCTACAGTTGATCTGTTTTATGTGCGTCTGCATTTGGCATGGTGTCCTCAGACAGTGATAGCAGAGATTTGGCGATTTGTGGAAACTTGTGAGGTTTTTCTCGCTGTGCAGAACATCGACATAAGAATTGAGAGAAAGAAAAACTAAAATAAATCAACATGGAAGTCTTATGTGTCTATAGGAAACTCGGCTCCATTTTAATCGAGAGACACATCAGCCAGAATATAGACAAATTAACGCCACTCCAGATGTCTTTCTATTGTGATTTGTGTTATAGTGAACAGCGCTGAAGATTCATTATGACTGTTCAAACAAGATAAGACCATCTGATTTGTTTGTTTTTTTATGTAATTTAGTAGTGTCTGTTCCAGATAAGCTACGTTGGCCAGATGTTGAAACTTATCTGGACCATAAACCTTTTTAATGAACTGCTAACTATCGATTCATGTGGTGTTTTTTTTTTTTTTTTTCTGGATGCAGATTGAGACTGAAGTCCTTCACTTCATCATCAGCACATCCTTTATTGGAGTTAGTTGTTGATCATTGGAGGACATCATTGACTTTCAGGCCATAGATATAATCAGTCATATTCTCCTTTTCAGTCCCAAATGAATCAGAAGCTGCTGGAAGTCCACTGACTGAAGCTGATGTTTAATCAACTTTTCGACCCGATTTTCATTGGATTTCTTTTTTTAAGTTGTGATGTTTTCACATTTGCATCACACTGTCATCTTGTTCTAGCCACGCAGTCAGGAGCAGGAGAGTAAACAGCTGAATAAATGAGACGCAGCTAGGAGACAGGCAGTCAGCAGGCAGCCAGGATGAGATGGAGTTTGCTCAGAGCGGAGTGACGGGCAGGGAAGAGACAGAGGAGCAGGAGGAAGGCAAACAGTTGGCAGCAAACGCCCACTGGATCTTCACCACACACACAATCAAAGATAAATATTGACCCCTAAAATACAGCTTTAGGAATATTCACTCATTGTTGTACAAAGTAGAAGAAAATAACAAGAATACATTTTATTTATAAAGTGTATTCTTCATTGTACCTAATGAAAATTTCAATTAAATTAAAAACTTCACAAAACCCCCCCTTTTGCATATATCTTCATAAAACATTCCCAGTGTTGATGGAAAAGGTTGGCAAACTTTTCTGAAACATTGCTACTGCACAGGCTCACCACAGCCATAGTAAATCATTCTTCTGCACATGTAAGCAAAAAAAGCACCCCACTGAGCAAAAAGTGATCCAAAACAGGTCTATGTCTATGACGTGATCTCTATATGTCCAGAAAACGTCCCCGGGGAAGCCAGAATGAGCGTTTCTTTCCCTGCATGGATGTCTTGATATTGAAAAAAGTTTCCTATTGAAAAACAAACATGTTTCTTTGGGGAATTGAACCCAAACCTAAAAACAAACAAAAAAGGAAATTCCCTGGGGGGGGCACAGCATTTTGAGAAAATGTTATCCCCTCAGATTTTTTTTTTTTTTCCAAAGGCGGCTGATGCATTTTCACTTGTCGTGTAAAAGGGGCCTCAATCTGGAATGAAAGGCTTAAAAAAGTCCTCCAATAGCTTATGACACAACATTAGAACAATTAGCTGATTCACACTTGGAGAGAGGACGAGTACAAATAATGAACCTGCAGGGGCTGTTCTTCAATCTGTGAGGGACACACACACACACACACACACACACACACACACACACACACACACACACACACACACACACACACACACACACACACACACACACACACACACACACACACACACACACACACACACACACACACACACACACACACACACACACAGAGTTATAACCAACCACGTGTCGATCGTGACAAATGACCTTCTTGATTATCTTCTTCGCTGCTCTGGCTTCTCTGATCATCTGGGGATTGAAATAGATTTTCTTCATGTGAGTGTAAAATAACACAGACTGTGAGTTTGTCAGGGGACTTTAAATGGACCAATGAGCCACCAGGAAGGAGATTCAGTTCAAGTTAAGAGCGTCTGTGTTACAGTTTATATCAGGGCTGTATGGCGACGGTGCTATCCAACACACTTCGCCGTGTCGTCGTTCACTTCAACATAACATTAAGTATCTCTGCCGACCAGAACTGAAACTGGAAGAGATTCGGCAATGCTTACCCATTCTCTTAAAAACGATATCCTTCAAGAAAAAAAAAGTTAAATGACACAGTACAGTAAATTCACATTTGAAGTTTTAATTGTCTCAATTCCTCACCGGATCCCTTCATGCACAATGACACTATTGAAGAGTCCATTTCGGCAAAGGAAGGGAAGGCAAACAAAATAATAATAGTCTGAAATAGATCGGACGGAGCCAAAATAATGCAGAGTCATGTTTGTGTGTGATGATTCAATAAAACAATCCATACTGTCCACACACGTCTGCTCTCCTTCATCCTCCATAATCCTGCTGGATGTTGTGGAGGATTTGGACAAATTGGTCGGACAACAAGCTGCGTGAAAACATCAGTTCAGTCTTTTAGAAACATTAATCTCTGACAACAAATCCAGGAAATACTGAGACAAGATAAATAATCCTCATCTCTGGCTTTGCAGCTTCATGAAACTTTTGCACTACACCGTTTAAATGCACCCATGTTGAGAGGACGTATGTTAAATGAACAGACACATGCCATCATCTTTTTTTTTAATACTCTCTTTAATATATTAAAAAAAAAAAAAAAAATGGATATACAATCTGAGAAAGAAACGTTTGAGGGTTTATCGAACAGGCTGTTTATCTTCTTCCTCTGGCCCAGAAATGGAGTTAAAGTCATCAGACATTTTCCAAGACGAAAAAGAAATCAAAACAACAAACAAACGACAAAAAAAAGCTGATAACTTCCAAACTGAAGGTGACGACAAATTGTCCAACAGGGAGTCTGAGTGGTAGTAAGGCTAAGAGATCAGTCCACGCTTACATTTCCAGGAGGCAAACGCAGCCGTCGTGGCAATAACACGGGATGGCTTCATATTCAACCTCGCGTTCGTGGTCGCCTGCAGCGGACATGCATTCAGTCAGAACTCCTTGATTTTGGCAGAGGCCGGGTGTCGTCCCCTCTCCGGAAGCTAAAAGTTGTTGAACGCGTCGGGCCAGAACCACAACGAGCAAAGAGGGGAAAACCAGAACATGCTAACAAGTCACATCCTCTCCACTTGCTCACACACGCAGACACTCGCACACTTACACAAGAACAAAATGTCAATTTTTTTTTTTTTTTTTACACTCATCCGACATAAAGTTTCAGCCGTCATTGATTACATCTGTACATCCTCGGTGAACTTTCCCACTGGCAGATCACGGAGACTCTCACGCAGGCGAGTGAACGCGGAGCTGAATGGAGCCGCGACAGTTCATGTTTACACGTCGTCCAACTTGAGGCACGGTGCGAGTTGAGGCCGAGCGGAGAGCGACAATGGGCGCTCGCTGACTGAGTGACAGTCTCTCTGACTCACACGGATGAAGAAGAAAAAAAAAAAAAAATGTATAAAAGAAAATGTAACAATCATTGGCCAAATGTGACAGGATGTGGTTTAACCGGAGCTCACAGATCAACATGTTGACTGCCTTTTTCACTGCAGGAGCTTGGATGGATCAGGCCGTCTTGAGAGTCTATGTACCTCCACACACATTCAGAGAGTGAAATCACACAGTCCACTGACAAAGACCTGGAGCTGTGCCCTTTTAGGAAGACACACGGACGTGCGAGTGTGGGGAACCTCCAGAATGGCAGGGTTTGTGTACAGTGCAGTTACAAAGTGTCAGCCAAAAAGCTTCCTGTTGGTTTTACGCTCTGTGATGATCCACAGTGACAACTAAAGACCGGTAGTGAAAGGAGGGATTCTTTGAATATAATCTGTGTCTTTGGTTTGGGGAAGCGGGTTACTGTAGTGAAGCGGAAAGCAGAGAAAAAGGGACGCTCTAATTAAAATAAGACTATTGCTTTTCTTTTTTTTCCTAACAAAACCTAAAATATTTCCAAAAACAGCAACAACATTCTTCATGAAGATCTTTTTTTGTAGGAGTGAATATAAATCTAGCTTTACTGGCTATCCAGTCTTGTAATACCACTTTGTGCCACAGGATGTTGTGTTGAGTCGGTTTAACAATTGTCCGCGGTCTTCACACTGTCTTCACCTATTATCAGCTGGGATCGAATCCTGCCAGTCTGAATTCCATAAAATGTTTTTCAGCATGGATAGATTAAGCTTTAGCCAACCACAAGGAGAAAACAGATTGACTGCAGAACAACTGAATGCTACAGTGACTCTTTACCATCCAGGAGAGGCAAGATGCAAGTTTTACATGTTGTACCTTTAAGAAGATTTTAATCTATTAGACTTACTGATGAGCCACACGTATTAGTGATGACTTGTGTTGATAAGTAAAACCTCTCATAATACCTGGGAGAACACAGAAATATCTGTCTGCACTGGCAACAACAAACAAAATGACCCAATAGATTAGAACCACTTTCTGAACGTTAATATTCATATTTTAATGTGAGTTTCTCATAAAAGGTAACTCAGGGGGGGGGGGGGGCGTCCTACAATATGATCACCATTATTCCCGCTACAAATAATGCTAAACGTCCTTTTAAAAAACAGAATGATGAGTTTTAAAGGTGCGTGAGGGTTATTGTAGGGAGCTTGCAGTTTTGCAGCATTAGTCATTAGACTCAACTTTTTTTTTTTTTTTGCTCATCGTTTTCTGGCTAACAGCTGTTTAATACATTACTGTGATTAAAAAATACAACCTTAAATAAAGATGTTTGAGGTTTAACGGTAAAAATTTTTTTTATGCGTTTAAAAAACAAATGCAGGTTTTAAAGGGATCTCGGTACCATGCCGATGTGTCGGACAACTTTGTGATTGCACTGCATGACTCAACCTCTTCAACCGGGATAGAGGAAGGTGTGTGTGTGTGTGTGTGTGTGTGTGTGTGTGTGTGTGTGTGTGTGTGTGTGTGTGTGTGTGTGTGTGTGTGTGTGTGTGTGTGTGTGTGTGTGTGTGTGTGTGTGTGTGTGTGTGTCAGAAAGAAGCAAAAACTAAAGCGATGCAAAGATGAGGTGAAGCTACAAAAAATTTGGCTGTGGTATTAGTGGCAGTATTTTATGTCACATGTGAAGGTGTGTGTGTGTGTGTGTGTGTGTGTGTGTGTGTGTGTGTGTGTGTGTGTGTGTGTGTGTATACACATACTTACAAGAAGAATAACAACAAAATGGGACGATGTGGTCATTCACATGCTGTCTAATGGGGCTGGAGGCGTCTCCAACGTCTGCGTGTGTTTGAGTGTCTCTGCGCTCACCTTCCAGCGCGCGACGCAATGCCGCGTCGGCGTTTGTGAACTCGCATGCATTTTCTCTTTAGCGACACAAACGTGGCAGGCACTGGAACAGAGAACTGACAGTAACAGATATTATTTCTCTTCATTCATCAAGTTTTAAAACGGCTGAGTGTGACCCACCACCCCTATGATGCAGAGGTCCTCGTGGTTGTGACACTATCGATTAGCATAATTATAGCAGAATTCTCTTTTGGATGCAAGTCCTTTAAACGCAGGATTTTTTCTTCTTCTCCTTTTTACATTTTTTTTTTCTCATATTCCTGCAATGTGGAGGTTATTGCAATTGTGTGAACGGAGGCGGGGGGGAGGGCGGTGGTGTCAGAGGAGGGGAGAGGTTAAGAGTCAGCTGCTGATTCACACATGTAGTTGACCAAGTTAAGCACAAGTGAAGTAGAGCGGTTTGGTTGGTTTGTTGGTTGGTGCAGGAAGCCCGGTGTTTCTATCATCTGGCGTAGTGCTTGATGTAATCTTGAACCTTATTTCGAAAATCCTCCTGTGGGGGTGGGGGGTGGGGGGGGTGGAGAGATGGGAAGGAAACAGTTAGATGGAAGAACCCAGAATATGATAAGACTGAACCCAAAGCAGCACTCGTGGGTATCATGTGGCCCTTTCGCTGTTTGACTTGGAAATTCTGAATCAAATAAAACTTACTTGTCATTAGTGGCTTGATTACATCTCAAATGGTCACATTTTTCACATTATATGTCCATTAAGGCATTATTGGTCGTGACGAGCAGTGTGGCTACCTTCCTCCTACATTGTTTTCAGGATCCAGATCAATTTAAGATTAAATCCTTTTGTCGACAGCTGTAGCAGGACATGAATCGAAATGGAACACAGTACATAGAAAAATTCATCTGAAGACCCTAAAGTTTCCATTCATTGAACCAGGTTTGATTCGAGACTCAACTTGAATTATTTGCTTAACCCAAGAATCCAAAGTCATCAATGGATCAGTTGTCTCTCCTTGGCCACGTTCCTTCAGGTTATGAACGCCTTCTCCTCTAACCCACCATGCGTCTCAGTCTCCTTGATCGTGTCCCTTCTGGACATGCTTGGTTGAGTTTCAGACCCGCCCCCATCTTCCTATCCAGTGAAGCTACCCTTTGTCATTCCGGTGACACATTGGCTCCAGGTTACGAGTGGCCCCACTGGGCTCCCTGTCATTCCTCTTCTTCAAACAACTCAGCCGGGTCACTTGTTTGAGCTTTTCGTTGTCTTCCAGTTCTGCGGTTTTGTTTCTAAGACACCTGATTGTCTCCGATTTGGTTGTTCCTGCGTCTACCCTCTTCATGTGTCATACTATTCTTCTCAACATCGTCGCAGGACACATAACAGAATCCCAGTTTTTATTCAAAGGCCGCTGGTCATTAATCCGACCTACAGCAGCTTTCTGTCTTGTGAAGGGTTTCCTTTCTGTATAAGAAGAGTCCAGCAAACCTGTACCGTGAGCTACACACACCATAAATCATAGATACTACTGTAATTGGGGCTGCTGTCACACACAGGAGGAATGGAAGAGTTTTTACTGGCGTTAATGATGACACAGACAGTATAGACCTGCTGCAGCACCTAAGGACGGAGTATGTGGACACCTTAGAATTTCATGGTGTTCTGCATTAATTGGCCATAAAACCTTTAATCCAAAACTAAACAAACGATTGCGTTCTTATATATTATGAGAGCACATATATGTAGAGCCAATGTTCACAGTGGTGGTGGAGAAGGTACAGCACTATGTATTTAATGACCGGTCAAACCGCCTTAGGCGGTATTAACTGCATTGAAGCTCCTCTGGTAGACGCTCATTAGATCTGCACATCACCCAGAAGGGATTCTGGAACATTGTTGCTTATAGAACTGCTTCAGCTCAATCAGATTCCTATGATGTCTGGCATGAACGCCTCCCCTGAGGTCACTCCTCAACATCCATCTAATCTGCTCTCGACTTCATGAGGGAGATTTTAAACATCATTATAATGTCAATTTGATGTTGTTATCCTGTTATTCAGCTTGTGCTGGTGGACAACATTGCAATTATCTTGTACCATACCCTTAAATATATTATGGGAAACTGCCCAGGCTGTAACTGTGATGCTGCCTCCACCACTGAGAGGTTTTTACTTAATGTGTTGAGAGTTTTAGATGATATCCAGCGATGTTTCCATGTCCTGCCATGGAATCCATGCCTGTTCAATGTTTTGCATGTGGTAAACTTCTGAAGAGACATGTTTAGCAGTTATATTGGTTTCTTTTTTGAACATCCTGTGTTGTGCGTTTACCGTCAACTTTGTAGGGAGAGCAGCTTTAACAGTAAATTCTCTTCATCAGTAAACAATCTGTCTTAACTGCGGACTGGCAATTATCTGAACTTATTGAATTTGCTTTGTCACGTCTTCCATCTTAATGCAGCTCAACGATTCTTGTCAGTTGGTTTACAGAGTTCAGCTGACATTTCCCTTAAATAGCACAAACCAAAAGTATTTGCAAGTGTTTTTAGAAGCGAGAACAGGCTCTCTACTCCTTCACCCAAATCTTGTTTCACTCCAGGTTTGCTAACCTTGAGTATAATTTGCATATATTAGAAGTCAATAGGCTTTGATGCCCTGTTAATGTGACAATGTTTCAACAGAAAAGGCATAGTTTTCTTGCATTTTCGCTTCAGAAGTTTACATGGCAACATTTTGAAAACAATGTCCGTTTACGTGGAAACAGCAGGAATGCTTGAAAACTCTATAATTTTCCTGTTGGAGCACAATTTGGCGCTATTGTTTATCTTTGTAATGAAACCAGACATGTGTGCACAGAGAACAGTATGCTATAAACAACAACATGGATATTCGATGACAAAATGGGATTGCTATTACAGTGACTCAACTATACAACTAGCAGGTCGCAGGAGAAAATGGGCTGGGAGTCATGCGTCTCTGGAAGCCGTCATTGATCCATCTACTCGTGCATGTGCATAAAACCTATCCACTGTGGTTGTGGTGCACATCTGCAGTAGCAGCCTTTCAAAAAAGGTGCACTTTCCCCCCATTTATCAAGCGATGGAGAAAGAATTGTTGTTTGGCCTCACTTTGCTTCCTTGTTCCACTTACACCGGGAATGTTTATTAAACACCTTCTAAAAATACTTTATTATAATTGCTCATGTGGCATTGGGTTTAGCACGAGACTTTCTAAAGTGTGCAGTGTGGAGTTCAAGCTTTAGCCAGATTTATTTTTCTGATGAGAAACAGTGAACCACACAATGTATTGATATAACACTCGCCATTGGAGCTCAACAAATACAGCTGTTATTCACCCATTGGTCCCCTTTAGTCATTCACGTCATAATTTTTTTTTTCTGTGTGTGTGAAAATGTCTTCTTCCTTCTCCTAACTGTACTGTTTTCCGTTTTTACTTGCAGTCCCCGGTTGTTGACCCATCACCACAGGGGACGGAGACATATAATGCCGACACGTCCTTGTGTCCTGCTGCTCTGCGATACGAGACGAAAGTATTCCAAATTGACATCATCGCTGCGAAGCGCTTACTTAGTCACGGACGCATCGCTGAGGCCTCCGTATGGTCACAGGGGCATGGTGGAGAATTGTGAGAGAGAACAGAAAGAGGAAGTGGAAGAAGAAGGAGAGAGTCTACAGAAAAATAATGACATGCTGTAATATCTGGACATTGACCGACGGTGCTGGTGAGGGAATACTCTGATAAGCCCCAGTTGGATCAATGCAACAACAATAAGTACCAGATGGTGAAGTTTACAGCCAGAGACAACTCACTTTTTGTGTAGATTACCAAGAATGCAGCATTTTTATTAGGGAGTCAGTAAAGGCATTTAATTGACACACAATTACTGGTCAAACAAACATTTATCAAGGAATGTAAGTAATTGAATTTAATTATTCCTTATTTTTGATGGGTGACTACTATTAAAAAAAGTAAAACAAAATAAGCACTGTAAACTATGTATAAACGCACTATATTTCATTTTATTTCAAGTCGTTAGAATAAGACTGGGTATATCAATATTGTATTATTTCAGCTAAAACACACTTTCTGTCATGTAATTAGTTGGGAACAAATACGTGCAAATATTGATATTGGCAATTGACCAGATTGTAAAGAAAAATATTGGCAAAAAATTCTATAAAGTGCATCCTAATATATTGCAGTGTGTTGCAATGTACAAAATGGAAAATGGGATATGGATCACAGGGAGTTGTGATGAATCCCTGCTTGTTTCAAGCAAAGACTGTGCAGGAGAGAACTTGGAACAGATCAGTAAAGAAACCGCATCTGAATTAAACACTTTTTTTTTTTAAAAAGGTGTTTGATATAAATAAACCATATTAACCTTGGATAAACCAAAATGTATGGTGTCTGGTCATTTTAAGGGGTATAAAGATGTAAAAGTTATGATAGAGGGTGTGTAAAAGTAGAAAGGGTTAAAGAAATGAAGTTTCTGGGGATCGTAATTGACAAAAACTCTGCTGGAAACCTCCCATTAAATATGTTCAAACTAAAAAATTCAAAAGTATTTCACTTCTCAGCAAAGTTGAATACTTTTTAAACACCAACGCACAGCATATTCTATATTGTTCATTAATACTGCCATATTTGAATAACTGGGGCAACACCTATAAATCCTGAACGAAACAGCTAAATTAATGCAAAAAGCTAGAAACAAACCACTACCAGACAACGTACAGAAATGTTTTGCTGATAGAGAGGGGTGTTTTAACTGCAGGGGGTATCTGGACTTCAGAACTAAGAGTGTTCGAACTCCAACGAGGAGGATGAGCACTTCAGTAAGTGGAGTGAATGTTTAGAACAATCTTTCTGTACCACAGGAATATATTGTGTGGTAATCGTGAATCAAACAACCATTGATTGCTGATACATTCTCAACCAGTGTTGATTTCATTGATTAGATGATCGACTTGTTAAATCTGTTGTCCGTATAGCATATTGAAACCTGAATACTGACTGGATATTCTGGAATACCATTTAGTCAACTGAAACTAGACTAAGACTAACAAGGTTTTAATTGACTAAAATAAGACTAAAACTTAATGGCGTGTTACTCGAACGACTCAGACTCAATCACAATTTGTTGTCAAAATGAACACGGTTCTCGACTGTGTAATCTTAAGCATTAAGCCATTGTAAATTGCAGATTGAAGAAATGAATGATTGTTGCTACCAGAGTTCTCCGCACGTTTGCAGAGTCACTCCTGACCATCCCAGACCAGGTTGCATTTCCCCCCCAAAAGCCAATTTCAGATGTCCACTTCCATCTATGGGTCAATTCTGTTGGAATGAGGTATACTGGTGCACACGTTCCACTTACAGCACCTTTAAATTGTATCGGTCCCGATGGCTCTCTCTCCAATGATTACTTTGGCCAAGTTTCAGTCACATGCAGCATGCAGGTGGGTATGACAGTAAAACATATCCCCTTTTTTTAACTGTGATATCCATCCCGACTTAGAGTATGTGTTCTTACACAGAATATGTTATGAAGTGAAGAATTCTTTATTTAATCATCCCACTGCAACGAACTGGAGTAAAGACGAAGTGGGGATGTATAACAGGCCTGAGGCAAAGTAAGATGACAGCACAATATATGTTGTAATCATATATCCCAAATTCCCATTGCAGGGGAAAAAAGAAAAATCTGGAAAAACATGATACGTCTGAGTGGAAATGCTTGCATTGCTTAATAAGGAACATCGGCCCACCAGCGAGTTTTTATGTCGTATCTTGATCTGGCGTTTGATGGCCTGTTCCTGCCTCAGAAATTGAGGCCGGTGACAGCTTGCGAAGTGCACAGACACCGGGGAGAATCAGTTTAAATAAGCAATTGTGACGTCAGTGCTTCACTAGGCTACACCTGATGGGCAGATCAAACACCATCACTGACAGAGCACACAAACTGTAATTATCTGTATATGTACAATCTGTATTACGTTCAGTTTTAAATGGCCTGAAGAGTTGAAATCTTTGATAGACACCACAAATTCAAAGTATGAAAGTAACAACTTGGGGGGGGGGGGGGGGGGGGGGGGGGCAATTTAAAGTCGCCTCACAAAGCTGCAACATAAATGTGCAAGTGTCGAACCCTGCACTTTTGTCTCCCTTTATTCTCGATTTCGGTCTTCCCGCAGAAAACTGGCTGACACTGCAAATTACTCAGGCATTTATTGGATTGAAAACGCTAAGTAAACTCTGCAGTCGATTAAAAAAAAAAACTTTGTTGGTCTGGAGCTTAGTTTTCTTGGCTCTGCGTCAGCCACAGAAGGCAATTAACTCTCCTCTCCTCCAGCAAGCAACACAGGTACTCAAAATATGTACCATCATCAGAGTAGAGGGGATGCAAATGAAACCCTGTGGGGACTGACGATTGCTTTAAAATCTGCTAAAAGTTGAACACAGCAAAAGGATAGTCTTGGGATATGTCAGGTAAACAGACTGTGAAGGGGGGTGGGGGGGGGGGGTGAAATAAAGTGGGCTAGATGACGACGTACGCAGCGGTGCGAAGGAAGTCTCGGGTGTTTTCCTGGAGTTTGGAAAGTTTTGTTAAAAACTTTCTGGTGGGGCTCAGAGATGTCGCTCTACCATGGAATACTGGCTTAACTCTCGTTCCAGGTGGTATGCAACCATTCTCAAAGGTTTCGCAAACAGATCCGAACTCTGTGTGTCACTGCAGAACCTCGCTTTTATTGCAGCGTTATATTTTTTCCTTGAAATGTGTCAGAAATTGTGGGTCTTAGATCCGAGGTCTAATACTTATCTACCGGTGTTATGCAAAGTTCTACATGAAGTTCAGCTACATGAATACAGATTTCTTTTGTTGAAAGTTATTAAATAAACCTTTTGAAATCTGTTGTATTGCTGAAATAAATGGGTTTTTTTTCCGAATTCCAACATTCCTTCTGTTGTATGTTTTTCTTTGCCAGTATTGTGCTTTTTCATTGGGTAATGAACTACATGCGACATGTTGCTCGGGCAGTAAGTCTTTCCATTTGCCTTAACCTGGTTGCTTTTTGTTGTTCTCTACTGGTAAATACAAACTAAAACCCCATTAGCACAGCATAGTTGGCTTGGTAAAATGTTTAAATATAACCTGAAGTTGAAGCAGCGAGGTGTTCCACAGCAAGCCTGTTGCATAAACATTCATTTTTAAACAGCTGAATAACAAAATCCAAGAAGTGTTTGACACGAACAGGTAGTGGTATCGCTTATGTGCAGCCAGCACAGTGTTTCTTGCTACTTCTTCTTCAACCAGTATCTTCCAACATGACTGTTGAACCCAGTAGGAATTTATCAAGTGTCACCAGGCACAACATGTTTAAAATGTCCCCTACCTGCTTAATTCCCACTGCACTTTGTTTCGCAGGAAATATTCTCAGGCCCCTCATCTTCTGGAGAAAAGCGTGTGATTTGGAGACAACAAATTAAGTATATATATATATATATTAAAAAAAAACCCAACCTGAACAGACCACTTAACGCAGCCCGTACGCTACACCAACAGATTATCTGCAACAGCTGTGAGGCTGCCATTAAACTCCGTGACAACATCCGCAAAGAGAGCGGAGCTGCCTGCCTGTCATTCACTGGTGCCATCGCACATCTCTGACACCGACATGACAAGAGGAGGTAGATGCCATAATGAGGTGAGTGGAGCCACATCTGCCTGCAACAGCTGAGGAGGCTGTGACAGTGAGCGAGCTAATGAGGACCGATTGATCACTGCAGCCACGTCGGCTCAGTCAGCTTCTGTCAACTCGTTTATTCCTTCTTCCCTGCACTGCGGTCCGGGAGACGGCAGACTTTAAAGACCTGTGCGTAACAAAGGCACAACAGCAATATTCTTTCAAACAAGTCTATGCCTTTTAAGCTGCTTTTTTCTTTTTTTTAAAAATTATGAACACTGTCACACAGAGAGCTAGTATTACACAACTTCCATACCGAGATGGATTGGAGTAGTTATTTCTCAGTTTTCACTGAAACAAAGTCAACCAATGATGTGGTGAGGAGCAATTGTCGATAACCTGTCGAGCCATTTGTATTCTTGAGCCTTGAATGTTACGCTCGCATGCTGAGGAAACTTTATCCATCTATCCATCCATCTATCGTCTACCGCTTTATCCGGGGCCGGTAAATCTCATAAATCCGATTGTGAACCTACATTTATAACATGTAAGCATCGTTGTGTCTATGTTCAGGCATCTGTACTCAAGCACAACACTGCAGAGGTTTCCTTTTGTGCTTTAATGAGAACCAACAGGGACTCGGCGGTCACTGTCTATGGGCAGAAAGCAGATCAGGGAAACTGAAATCCTCCCAGAATGCAGTAACTGTGGTTCCAAGTGTGCATTTGACATGACAGAGTATTGATTGAAGGGGCCTCGCCACTTGAGAGACCTAAGGAAGCAACATAGTGAGCGTGTGAGAGACATAGAGAGTGGTAGCCTCTCAGTATCGCCAGTATCAATCAGTGAACTGGAGACAATTGAGAACGCAATGAGGGTCTGATGATATGCATGCACTCCGGCCCTTAATGAAACACAAAGCCTCTAATGTGTCACCCAGTCACTGTGGACCTTCAAGAGTGAGACAGATAATCAATACTACATTATAGAACAGTGAGAAAATCTATCGCCGCACGTTCACGATACAAAGGTACCAAATTGCATTTCTTAGACAGTGCAGTGTCCAGTCGGTGTTAAACTGCAGAGATCTGGACCTTCTGCTTCTCAGCAGGCCAGCTTTTTGACATTTAATGACATTTGAGGAATTGGCACACTGGTTTGTGCTTCTGGGAGGTGGGAAAGTGGTAAGAGCTGTCCCACTTAGTTCATTTTGTTCACGCAGTGTCTGCCTTGACTGTCGATAAAATAAAACAGATTGGAAGTAAAAAAATGTCCACACAATGTATTTAATATTTTAACAAACTAATTTTATAACTCTTCACAGTGCGGCTTTCAGCTCGCATTTTTTTCAGATGAAACCACGAGAGAAAATTATATACTTGCACAATCTGAAAGTATTCGTTTTGAAAACACAAATTCAATGAACGTTTCACAACAAAAAATTCTCATTTTACTAGTGATGCACCAATTGCGATACTCAGATAACAGATGCCGAGCCGAGACAAGCCGGCGAGTATTACGCGACATTATGCATCAGCATCGCCAGCAGCAAGTAGACAAGAAATCCACGAGAATGACAAGAGAAGGGGCCACGGAAAGTCCTTACAAAAGCAGCAAATTATTCAGCAGTGACATTTTGACCAGCAGAGTGGCATCGGTGCATCTCTATATTTGACTTGAATTTTAAAACCACCACTAACTTGTTATTGTGGAAGAAAGTCTGATATTGCCTCTGCCCATACAGATAATCAACAGCCTCGCTGTGATAGTAGCAACAGTCTGTACAATTTGGATGTGAAGTTTGACTGATTTTATCATCAAACTTATATTTGTGCAATAATCTGAAACACATCAAAGTGGGATCTCCATGGTTCCCATTCATAACACTGGCGGCAGATTGGAGCATTAAAAGGAGGAGGTTGTGGCTTCGTGCTCGTCAGTGTGACGAGTGAAACTCTGCAGGGACAAGCAACAGATTTTGGTTGCGACATCGAGTAATCCTCGAGTCTTCAGCTGCAGCAGTTAAAAAAAATCAGTTGTAGTTGTGCTTCTAAAACATACTGAGGGCGATGTTGAGTTTTAAAGTGATACACGCACACACACGCACACACACACCATTTGATGTCAAATGCCTAAATGAATTATGGATAAAATGTCCCTTGTCTCTCCATCATATGTTGCTGTTTCATGCTATTTCTGTCATTTAAACTAGTTTTCTTTCAACAAAAAAAAAAAGTGAGTGGAGCTGAAAAAGGCCAGAGGTCAGCTATTTGTGATCAGGGGCTTACTGGCCTCAACAATATACAAGAAACAAGTGTGTACATGGCCACATAAACACATGTTCATGTCCCTCAAAAACAAGTACTGTATATGTAACACTCCTGAATGAACAACACACTTTTTCTGGAAGACGTTCCACTTTCCTTCTCATTGTTACTATGAAGACATTAAGCATGAATTACAACCTAAAGGACAGACAGATAACTGCCATCAAAGGTCAAAGTCACATTCTATCACCTAGATACTAGAAACTTAAATGACAGACTGTGCGCACATTTCAAAGCTCTCTATTTAACAGCATTCTTCAAAAGGAGTCAAACAAAAATGTACCAAGAGATTCACACAGAGGATGTTTTGCAGCAAATCCCTGGACACTCATCAGAGGATGTGCTTTGACTTCACACTGGCAGCTGAAATGTCAGGTACTCTATACTTCATTGATTCTACACAGGCGAGAGGAAAGGAAAAACACTTTTTTTTTAACACAGTTCTTTACTATTGAAAAGAACTACTAATCTGACATATATAAAAACAAATAATCACAACATTAAAGTAGGTTTTATTTTTAGGTTGTCTATAGACACTGGGGATTTAAGTACGAGTTATAATAGTGGAGTCTAATATTAGAGCTCTAGGTGTCATCTTTGATCACTTACATCATATAAAGCCACTGATCCATCTATGCTTCTATCATTTATGAAGCACTGCCAAACTCAGCTCTGCTGTATTAAAGTCTGGATTGACCGCAATTCTTCCTTCACATGCTTCAGCAAGTTGTACTGGGACTGGTCTGAAAATGGTGCTATGACGAGGGGCTCAATCTGGTCCAGCAAAATGAAAAACCTCGGCCCAATTTAATCACGTTTAGGATTTCATTTCAGGTTCCCGTCCCGACATACGCACGGTCAGGCACCTTCTCCTCGCTCAAATAACTGGCAGATCACTTGGTTCAGTCAAACTGGGTTTAAGCGTTGTTCTGTGTTCGTGATTGAAAACAAAAGGTTCATCCTACAACACTGCTGTAGGAGTATTCTTCAGACATGTACCTCCGGGTAATGTGTGTCAATCATTATGATCAAATGTTAAGTCATCTTTAATTCACAATTACTTTAATGTAGGATCATGAAATGACACAATACATAAAAGAAATATCATATTATATACTGTACTTTTAATATTAAATACAATTAATCCTCCAACGTACATCTTAAAAGTGAAAACAGAAAAATACTATCAAGCCGAACCTACACCGAATTACACAAAATGGCTATTACCATCAGAATTCCTATTTAAAAACAAGTTTTGGGGTTTTCGCATGATTTCTATCACCAATACTCATCTTGAGAGGCACAGTGTTCAGCCTTCCACACACCAACAACCCTATTGGTCCCAGCCCGCCACACTTTACAACATGAACTAAGCCACGACATGTAGTTTGTTGTATGCATACCGTACAATGAAAACACAAGCTGAATCGCAGCCTACATATTATGCAAATTACACAACGTGTTGGCGTGATTGCGCAATACATGATTACGTCCCAAACATAAATGGAGCCTCGGCGCTTTGGGATTTATGTATTTGTACAGAAATGTACAGTCTGATGTTTCTATTTAAACCTCTAAAAAACTTTAAAAAAAAACATCTAATTTACAAGAATTTTCATTCAATTCATCCATTTTATATTCTATACATAACTTTGTAGACCTTTCAGGCATATTGTTGCTGTTGTTTTAAAGTATAATTGTTTGTTTCTGTAATATTTAACTTTTTTGAAGCACCCTGCGGTGTTTTGTGGCATGTGCTACACCAGATAAACTTCTATTATCGACCACTTGAACTGATCAAAGCCTACTCCCAGCCAACAATAGCACAATTTTGCTCTCACCAACAACAAACTCCACACACACACACACACACACACACACACACACACACACACACACACACACACACACACACACACACACACACACACACACACACACACACACACACACACACACACACACACACACACACACACACACACACACACACACACACACACACACACACCATTACCCATGTGGATGCTTCCTTTCAGCCACTTTAACTCGATAATGTATTCAGAGTACAACCACAAGAGGAGCTCCACTTCAAAAAGACACACGCTTCCATGTACATGGGCACTCGCTCACACTCCCACACTGCTATCCACTTGCTGCTGAAGTTGATTACAGCGCGTTGCAAGTGTGTGTGTGTGTGTGTGGCGGGGAGGGTCATGGTTGGAGGACTTTGTGTTTTCAGTTGTTTGTCACTCTAAACAACAACTATGGGATGAACAGGCAACTCTCAAATTTACAGAAAACGATAATGCACCATAGTCTTTAATTTGATAGTTTTTTACTTTAAGCATATTAACTTTGGAATTTGTAAAAACTAGAGTTAGTCCATACAATAGTGACACTAGCATAAATGATCAAATGTAAAAAAAAATGTGGCTTTTAGGTTTGCAGCTGGACATTTTTCCTGTGGTAACTTTTTGATGGCGAAGCAATCTGGATGGATAGATTATTGGACTGCCTCGAGATCCATATCGACAGATTGATCAACTAACAACCTAAAAAGATGGATGGAGCAGCTCGTCGGACAGATGGAGATGCCAAACAACTGGATGGATGGATGAAAAGGATGAACTTGTGACCTGGATGGATGGATTCATGGTTCGATTATACAAGCACCCATGTTGTGGCATCAAACTGACTGTGCTGGTAATAACTATGAAGTACAGGAAAAGGAATAGACAGTTGACATTTCGTGATTTTTATTGGCCAAGATGTATGGACTGCTGAAATTATTAAGATTATAAAACTTTCTGAATCTGAATCTGGTGCATCCTTTATCTGTTTGATATCCTGACGCTCCCAGATCGGAATGTTGCCGTCAGAAAATACAACTTTAGAAAGTCCCTTTGATATAAACACCTCCAAGAATCATTTCCTCATGTGCTTTTAATTAAAAAAAAGACCATTTAACAGTCAGTTTTAAATATTAAATGTGTGACTATACAACATAACTCGGATGAAACTGTAAATGCAGCTCAGACGTAATCTTGCAGAAATGTTCCATTAAAGCAGTAGTAACAAGCCCACCAACTCGTTCACTGCCACCCTCGGCAAAGATAAAGTTCATCCAAGCTATTAGAAGGCAATCAATGACAACAATGGACTCGGCAGGTTTTCGCCACAGTCATCAGAATGGTTTCATCATAAAAGTCCTTTACTATGAGGAGACATGGCAGAGCTAAAAAAAAAAAATGAGGCAACAGAGTGAGACTCGATTGTGAGCAGATGCGAGTGGGGAAAAATAATGATTGGTGATAAACAATTAAAAAAAAAAAAAAACCTAATTCCTTTTCTTCTGAATGATATTCTCAAACAAGCATTGGCCTACATAGTTAGTCATGGTTGCACTCATGAGAAATCAATGTCGCAATGAACCTGAAAATCAGGTTGTGATTTTTTTCTATAAGCAACATAGATCTGCAACCAGCGCCTGTAAGGAGGGGGGTCTTGTTAGACTCTGTGGTGGACCCCCTGTAGAGTTCACAAAATAGCACTTGAAGGCCATACACTATGAGACACTTAAAGAAATAAAGGATTAATTGATTTGATCACTTTTCATCTACTAATCCATTTGTGACATGCTACTACAGACACAGAGCAGTCTGGGTCCACATCCAAACGGTCTCTTATCTACAAATAGTATATTATTCAGTTATGACTTTGCCACCCCATGAATGGGACATCCTACCTGTCTCAGATTGCTTCTCAATGCCTTGAGAGTTCGAGTTGATTCGGTTGAGTCACTCCATAATAAGTTCTTAACAGTTTTACTGAAGTACAATTCATTGAGTCATAGAACTGAAGTCGAAATTCTTCAGTTGATAAAAAATTGAACAAATCATTAATACAAAAGTGAGCTCAGTCGTCAGATGAATGTCGCGTAGTGAAATGTAAAAACGCACATCAAACCAAATATACTCACATAAGTACCTCAAAGTAAAACTGATGCTGAATCAAACATGTCAAGTCAGCTACATTGGAAAAACATGGACGGACATCGCCTGCTTCGAATTTAGGGAGAGCAGAAAGTAGCTTAAAGCACAAATCGCTCCAACTGTTACACCTTCAACAATGCAGTAGCTCAAGGTAAAGGGCATATAAAAAGAGATGGATTAGTATTGAAGTGACTCGAATACTCTGTGGCCAGAACCCACACCCTTGAGGACTCGGTACCTGAAACAACCACTAACGTATTTTCAGTTGGGGAAATAAATAACTTTTTCATTTACCTATACAATTTGTTCTCTGAACATGTAGCCTTTACGTGTTGCAGTGAAAGTAAACATAATTAAAACAACTGATATTTTAATATTTAATTGTAATTTCTAACTAAATCCTCACGTCAATTGCTCATTAAGGCACCTGCAGATTTTGTTGTGCTCCGAATGGCTCTCACCAACATAAAGCAAAAAAAAAAAAAAAATCATGGAATTTTTGTTTTGTTGCATTATTCTGCTAAAATAAGACAGAATGCAATTTTTATCTATTATTTAAAGTTAAGTCACTTTAGTTATACATATGCATTTTTTGCCGTTGTTTTTTTTCTTGTAACCTCGAAATTCCCCGGGTCTGGTAATCATGAAGCAATTAAAAACCGCATTCCTGGCAAACAAAAGTCGACCTTCTTTATGTTTACTTCAGGAAAGACTCCCTGATGTGTCGTTACTATTGCACAGAGGTCATCCATTCTCGCAACCGTTTCTCTGCCGATAATGCAGCAATTCAGGCTTACACAAACACACACACAAACACACACAAACACACACAAACCCTAGTGTATCTAATAGGGGTGCAAGGTTAACCATTATCACGCACTGTTGGATATACTGCAATGCACCATGGGAGGAGGGAATGTTCAAAGGGCCAAAGGTCAATACTGTCTTAAAAAAAAATGCTTTCAGCTTTCCTCCACTTGAGTTCATAATTACTTCCGTGGTCAGCTGGCTGCCTGCAGGGACCGTCTGCCAATCGGAGGGGGAAATTACTGTACTCAACACTCAGCTTTTTTTACGACCACTCCGAACAATGCCACGTGTAATGATAAAGACATGAATTATAAGGCAATATAATACAATGATATATGAGTGACTCAAGGATATCAAGGTAAATGGACTCTACTTATGGAGTACATTTTACCTCTGCCTCAATAAGCGTTAGATGACCTGTCACAATCACCCTACGCATGGGTAAACGTGGGGTTCAGGGTGACGCTCAAAGACATTTTGGCAAAAGAAAAAGGTGAGATGAAGTTTTGAGTCCATCAACCGAGCCACAGCCAAACCAAATGTTAATATCATAATCTACGATCATTTACTTGGAGATCAATGACAAAACTCAGCACTACTTGAAAAACAGTCATTTTGAAAACACGGGTATGTTGCGATCATTAAAACAGAAATAAAAGTCTTTGCCAGCTCCAGAATAAAACACCAACTCAGCCGACAATTGCTTTTATTTCAAATTGTGTGTCTGGCATTATTGCAAAGCTTTATCAAATCAGAGCAAAGAAAAATGGCTCTGCAGGTTTTCTTAAAAACAAACTGAACCACAGCATGAAAAAAGTAAGGAGTCACTACGAGACTACAAAACACACAATTCCCTTTTCTTAATATCTGATCAAGTCAAACATACAGTATATGAATATGAGTTTATCTGATTAATTTCTCAATGTTTTTGTATTTTCACTCTTAAAACTGTCAAACCAACAGTTAAGTGTCCTATCAAGAGGGTGTTCAAAACTAAAAGTATATCTGTAAAACATGTTTTCACCGTGTCTCAAATTCTTTGTACCCACACACATTTCATGGTTGGGGGAAAAATGGACATCTGCATATAAGACTTTTTTATTGTGCTCATACACAAAATGTCACCGAGTCTTTTAGTTGATCGGTAGCTCGCACATCGCTTGCATGTGGATGAAAACAATGTTAAGCAAACACAGATTTAGTAACTATTGAAATGCTCATTTAAAGCTACTATAGTAAAAGTACATCCTGCATGCATATGTTTCTTGCACACAGTTGTGGAGTCTCACAAAACAAGAATTATCTCCTTCGAGTGGTCCATGTCAGCCCACTACACCAGAATACAGCCCCCTAAATTATCCCATACTCCCACCTACAAAAGCAAGAAGAGCACAGAGAGTCGCACTGTAAGCTGCATCAGAAGCTTCTGCAGCACAGCCATGTTTCGTAATGTACAGGATATTAACAGACAACAGGATGTACAGTAGGGAAGCTGAAGGCAGTGTGATGATTACAGGGAAACCGTCTGTATATCAATGACACGTCTACCGAAACAATCTGCTGGATGTATATAGCACGGAATGAAAGATCACATTTCCTCACCTTGTCTCTTAGATGATGCTCTGCTGCGTTGATGTTCAGCGGGTCATCGAAGTTCAACAGGTCCTGCAGGAGAGGTGAAGAGAGGGACGGCATTAGGGACGGAGTGGACCAGACAGAATGGCCTCAGCGTGTGAAAACACATCGAGAATTGATTGTTCACGGCTGAAAGATCTCGTGTACTTAGTCATTTCAAGACAGCACTTTCGAGAGGCGCAGCCCCTTCTGTGGGTCAAATGCTCTTAATTAAAAAAGCTGTTGTGGGAAATCCAACCCATTTTAACACTATTTGCTGTCCGCAAAGTCACCCCAGATTCTGAACCACCACAAACAAAAGGGTATAATTACTAGGTAGCCTCAGAGAAGCCCACACACACACACACACACACCACAGCGGCTCGAAAGGGAGTGTTATTAGAGAGATAAAGAGCAGGATGGCCTGCGAGGCTCTTTCTGATTAAGCGGTGAGATTTAGGGCACAACTGTGTATCTGTGTAGATTACCATCATCATTATCGTCATAAAACATTGGGCTGACCCGAGGAGAAGACGCCGGGAAAATGGAATCAGTAATAAATGTGTGTGTGGGCTGCATTTTGCAAAGCTTGCAAAATAATTTAAAGACAATTCAGTCACCTTATAATTACTTGAGTTCCAGCTACAATGTACGACAGTACAAGAGCATACTCGTACTTTTCAGTGCTATAATTCATAAAATTACATCCTTTGTTTCTTGTGGGAGCTCATTTCCCAAAGCATACCGAATTTACTTGTCATGTTTCTTCATTTCCAGACCATTTTGTAATGAATCTCTGTAAATCAGCGTTCGTGAGACGCAGCCTGACTGGTGTTGCGCGCCACAAAAGTAATGTGTAATCTTATTCACGGTGCTTTATATTTCCCAAAGCCCTGAAAGTGCTGTCCGTAATGAGAAAGATCCTATTACTCAATTACACATCATGATCTGAAAACAGTTGCGTAGATGAATAAGGTTGTTTAATCTGATCTGTGCTTACACTAATGTCATTAAGATATGATGAGTGGCTTCCAACAGTGAAGGATAAATATCCTGTGACTAAAGGGTTGGATTTCCAACCATAGCCTCTTAATCAAATAGAAACAAGAAATACTTACAGTAAACAAGGAGTTCAATCCCCACACCACATCCTACAAAAAACGAAAAAAAGATCAATTATAACATAGGCAAACTATAACTTGGCCTGTAAATGAGGTGACAAAGCCAAAATCACATGTACATTGTTCTCGTCGTTAAAAGCCCCTTTTTAATGGGACCATCAAGTAAAACAGTGAAAGTGAGATACAGAAGTCAGATTCAATTGCCATAACAGATGTGACTATAAATATGAAAAGTCACCCAGTAAAGAAAGCTTTAAAGTAATTTCAGGACATCAATCTGAATGTCAACACTGACTGGAAGTTATTGTCAAGATTGTCAAATAGAAACTCCTAACAAACGGTGTGTAACATCCCAATACTTCAGTAACATTTTTGTTACTGTCCATCTACTCAAGCATGGCCGTAGTGCACATGCACAGTGGCAGCGTTTTGGAAAAGTTGAGTTTTCAAAAAGATGTGCTTTCAGTGACTTTTTTTTTTCAGTACCTACTCTTCAGTTTATTCCAATAAATGAAAAGCAGGAAGGCAAACGTGGATGAATGACACGTGGATGGAAAGATGAGCTAAAGTTCACATGCTTCATTGTCAATTAAAGTCCTGAAGTGTGAGTGTGACCTTTCCAACTTGAAGTCCCCAGACAGGAATGAAGGTTCCCAGTAAATAATTCCCATTGCAATAACCTTTAAGGATAAATGCAGCTCTTCCACTATGCCGACAAGAAAAATCGATAGCGCATGAACAATATAAAATGCAATTTCATATTGTACATTGAATTCCGCTTCTTCAAACATCATGTTCTTCAATGAAGCACAATAACATGCAAGCTGCGGCTTCACATGAGGTCTGACAGCAGCGACATGCTGCAGGATGTTATGTATGGCAGCATAAAAGCAGCCGCATCATAATTGCCTTTTACTGCTGTAGCTTATGACTGTCATCTGTCACTCTGTACTTACAGCAACACCAAAGCGAGATTTTATTATGATCACAAGCAAAATTACAGAATACAACAAGAAATCACCCCCCCAAAAAAATCTAAAAAAGGAAATACATACAAAAGCCTGACTTCACGAAAAGCTGCCGTGGACGAACGCCAGCTGGTACGATGATAGACAATTTCAATTTACAGCTTTTCCATTTAATTAACTCTCAATCAGTGTGCATACATACATACTGTCATTTCCATAATTGGATAACACTTTCCACCACCAATGTTGAAGGCAAACAGTTTTCCACAGTGAGGGATTAAGACGACGAGAACTAGAGTACTGCCTGTTCTGCTTCTCCCGTGTCCACAACACGTATACAGTATATTCTGAATGAAAACAAAAATTTGCTGGTTGTGCAACAATGTGGGAAACTGGGATATGAATTTTTTTCCAAAAATGTTATTTTCGCATCTAAATTAAAGACTATTCCCAGGTCTCGTTCGTGTTAGTTCATGTCAAGCTGTTTTTTATCGAGCATTATGGGATTTTAAACTCATCTAATTCAGGGTTCGGTTATGCAACGCTTTGTTTTAAGCACCATCTTTAGGACAGTAGCAACGTCAACAGTCTGTTGCCTTGAAAGACAACTTTAATCACTTTGACAAAAATGTATTCCTGTTTTTTTAATGCTCTTTCACTGTCCACTGTAAAACTCCCAAGTCCCAGTAGAATATGAACTGGGAGCCATGACACTGTAATCTTCTATAAAATCAAATGTGCTTGTTTTCCATCAAAGTAATGAGAGAAAAAAGGTTGTAAGAGCCCAGAGGTGCTGGTTTAACATAAAGTAAAACCAAACATTTCTACTTCTGGCATTCTGCTGAGTTTTGCACATTTCTGTTGCTCTACAAATAGTCACGGTGCAAACTTTCCAATATAAGCCATTACTGTAAAGGTAATACAACAATGTGTGGGTTTAAGTAGAGAAGAGTGGTGACCAGGGAGCAGGGACAGCATCACCCACTCAACACAATCCCACCTGATTGGTAGCTTTTAGACTTTTTCCTCTCGCAGATTTCCGTACACTCACAGTGACACTTGCCAACGCACATGAACCCGAGCTCCGCCGTCCTCACAATGTATGACCACATTCACACCTACCTTCAGGTAAACAACCGCGGACTGCGGCCACACAAAGGAAAAATCCAGCGACTCAGACACAGGCCATGCAACAGAGCAGGCAGGGAGATCCGCTGCCGACCTCAGTTCAACTTTGGGTATTTCTATTCATAGATTGGTGCAAATCCTGTCAAAACACCGATAGCCTGATTTGTTTCGATTTTAAGAGCGTAAAATGCAAGTTTCACTTGGATTTTAAAATGTATTTGTATGATGCCTTTTGTCTGGTTTGCTGTTGAAGTAGCTTTAATCAGTGAGATGGAAATAGTTTTATTCCCAAATGATGAAGATAATGCAGCAGAAGAGGATCTGTATCGACCAGAGAGACAATAGATCCTTTCCCCAAATTAACCCTGCTTATATGATGAGTTGAAAATGGGGTCACGTGTTGTGTTCAAATGTTGCAATTTGTCGATGTGTTGTCATGGTACAAATCAAAACCAGAATTATATATATATTAAGATAAAACACTGAGATTGAACTCAGCAATTTTGAAGGTTCAGAGGTAAAAATAGTGTACAATCTGGGGCTGCTTTCCCTGTGATCTGTTACTAATAAGGTGTGTAATACCTACTTCTTCACTGATTTGTGCGTCATCACAGAAAATGTCATTTGTATTATGCATTAAAGCAAAAGCATTTCCGGTTTATTAAATAAATGAGGAAACATCATTCACATACATGTGATTAAGCTATCCCTTTTTCAGGGATATAACACACTTCTGCTTTCTGAGCGAGTGCAATGTCTATGAATGTGCTTGCAAATCAGAAGTAGTAAGCATCACTAAACACAGGTGAGGTGTGTTTAAATGGTAGCATGGCTTCTTCGATATTAACTTAACTTAATAAATCTCGGAACTGAAATCCTGGTTAAAACTTCAGTGAAAAATCCAAAGGGTCAATTATCTTAAAATATATATTGAATGAACTATAGTACTTTTTATGAGTGCTGTAGCTGGACTGAACCTCAATTCTATAAGTTTGATGGACGTACTCAGATTTCACGGTGAGCAGACAAACTGGCTTTAAAGGTTGCAAAGCTGCATGAAAGCTCCACCAGTGGTTTTTTTAATGTTTTTAACCTACTTCCTGGTTTTTGCTGCTACAATAAAAACAGATTCAAATTTATGCACACATACTGCATGCAAAGCTGCTTTTCTCGCAGTGCCTCCTGAGTATCAAGTTCAAGGACAAGAAGCATAGAACGAACGATTATGAAACTGGGTGGTACATGACCAAAGATGTCCATTTTTTTGGAGCAATGTGCAGCTAAAAAAAACCCCAAAAAACAATGCTTCTACAACCCACACAATGCTTCTTTGAAGGCATTCAAGCTTTTGAGGAACGCTAAATACAGCCAATGATAATGCAGTTTAAAATCTTTCCTTTTGTTATCAGGAAGTCTGACTAAGGCCCCCATTTACACAACAAAGTATCCTTTTTAAGGTGTGCTTTTACATGACAATGGTGCATGGAGCCACTGAAAATACTGGCATGATAAATATGAAGTGAAGTGAAATCTGATAGTGCAGCCCTAATTGACACAAATGATGACTGGGCAAGAAAAGTGCCAGCAGGGAACTACAGATCACAGCAAAATCCCAAACAAAGCAAAGTGAGAAGGATCGGTAAGAACCAGACTCTGGGCGAGAAAATGAAGAAGAAAAAACAACAGAAAAAGGAACAGAAGTCATAAAGAAAATCCCCACAGTAACTTCACCAACTGTCTTTGTATGAATGTCAATCCTCAAAGAGAATTTCCTGAAGACCATCACATGCCTTCATAAGCATATTTCTCTCATCAGAAAAGCACAGCAGAGCAGTGATTGAGACGAATGCTGATGGAGGAATGGTGTGAAGCCGTTACCTGCAACATCATTAGGTTTCACATCACAGTTTCTAACACACACACACACACACACACACACACACACATTTCGTGGTGAATGGGGATGGGAAAGGGTGCCCTTGCTTTAAGCTTCCATAAACCACTTTATCACAGGTTGGAAAAAAGAAAAAGAGTAAATAATTTATAAGCAATAGAGAGGCGTCTCTTACTGTGGCATTTACTTTACATGGCTCATCCAAAGATTAGTGTTAGTGAAGGAACATTCACCCTTTTCTATAGCTCTGAGCTGTATTTCCCACATCTCCATTGATCATTCAAAAAAGGGAACATGTCAAGTAGTGTCATGTTGTTTTTGTTCTGGATTACCCATTTGTGCAAAGAGTTTAACAGTGTGAGTCATTATTAAGGCCATTAACGCCAAACACGTTTGAGCACAATACAGCCATTGATTCCGAGAGCTCGGTCTGACACTGTTCAACAGTCCAATGCCATCCTGTCCCTGTGGACAGGCTTCAAAGTGAGGCATCATGCGACTTCTGAGCAGAATGGAAATGAAACAACCTTGTGGGACGATTGTGTTTGAAATCATATGGCTGCTCTGCATGTTGTGGCTTGGGATCGGTTTTAATTGCTGTGCTGGGTTGACCTGTTATTCAGTAATGTGCTTCAGCAAAGTGCACGTTTACTGTATTAAAAAGGTCATAGAAACAAAAGAAAACCATCCAGTCACTGGCTGGTCATTTTGTAGAAAAAGGTGTTTCACGATTCAGGTATTCAAGCATCAGAGTGAAGATTCAAACTAGTGAACACACACCAACATACTGAAACACAAACCTTGAGAGAGCGGCGGTTTCCCAGGTCTGGCTTAGGCCCCGTTTACACAACATTTCAGGTGAAAACACGTTGTTTCTGTGTTTCCGTTTCGGAAAGGTTTGGCATTCACACAGCAATGTTTTGAAAATGATGTCCATTTAAACAAAAATGGCAGAAATGCGGAAAACAATGCAGTTGGCACGTAGGGCCACAAGTTGACGCTGTTGGTTGTTTTTTTTAAATGAAACCACACACACATGCACTCAGAAAACAAAACGCTATAAGCATTAAGATGGACACGGACATTCGTATGGACAGACGACCAAGTTGGATTGTTATTGCGGGGGACTAAAAATACAAAGTCCCAGGAGAATGTGGACTAGCAGTTTAACAATTTTATTATTGTGCATCTACTCGCTCATGTGAAGAGGAAACATTTACTATAGCCGTCGTGCACATGCGCAGTAACAGCATTTCAGATCAGTTGCGTCTTCTCCCACTTACGCTGAGTCGGAGCATTTTCAAAGAGATTCAACTTGGGAACAGTTTTGAAAGCAACAATTAAATAAAAGCCCATTCTACGTCATAGATGCAGCAGTTTCACCTTTAATGTCCTAGTGGGGGCCCAGCCAGTACCATCGATAGAGTGTTCACGCAGTAAGCTGCAGAAAGAGAAGAAATGCAGAGTTCGTAGATATTTATAGAATTTTGTAGAAGATACAGCTAGATATGTTTATCCCTCTGCCCCTCGTGCATTGGTTGATCTACAGGGGCACGACGAAATATAGGCAGCCTTACCTTAAACAAATATCTCCATTTTCTGTGATATTCGGATGCCATATTCTGGTCAGACATTTCACTTTAGGAGGCTGGCGATGGGCAGAAAAAGAACAGCAAGAAATCATTATTTTCAAACAAAAATGCAATGCTTGGGAGAAAAAAAAAAAAGAACATGAGTACGTATGTCTTTAAAGTCTTCTAAGAAAGATCGATTTATTGGAAGGGAAGGACTTTAAAAATTAGCAAGAAACTGTCCATGAATGAAATGAAAATAACAGTAAAAAGGAGTAATAAAAAGCAAGCAAAAATATGTAATACTTCAAATAACAAGGAGGCGAAAATTTTATTGAATGTATCTACACATCAAATGGCCATTTTTTGCAATGTAATACTTGATTTATCATTAAAACTCCACACTTGTGAAAAGCTGCAGAACGCCTCGAAACCTCTGCTACTCTGAAAATTTCTACCATGGGTGGAAAGTTTCAGCTGCTCCATTCCAGAAAAGTTAGCTCATCGACTTTGACCTCTAATAAAGTGACGCATTGACAAGAGAACCAGAACCAGTGATGCCTGGCAGCTATCATCAAGCTACGACACCTCGTTTCTCAACCCGATTGCAAAAGGGGTTTAAAAGAGACCTCATGATCTAACTCTTTGAATTCAACTCAAATTAACAGCAGCAAAGGAGGAGATAATTCATGAAACAAATCTTTTTTATGAGCAAATGCAGCCATATAGAGATTATAGACTTGCAGCCAAAAGGGTATAGACAAACTGAGCTGCCAACTTGATTCATCTCTACCAGCTAAATGTCTTTTCTGGGGTCTGTGTTCAAGAAAGTACCATTAGCGTCAAGTGCAGGGAACTTCCCACAATAACTGATAATAACACAATAAAGCAATGTGATAAAAATAAAAGTGATTCATAAAAGTCGCTTCACTGCTTTAACATTAAACCGAGAGTAGAGTGCATCTACCAAATGAATGCCGTTTCCTCCTTAAAAATATGTGTAGATTGACGGTAGATCGATTCCTTTATTCAAAATAGTGTTTTTACTTGAAACTACACACACACAAGCACACTTCATTTGTATTGTGTTTTTGTAGACTTTTTTTCCAACCATTATTTATGCATGTCACATTTTCCTTTTAATAAAGACACAAAAAAATGAATAACCGCTATAATTTTCAAAAATAAAGTCATCAACATTATCACTTAATCATGCTCAGAAACACCACTGCAAACAGCGGTGTGTGTGTGTGTGTGTGTGTGTGTGTGTGTGTGTGTGTGTGTGTGTGTGTGTGTGTGTGTGTGTGTGTGTGTGTAAACGCTGGGTGAAAAGGAAGAAAACAGATAAAAAGATCCACACAGAGGACAAATTGGCACAGGGAGATAGAGCATGTGCAACAAGTACAAATACAGGAGGGACAAAGAGAGAGGTAGGCAGACGAATACACACCTACACAAAGGAGGACACAAAGGAGTACACACAACTGGACGGAGCCACAGGAGATAATTGGACTACTCACCACCATGTTATAGGCTTCAGGGACATCTATTTCGAATTGAAACCTCCCGCTTTGGTAGTAACCCTCATCTGGAGGAGAAAAGGAGGGATTACGGTCACGTACGTCAGTCATCAACATGCAGCTAATTTTCAAGGTTTCCAAACGCGTCAGTGTCACTTCTGAAATTCAAACTGAAAGAGAAATGCTTCAGAGACACTTTAACGGAGGAAAAGCAAAGTAAACATCATGACATTTGCATCAAACAATGTGAGATCAGTACATGATTGCAAGTAGCGTTGTGTAGCGACACGTTTTAACCAAGAGAGCCCAAATCAGGACTTCTTACCCAAGAGTGTAGAATAACACTGTAAAACTCAAAGAAAACCAACCCTGAGCCTAACTAAAAATGTTGAATTTGTTTCTAAAATAAGGATAAAACGCACAAAGTTGTGCTGTTAATATGTTAAAATATCAATCAAATGCTGAACTCGCCCCATGAAGTGATTTAATCTTTTATTTTTATTAAACAAAAGTGGAAAAGGAAAGCGTTACTGGGTGACCGGTGACACATTTTAGCTTGGCAGTCTCTCTTTCGTCTCGCATGTCACTTTCAAAGACAACGACAAGCCACTTCGGAATGAATGAGCTCCTCCAGTGGAGCCGTTAATTAGCTGGATGACATTTAACGTGACTGCTGTCATCTCGTGAGCCAAGGAGAGGCATGAAGCCCGCCAGAGATGGTTGCAGTCGATGCGGCAGGTTCACAGATTTAAAACTAAAGCTTCGGGATTATTCGATTCTTCGGCCTCATTCACACAACAGTGTTGGAAAACTTTCATTGTGTTTTGGAGTCCGCTTAGGAAAATTAATTTCTTGAAAACGGCTCCCGTCATAACAATCCAACATGGCCGTCTGTCCATACAAATGTATGTGAAGTACATGGATATTCATGTTTATAGAGTAGTGCTCTACACATGCATGTGTGTAGTTTCATTATATAAAACAAACAGCACCAACTAGTGGCCAACATGCCATTGATTTTTTTTTCCAACATTTCTGTGTAAACAGACAAAATATGGAAGGATGAGGGGAAAAAATAAACAGCAAAAAAAGACGACAAGAAAAGAAGTGGGTGTGAAGATAGAAGGAAAGACAGAAAAAGCCAAAATAAAGTGGAGAGAGAAAAGATGTGAAGTGGATGGACGTGATGAGAACATTGTTCACACACTGCACTGAAACATGGCGCCATTTGAGAGAGAGACTCAGGAACAGACTTATTGAAGCTGCAACCAATTAAATTTCTCTTAACAAAGACAGAGGTTCAATTTAATTAGACGACGCGAACAGCCTTCTCTGTAGTATAGATAGGAGGCGAGGAAACATTGTGCAGGATAGAGAGATACAGGTCAAATACACATTAAGGAACTAAAGGGAGGACAGGAAGAAAAATAAACACCACTACAGCATAAAAACACAGAGCAGGTGAAAGAGTGGGAAATGCCGACAACGGAGATCCTTTACTGTCTAACAGCTACATTCAGAAATCATAAATAATTAAAAACGGTCCTCACCCAACTGGAACAATCCATCTTTCTGGACACAAAACTCAGCATATGCATGATCTGATAGTCATACACCATATCCGCATGAATAAACCAGAACCAATTTGATTGATGATGCATAAATGACAAATGGCCATGTACAGTCATTAGAAGTCCAAACACTGGCTTTTTCCAGATATAGGACTTGGTTGGATTTATTACTATTCGATTAACTCTCCATTGCTTATGGAAGCCACTTGAAGCATCTTTTCATCAGCAGTTTTCATCTTCACTGCAGTTCAACCTTTAAAGTTCGGAAATCAATTCCACATGCTTGTCACGTCATCACTCTATGATTGCTGTGCAGCTTCTTCTTTTTTTTTTTCCCTCCACGATTCAAAAGAAAATTGCACCTTGGAAACAATTATGACACTCTGGAGCACAGGACAATCTTGCAAGGAGGGAAAAACAACTATCCTATTCAGGTTAATCTTTATATTTCCCTTGGGGAAGGCAGAACCAGGCTGAGTGATGCACAGAGAGCGTCACTCGAGGATCAAAAGGTAATTGACGTTTCCGACGATTCCAAAGATGCATCCAGAAACACAAGCATGCAATTGCTGTAATATTTTTCATCTTCAGCAGTGAGTTGTCTAATTCTGAACAGCAGAGTATGCTCGTACCTACTGCTCTGTATAATTACGATGGACTGGCGACACAAGCATTAAAAGCTGAAATATGGCTCAATCTATTCAGAATGTTGGTGAAAGTGTAAAATAAAATAACCAAAGAGCTACAATCCAGGTTGCTGAAGTGTGTGAAACACGCATCGTTGTGACGTTGCTGGAGGCTCTGCACAGACTACAGTGCAGAGCTGAACTTCTCATGACCGCACAGCCTCCACGGCCTCCTTTTGGTTATCTGGCAACAAAAAAAAAAAGAAACTGGCAGCTTTCCCAAAAGTGCTTGTCACTATTTCTGTAATTGATCTTTTGTTCGTCATGCTGATCTGAGTAATAGCCTCAAAGCAAGCACGCAAAGCAGCAACATCACTTTAAATCATAAAATGTGCCTTTAAGACCAAAATATGCATGTTATCATAGACTAAACACACGCTAAAAGAAACGGTATGAAGCAGAGTGAAAGATATGATAGCAGCACTGGCTCGACTATATTAACCTCATGCACTTTTCAACTGTGACCGCTAACTCACCCTAAAATGCCTCAGACTTGCAAAACAATCAAACAATTATCCCCAAGCAAGTCAAGCGGAAAAAAAAAAACGTGTGATACACAAGAATGATGTAACTCGTTTCTATTTTCGATCATTATTCTCGATCTAAACAGAGACGTGTGAAGTATTTGTGGTGGCACCATTTCCTCAGACACTCAGAGGTGCGAGGCCACCGGGTCACTGGGAAAAACTGGGACACCAAAACTAAACACAATAAGCCTGGTGCAACCTGAAACACCCACAATCATAAATCAGGTCAAACATAGTTTGCAGATTAAATCATTCCTGTAATCCTAATTTTGATTTTTGATTTTTTTTTGCTGGGACACACCTTCAACTGAATGAATACACGCCACATGACTCCAATAAGTCGAGAGTGTGAGTCCTCATTTACATTTAAGATCGTTTTCATGTTCACATGAGCTTGACCATTTTCTCTGAATGGGTATTTATTTGGGGCGCAACAACAAACGGATACACACGGCCTCGTTTAGACGACAATGTTTTCAAGGGGAAATTAAAAACTTGTTTCTGAGACAACACTGCTCGGACCCATCGAAAATGCAACTTTTTGAAAATGCTCCCCTTGTGCCTCTTTCCAAATGGAGGAAAACACAACTTTTCTGAAACGCTGTTATGGCACATGGCACCACGGCCACGGCGAATAATTTTTTTACGCACATGCATGAGTCGATGGGAAATAACAACAATGTCTGCTTCCAGTGTCATGACTCCCACTCCATACTCTCCTGGGAATTGCAATCCAACTTTGTCGTCTGTTCATAATGTCTTTGTTTTCTGAATCCCGTACTTTGGTTATACATTTCTTAAAACAAGCAGTTTTCATGGGATGGAAATATAACACTCACAAATGGCCTGAGATATGAAGGTTGAAGCAGCACCATGTCTAATCTGCCCAGAAAACAACAAATGCTGCTTTTTCAAGAAAGTGAAGATTGAAAAAAGAAAAAAAAACTGCTTTGTACCAGAACAGGTTTCTGTAACACAATGTGGTTAACACATAATTGTGATGAATATCAAAGATGGAACCTCCCCCCCCCCCGCCAAATAATACGTTTCAATCCCGAGAACTCCTCTCCAGTAAACAACCAATGGCATACGGATGCCCTAAAAACTGTTTGTTTATTTTAACTATATCGAACTAGTATCAACCAGATGTGGGAATAAGTCTCATTAAACATGTAAAATAAAAACAAAACATGACATAACAAAAGAGGGAGTAGAAGAGAAGTGGTTGTAAAGGAGTGCTTACGTAAGCTTTGAACTAGAAATTCTCCACAAAAGTCAGGATGGGCTTTATCTCACACTAGTTTGGGTATTACAGATGTTAGACAGCCTGCATCCTGAGGCTAGTTTCCCTTTGCATTTTTCATTTTTCCCGCCTGACCAATAAACTTCCCCTCAGCACAAACCCAAGCTTATTTGTAGAGAACATCCATCTACGTTATGAAACTCAAACCGACTCGGAAGCAAGAAAAACAGGAAAAATGCATAATTGGCTTTTTACATTACACAGCTGGATGTGACATTTTCTGCTTCCACTAACTTTAAGAAGAAATCCTTGAAAAGGCGGCTGTCTTAACACCCAGGAGTTGTGAGAATCAGTGAGAGACATAAGAGAGACAGAGAGAGAAAGGCGGGGAGTGTGTGAGAGGGTTAAGTGGTTGGTGTTTTGCAGTGAGGTGCACGGGGGGGGGGGGGGGGGGGGGGGCTATATTGACGGAGACAGAAATTTTGAATAATTGAACAAGTCTTTCTCCGAGAAGTCAATCTCCAGATCAGCTCCTCTTATTAAGAAACACCGAACACGTCCTCTAATTGCTGATCGCTACTCTTTTCCCTGCAGTTATTGCCGATTCAAGCTTTTGTTGCCAGCTAACCAGAAGTTAAAATGCGTCAATGACTCACAAAGGGACCAACATGTTACAGGATACACACTCATGAATTCTAAAGAACTGGTGACTCATTAAAATATAAAATAAATCTGTGTTGGCGGCAGTGATACACGTGACACAATGAAGAAGCAAATGGAGTGAGTTTGAAAATAACGTGCAAAACATACATTTTTGGGACATGTCACTGCGTTTTGCACCAGAAAGTTTCATTAAAATTGATTTCTGTTGAGATTGTAGTCAATTTTGGGAAAATATAGACTAATCCAATCACTCTAATTCCAAATAATTACTTAGTGACAACTATTTCAAATGATTACCTTTACAATTTTTGAGTGACTTTTGAGATGCGTCACTGCTTCACTCTCACAACTTCAATGTTTTCCAGAAAACGCCACGCTCATAAATCATAAATCTGCAGAGTTGTCAAACTTTCATTTAAAATAAATGCATTTTCAGGAGATTTGCTGAAGTAAGTCTGACAATTCTTTCTGGTACTGAGGTTGAATAATATAACAATAGGTTGAAGTTAAATTCCAAATAGCGTTAAAAGAAAAAAAAAAAAAACAAACAAAAGTTTGTCGTGCGGGGTCTGGCTGACAGCGTGGTGGGCGGTGAGAATCGTTTTGAGTTTCCTGCAAAAGTGCAGAGGTCGGTGTTTAGATTACCACACATCACAGTAGCAGAGGCTTTCTATTGGTTTCAGTGGCACACACAAAAAGAAACACGAAATATCAGTAAATCATATTAATATAAAACATAAAGGGTTATGAGATTAAAGCCTAATAAAGAAAGAAATAAGAAAATAATAATGTGATAAAAAAAAGAGCATTTTTTTTTGTTGACAAATACACTGGACAAACCATTTCCTGAGTCAACTTTGACCGAGTGTGTACTCACAGCTTCCCAGCCTTGGATTATAATAGGATTATCATATTATTGCACAATTTATATAATCTGGTGAAACAACTAGTTTGTTTTGTACAGGGAGATTTTTCAGCCCCATTGAGTGTCAATTGCAGCAATATTTCTGCGTCTAAAGAACGGCTCAGACGCCAATTAACTGTACTCGACGGATTAAATGTTTGAAAACAAACAGTCAAGATGCAATTTTCATGAAAAATACCAAAAGAAGTCTGCTAAATATGATAAAAACAAAATGGTCTGCTATTTCAACATGCCTCTCTCCCTCTATTCCTCATACATACAGTCAATGGCTTGTATCCTCCTCATATTGTGCTGCACATGGACTGGAAATGAGGAATGGGAGAAGGCCACATTGTGCTTAAGAGACGAGAAAGTTGGTATATGACAAATGGGAAGTGAGAGGTAAGGCAGCCCCAAGAGACTCTGGTAAATCCACACCGTTGTGTTTAGGTTGTACAATGTTCGACAGGAAGCCCACTTAGTTGAGCACACCGCTGAGTGGGCAGAATGGGTTTGGGGGACTAATGATGGTGCAGCAGTAATGTGGAGGTACAGGGAAGACACGAGTGCCATAGTGAGGGAATACTTCAGGACAGATGGAACTGGAAGGAAATGGCAAACAGGTCTCATAAAACACCCCCCAGAAAGCCCTGCGTGATCAGTTGTATAGATTCAAGCTGTACCGTTGACAGCCTAGAACACTAAATGGCATTAACTGAAAGTAATTTTACGATTACATGTTACCGCATGATAATCTCTCTTGTTCTCTTACCGGGAGACACCGCCAGCTGAAAATGATGCAGCTTATCCTCATCTGGGAAATTAGCTTTGCATGTACCTGCACACAGACAGAGGTGGGTGGAGGAGAGAGGGGGACAGAGAGAGAAGCAGTTCATTAGCCGTTAAGGAGTCAGAGGTTAAACCCAGAAGGCAGGTGCATGAAGGGTCGCCATTACATTTTTATCACTGTGGCAAATAAAGACATTCAAATCAATAGGATATTGTATTTTCATTAAATCCATCCCAAAGCCACAGTAAGTTCAGTGCATCTGCACTGACTGCAGGATTTATGTCTTGCCTTCAGGAGTCCCTGTGGCACCATATTCCCCCCTGGTGTTTGTGGGCCGGTACTGCGTTTCGACTGCTTCACCATGGGTAATTAGGGTGCAAACTAACTGATCAGTGCAGCTGCAGTTTAGTTTATTTAAACCTCCATTCAATATCCAATGTGTGTGTATGTACTCCATGAGTTAAATGTTTTTTTCAGAAGGAGCACACACAAACATAGCGACAGACTGATCTCTTAAAAAATACAAGCTATTCTCTCCCTCCGGCAGCCCAAAGGCATTTTAATGATCCAACAGAGTGCTGCAATGTTACCTTATCCCCTGCTGTGCAATTACATTTACTTATTTTTAAAATTGGAAAAATGCCTTGTTTTAGTAGTATACGCAGGGTGCATTTTGTGATGAAAGTATAAGGGGAGAGGGAGGTCATAGACAAAACTAGAAAATAACTAATTTTAAAATGTCTCATTTGAATACAAAACTGCAGAAGTTTGCAGAAACCTATAGCATGTACCATGCTGCCAAGCTTGACATCACTGAACCTGGGAAGGTGCAATGCTTCTCAGAGTGACTGTCATGATACAGTTGTTAAGCAACAGTTAGAAATTATTTCTTAATGTATAAAGGGCAGACAGAGAAATCCAGCAGGTGTGCATGACTATCGCCAAAACAAAGTAGTTCCTGCTCTTCGTTTTGTCGCCTCCTCTCTGCTTAAGTAAAGCAAAGCTTGTTTGTCTTTTGTCTGAAGCCACACTGAATTTGTTTTGTTACCGTCGTGGGAACCCTGTACAAAGGGAAATAGAACTTTTCTCCACTTACATTTATGAATCGTGACATTTATGGATTGCAAGTTCCCCGAACGAATTGTACCTTCTGTTGAACATGTATGACAGCGAAGTGGAAGCCCACTAATGAGCTTCATTTCTTCCGAGTTGACACGTTGTGAGTCTGATAGAACACCCTGTCTGGAGCCGCGAGAGCAAACTCGTCAGACCACAAACAAAAACAAGTGCACGGTCAGGACGAACCGCGCGGCTGACGGAGAACGAGCCGAAGTGCCGAGGCAGGATGGAAGTCCTCTCATGAAAGCGTGCACTTAAATAATGGCAGGCGGAAAGGAGGGTCTGTTTGTTCTGGTTCCAGGTATTCGCTCAAACACTAAAGCTTATCAGGCCCACGGCACATCGGCTTATGACTCAGTGAAGGCTTAGGAATTCAACACTGGCGAGGTCGGCCCCCGGGCAGTCTGCGTAAAAGATATCAAATAAAAGTACTGATTTAATTCAATGAAGTTAAAAAAGATAAAAGGTTTTTGAAATACACCTAAGTTCAGAAGTAAAAAGTCATTGTATTTTGTGGTGGATGAATGCAATAACAAAAATATAACTTTGTGATTTCACATAAGTCAGTGACGATGAAGATGCTTTCACAATTATTGTTTATAAAACAAGTAAAAGATATTATCATATGTAATGAAGGTGATGAAATAATCTGTGACAAGAAGGACAAGTTAGGCAAAAAAAATCTTTTTATGAACGTCGCTCATCTTAAACACCTGGAGAGATTCACAAGAGGGTTCAAAAAGATTTTTGACCCCAATGACATGGCAATGTAGGGTATAAAATGGCCAATCACATATTTTATTATGAAAAACTGAAAGTGACCAACATGTAATTGATGAACTATAAACAGACAATCACAAATCTACAGGTTCAATTATGATTAAAATGATTAAAGGCCGAGGCACATGCGAGTTTGATTTTTCCCCGCTTCCAATCTGTTTTTCGTGCCGATAATTTAAGAACCAGGAGGACACGAGAATAATTTATAGCATATTGAGTCCGTTATTCAGCCGTCAAACTTTCAGCCGTATTGACTGGAGGAAGACGTACAGCTATACGTGTGTGTGTGTGTGTGTGTGTGAGAGAGGGACAGAGAGAGAGCGACTTACTGGGGAGATTGGCTTCAAGTTCTGCAACTTCTGTGGAGAGAAAATGAGAACAAACAGTGAGCAATGTAGAAAATAGACATGATAATAGGAAACAAAACAGCGATTACAAGGTGTTCTTGTTTTTTGTTTTTCAAACTAACCTGCTCCTCTGAATTAAACAGTCTTGTGTAATGAGCATCGGGTTAAAAAAAAAAAATGTATGGTCCTGAGTGACTGGTGCAGTTGGATGGAAGGAGGACAAAAAGAGTGAAACTAAAAGGACAACAGTGAAAGAAAGGAGGCTGGGTTTGTTCTTTTTTTTGCTGGCGCTGCCTCTGGGAGAAGTCTCACTGCATTTTTAAAAGCTCTCGGGTTGTGTTCTGTTTCCACATCGCTGACACACATTTCTCTGATGATTTTAGTTTAACACCTATTCTCCTTGGCTGGAGAGTTTGTGGGGTTTTTTTGTTGTTGTTTTTTTTCAGAATTCCATATAATCATTTATATGAGCATTCTTTAGAGATGTGCAGAGACTCATAATTAGAGATGTTAAGGATACTCACGGGGATTTATTTTCATCCTCTGGCCTACGCAGTGGTCAGTATAAGAAGTCGGCTACTTAGCAGCTCCCTCAAGGGTGACTGAGAGTGACTGGGCGACCAAAATATAACCTCCTGTTTGTTTTGCCCTACACATTTTAGCCAGACACACCCCTAGCTTTAGAGATTTGCCAGAATAACATCACCTCAAAAGAGCTTTTTCTTTTGAATTTTTTTTTTTTTTTTTTTTTTTTTAATCTGGTCCCCTCCGAGTTCAGCTGTTGAATTTGTCACCTTTCAGAGACTCAAGCCACAGTCTGTTGCCAGATTTGAGCTGGAGGCTTTTCCTAACTTTACATGCAGAGCTATGAGCGCCGTATCCAATGCTTTGACTTTTTCTATAATGCGGACGTCAAAGCTCACAACTGGTTTTCAACAGGGGGATGACCGGGGTGCAACTTGCCAAGAGGGTTAGACCAGCTTTATTTTAATGCAAAGAAAACTGTTAACACTAAGGCGATACAACAGTTCCACATTAAACACCACTTCATTTAAAGTTACTCCAGGATTAGATTGAACTAAAACATCAGATAGATTGCAGCATTTTTACATGGTCACACTGTCAGAGTGATTTAATTCATTTTGAATTGCCTGGTTTACATGAACATGAGATAGAGTAATCAAATCAACATTTCAGTTTAATATCATCTGATTTAGTCAGTGCATGAATGTGAAGACATTATTTTGTTAGCCAAGCGGAACATTCAAGTGTGCAAATTACATGGACTTAGATCATCTGACAGACATTCTAGTCAGACAAAAGTGTTCATATCATCTTTTTAAATTGGACCAGCATGTATTGGGCTTCCTTGTGATATATGCAACCGCTGGAAGTGTTCTTATAAATGTATGTAAAGTGAAGCTTTATTTTCACGATTGTCTTGTTAATGACTGTTGGGATTGTGTCTTAAACAACAATTTAAACTTCTACAGTGAATAGAAAGCCAGTAGGAGTTCATATAAATTGCAACCATTGAACACTTATGGTTTATTATGGTCAATTTTATTTTAGACACTTAATTTAAAATCACATTGATATCACGAAAGCCTCAATGAATACATTTATTGCCCGATACTTCACTTACACCACTATTATGATTTTTTCTTCTCAGAAATTGCCCACAGCCTGAGGATGATGAGTATTTGAATCATATTTAAAAGCTTTTCAGACATCCGTGGCCTCACTGCTGTGAAAATGACTCGACTATATGACATTGTCCAATCCTGCACTTTGCTAATATTGACACATGAATTCTTTAGTTCTTAATTAAGGGGAACAAATACAGGAATGAGCATGAATGATAGAGCACAATAGATTTGTTTATTGAAGACAAACTGAATATAAAGACCAGATAAAATTCCAGGAGATCCCACCTTCTGTCTTTGATGTACATTTGTACAATCAACCGACTTTAACATTTCATCTACCAGTTTAAATTGAATGAAAAGTGGTTCATTGTGAAAATGACCATTATAATTATTACCATAATTCTTCATTAAGACTTTTATAATGAGAAGGTTTTTTTTTTGTTTTTTTTATAACTAAAAGTAATTATAAGATCTCATTAGAGAGCTGGTTGCTCAAACATCAGTGTGTGCACATCGATATAAAGCCTGTCATCTTTCATTTAGGTGAAATGAGTTGCGCATCTCCATTCGATTCAGCTTTTTTAATATATAAATATATATATATACACATATATATCCTGTAATATATGGCCTTATTTTGTTGGCTTCACCAGTGGCTTCCATTATTAAAACACAATAGGAGCATCACCAAGGCAACAGTGACAACGATACTGTTAATTATTCCTCACTGGTGGTGCCAGGGTGGGCATTTTCCACGAGCAAAGACGAAAACCTACAATTAACTGAGACTATGTGTTACAGTACATCACCTGACATTAGTTCTCTTTGTTGTTGTTTTTTTAACTTGCAGCTAATCACTTCAGTCTGATGAGTCATGCATTATTTTATATATATCATTTTTTTTTTTAGACCAAAAGAAAGAAGAACTTCAGAACTGGAACAGTATTAGTAAATCAAGATCTGATGTGCACAGAAAGCAACTGAGGTTTAAAGAAAGACAGACAGGCTTTGTGTTTCCTGTTGTTTGAGTCTGACAGTCAGAATCATCATCCTATAGTGAGACATTTACTGTGGTTATGAATCGGGATGCACAACGTCGGATTTGTGGCGATATCCGTGATGTCAATATTTTTAAAACAAAATCTGTTTGTTAACAACAGACAAGTGTTATTTTTATATGAAGGAACTACGACGGACAAAGCAAAGGGAACTCTGGTACCTTTGGTAAGGAGGCGGTCTCTGATGGAGACCCTGTGGGTGGAGTCTGAGGCTCCGGAGGCACGACCCGCCTTTCCTCCGTCATCCTTCTTCAGCTTACTGGCCAGTGTAAGCATGGCTACGCCGCTGTGATATGCCTCAGTCCGCCCCACACCGAGCTGTGCTGCGCCGCGCCGCACCACTGCTCAAACTCCTGCCAATCACACACACACACACAGACAGACACACCACGAGGAGCACATTTCTCAGTGTCATCATTATATGGCACAAGAGAAAACTAACACTTTAATTCCATCTTTTATAACCGCTTTCTCCAAGATGCTGGCGCTTTCGGGCACTTTCTGTTCACCTAAAAGGCGCGTCTCTACTTTGGGAGGACGCTGGCACACCCAGAGAAAGCCCACTCGTGCACACAATGGAAAAAGATACAAACCAAACAGAGAAAAGCCCTGAAGCCCAAAATTGAATTGGAAAATGAGCTCACTCTGAGCCAAGAGTTCGAACCATTTCACCACAGTGCGGCTGCACAAAATACAGTAGGATAACAACTGAAACAGACTTCTAAACAACCGGTGGGAAAAAAATTAATTGACATTCTCCTATTAGTTACCAAAACTGACTGACTATCTTCTACAATTTAAAGACTTGCAGAAAAATGGAATGACTGTTGTCGCATCACCCAGTTCCCCGCTCCACGCCCCACCCCACCCCGCAATGCCGAACATAGTGACCAGCTCAAATAGGTGAAATATTCACCATGAATTCCCAGACTGCACCAGTGTTATGAAAGAATGCCTTTTGAGTGCTGCCACATTATTGGGGGGGAATCTGCTTGCGTATTAACTTTTACCACAATTACACTTTAATGGGACACATAAATAAGAGAAAGTAGACTTTAATGGGTTAAAGAGAATATTAATGATGATCAAGCCAGCTCCTAATTAACCTTTTGAAGCAATAAACTGAGGACTGTGCCACAGTTCAAAAACAGTAAAATGATAACGGGTTTGACCCTGATATGCCATTTGCAATAAGAGGTGCTTCTGTCGAGACACACAACACACTGCTGCTCAAATGGCCGCAACTACAAATTAACTGCAGTGACCTCAATGACGATATGAATTGACTAGAAAGATCAAATGTAAATATCTGCCTGCAGCAAGAATAATCCAAGCTACTGTGAATTTTTCTTTTGCAAAGTCATTTACGTAAATGAAGTAAACAAAGCAAGAAAAAGACACGAGTCCATTAACATTCACCAGAAAACTGCCCCATTATGTGCTTCTGCTTCAGAATCTATTAGCTGTGGGGTGATATTGTGAAAGTCAGAGATGAAGGGTTTCACTCTGCAAACAGATCCACCATGAACAAAATAAAGCTCGCAAAGAGTTCCCGGATGTTTGTGAACAAAGACTTTGTTCATGGGGAAGTGTATGGCGACTTCTCGAACTCCAGTAGAAAATAGAATATCGTCTGAGCGAATGGCAATAAAACACAGTTTAGATTTACAAAATACTCATGTGATGCATTAAGTACAAATATGAATAGGTAACCAAACAGAATACTGGATGTTACAGACTTAAATTCACATCAAATGTTCCCTTTGATGTGACTATGATGTGACAGCCAAATGCAAGATTTGGCTGTCAAATGACCCTTACTGCTTTTAATGAGTACATCATGTGTGACAAAACTCTCAATGTTTCACTGCAGTATGGAATCATGGATACTGGAGCAGTGCTGCAGCCTTTCAGGGAGTTGTTGTCTGACTGATCAGGATGGGCTCATGCAAGCATAAGCGGGGAAGCGGCGAGTGGAGGTATCAGTTGTCGGAGGGGGCATTTCAAATCTGTGTCACTAAGCCCACCTGCTTCTGCTGTCACTCACCAGCCACAGACTATCTGGAGGTAAGCCAAACAGCAGTGGGGACAGTGTTATGGTTGGTGGTGCAGAAATGTTAAAAGAACGACCACATAAAAATCAGCTGTCCAGGCAAGGCAAGGCAAATTTATTGATAGAGCACCATTCAGATGCAACGAAATGCAGTGCTGTATAAGAAGATAAATTAAAACAAAGCTTTATTAAGAAGACTGTAATAAAACAAACCACACATTGTTCATTTGAAAGCCTGACCAAATAATGTTGTTTTTAGTATTGATTTAAAAGAAGTGAACGTGTCAGAAGTCCTCAGGTGTTCAGGAAGTCTGTTCCACAGGTGAGGAACTAATCCTGCTCCACCTTGTTTCGACTGACTGGAAACACTTTGTAAACCTCTTCCCGAGGACCTCGGGGGTCTGGATGTTTCCTTTTCTGCAAGAAAATCTGAGATGTATTTGTATAAACCTTATTTACATCACGTTACATCAGGTAATCAACCACATCAAGCCAGCACAAGCGACACAAATCCTTGTTAAGTTATATTAACACACACACAAAGCAACAGAGAGGCTAAAATGACAAAACGTCCTGCAAAACTGATTCAAAATCGCCGCAGCAACTTTTGGAAGTCACCGCCTGGACCCGGTGCCGCTAACACTGCTAATCACGGCTAGCTGGACGCCTCGTCTCGGGCTACAGACACTCTCAGTCCAGAGGCTATCCACACAGAAAACATCTCTCCTTACAATCCTGGCTGGTTGCTGGCAGAGTGTGTGATCCTGGGAGCGTGTGATCCAGCTAGAGGCTATGTGTATGTGTGTGTGTGTGTGCCGTGTGAGCGCCGCTTGTTACCTGCTGTCTCAGAGCTAGCAATCCCTGCTACACCATCATCAGCTGCCGCCTCCTCTGTTACAAGGCGCCGTGTGAACGTCCGGACAACGGCTGGAGTGACGTCCGGCTCTCGGTGCCCGCAGAAACCGCGTGTTGCAGGCTCCGAGACGGATAAAAGTTGTTTTGGGGAATCAGCTGTCAGAACTTCACTCCGGCGTTGTCGGCGGCGGAAAAGCCGAGAATGACGGTCCTTATTGTTGTCCGGGTAGACACGGCAGCAGATAAACAGTTCCGCTTAATATTACGTGCTGTAAATACGTTAAATACGTACAGACATACATTTCCACTTAATAAAACACAGACAAAATAAATCCTACATAATTTTCCTTTATACAAAGTTTTTGATTAAATCCAATTTGAGAGGATGTCATGCAGGGGATAGACTTTCAGTGACATTTAATATGAAATATTTTATACAGCATGCTAACCTAATAATGAGAAGATAAATGCAGTCTTTTGTACTCAACAGGAAATTGTAGTACATTTACAATATTCTTTCATCCATCTCATACTTTTTTTTTTTAATCCTGTGCAGGTTCACAGAACTGAGGGCGATGGCAGGGCACCCAGCTATCCATTCCACCACAGGACAATCACACATTCACACCAAGGGGAAATTTAGAATCACCAATTAACCTCACATGCATATTTTTAGACCTTTGGAGGAAATTAGAGTACCAGTACTGTACCGAGAAGATACCTACGCAGAAGCCACGAGAACATGCACACTCCACACATATAGAACATTTGAACCCTTGACTTTCTTGTAACGTAAGCTCGTAAAATAAGCAGTGTGAGACAAACTGGCATCAAGTCAGGCTGAAGAGAAAGATGAATCAGTCCAAAATCAATTTAAAACAACAGTGTGCCAAGAAGGTTTCATAGAATATGGCTTTATTAAAGCAATGCACAAAATTAGAACAGAATGCATCTTCTGCAGTGTACAGCTGGTGAAGTGCACGCAAGCAGAAGCAGCACAAGTCCACTAAACAGCCCGTGGTGGTGTGTAAATCCAAAGATTGTACAGGGTGTGGTGGGGTGGGGTCATTTAACTTAACAATGGTTAAGATTTGGATCCCTTTGGCAACCCTTTATCCTTTCATTTCCATTGCCAAAAAAAGGAGCATAAATAATACATAATATATTAATATAAATAATACAAGTTTGTGTTTGGCAGTATCTTCTGTATGTCTGAGTCACTTTTCTGAAACCAACCCAATTTACTCCAAAAAAATTATGAAAAACATTCACCCTGCCCTTCTTTATGAACTCCAAAATATACTGGGAACATAACTATGAAGAAAAACATGCTTTTGACTGACCCGTCTGGTCAGATGAAGACTTTAAAATGGATGAGCCCATTAATCTTGGAGCAAGTGACTATTTTCCATTTTATCTACATCTGTTTAGACAAGTGGTGGCCATCAGGCTTTTTGGAAAGCTCATGCACTATTAGAAATTGCCCCTTTGACAACGATGTCCTTGTGCACTCATGAATCATGACACATACTCCGGTACACTTTTGTTATTCAGCAGATGTCAACTGGAGACAAAATGTACATTTGTGTTTATTTATTACCTTAGTGGTAAAAAGCAGGGATTATATTACCATGTACAATGAAATATTACGAATCAGTGAGTAATGAAAAAGAAAAGTAACAAATAATGAACTACATCTATCCATCTTCTTTACTGCTTTATCCAATTGGGTTCTGTAACTGATTCCATCTATGTGACTGATAGCAGGGTACATCCTGCACATGTCACCATTATCGGGCAAACACAGAGAGACAGTCACATCCCATTTCAGGTCACCAATTAACCTTAAATGCATGGTTGCGTGGGCCAAAATAAATGTTAATACAGGCTTAATACATGAACATACAAACTCTGCAAAGAAAGGCCCCCAGATCTTTACTTGAACTGGGGATCATTCACTGTAAAGCATGAAGAATCTACTTCTGCAAATCAACAATTAAAAGTTTCTACCTTCTCCTTCAATGACCTGCGGAGAATTTCCAGTGCTTAAAATATGAATGCATAAACTTTGAAATTAAATATTACTGTCACTTCTGGATGTTTTAGCTCAAACACAGGTTTTTCCAGGTTTTTCTAGAAACATTAATGTTATGATTATTTCCACCATATTCGACTTCGGCGTTGTGACGACAGCCACAGAAATCATCCAAATAGTGTACATGCAGAACACCTTTAGGGTAGAATTTGAATATATAACCCATAATTACTCTAGGAAATGGATTCAGAGGGCAGGTTCGAATGCTTTGGCTTCTGTACTTCATTTTTCATCATTCCATTTGCCCAACAGTCAGCCGATGGGTCATTGCGTTCAACAGAATCACAAAACTTAATTCAGTTTGAATCTATAAGCTGAAGGAGATCAACCTGACAGGACAGTGACAAACTAAGAAAATGTGGAATAAAAGTATGTTTCTGTGTGTGTGTGTGTGTTTGAGCTGCAATACTGGCCAGGCTTAAGAGGATGCATTCTGACACACAGCAGAATCTGCTCAACAAACACGATGGTCTCTGCCACAGTGCATCCTGTTACACCAGTCCTGCTGCTTTATGAAGACAACCACATGGCAACGGCCTTTTCCTGACACATAAGACTGATAAGACCAGAACAGCCACCCCATCACTCTCCCCACGGCTGCCCTCAGAGGGACATCTCTAATAAGCTTAGATCAGAGATTAAGAAGAGTGATGGGCTCAATCCCACGGCTTCAATTCAGTTATTTCACTAGTTTGGGGCTCCGCAACCTTTATGACCAAAAGAGCAGTTGTTTGCGATCTGAAATTGGGAAAAAAAATGCCCCTTTGATTTCTCTTGTTTTAGCAATTTTATGCATCCTTGCTTATTTGATCCCCTTTTGATATTTATATATCTAATATATTCTTTGGATGCATTTAGTCAGACCATTTTTGAAAACAGTGAAAACAAAAACGATTCTGAAAGTTTCAGAGCGCATCTACAGAGAAGAGCCATGTAAGACACCTGCATGAGTTATTGAAAAAGATGTGATATGGAGAAGGAACATGTGTTATTATAGTTTCTCTCAAGTGGAATATATCATAAAATTGTGCATTATTTTTGTGTGCTACACATGAGCCGAGCGCTGTATGATCATTGTATTCAGAGGAAGTTATTCAAAGGAAGATGGTGTATAATCTGGATTGAAGCAGTTCTGAATAGAAATTGATTCCTGAAGCAATAACAAAAAAGCTGTAATCAAACAACTGAAATACATGACTAACATATACTCCAGAGAATATATTTTATGTAATTAAACAAACATTATTTAGTTTGATGTTGCATTAGAGGTATTCTGGATACAGCAATATTAGCTTGGTTACTTATAGATTGAAATAAGCCATGTTGCTCTCAGGATGACTGCGTTAATTCAGAATTACTGAGAATGATCCACCTCCAATAAACAGAAGTCCAATTTAATAGTAACACTTTCAGATAAAAAAATTAAATAAAGATAAAACTCAACTCTGTGATCGCTGCAGGTCTACAACTATTTTTATCAACAACAAAAATAATCAAGTCCACTAAAGAAAGACTTGTTAAGACAATATTTACAACATCTATGCTGAGAGCCAATGAAAAACACAACTTTTTGAAAATGGCTCCCAAGGTGGAACTTTTTGAAAATGCTCAAACACTGTGGAAATTGGTCAAAACAACACTTTGTAGTGGAGACGCTGCTACTGCACACACGCACCAGGCCCGTATTAAATAGTTCTTCTACACATGCATGAGTAGATAGACAATAATCAAAAATAACATCATCATGTAAACATGGCCGAAACTAACTGTTACTGTAAGTCTGTAACCAGTGAGTACTACATCACTATCAAAAGTAGTAGCATGATCATGACATGTTTTATTATATTATTTATATTATAATGAAATATCATTTTTACTTTATGTATTTCATTTTTTATTTTTTTTATGTATTTCCTTTATTAACTAGTCTTTCACTACTAGTTACGATAAGTGTATTTCGAAGTCACTTCTGCTGGTCAGTTCAGATCAGACCGTACTGCAGTTGCACTGACAGTGGACCCGCTGGCTCTGCTCTTAATCATGCAGAAACAAAATTCTCCTCTACCCAGGGCTTTGCTCTCCTTGCTGGACCAGATGACCCTGATGTGAGCTTGATGTCAACTCAGTTTAAAGGAAAAACTTTCTCACAAGAAGATGACTCATGTTCAAGTCGTACACTCCTCTTGATGAGTAAAATATTCAAACACAACAAGGAGTGCCACAGGTCTGTTTTAAAGCATAGTTAGATGAATGATTCTCAACCTTTACTCAACATTATGGACCTCAGAAGAAAATGTGAATTATGTTGTCATGTTGGGATGTTTTATCATCATGTGCACTTATACAGAACTGAATGGCAATACTTTAATGCGGTCCTCAGGCATGAAGAACACGGATGTGTAATCTGCAGTGTTTGCAAAGGAACAAGTTCATATCTGCCCGAAGCTTTTAGCACCAGCAGACCTCCAAATTGAGTCATAAGAGGAATGTCAGCTTATTTTTCACATTTGTCGTTCAAAAGTAGCTACTTATATATTGAGTTCACGACTTTCTAAGATGCAAAAGAGGATTCAAACTTCTCTTGTCTATATGCATCTTTATACTGCTGCTTCCGCTGGAATATTTGCCTTCTTGTTTGTCAGGACAAATTTTATCCAATGCTTATAATTAGTTCTAATCACACTGAGGTGAAGACACTTGTAGTGACAGTCATGTGTCAGTGTCATAGTGGCCCCACATAAAAACTACATCGTTTTCAGTGTTTCTGCCATTTCCATGTTTCATGTTGCTGTGTAAACACAAAACTTTTCTGAAAACAAAAACGCAAAAATTCTGAATTTTCAATTGAAAACGCTGTTTCTCACACACACACACACACACACACACACACACACACACACACACACACACACACACACACACACACACACACACACACACACACACACACACACACACAAGCTATTTTACTTGTTAAGGTCTGTTTGAATTTGAAGGGAAAATCTTGTGACTGACGCAAATGAGCATGTAAATTCGCCTTCCCTCTGATTTGTGTATTTAAATATATATGAGCATAGTAAAGTTTTGTTTTGTGATCTTAGACTGGCACTTTGGGTTGTCCAGTATTATTTATGGCCTTTCATATATTTTTACAAGTACTCCCCATTTGCAATGGTAAGATTTATGATCGTGTATCTCATAGTGCTGTTGTGTGCGAGTCTCACATGAATCTTTGTCAGACAGCCCACAGCAGTGAAGACACTGCATGCACTGAAAATATGTCAAAAACAAATCGATAAAGATAAATCAGTCAGTGGAGAGCACCTGCTGAGTTTTGTCGGCAGCTTTACTGAACAGATCGGATTTCACAGGGTGGACAGTTACAGATCCCCTCAATAATCTCTCACACAATAGAGTGGTGTTTGGAGGAGATCTGACTGGAACTTAGGGGGTTCAGTCTGACGCAACAACACAGAGAATAAGACCCTGATCAGCCAGATGGTGCCTCGCCTCTCTTTTCCGTTCATGAAAAGTCAAATGTTCATGGGCCACATGTGGAAAGTTGTCCCACTCTTTGCAGCCCCTCATCTAAACTATATATATAAAAAAGTTACTGGTTTTACAGGTGATGGAGTAAGGAGGTCATTCAACCACATTAAAAAAAAAAAATATTGATTAGAATTACTCTGTTATTACAGTATTACTGAATGCATTGTAAGGGCAGTAAACACAAAATAAATTCAATAAATACATACTCAGCTACCAAACAGTGATGTAGTGAGAGTTCACATTTTCTGTATGCATATTTTTTTTCCAGGTGGGAGAAGGGGGAGGTGTCCAGTGTCCGGTCCAAAATCAGATGGTTGAGGTTGGTAATCTGAAAATTAATTGGTGAATCTAAAATTGCTTGTAGGTTTGAATGTCAATGTCTATTTTTGTGCACAAAAACACACATTGACATTCAAACCACAGGCAATTCCCAGTACGTGTTGTGAATTGTCACCTGTCCAGGTTACACCCTGCTTATCCAGAGACCCGTTGGAAGTTTCCACCCCAACATGACATTATCAAGATTTGATGAGGTGAGCATGACCTTTGACCCCATCGATGGGAAAAACACAGGAAAGGCCCTACTAGAAGTCTGTGTGTATAAAAATTAGTGTAAATGTGATATTTGACCAGGTTGACAGAGTCTCATTGATGCATAAAATCACACACACATCAAATACCGGGTGTTTATTTCAGAAAATACAATGAGGAAAATATGCTTATTGATTCCAAATACAAAAAGCCACATAATTTAATGTCTGAAAGCATCAGTTGAAAAAGTGGAATCTGCGTTTCTGCTCTAGTGCTGCTCAGTGACGATAATATCAACATGCACGCAGATCTCTCAGACATAGCCCAGCCATGACCTCAAGTCATGAAAGCAGCAATCAGATGCACTGATGGTGCAGTGATCCACTTTCATGGCTGGCCTTATATAACATCAGGACTCAAACGCACAACCTCTGACCGCAGAGAAAGAACGCCACCACAGCCAAGCAAAGTGTTTTTCACCCAGTTCAGTGTACCACATGACACTTTGTTATGAAAGCACGGACATGCAGACAAGTACGTTGAACATTATGTCCTTTGATATCTTAAAAAAAAAAAAAAAAAAAAACTGTGATAGGTTTCCAGAAACCTTGTATTAGTTGAAAATTCCTCACTATTCAAAGCAATTGGATGGACTCCATTCAATATTCGAAGTGACCGAATTTCTTTCCCTTCCATGTGGCACAGCTTAGACGTGTAATATGAGATTTTTCACATTTTCTCATGGGAAAAACCTGACAGGAAGAGCCTCTGGCAATTTAAAGCTATCTGGAGTCAGTGCACACTTTTCTGTTGGTGGCAAATCATCAGATAGAGACTATCTAATCTGTTTGCAGCCCAGTGCGCCAACAGGCACACCTTGATTATAATCTACTGCCTCCCTCTAGTGGATATGGTCACAACCTCTCCAAATACTAGGTCGAATTTCATACTGCATGAAGAATCATAATATTGAGCTGCATATATTAATTAATTACTTGACTGTATTAACCATAAATACAGTGTTTAGTGGAAATACCCTTTGACAATAATCCTCCCGCCTGTGAGAGAAAAAAAACACACCTGCTGCAGGAGCATCTTCATGAAGCTCACTGCTGATATCCATTCCACAAAAACCACCGGTGTGGTGGTTTTTGTGTTTCCTGGACATTTTCAACAATAAACAATTTTTTATGGAATTCTGTGAGTCTGCATTTGGGTCCACCTGCAACACCACCTGACAGAACGAGCCGAACAATCATGGATCCAGCGGACATGACCAGAACCACTTCACATCACTGCTTCAAAGATCCCTGTGACCTGCCCCTGCTTCCCGGTGTCACGGCTGGGAGCCGGTGCGTGGAGCTAGAACCCAGAAGCAGACCTCAAAGCAGAGAATCGTTTGCAAACGTCAAAGTTTTTTTGTGCAGGGAGGGAAAGGGGAGCTGGAACGGGGACGGAACCCGGGGAATCTCTGGGGGGCCTCTTGGAACCGGGACGGGACCCGGGGAATCTCTGGGGGGCCTCTTGGAACCGGGACGGGACCCGGGGAATCTCTGGGGGGCCTCTTGGAACCGGGACGGGACCCGGGGGGACTTCTAGGAACCGGGACGGAACCCGGGGGGACTTCTTGGAACCGGGACGGAACTCGGGGGGACTTCTCTGGATCTCTGGCGTCGGAACAGGAACGGGAACGGGAACGGGAACGGGAACGGGAACCTCCCCGGGGAGGACAACACCGACTCACCTGCGGCAGCAGCCAACAGGAGACTAACCACACGGACTGAAGACCAAGACAATCCTCTGGCACCGGACCCACCTCACTGCAGGGCTTAAGAATGCAAGGCAATCAATCAGCTGATTGCCTGCAGGAGTGTCAGAGAGGATCTGGTGCTGGAGCGAGGTGTGTGACTCCTAACACCCGGTGGCCTTTTTCCGTGTGGCCAGGTCCCACCCAGCCTGTTCTTGTGTGGCCAGGACCAATCCAGAGGGCCCGCCTCGCCGCTAGAGGCCCAGGATGATGACAGCTGCCTATTAGCTTCTCTGGGGGTCAAAGACAATTGGCCCAGGCAGGGTCCTTGGCATTCTTGAGAGCAGTCAAGATCCCCAAGAGGATTTGATGGCAGGCTCGACTGTCGCCAGAGCTGACTGGTCGATGTCTCCGGCTGGCCTTTCCCCGGTCCTCATGAGCAGTCGTTTCCTTATTTTCTTGTCTTCCTCCAGTCTCTAGGTTCCTGTGTCCACTCCCAGTCATGTGTTGCCACCCAGTCTCTAGGTTCCTGTGTTTCCCTATTCCCAGTCCCATCAGTTCTAATCCTGCCAGGTCTCCGTGCTGCCCCTGTGTGTATCACCTCATGTTTCCAACTAACCAGTGACCTTCTCCCTCTGAGTTAACCCATCGTTAAGTTCCACCTGTGTCCACCCCTTCCCCCTTGTGTGTATCAGTTCATTCTGTTAACCCATCTCATCCACCCGGCTCCCCTGTTTCCCATTTGGTTTTTGGACTTTCAAGTTATGGGATTTTGTTTGATGGTAGTTATTCTTCGGCAGGCCTAAGGTTCCATGTGTCTTGGTAAAGTTCTTTGCTCAAGTTTTCTGTCTCTTCCGTTTAGTTCGGAAGGGCTTTCGTGGGATATCATCTTCTCTTTCCTGTTCATGCACTTTTAAAATGGCGTTTGCCTCCTCTTCATTGTTGTGGTTTTCTCAAAAGTAAAATAGGGATTATTGTAAATGTTGGTGGAAGTAACTACATTATGTATATTAATTTTCATAGGACTTATCAATTCATGAGTTCGGTGTCATCAACTGTTCCTACGAGCTTGATCTGTATTGGTGTGCTTACGCTTTCTCCTTTTTGGTTGAGGGGTGTTGTCTGAATCTACTCAGCTTTAATTTAAAAAAGACATCAAATGGTTAGTTTGGTAGAAACTTAAGCTTTTTGTTGGAAAGGTGAAATACGAATCCAATAAATACCTGCTATCTTTTCGTTTTCTGAAATTATATGAAGACCTTCTGAAGGTTTCCTGGACTGAGAGTTTCTCTTCACTGCTCTGCTCATTGGAGTATTCTTCACAGTCAAGACTGGAGTGGTCAATGGTGTTATGCATGGAACGTGACGGACAACCTTCTGCCAAATTCCAGGTGTCACAGACCCTCATGTACTCAGCTGACGATTCCAAACTGGATAAAACCCAAACACTGAGTTGAATAACTTATTCTATCATATATCCATCTGATGATGCAGCAAACATCTGAGTGCACACTTACTAGTTGGAGTGGTGATATGGGTGAAGGTGGCTCAGTGTGAAAAATGGATGGTTCAGCATTTCTTGAGGTGTGATCCGCTGATCAGGATCCATGTGGAGCATCTTGGTCACCAGGTCAACAAAGACTTGCTGGTCTAACTCCAGAGCTTTGAGATCATCTTCTGATATGTCAGGAGAAGCCTTGATGGTACAAAAATCCCCACAAAAAATTCAGTATGAACATAAAATCATTTCTTAAATACTGATGTTTTCACAAAGATATTTCTCACCGCCAAAAGATTGTTCAGGCTTTGCATTTGCTTCAGGAACCTGCGTTCAATTGCACGTGTAAACTGAAGAGTGGAAATATTAGTTTTTCTCAAGGTGCAGCAGACAAAAGAAGAAAGGCTCAACACAGATCAAACACCGTTAAAAGAGACATTAAATTTCACCTTGAGAGACCAGATGTGGGGCCGCTGTCTCGTCGTTCTTTCATGAAAGAACGAGTCGGTATAGTGCCCGGCGCTCATCACATGGTTTGGCGGTAACCCAGTGGTTTTCAAGATGCACTGAAACTGTGGGTACAACACATTGGATTAAAAATGACCATTTTTGCTGTACACATTAGGCACAAGCATTGATTTGAGGATTATATTTAGTCTTTAGTGCTCAATGAAACCAATTTCAAATGTTACAATGCTGGAAATCAGAGGCCATACATCGTAGAAGAAATCACCTCTAACGATATCTCATCACTGATTTCCTGTTTGTTCGTTTTTATCGCCCAATATGTCAAACTTACCATTTCCTTTATGTCCTTGCCTGGGAACAGTGATCTGCCTATCAGCATTTCTGCTGCAATGCAACCTAAAGACCACGTGTCTATGCTATGGCTAAAGGGAGCTCCAAGCAGCATCTCTGGGGCTCTAAAAGAGACACAAACAACATTAGGATTGCCAGCTTGTACTGTTGATACAGCTGTCTCAGATGTGCAGAATAGGTTTTAGTTATATACATGAACTGAACAGTGCCGCGAATGACACCCTGTAATTCTTCAGGGTTTATTAATGCCATGCCAAAGTCAATCAATTTAACTTTGAGTGGCTGACGTTCGTTTTCCACCATCATTATATTTTCCGGCTTTACGTCGGCGTGGACAATACCACAGGACTCCAGGAAGGAAAGAGCCGTAACCACCTGAAACAAAGGACAGAACAATATTAGCAATCACCAGTATATTAAATTTAAAAAAACCAAACAAAAAAAAAACCATTAATAATAATAATAATAATAATAATAATAATAATAATAATAATAATGATAAAAAAAGTAATAATAAAGGATATTACCTGGTACAGAATCGGTCGAATTTCTTTTAGGCTGAGTGTATATTCCTCCAAGTAGTCATACAGACTGCTGTCGAGCTTTTCAAACTCTAAACAGTAAGCCTCACCCCACTTGAAAATGTTGTGGCATGTCAAGATGGAGAAATTCTCTGAGCCTACGTTTTTCAAAAAATCGAGGATCGTCACCTAAAATCAAATGACATTGTATCAAATCAGATGTTGTGTTTTTACATTGTCGGAATGGAATATGGGAGATATTTTGAGCATTCGGCAAATGCGTCGTTTAGGTGTCCTCTCCAGAAGACATCCTCAGGGAAGTCAAAATGAAAGTTCTTTGAACGTCATTCCAGGAAAGTGCATGGATCTCTTGTCTGAACATCCATAACAGACATGCGGATGATGTGACGCAATGAAAAAAATTTAATTGTAGGAATCATTGTTATCTCGGGCACACTTTTAGTCTAGTCCAGGGTTTAGCAACGTGTGGCTCCAGAGAGAGACAGAGTTACAATTTATTTTTTTTCATTGTAGCACGTCATCCAGATGTCTTGTCTGGATGTTCATATGACATTCAGATAAAACATCCAATGAATGTCCAGGAAAGTTGTACAAACAGCTTTTTCTGGAGGCATAGAGATGACACCTTCAAGACATGTTTTGGACCACTCTGCTCGGTGGCTTACCTCCTCTTCTGCAAACTTGAGGGATTCCTCATCACAAATATACTTTAAAGCTACTATCTCATTAGTGGGCTTCTTGTGACACTGAAGGACAGCTCCAGAGGCACCTCTGCCTAGCACTCCCTGCACTTCGTATTCTGCGAAGGGGGCAGAGATGGTCTGGTTGATCAGTTTCTCAAAGTCCATGATAGTGTAAATGATTAGTTTGCTTGTTTGTTTAACCCTTGTTAAATTGTTTGGTGGAGTTTCACTTCCACTTTCTGCTGGTTTTAGCTATCTACTGAGTTTGTTGTTATTCTAACAAGCTCTTGCAACTGTTGCCAGCTTTCATCTTTTGCAGCTGTTGCTCGCTTTCATCTTTTGCAACCATTGCTGCCTTTGATCTTTTGCAACCATTGCGAGCTTTAACTTTCGTTGAACTCAAGTGAAGAAGAAGGGAAACAGTCATCAGTGACGGAAAAGCTCCTGATAAGAGAGGGAAGCAGTCATCAGGGATAATGAGAGTGATGACCCTAACCATAACACCTCTGTTTTGGTTGGGTTTACTTTTACAGTGGACTTTTAGAAGTGGATCCAACTGCTTGGACAATCTCATGCAATTATAACAGCTACTCATTTGGGGGCACCAATGCCCAAAACCAGAAACAAACACTGACCAGAGAGGAAGAAAACAAAAGAGAAAGAGGGCTTATTGATTTTTCTGTCAGAAAGCAGAAAATCCCGCTTCTTTTGCAGATGGTGCTCGTGCAGCCAATGAGCTTGTGGCCAATGGGTAGTTACAAACAACCACAATAGTGTTCAGACTATGTAACAGTGAGCTCCTTCCTTGCTACTTCTGCCTCACCACTCCTCATCTGCTCGAGAGACATTTTTCTTTTTTTTAGGGACCTCGCCAATGGCTGGGCCCTAGGCCCAGCCAACGGCAGGTCACTTTTGTAATTCGTCGTCGCCGAATGAGTGCGGGGCCTTACTGGCGAAGTTCTTATGGTTTTTCGAATGTTTATTATTATTCTTTCTTCATTTTTTACGCTTTCACTCATATTTGACCCCCTAAACACGCTCAAAAACTGACCAAATTTGGCAAGCTCGTGAAAAATCGCATAGAGCCGGTGACCATGTCAAAAAATTCCAGGCCTGGCCTGGCCTTTCGTAAACCGTCGACAAAGGCCGGGCCTCCTAGACCTGGCACTTCACCAGATCAATCTCATGTATCACACTGACCTCCATAGGAGGCCTGGCCAAAGGCCCTCAAATTCATGTCGGTAGATGTTTTTGAAAAACCTTTATTGTTCCATAAGTGCTGTGTCATTCACACTAGAATTGAAGTAAGACCAGATTCTGGCTCGGGGGCACCTGGGGAGTACCCAACAGACATTTTCAGGTGGGTTGGCTAGCTTGCGGCCTTGCATACCCGTTGGCATGCTGTCAAACATTGTCCAATTGAGCTGGAATTTGGTAGGTGGCCTAATGGGGGTGCTGCGGTCCCAAATCACTAGCTTATTAGCTGGTTTTGACGCCGTTTTTTCAAAATAAAAGTCATAAAAAAATGTTTTGTTTTTTTTTTACTTAAAAAATGATAATTAACCGGTCGAGAGGATCGTGCCCACCCCGACGGGCAGTTTTTCGCGAGGTCCAGTCCAATGCTGCTTGCAGCTTTGATTTCTTTTTGCATCTGCTTGTTTGGATTTGCACATCACGTATTCTCACTCCATTTGTTATAATTACTGATAACATATCAATTAAAAGAGATGCATTTGAATAATAACTGTACAAGTGAAATGTCAATCTACTGTGATAAATTCAGTCTATCAATTAGCCTTTGAAGTACATAAAAATACTTCACAGCAATGTCCGAGTAATTTTCTTTATATATATATATATATAGTTTCATAACAGATATATTTGAGTCATGTCAGAGTTTTAATTTAGTAGTTTTAATAAGAATTTTATTTTTAGTTAGAGTTGGAGTTTATTTTTTGTCAGTACAAGTATTTCTTCTTCAGTCTGAGCACAGTGGAGTAATGGTTAGCACTGCCCACTCATATGAAGAATGTGGGGCCCACTTTATTATTTATGTGCAAAGTTAGCATGTTCTCCTTTGTGTGTGTGTGTGTGTGTGTGTGTGTGTGTGTGTACTCTCTGACTCTGTCTCAAAGTACAGAGATGTACTCCTCAGGTTAGATGACTTCGCTAACTCACTTTTTGGTGTATATATGATTTAACCACCTTCTCTTTTATTCTCAAATAATTTTCATTAATAATAAACACTGGCAGATGTCATTGATTACCAGATTGACTGACCAGATTTAGACTTAAAAAACAACATCTAAACTGCGTCAGGTGTTTCATTGGTAATTTGTAATACTGGTTTCTCAAATTGAAGAATCTTGGTAAATCTGCAAAGATGTATCTTTAAAAGTGTGTTTACAATGGATAAATTATGTCTTATTAATTCAAAGTCTGAAGTCTGCCTCCATTGGAATACCAAAACATCCAAACAGACCACATACAGAGAATATCCATCTTCTGTGAAGGGCCGCTTCCTCGCAGCAGATGTCCTTTAAACTTTTTATAACATCTGTGCAGGTCTCTGATGGAGCAGATTGTAACTGCAATTATGTCAGGAGCACGTTCAGCCCACTACAAAGTGTGAAGTATTGTCATATTATTCTCAAAAGCAGTCCGCTATGGATATTGTTCATATCAGTTGGTACAATATTTGACATACTAGGGGCAGGTAATTAATTATTTTGCCGGGAATGGAAAATCTAACATTACTGTGGAAGACCAACCCATAAGATTTTCTCCTTTCTTATTCCCATTTATTTCTTATTTCAAAAGCTGTATGCTACAATATTTTGATAAACTGTTTTTGCTCGGTATTGGTTGAATTTTTCTGTTTCTTGCACATTTTCACTGACAACTGATTGAAATTGGAATCATCCAATGCTGTGAATGGTACAATCATGACCTATTTACACATACATGTAATTTTCAGGTCAGTCAGTGACAGCTATGCGGCCCATGTGCCTGGTGATGCCCTAGTAGTCTACTCCAAGTCCTAACTTTTTAGCAGGATATATTTACACATCTGACAAATTCCTGTACAGTCGCATGTGTCCTCAACAAGTTTTATTATTCTTGTGTATACATGTAATGGGGAGCGCTGAAGAGTCAGGTTTCCTGACGTTTGCAGGCCAGAAGGTAGAAGTACTTGACAGCAACCACCACCTCAGTCTCAGCAGAGGTCACATCCATCACAGACATCAGCCTGAAGAGAAACGTAAACAAGAGGCATGTAGAAACAACACTTAGACATTTATCTGCACAAACATACAGCATGATAAGGCTTACATTAACACAAAGCTTATACCGTTTACAAATGTCCTGTGAGAGTCCAACAGCTTTCTGTGGGTCTTCTCTGAGCAGAGCCTGATAACTGGAGAAAGACTCCACCAAGCCCATGAAGCTAGACAGAGGCATGGTCCTTCTGTCCCACACACACTCCTGCCTGTTGGACAAACACATGACGATGACTTTTAACGTGCGGTGGGATTGTAAGGTTAAGAACAATGTAGCATCAGTGACCAAGTAGAAACACACTATTGCTCACCATTGCTTATCAGGGTAGTTAATCGATTGGAACGCCTCCCGGTACAAGTTAATGGAGCTCTGCCCAAGGTGGGGGCTGCGGTATGGTTGCAGAGCAGCATAAAACTGATTCAAAACATAACATGTCAGCAAATTAGCAATTTCCATTAGTTAATGATGAAAACATAATGTTGATATGTCACAATATGTAAAACATCTTAACTTTGTGCGCATGAAGTAGCTCACATCAGGACCCACAACATCATCTGGAGCAGCTCAGCTGTTCCAGCTGTGCCATTTATTAAATGTATGTTTTACCAAAAGTCTCCACTAGATGGTAATGCAGTTTGAATAATCTGGACTGAAAATCCCCTCCTACTGTTGTGTTAATGTGTCTGGTGGGTGTGCTGTGTTGTCTGCCAAACAGGGATGTGTTTATTTGTATTAATCCTCACCAAATTACTTTTGCATGTTTCAACTAAGACCAGCAGGACTAATTCTGAATGGCTTGGTAAAACATTTTTCTCTACTTTTCAGCTTCTATTCCAAAATATAAAGGAAAGCTACTGATATTAGATACGATTTGTCATTCAGTGTAATGTTCAGAGATATTACTTATTCTCAAAAGCTATTGTCACTTGAAGCATGTTGGAGAAGATTTATGTAGATCAGATAACGATGGAGGCACAAAAGGAGACATTCAATATAATAAGACCAGTTTCTGCCGTTTGGATCAAACCCTGCACTTTAAACTTGGATACCAATGTTTGTGAGGACAAAAGCTAATATTGACTTGTTGTCATTTATGTACATTTTATGCCCTGCCTCATTATACCAACTGCTTGTTCATTTTATTACCATGCTGGTTGTTGATTCTAGTTCTGACTCCTGTGGAGTCCTGTTTGACACATCTCTCAGAAAGCTTTGTTGATGCAAGTCGTTGATAATAATTTTAGTTACACTATTCAAATTCGTTGGTATTTCTGCAAATAACAGCAAGAAGTTACTGGGGAGAGTAATTAGTAGGTTGCTTTTAATTTCCTCCCTTAATGAGGCCTGCCTAATATATGCACATAGATGTTTTATGTGTCGTATATGTCGTATTTCTGTGATGCCGGCATTAATATTACAGTATAGCTTCTTGATACTTCTCTGAAACCGATCTGTTAATAACACGTTACTGCCAAAAGTGGTTCATGCATCACTGCTCACAGCAGTGTATATTTGTGAGTTATCATCAGGATCCGCAGAAGCAAAGTCAACCCTCATTTAATTAAATCAGTGACAGTGTCAGTGCAAGATAATGTCCACTAAATGAAGCAGGGGGTACTCTGGCACCAGTACTGTGAACGCTTCTGTTGAGGAAACAATGCAAATGATCTACTAAAGCTCTAACTGTAAAATTCTTTTGCAAATCTTATATCTTGATATGTTATTTTAACACACATTTAGTGCATTTGTCCTTATTATGAATATGGAATAATGTCACCCAGAACGCTAATTGATTCATGTAATACATGCATTTTGATTTTCTTATTGCTGTAAATGCTTGATAATTGTTTATTTTTGCACGTTTGAAAATGTGGTCACATCAGAGATGCTTTTGCTGCTGAGTCATTTGCCTCACAGCGACTTTAGCTTGTGAATTTTATTTTAAGTTATTTTCTTTGTCAAGCTTCAATTTTGTCGCAGTCATGTTCCATAATGCAAAATCTCAGCTCTAACCTGTCGGCTACCACGCCATATTTTTTCCTTTTCCAAATTCAGACTCTCCAATAAGTTAAATAATTTACCCCACCAACAGAGCAAATCCCTTCATGGTGTCTGCAATGAACATGCTACTGATACCATTTCCAGCAAATCAATCTCATGAAAACAGGGTGTAAAGGATGCAAAAACAGAATTTCTATTGTGATGTCAAGATGCGTATGATGTCATACGTACTTCTAAATCAACCGCATGACATGTGCGTAGTGAAAGCACAATCTATATAACAGTATGGCGATTAATGTGATTTATGCAGAATCTTGGTAAATCAGGCAAAAAAATTTTGTTTTCTAAAAGTTCTGTGTCATTTTAGCACAAAGATGTGTTGATCGATGGGATTTTGGATTAGTATCCCTTTATGTAGAGTGAGGATTGTGTGAAACTAATTGTATTTATACTGTCATTTTTTCAAATCTGTGTGTTTCTAATAACTTCCCTGAGTTATTGGTGATGGATACCTCTTTGCAGATTTGGTTTAGAGTGTCTGAGCAGCAGTCAGGATAGCTGAGCTCCATGTCGATGGTGTAGTTGAGCAAAGCCAAGCAGCCACGGGGCTTCAGCACCCTGTGGGCTTCCTGGAGAAACCGTGGCCTGTCAAACCAGTGGAAGGCCGATATGGCCGTCAACAGGTCCACTGAGCCGTCGGCGAGCGGCAGCTCCTCGGCCACACACTGCCTGGATATGGGATGGGAGGGTAAGCAGGTTTTAAACCTCTGACATTCAGCAGGACGGCTTCCTCACTTCGGCAGGAATACTGCAGCTTGCTTCAGAAATCACAGAACAGAAGCAGGAACAATGTGAGCCTTGTTCTGGGTAAGTCGGTCATGCTGTGAGGCCTGGATCAGCTTACTAGAGCTGAACAAATGATGGGAAATTAACTGATGGGAGTTTTTCACATGTCAGTGTGCTTACTATCAGATCTGCTTATTCTTTTTTGATTATAATGCATACAATCTAGGATATTCAAAGGCACAATGCATTCACTCTTATGTACATCCTCATAGTTTCTAGACATGCATTCACATATAGTTGTCTGAAGCTTACTTGTATGTGATGTTCGGCTGTGCAGCATGCTGCAAGGCCACTTCTATCTGTGCTGGACTCACGTCCGTACCCACCACAGAAGCAAAGTGTTTAGCCAGAAGAAGTGTTCCCTGTCCCGATCCACATCCCACATCCACAGCCAGCTCAAAGGGAGGAGCACTCTGTAAAAGTATTTGTTTTAGACATATTGACTCGATTCACAATAGGCGATCTGCGAAAGCTTCTTCTTTCTTACTGCATGTACCTGCTTCTCCAGAAAGTCAAAGACTTGTTGCATGAGTTGATCTGACGGTGAGATCCTGTACCTCCAGTAGGACGCGGCGTGCTCCTTTCCCTCAAAAAGACGATGAGCCATAGTGAGCTGAGACCTTTCGGTTCAGCTGATCCAGGAAGAGTTGAGTTCAAAAGAAAGAGCAGAGGCTGATTGTTGACAAGATGATCTAAAGTCCACACTAAAAACACTTCTTTTGCCCAATATTCCCTCTCTCTCTCACAAACAAAAGGGGAACCGTGGGGGGGGGGGGGGGGGGGGGGTGGTACTTGACAGCGGGGCGAACCCACCAGCTCAGTCATACGTGATGGGTTTCACAATTAGTTTAAAGGGAAAGAGCATTTCAGACAACTTATAAGCATTTTCTCTGCACTGGCTACTTTCAATGAAAAAAAAACAAACCCTAAATTTCAAGTCAACCTTAATGATCTGTGACTAAAGGTCATCTTCTGGGTCATGTGATGGTATGTGTTTCAGTCAGGCTGAATCGAGGGACTGAAGATGATGTGTGTGGGTCGTCAGCAGTGTACCCATTTGTTCCGTTTGTTTTGACAACAAAATGGTTTTAAGGCTTCTTCTGATCAGAAGCAGTGGAGTGCAGTGTAATTTTTTATTTTTTTTTACTTTTTGCGGTTCCTAAATACCATATACAAGAGGAATCCATATATAATAATTGTGTTTATTAATTTGCAACAACAACTTATAGACTACGTTGTTGCGTCTAAATTTGAAGGGCAATATTTATGTTTGTCAGAGTATGTTCATGGTCATGTAAAAACACACCAATGAGATCTTTGGTGGCCTCAAGTGGTCCGGTGGAATAGTTTAAAAAAAATATATAAAATGCTTGTCACTCCACATTTGTCAAATTTTTGCAAAAACTGGAAACGTACACCATTTCAACACAGAACAACACAACACAAGCAATTTATTTATCTATTTATTATTCAATTGAACAATGTAAATGGTTTCTGAAAAAGTTCCTATAAACATTCATCCAAAACGTTTGCAACATGACAGCAGTCACCAATTTTAGCACATTATCGAATTCCACTTCTACAATAAAGTGATGTGATTTCTCCTTGTCCATCCAAACCATGTAAAATGATCAGCTGTGCTATAGAAAATTGTTCTTGGAGCTTAAATCAAAATCATCTCCGTACACACTTAATGATAGAATGAAAAGGTTCGAAGAATGCGTCCATCAAAAGTATCAGCGTGGTTTGGAAGCCAGCACGCAGTAGTATTCTGTTTCATACTCTAGTTCAGTCTCAGGAGACGTGACTCCCATCTCCTCCAGAAACCTGCATGAAGATGAAGAAAGAGTTTGAGTGTGCGTGCGTGCGTGCGTGCGTGTGTGTGTGTGTGTGTGTGTTCAACCTTTTCTGTGTGTTGAGCAGCAGATCTTCAGCCCTCCCTCGATCTTTTGCCTTGTAAGCTTGAAACATGGACCATGATTCAATGAAGCCCACCAGATTCTTCACAGAGATGCAACACTTTGTCTTAAAACTGTCAATCCTGTTGAATTTGTACAAAATATTGATAAGAATTACTGCATAAAATAGCACTGCATGGTATCTGAACTGGTTATTAACTGTTCAAATGAGACCTTATTTGCAGCTTTGTCTTGTGTACATGTATTTTGGTGGCTCATGGCGAAATATGATATTGTGTTGAGCTACTCCAGTGGTAGTTTTATGTTAAGATGGTGCTTGTGTCATAATTACCTCTCTTTGTCTGGAAAGGGGATGGCAGAGTACAGCTCCTCCAGTTTGCCATCAGCCACCGCTACCTGTTGGCTTGTGTGAGGTAACAGCACCTGTTTCACCTGGAAGTAAATTCATAAAGATATGTTGGACTGTTTTTCTGCTCAGTTTGTCCCGCATGCAAACATATATCCAAAATTATTTGAAAATAAATGATTGAATGACATTTAAACAAGAACTACATGTGTGAGTGGAAGGTCATGCAATAAAAATATGAAACAATATAATATATACCATAACACAACACAATGTTATGTAATGGAATATGTATGCTTCATTTGATGTGCCATGTGATTTGTTATATCATAACCGATAATATCATAGTTTGATGCAATTCCTTCTAACCTGAAACTTTATGATACGATACATAATAATGAGACACAAAATATTGGAATGTTGTAGTGAAAACACAAGATGTTACGTTACAATAGAAACCACTAACAGCCAAAACAAGACTCGATTCAATCCAATATGACGAAACCCAAAACAATCCGCCACAAAATTGTATCACATAGAGATATGATACATTGTGACACAAAGTAATGCTTGAAAATATGGCCGTCTTGCAATAAAAATCAGTAACTCACAACTTGATACATGACAACATGAGGCATTGTGATAGAATGTAATGATACATCAAAATGCAAAAGAATGTGCTACAAAATGATACAATGCCTTGCAACACAAAATGTTATGATACGTTGTCAATACCATAACTTCCATACAAAACAATTTGTTACAACCCCAAATAATTAATTTCATTACAACACGTGATGTGTTGCAACACAAAATGCTTATTTTTTACCCCCCCAACTACTCAGTTCTCAATGTTTGCAAATACAATGCCTGTTGTCATGGTAACCGTATTAAAACATGTGGCTGTTGTTGCAAAAAAATATCATTTTAAGCCCTGATAAAACTGACAAACTCTATTCTAGCTCGGTTCTAAGCCTGCAGTCATGCTGTCTCCACCTACCTCCTTATAGATTTGATAGAGTCTTTCTTCGCAGTCCTTGTAGCGGTATCTGGTCTTAGAATCACTGAAGCCCAGCAGAGCCAAACATCCCCCGGGTTTCAAAACCCGGCTCGCCTCGGCGAGGAACCTGGACCGATCGAACCAGTGAGCGGCTGTCGCTGCTGTCAGCAGGTCCACAGAGTCTTCAGGAAAAGGAAGCTCCTCTGCAGTCCCCTCTCTGCACATGGAGCAGACGCATCACGCTTTTAACACCAGGAACTTCTGTCTTTGAGCACAAAGCTATCGGTGTGGCAGGAAGCTTTCTGTTCACCCTGGCAAGTATTTTTTTTACTGGCTGTAAACTACTTTGTTTAACTCGCTTTTTAACTGAAGATAGCCGCCACTGCCGAGTCTTCTGCATAGCTGCTGTTTGACACACCATATCTTATTTAGCCTATTCAATAATCTAATAAATTTTTTTTTTTCAAAGAAAGCACGTTATTTGAAAGAAATATTAACATCTGCTAATATACAGAATATAGATCATCTTCTTCCATCGACCTGATTTCAACTGAAACAATTGAAGGAATTAATTATAAGTTTGACCTGAATAATGTTGGAAGCTGCATCACATTTATTTATCTCTTTATTAGTGCCCTAAGATGCTCTAATTGGTGCTATTGACATGAAATCCGAAGTAAAATTATGTCTCTATACACAAACCGCACAAAACACTGAAACCCTGTAGTTTCTATATTGGGCCACTAGTGGGTTCTGTTGGTTGCTTTTGTAATAAAACCACAATCTCATTTATAGAGCAGAAGAATATGCCCTGGGAGTCATGCTACTCTGGAGGCCGCCACAGTTGTTAATCATTTACTCATGCATGTAGAGAAAAACGATTTACTACGGCCGTGTTGCACATGCACAGTAGGAGCGCTTCAGAAAAGTTGCGTTTTCTGCTATTTACATGAAGACGGAGTCAGAACATTTTTGAAAAGTTGCAGTTTTAGACAGCCAAAAAGCGACAAAAGTTTTCTGTTTTCACTTGAAAGCATCATTTAAACGCGGCCTAAGTGATTGTGACCAACCACGTTAAAGCTAGTTGAGACTGCTGAGATACAAAACAAGGTGTTTAATATGTAAATCCTTCTCTGTGAACATTCCACAGAGAATCGACAAGTAACCATAGCTGCTGACTTGTCAGTATACCTGTATGTGACGTTGGGGTATCCCGGCACAGCTCTGGCCTCTTCCAGCTGACACTCGCTGATGTCGATGCCCACCACCTCTCTGAAGTGCGGTGCGAGGAGACGAGAGTTTTGCCCTGTTCCACATCCCAGATCTACCGCCAGCACATGAGGCTGCCCCTTCTGCAGAAATTGACAGGTGCATTCATGTATCATGTAGCTCTCCTCATTGAAATCATTTCATTTATATTCATCCATGACATACCCTTTTATCCAAGTACTGAATAATAATGTCCTTAAGCTCGTCTGGAGGTGTGAAGCGGTACTTGTGGTAGACAGACGCATGGTCCTTGCCATCGAACAGCCGGTATGCCATGGAGGCGTTATCCAACGTTTCTTTTTCTGTTGAAGCTTCTGTGATCTCAGCTGCACAATGTTCGTCTTTGTTCCAGTCCGTTGCCTTTGTTTATTGCTGGCTACCTCTATATATCTCCTTTACTATCTTTCATCTTACCCAAGCAGTCTCCTCTAAAGCTGCTCCACTTTTGCCCTTTGTACTTAATCCTAAACTGTCTTTCTCGCTGGATACCATGCAGGGTGTAAGAAAACCTTTTCACTATGCAATCATTTACAGAACACGGGGAACTTGCAGATGTTTACACTGAACAAGAGTGAAACATAGGAAGAATGGAGGTTCTTACTGGTCGACGCTGCTTCTGCTGGAGTCAAAAGTGGATAACAGCGCATGTGTTACGGGTCCTAGGGTGAGGGACTGTAGACAAATATATTGTCACCCTGTAATAGGTGGGATAATGATGAGAGATGGAAAAAGAGGTTCAAGACATGTCACTCCAAACAATTTGTTTTTATTTAAGACTCAAACCATATGTAATAAACGTTATCATTCACATTTCAGTTTGTTATAAAGTCTCTTATTCTCTTTCCTCATTAACAATCATTCATCGTCTCTTTTCAGGTTTCACTCATTATTGTGCTTCAATTGACATGTGTCAAACAACATTGCTTATACCAAAGAAGCCCCGTTTCTCACAGTATAACAACTGCTTATAATTTTCAGCATCAACAATGAATTGTGCATGATCCCTAACTCATGCTGTCTGCCATTTTCACAGGCCACTGAAATGTATCAATACATAAATCACACATGTCGAATAAATCAAAATACACTAGAACTAATTAACTTCTTTTTTCCACTCGTAATAATTAAAAAACTCCAATTAACACTCAAGAACACTCACACAAGATATATGATGCCTCATATAAACACAGTCCTGATATAAATACAATATACTGACCTGTAATAGGTGGGATAACGATGAGAGATGAAAGAGGTTCAACACACCTTTTTCACACTTCCGCAACTAAAACCGGATGTGGAAATAACCAGCATCCGGTGGCTATCGGTTTAGCGTTGGACAGTGACACTCATGGTTGCTCTTGTGCTGCAAGCAAACAACCTTACCTCTCTTACCACGTTTTTCCTACGGACCCGGACCAACGGAGGCAGTGGATCCAAGCCAGAGAAGACTGCCGTCAACTGACCCCGCACTCAAATTTAACTGCGCTTTTATTAGCGCTTTTACGGTAAAACACAAGACAGCGTACAACCTGTTGGAAATCCTTCATAATTAAAGCCCTGAAAGCAACTACAGACAGACAGTCTGTTTACAATTTGTTATGAAACACAAGTGTTCATAGGTTTACACCCAATTTCATTTCAGTGCAAAACTAGACATACTCCTTTGTTACTACAAGAAATATGAAAGAATATTACTGTAGAAATTTGGAGTAAAGTACTGTTAAACTTGGATTTGTTGATCGAAAATTATGGTCTCTCGCCTGTTTTCAAATTGCAATAAAACAGAGTCCTTCATAGGTTTACATCTAATTTCACTTCAGTGCAATACTAGACATACTCCTGCATTACTACAAGTAATATCAAAGAATATTACTGTAGGAATTTGGAGTAAAGTACTCTTAAACTTACTTGAATCTGTTGGTCAAAAAAAATGGTCTCGCCTGTTTTCAAAATGCAATAAAACAGAATCCTTCATAGGTTTACATCTAATTTCACTTCAGTGCAATACTAGACATACTCCTTTACTAGTGCAAGTAATATCAAAGAATATTACTGTAGGAATTTGGAGAAAAGAGGAGACGTGGGGCGTGCGCTCCCTAAACCAGCCCCCCCTCCCCCTTGCAATCCCAGGGACACAAAGGTTCCCCCCAAACCTCACTCTTCCCTCAGGTACAAGTACATTGCAAATCATCTTGACAAACATACAATAAACTTAAAATCCTTTATAACATTTTGAAATGTATGTTTGAGATGTTTTGATTTGAGTTGCAGTGACAGCAGTGGCAATCGTTTAAAGGCAGACACATTTAATTCGTTTGCACCAAATTTTCAAAGAGAAATGGACATGAATGTTTTCGCGGGCTTCATTCAAATTCACGGCTGAACTTGATGGTACAACATTTGCATCAATGAAAATAATTTTCTTACTTGTCATACAGCATAAACCTAAGAAATCCTCACTACAATCTGTAAATATGCAATTCTCCGTTCACTCAATCATTGCGTGGTTCATTGGTGTTTATTCATTGACCACTTTGTTTTGGTGTGGTTACCCGGGATGGCCCTCCAGGGTAGTGAAATATATTTAATTGCTCATGAGGGATGATTAAGATAATGACCTGTTGACCACAACAGTAGCATGCTGTCCCATGGGCTCTCATTAGGTCTGACATCATTAAAGTTGTATCAAAGGACTTGCGTTAAAGGCATGTTTAGATAGGCTCTCAAGTGTGCTTTTCCTCTCATTTAAACTTTTCTCAGGTCAGTTAAAAAAAAAAAAAGCTATCTACCCAAAAGAATTAGATTTTTATGCTGCCTCTTGCTCTGCTCTCCTAATGTAAAATCAGATTATGACTTAAAAGAAAAAAAAGGAGTTGTTGGGACAATTCATGCTGCCGTCTACTGGGTCAATGGAAAACCACGCTAACGTCTTTATTTTATTCGAACCATGTTTATGAACATCGGCTAATGCTGCTACCGGACCTTTGTCTTTGTTTTGCCTTCTGTATGCCTTCTTTGTATCAGCTAATCGTGTTATAATAGTGGCGATGTATCATGAGGAAGCTCTACATGATGAGCACATGTATATTTTTTTTATCAAGTGTCCTGCTATTAAGTCTCTTTATGGGTCTGATGTTTTTTTCCTAATAGATTTCTACAAGATCTTCTGTCTGATGACTTTGCGGCCGGTCTGTTTCTCTAAGAGCTACATCATTTACACCTACGCATCCTATGACCTCATCATCTTAGGCAGGAAGGCCCATCATCAGAACTTTGTAGTGATCCATCCCCTACGGACCTGCGTCTTCTGCAAGAGAATTTCATCGGCGTTTAAAAGAAAGTCATTCAGAGCTGCCTGCCATACATCACCTTAACTACAGCATCACTGTGTTCTGCAACGTCTCTGTCAGCCAGATCAATCTGGAGGAGCTTAATCCATTTTCTCTCCATATTCTCTTGTCGGAGTTTGTTGTTCACCTGTCAAGGACGAAATAAAATCATCAGTGTATATGTATCTGTCTGTATGTCTGTTAGGAAGATTACCTCAAAACCTCTGCACAGATTTTGTCAAAGGTTTCACCACAGATAGATATTAGGCCATGGAAGATTAAATTTTGTAGGTGCTCTGGAATTTTTTTTTTCCCTGAGTCGAGGTCAACCTTTGGCAACGATCTACGATTGCTCTCCTCAACTCACTGGTGTGGGGTTTATAGTTACCATAAATGAGAAAAGTTGTGTTTCAATGTTTAACAGCTGCATAACAAGCGAAAACCGAATTCCTATAAGGCAAACATCTTTTAGGATCCTCATGTCAGTATGTGTGTCATAAAACATATGATGAGAGAATGTTTGTCAAAACAACACCTTTATATTTATCTGTCTTCTTGTCTTGTTATGCAGATATCTGGTTCAACGTAAATGTTGAAAATTTCATCTGTGGAACTGGATATTCATTCTATGATAGAATGCATGTAAAAGAAGGGAATTGCTCTTTTTAATGTAATGAAAAATAAAAATGACAGAAAACGTGTTGTGACTTGGACACGCAAAGATTTTGAGGTAAAATCTTTTGGTAAAACCTTTGGGTTTTTTTTTAAATTCTGCACACAAAAACATCTCACTGAAATTATATTTAGATATTCCTAACTCATTATTTATGGCAAGGTGGACCACCTTAGGTCAGATATCCAAACATAATACATAAAAGGGTTTGGGTTTCCAGCTGCAAACCACAAAACATAACACAAAAATGATATAAACAACAACAAAAAATATCCATGAGGGCAAAAGATTTTATTGTTAATCGAACTTTGCAAAGCTCAAACTGTCTGGTCTTGTGAGGTATTTATGCCAAATCCTATCTACAGCGAGAAGATTTGACTGTAACACTGGAATACATAAAAGGTTGTAGCCGAATGAAGGATAAAGCAACAGAGTTTTGCTTCAATCACTTCAAAACATCTTAGAATTTCAAGTCTTTCTACTCTGGGAGGGCATGAGATGTTTGTCTGTGAGGGTTTTGATCAGCAGCCCCACAGTCAAACACTCAGTTGGCAAACTGTTCCAGTGCAGTGGAGGCCCTAATGTGATTGTGCCAAATTGACAAAAACATCTGTGAAAAGCAGAGATCTCATCCTTGACCCTCTCCACATGATGCTATCCTGATGCAATCAGTCACCAGTCAAACTTGATGCGTCACCAGAAACGCACACACGCACGCACACACACGAAGAGCTTTTGGTTCTACAATTCACTCTTCAATTTTTCTACTCTGGGTACTAACATGAAGACAGACCAAGTCAGATTTACATAGAAAAAGCAAAATACCATTACCCTGTGTAACACAAGTCTCATGTAGCTATCCTAAGGTACGTACTGGAAGTGGTTAGTACAATGAGATGGGGCTTGAGTTAATCGACTTGGGGCTTGAGTCGATAATCAACTTAAGTGTACCTTTACTCAAAAAGGACACAACAACAATTTAAATGCCAAACTTTCTTAACAAATAATATCAGTTTGTTACTCAGCAAAACACCAAGAAGTACTGAAACTGCTGTGTGGGCCCACACCTGCACCCTTTAAACACACTCCTTTTGTAATGGTAGTAATGTGATTCTCTTAGAGTAATATTCAAACTACCACTAACTTTCTGCTAGGAATTTTGATACAGATCTAAAAAAAAAACCAAAAAGTCCTGTCATAGCGGATGAGAGCACACAAAATTTATGACAAGAAAAACTCTGAGGCCAAAGTGTAATCCAACAACTCATGCAATGTTTTGCTCCTTGGATGGTAGAAGTCAAGCATATTGCTAAATTTGTGCTGGCAGATTCTCTGAGGTTTGCAGACAAAGACACAGAGACCTGCTGCTGTATTGTTCTCTCAAAAAGAGCCGGTGAGCTGTGCTGGGTGGGGGAAGTCTGGAGCCACCTTTCAGTTACAGTGTGAAACAAAGCTTTATCTCAAGCTTTGCAGGACGGCCCTGGCAAGCGCAGCGTATTGTCTTGTCCTTGAGTTGTGTAGTGGGCGGAACATAACATCTCCACTCAAAAGAAGGATTACCCTCTCAACTCTGAGACAGCTTTAATTAGAGCCCAAATTGAGAAACACTTGACTCTGCCGGGATCAGTCATCCATGCGTGAAGCACCTCTAGTTAGAGGGAATACAACAAGAAAGCCATTTATGAGTGGAGCTTGGTGAATTTCTCACTAATTTAAAAGTGAGCAAAGCTTTGGTAGAAGTAGATCTAAAAGGGACATTTTTAGTTTTTGTCTGTACGTGTGTGTGAGACTTCTTCCTGGATTATACTCAAAAGTCATTTTTTGTCAATCATTAAAGTATCATAACTTGACCGTGATAATAGAGGATAGTTAATCTTAGAGTGGTGTGAACTAAAGTGAGATCCTATGTTGTTTCTCACTCCACCCACATTTTACTTTAGTTTTTAATTCGTTTCTATGTTTATTTTTTAAGGACCATGTACAGAAAACACTAATCTTAAAGAAAACATGCTATGGACCAGATTTAGCCATGGCACATTTCCATCTGCAGTCCCTAGGCAGGCACGCACATTATAATACGTATTACAAATGTAGCCTACAATAAAAATTAACAACATTAACACTAACCGTTAAAATGTATCACCTGGTTTCATAAAATTCACACAGAAGACAAAAAATATCAAGGATGCTTCAAGGCCGGAGTTGTGGGGACTAGGGAAGCCAAATTGCTCATAATGCATTTGGGAACAAATTTTGAAAGTCCGAACATACTTGCAAGTAGGTACTCGCCAAGTAAGTAAGTACGTACTTGGAATTGAGTCACGGCGAGTGTGTTTTTTCTATTGTCTGACCCATACCCTGCCTCCAAACCAATTGCATTCAACTACTAAATACCTGGACTCAGTCAAACATTCTCAGCTCTGTAGAGAAGTTTTAGAAATGAGTCTAATTCTTCATCTCATTTCCCAAACCCAAACAAAAAAGACAAACGTCTCCAGTGGATGAAGCTGTGTGGCAGCCCACACAAACTCAAAGCCACAACTAGAGGCAAGGATGTCAATATTTGTTCCGAAGTACACCAATGTCTTGTATGATCTTAGCAATCTCGTCATAGAATGTCTATCACAACGCACACGCGAGCAGGCAAATAGCTTCAGCACGCTTAGTTTCAGAATCAATTGCAACACAAACTCAACACTGAAACTATTCATTCTTTTCTGTCGGCTTATTTGCTTTGGCCATTGTTTTCTGTGTGGTATCCTTCTGGAGAAAAGCTCAATCATTCTGTTGTCGGTTCATGAAAACCTCCCACATTCATTTGGTCGTGAGTGTTGGTGTGTGGGTTTTGCCTTGTAGCCTCTTTGCACTTTGACCTCTTAACCCCCCACTGCATGACGACTTCCATGAAAAGGTAAAAAAAAAAAATGTGGCATGTCATTTATGGAGAGCTTGAGGTTTCATAATATGATGTCAATCACGAAGGTTCCCCTCCAACCAGATTTAGATTTGTTGCCTTGTGTCAAAAATGTGTTAACATAGTGCAAAAAAACATCAATGTTTTTAGATTTTATTTAATTTTTTTTAGATAATGAAACACAAAAAAAGGAGGGGAACAAAGCAGCAACAATCACTATTGAGGTTTTCAGGCCAACCTCTTCCTGTGATCCCACCTTGTGAGAGCATCATCCTGCACATGATTGGCCAGTTTGATTCCATGGACATTTGTCTAGTTGTCATAGGCAGGGTTTCCTGCTGGGAGCAGTCAGAAGAGGTACATTAGGAAACCATCAATGCAGCTGGTCACACAGAGCAGACAATGCTCCGTGGAAGGTGGTTTGTATGTTGTGTCTGACAGGAGCTTCACTTTTTTGAGGTCAGACGATGGAAAACTCTTCAGCTGTCACAATGTTTACTCTGTCGGCTTTAGAGTTCTCCGTAGAACAGAGGATTGCGCTCTTTGTCACAACATTACTGTGGTATTTGATGATCCTGGTGGGGAATTTCACTCTTATCGTTGTGGTTATTACGGATAAACACCTCCACGAGCCAATGTATGTATTTGTGTGTAATCTCTGCGCTAACTCTATTTATGGAACTGCCGGTTTTTTCCCCAAGTTCTTTGTGGATCTCTTCTCACCTCCTATGATTTCTTATGCTGGATGCATGCTGCAGGGTTATGTAATCCACTCATCAACTTGCGGTGATTTTTCCATTTTGGCCCTGATGGCGTATGACAGATACGTAGCCATATGTCAGCCTCTGTCTTACCACTCTGTCATGACGAAGCAGAGGGTCTCCATCTTTGTATTTTTTTCTTGGCTCATACCTTTGACTCTCATGTTCATGAACACGGCCACACTGTTGGGGGCCACGTTGTGCGGCTCTCATATAAGCAGGTTGTATTGTGTGAACTGGATGGTGTTTAGATTGGCGTGCTCGCCTCTGATAGCAAATGTGGCAGTTTCATATTTCAACATGTTGTTTTACTTCGGGCACGCTATTTTCATTGTCTGGACGTACGTATATATGATCAGAACATGCAAACTGTCCAGAGATAACATGGGGAAGTTCATCCACACGTGCTTGCCTCATTTGATCTGTCTGGGCACTTTTTCTTTCACGGTGCTTTTAGACCTGCTCTACATCCGTTTTGGTTCCATGAATATATCTCAGAACCTCAACAACTTCATGGCAATTGAAAATCTTCTCATTCCTCCTGTTGTAAATCCTCTTGTGTATGGATTAAAACTCACCAAGCTGCGTGCCAAGATTTTTTACTTCCTCAAGATAAAAACTAAAGAGGAAAAGATAAAACCGACAACTGGGTGAAAGATTAGCTCTCTGACTGAGAACGTGAATTATTATTAGAACAGATGCGCATGTGAAATTATGGGAATACCTTTATGCCATTAAGCATATATTAAGGAGCAAAAGTGGATTATAAGTAAAAAAAAAAGTGATTTTTGACTCTAAAAGGACTGTCACTGCCTCCTAAGGTGATAAATCCTCATTATCAGGAGCACCAAAAGAACTTTGCTTTGGTTATGATTTTGTTCAGTAGCATCTTATGTGACAGTTAATGTAATAATGAAGACAAATAATGACAGTTTTTACTTGTAATCATATTAAATATTACATTTTATTGTTATTTGAAAACAATGTTATTTGATTTTGATGTAGACTGATGTTCAAAATACAGTGCATGTGTGTATCTTATGAGATGCGAATGTTATGTACTGTAATGCTCACCTTGGACCAGAGCTAAACCATCTGTATTTCAACAAATTATGAAATGATTGGGAAATCTTTCATCATAAATGCAACTGTTGCTAATTTAATACCTTTGCAGATTTACCCTGTCCTTCTGGCTATCTCACTAAATGGAGCAATGACCTTTTTTTTTTTTGTCTTCATTGTCTGGGAAAGTTTGTGAAAACTATTTGTAAGTTCAAAATGAGCAATGTCTGTTTTAATATTTAAAAAATATTTTCACGTTTCTTTGCTGTGTTCTGACCCAGGTCATTATTCGTTGGTTCGTTTGTCCTTGTTTCCATCGGCAATGACCTCTCATGTGTTCGCTCTCCTCCTGTCAGAGTGTGTGGATGTGTTGGAGCGTGATTTGGTTGCTGCGAGGCAGGTCGTTAGTGCCGACTGGGCCGGCACAAGAACACTAAATACACCAGACTGGCTCACTGAACGACAGAGTTTTTAAATCCTCAGCTGCCAGAAGCTCTGCGGTCCCTTTCACCTTCCCACCGCCAACAAAACCAGTGCTTAGATTGTTTGTCTTATCTCGTGTGTGAGTCGCTACAGACAGTAAATTAGCGTGAGTGTATTTTTCCTAAATGTGTCAAATATGAGAGTGATTAGTGCTGAGTGGTATTATTGTGTTGAGCACTTTAAATAGAATGCTTATGCCCTTTTTAATTGGCATTGCCATGTTTTTGTCCTGTTTTGAAAGACAGGAATTTTGAAGAACCTCATTTTTGTTTCCTTTTCTCCCCTTGTTGGGAATGTTTAGGGAGAATTAGTATATTTTTGTGTGGTGGTTTTGGGCACTGCTCACAACTGCAGATAAATAAAGTGCTCTCTTTGTTGTGTGACTGGCCTTTCTTGGGAGTGGGAGTCAAATCATGCTGCTTCTCCTACACCAGGGACAAAACAGTTGAATTTATTTGTTATGCAGTCACATATTGTTCCCTTTAGAAGTTTAAACCGCTGACAGTTCTCCTGTTGATGAAATGTTGTATCTTTTCATTTTTGTAAATCACATTTATTCAACTTTGAGGTGAATTTTTCAAACGTGACTAATTTGAAATGCATGTATGAAGAATTACATGACATCTAATAAATAATGAAGTGTGTGATGGTGTGGAAGTGTTTCATTCGGTTCATTAGATGGACAGTTTACTCATCTGATCAGCACGATCAATGATTCATCCCACTAATAAAACTGATCCACAAACATAAAAAACAACTGATGTGTTCTAAATGTAAAGCTGATACATGTATTTTTTTAAATAATTTTACAAGATAAATAATAATTTTGATCAGCTCTTTTCAATGTGCCTTTATATTCTCATGACTGAGTATCAAACAGTTGACCAAAGTATCCATAATTTGTTATCTATCTGTACTTAACTTGACAATTTATTTATTTTTGGACAACTTTTCACTTTTTCTCTTCATATTTGAACACAGCTGTATGAGTTTTCCTCTCCTGGCCTTCTTCAAAATGATTCGTTGTTCATTTCAAACTGTGCTTCTCTCAGTGAAGTTACAGGAGTTTATCAGTTTCAGAGTAACCAAGTTACATCACGAATAGCTGTTGCAGAAGTTCCTACAAAGAAACATTTTCAACAGGGATACACAGTGTTGAATATAGAATATGGCCATGCTGTTACCGTGCCTCTATGTAACTCAGGGTGTTGGTGTTGGAGCCAAAGTCAGTTGATTATGATGCTAAACATAAGCCATGAAACTGGGAGAGTGAGAGCAGTAACCACTTTCAGAATTTTGTTTTGTTTTTTAATTGAAATTCTGACTTGTGTTGAGCCAAGACGTGCATCATTGCTACTGATCAAGCTTTTGTATCTTAGCTATGATCATCTTACACCAGAAAAGGTGTTTTTTTTTCTCTCTTTATACAAAAACTTTGAGATCACCACCATATCAGTGAGGCTGGCTCTGTGGCACAGTGTTATACGAAGCATCTTTGAGTCTCCTCAGCAGAGGTGACTATGAATTGGATGAAATGGCTCACCATTTCATGAATGTAATGCAGCGTCTCTTGAGCTCCACTTCTCAATTCAAGGCAGCCAAGTCCTAAATAATTCATTAACAACCTGAGCATTTACTGATTGATCTTGAGTGTGTGCTGCAGTGAAGTGGCTGTGTCTATTTCTGGACCTTTACAGTGGCAGAGTGAATGTTTACCAGGACAAAAGTCATTCTGAGTGAAAGTCCTGAATTATCAGGTGATGACCATGATGCTGAATTTATCAGCCTGAATTAGGCAAGTGGTTGTGAATCGGTGCATGTGTTCAGTAAACATCACATTAGTTAATCCTCTGTTGTTTATGTCAAAAACATAATGTCATATCAAAAAGAGGAGTGTATATAGTAGACAACCAATATATATTACATGTTTTTATTTCATTATTTTCAAGAAAACATGTTTATGTTGATGTTTTTGCATTATTTTAAGTATTCAAATTGGGTAACATGTTATTTTAGAAATTAAAGTCAATGCTAAAAAAACAATGATATTCAATTTCTTCTCTAATCGCCAATTGACAGTAGACAAGCACGTGATAAAAAATTATACGAAACATTGAACATGAGCGGCATGAGCAGCCTCCGCCTTGTTATTTCTCTCCTCCCCTAGCAACATTGATCACAGGGCGATGTTTACTGACGTTTGACTTCATTGGAGACAGGAACAAGTTGAACATTCTGCTTATTATGCTCTGAATCAAGGCCAGTGAGAATAGCGAGGAGCCAAAGGTTTATAGGAAGGAAAATAACTGGCGTTGAAGGCCACAAATGTGAGCACAGGTGAGCACAGAGAAGATGATTTTTGGTTAGAAATAATTCATTAATTAATTAAAAAGTTGTCTTCATGGATTCGTTGGTTGTGGAAGGAATGTTTCCTCATTGGCTTTTTTTAAAATGTATTTATTATTTTTCTATTGAGACAAAATACCTCCAATAAATATGGACTTTTACCTTGCAGCTCTGTTCTTCTGATGTGTTTAGTCCTCCTGAGCCTGTGCAGTGTCACTTCGCCCCTTAACTCTCAACACCGATCCATTAACCACCACAACCTGGTCTTCATGATAAGAACCTTTCCTCTATCTGATGGCCTCGGGATATTCTTCCCGTGTTAATGAGAAATAGAGGGGCTTATAAGAGTTCTGTTGTAATGCTGTTATAATGCTGCTGATTTGTCGTGTGGTTGAAAAAAACTGACTGGAGCTAATGAGTGCTCAGTAGTGTTCTGTGTGAATAGACTATATACTATTAGTATTACCCCACATTCCACTGAGCTCTTTCTTATTCACAGCACCTCTGGTTCAGGCTCAGGTGATGGCACTCATTGCAGCTGTCTGTTCATACTTACTCGCTCCGTGTGTGACAAGCATGTGGCCATACGTCGCCCTCTGGAGCTCCACTCTGCCATGTCAAAGCGAAGCCTCATCAGGCCGCTGTCTGTCCTTCCTTCACCCCGCTGTCACATCTCCGCACCACAGCAGTAAACATATTGTTGACATCTTGATTGAAACTGTTTGACTGCATTTTTTTTTTTTTTTTTACGGTTTTCTGAGATATTGGTCTTATAAATATGTCACAAATTGAGTACTCACATGTTATTATTATTATATTATTAATATGATTATATTATCTAATTCCAAATTATGCTTGTGCATGCTTTTTACTCCAAAGCAAAGCCTCTTCCTACCTCATTTAAACACACAATCTGAGCATTTATGTAGTTTTTGTTCATGATCTAATGACTGTGACGCCTTTCTTACATATTTCCAATAAACTCGTCGACTGACTCCAGCAGATTAACATCACAGCAGGTGGGCTCTTAACTCAAACCAAATCCACTGAGTATTTTGCTTTTATTTTTGTAATTACTCTGGCTCCCCATCAAATACCTTATGAAATTCAAAATCCTGTTGTTAGCGTTCAAAGTCCATCATGGTTAGTCACTAGCTTATTATAGAAACCCAATTAACCCCCTGTGATCTTCACCAGTAGACCTCCTGATAGTCCCACCACCCGAGCCATCTCCCACTCTGCTACAGCAGCACATAGCATGAAACCTATAACGCCTATTCAGTTTAGCTTGTTTTAATTTATTTCTCTTTAATATTTCTGGTCCACGATGACCTTGAGTGTCTTTCAAGTCACGTCTCCAGTAAGCTATTATTGATTTGTCGTTCCATGTTGTATGATCCTCAGTAACTTCATAATTTACTTGTGAGGAAAGGAACTAAATTGTTGCTTCTCTCAATTGATGGTCATGTTTCCTTCGAGAATCAAGCAGACAAAATGTGAGACTTGACAATCTTGCTTTTTATGGAGACGTGCCTAAAACAGGAAAACGAACCCAACAACAACAAAAAAAATCATGCTGAACGTGCCAAATGAGACATTTTTGAAAAGGCCACTACAAACACACACACACACACACACACACACACACACACACACACACACACACACACACACACACACACACACACACACACACACACACACACACACACACACACACACACACACACACGTTATCATGTGAAGTTCAAAGGCTGTTCCTGAGCTGAATGATTTAAAAGGCATGCTGTTTGATCTCAACTGTCACAGTGAGCTCCTTCAGCAGAAGTGGAGGCAGATCGTGAGGCTCTAGCAGACTCTAGTGGACTGTTGAGACTTTCTGTCCTTTGCCACAGTGACATTATCACAAGAAATGTGTAAATGTGCTTAATATATTGGATTGAATTAATATTTTCTTTCTAAAATATGTCACTAAATCATATACAGTATTCATAAAATGCAAAACAATGTTCAGAAATAGAAATATATCAGAAATATTGACAATGTTATACTACAAGTTTTAAAACAGTGGCAGAAACCACAATGTTTTTTTCCTTATTGGTATTTCCCACTTGTACAGCTGGTTTTCCAATAGTTAGTTTGATGATATGTAACGATTCAAGACTACAAAGATGTGAAGAGAGTGACACTGCAAGCAGTATTTTATCTGCAACTTTAGATGCATGTTATAAAATGTCACATTATCTTATATCAATACAAACTCAGGTTTATTAAATGGCAATATTAATACTCTCTGGACATCACAAACCAGTCAAAAGTAGACCAAAATCAGTTCTCTTCAGAATATGTCACCACAATTCTCATATAGATTTGATGAGTTATGAAAATATATTGAAAAAAATGCAACAACATGCAAATTATTCCAATAATTCCATTTTTCACTTAAAGAAACACCGAATTGTCGCTATCCAAATGCAGACTTAACTCCTTTAAGAGAGAGAGATCTGATTAATTAGAATGCTGGTGTGAGAATTCAGGTTCAAGTAATCCTCGCATAAATCTTTATGTTTTTCATTGTATTTAGATATATGAGCCCCTTGCCGTGTTTAACAAAAGAGGTATAGGCTACATCTAAGATGGTTAATTCTGGTCTTTTTATTGTTATAATTCCTTAGTGTCTAATCAGCAGCTCTGAGTGGCACCACAGCAAGCCAATGCAACTTGCACCGTAATCTAGGTTTCTTTTTTTTTATGCTGGATGTCCTTGCCTTATTGCGAAAATACTAATACAAGCAGTCCAAACCTTGTATTGATATTTTTTTTTTTTTTCTGGTGAAGCTCAAAGATCAACATTTACTTCACAGTTCACAATTACTTTACTTTGGACTTCACTGGAAAAACTGTAAAAAGTAGACTCAAGAATACATCTGGAATGCAAGAATTATAATGTATGCAATTAATTACCCCCCAAAAAGCTAAAACAAAAAATAGATAACCTCCAGTATTTAAATTCTTTGAAAGCTGTTACAACTGTTCATGAATGACAGTTTTGCCTTAAATATCTCCCCATTCTTTCATTTTCTACATTGTCCAATTCGGTGTTGATGTGTTTATTTCTCGCGGAAGGAGGAGCGAGGGATGGAAGGGGGTTTGTTAAGCCTGACGTGACCCTATAGCGGCTCCGCACCGCCGGGCGGCGCTCGCGCGACTCCGGGCTCCCCTGGCTCCCCGGGACGGTGCCTGGCAGCAGAAGAAGGCGGCCGTGATCACTGCGGTACATGCGACCGTGCAGCCGCTGTGTGCGCCGCTCTCTGCCCAGGCTCCTGCCGTCTTTCCGCCCGCTTCCAACACCAGCGACGACACGCAGGGAAAACATCATCGCTGCGTCCCCGGTTCCCCCAGCGCCGGGCCCGGCTACACTGCGGTCCAGGAGCCGCTGCGCTCCTTCCCTGTGAGTATAGATCTCCCTCTTTTCTTTTTTTTTTTTTCCCTCCTCGTTATTTTGGTTGGCTGCAGTGGATGAAAACATGCTAATGTGCTTTGGGTTCCGGTTGTGTTTATATAATATTATGCTGGTAATCCTCCGGAGCGGCGGAGACGACGCGACGGGAGGAAGAATCATAATAATGATATTCATAATATTATTATTAATAATAATAATAATAATACGTGCGCGCGCGTGTGTGTGGCTGTTTAAAAAAAACAACAAAAAAACAAAAAAACACCTTGCTCGTGTGTTTGTGTGCATCGATGCTTGGGGGGCTTTCTGGCTGTTATCACACGGCTGAGCTCTGCCTGGCTGTCAGCGGTGAAGGTCTGCTCAGGAGACCGCGTCATGTTCACTGGAATACGGGGACATGAAGCCTGCTGCTGCGGCTGCTGCTGCTGCCGCTCCGGCTGCTGCTGCTGCCGCTGCGACGCACAAGTGTGTGGCTGCAGGTTCGCCTGCAAATATTACCACATCTCTGCACTCAGTCCTGATCTGCGACGTAAAAAAACCAAACCAAAGCATGCATGCATACGGGACAGTGCTTCCTTTTCTCTGCCGTCTGGTGGATTGACACGTTAAAGGTGGAACGGCAACACTCACCAGTTATTCCAATTTCATGTAATTCCGCTGAACTTTAATTGAATGGGAGTTGGGCTCCATAGTGTGCGTACTGACACATCAGGAGAGTCGTCTTTATACCCCCCCCCCTTTTTTTTTTTTTGCACAGCCAGACAATGACCCCCTATGCTCTGACATCTAAAAAGACCCCCCACGACTCAATATTATCTCTGTGATACCCTCTTTTTTTCATGTCTGTCTGTTCAGTCGTGTCTCAGGTCTTTGTAGTGTGTCCTTGTAGCATTTCTATTTTTTTTAATCCGTCTTTTTATGTGTTCCTTTCAGTCCTCCGTGGTCATTTGCATCTGTTTTTATGTGATTTGTGCAAGTTAGCTGTCAGGATGGTGGCAGTGATGATGACATGGCTTTTCCTCAATGCACACTGCTGCATTTAAGGGGCCCCTGTGCACACATATGCAAAGTGGCCCCCGACCAACCACAGCAGATATAAAATATGTCCACATTATCTATGTGGACTTTTGCTTTATTGCATATCCTGATGATGTCTGCATGGTCGTATGTTTTGAGGTTTTTGTGCTTTTTTGTGATCATTTTGTACTCTTGTATTACTCTCTGTGGTCTTTCAGCATATGGTTGACATTTTTGTTTCTTTGTCATCTTTTTTTTAAATTATTTTATAACTGATCTTGTGGTCATTTAGTTTAATGTTTTTTTAGGGAGGTTTTCATTTTACTGTTTTTGTTTTTGCCAATTTTATTATTTCCATTATATTATTAGTGGTGTTTTCTGCATTTATGGGACAACTTGCACAACACTTTATAGCTATTGTATCTGTGCTTGTGGTGAATTCGATTATAATTCTGGTCAGTTCAGTTTTTTTTTTTTTTTTTTAATTTTGGCACATTTAAGCACTCTTCTCTCATATTTCTCAAGCTTAGTTATATTTTCATTTAATTCATGTATTAATTTATTTGATTGGGACAGTGCATATTTATGAACAGACAACCAGTGCTGTAAATATGCCAGATTTAGCTCAGAGCTAATTTCCATCTGCAGTCCCATGGAGTGGAAGCATACATTACATTAATTTCTAATAATGTAACTGCGATTTGATTAGTTCACGTCCCCTGACCTTTCAGGCCCTTGGCTTTATACCCAGCATGCACCTTCGGTAATCGCTGACATTGTTCAGTAAAGATGGGCCGTCTCACGTATATCTCTGTGGAAGAGCAGTCCCAGTTAGTATTTTGTGTAAATCTGCATGCACATCTTCCTTCTTGTCATTCTGCTTCCTCACAGGGACATGCGGAACTCCATTCGAATACACCCGGTTGTTGGTGGTATAGCTCCCTAAATCTGGTGTATCATGTGAAATAATTCCAACATTGTGACAAAACAAATCATAAATTCAAAGGCTTTATTAATCCTGTATAGACTGTGCACTCTGCCTAAAACCCTTTATTTGTTGAAACAACAAAGTATTTGGTCTTGTTTTGTTTGAATTTGCCCCGAAGATGCAATTATGATGCAAAGTTTAAATATGTGTTTACTCTAACCTGTAGGGAGGCACTAAGCATCACCGCATGGTGCTTTGAGTGTGTTTCCGAGCTATGAACACCCCTGCCTTCGTGAGCGTGTGCTTCAGGGTCACACCAACTCGCATACATGGAACAAATCTGTGGCACTGCATAAACATTCATGTGGAGCCAAGCGCTGTTTTCCCCTTTTGAAGGTGCCTCATTCCCAAAGGTATATTAGTGGCGGTTTGTGCGATTCGGCTCAAATGACTCACATTTCCCTTTAAACAATGCAGCATAGATTGTTTCACAGAGCAGCAAGGCAGGAGAACGAGGCGTTTTGCTGACAAACACTTGTTTTCATTTAAAGAAATTATGTGGAATCCGCTCGCAGCTGTGCCGGGAAAAACATTTTTGCTGATTTGTTGCATTAAAGGAGTAATTGAGATTTTTTTTTATCTCCCTGCGGTTGTCGGCTGTAGCATCTCTTTTTGTCAGTTTAGGGCAGTCCTGAGTGGAATGGCCGGCACGACACCTCGCTTTGTGTTTCATTAATGTGCTGCAGCCCGGTTTCACGCGCTGATGTGATAAGTTCAAGGAGGACACGAGCGTTAGGACTGGATACTCGGGGGGGGGGGGGGGGTTTGAGCCAAACTGGCTGAGTGGCTCGGTGTGGGAGCAAAGTTCTGCTGCATTGTGCCGTCACAGGGGGGCTGAGATGCTGCATCGGCACTGTGTGAATGGGACCCATGCAGCAGCAGCAGCAGCACAGGGGAAAAAGCTGCTGCTGCTGCTGCTAATAAATTGTCGCCGGCTGTCAGCGTCCTCTCCTTTTAACTCCCCTGTAATGCAGATCTACAGGCAGCAGACAGGACACCCATCACCTCCGCACACAGGATGTGGCAACTCCCGCCACCGATCCACGCGCCGCTCCGTGCCCCGCGGACGTCGCCATGCGAAAACACTGACGGATGCGCCGCTGCTCACCATAGGGCGTGAGGCGCTATAAAAAGACGGCGCACTTCCTCAGGATTCGCAGGCTCATGGGTGCTGAGGAGGATACACATTTGATGAGAGCCACGGGGGGGGGGGGGGGGGGGGGGGGTTGCTCATCAGTTGTTACCGAGAAAAGGGCCCGGATTTTAGCCTACATACAGCACACGGCGGATGACTTAAACATGAGCTCTGAAACTGATAACGAACCTTCAGAGGATGTGTGATTTCCCTCGCAGCCCCCTCTGTGCCTCACTGTGAGAAAATGTTGGTGTTTGTAGACTGAATGAAGCATCCGAGTTTGGACAAACAATCTCTTCCAGGGAGACAGACAGAGAGGGTACCTGCTCGGCCTGCCAGGGATTGTTTTCTCGCTAAATATTTGAATTCATAGGTTGGACGATGCGGAATAGCTGCGGGTGCCCACATCCTGGATGCCCTCATGAATAGATTTGCTCTCCCCCGGCAGGACACAATGAGAGCTGCAGCAGCAACACCACGGTCCAGTCTTCTTGTGAGTTCCCGTCTGACTTTCCTTGGTCCGACAGCGATTACACAACGCGTCACGGGCGATTTCATAAATAGCAGTGTAAACGAAAAGACGCCGCCTGTCTGCAGGGAGATAGAGGCTTCTCCAGATAACAGGGGTTTAATTACCTGGGGATTGAGAGGATTCCTCGTAGTGCGATTGAACATTGCTTCGCTCATTTTAGCTCCGGAATACGTCCAGAGCTGTTTGATGAATACCTTTCTTAATCGAGGGGGGGGGGCCCTTTCTTCACTTCCGAGGCACTCCTTATCAGGCTCCCACTTCTATTCATTCGTTGTCCTGTGAGCTTTTCCTGAAAAACATCAGGCATCCTGTTTTCTTCTGCCCTACTTAGCTATTGATTTAGATAAACAGCAGCGACTACTTCACCGGCGTGCACCTACCGGTCTGTCCTGTCCAGCCTCGCCACTTTTTCGTTGTGTCAGTTTTTTTTCTTTTGCGACATCCCAGACTAAAAGTGAGTGACTCTCTTCTCATCCATCCACAGGCTGAGATTACGAGCACCTTTGGTTCTAAACGGTGCAAAGCCAACAGTACGTTAGTTGAGGTATGAGTTGTGGTGAGAGATCTGAGCCACGGAGGAATAACAGTCGTGCTGAAAGCATCCTAATCCAAAGTTATTTTAAACAAAATCTTGAGTACAAACCACCTCGTCAGAAGTCCGAGTGCAGTAGAGAATGACCGGGCGAAAGGGCTACATTGTTTACGATAAGAAGAAATGAAACGGTGAATCCTCAAACTACATTATTTCACTTCTTGTACTTTTCTTTCTAGTATTTATTAACTTCCTAACAGTCTTATTATAAATTGTGTCTGTTAATTGATCACAGTTGTCTGCATCGAGCCTCTAATTCAGTCGAGATTGTGTTTAGTTGGCTGAAGCCACACGTCAAGGAGGAAAATGTTGTTTTATGCGCCAGCTCCTTCGGAACGTTCACCATTGTGTTTGTGGCTGACGGGTAACCCGACTCCACTGCCAGAAACCTGCACACCTGGCCGCCTCTTCTCTTATCTGATGGCCGCACCGCCCTTTTCTGAAATTTTCACTCAAATGCAGCTCGGTGTGTATCCTGTTGCATTAAAACCCGAGGTGCTCTTCCAACAAACGTTTCTTTATGTACAAGTTCTTTTCTCATTTGAATACAAGCTGAAGTCTCAGGAGTGTGAAATTAGATTAATTTCTACATACCCATCAACCTGGGAATGCATCGTAACCATAACATAAACAAAGGACTGCATTGTGGCAAGAATCCGGTAATGCGACACAGGAACTACGGTTTCTTCGATCAAGATAAATTGAAATACCATGAGGAAGGAAATTTAATCAAGCTATTATAGATATATATAAAAAAAAATCCACATATAGTTTCTACTGTTTGCAAGTATATTTTCTCTATGGGAATAACACTCATAACACGGCTCGATATTACCCATAATCAAGGTAATGAGATGCATATCACAATGATTGATGATATATGATGGTCTGCAGCATTGTGTATTTGTAGTTATTTAAAGGGACCTCATTAGATAACTTGACATACAACCACCTACATATTTCATGAGATCTGCCTTTTTTTGTTCGGCCCGTCTCAAAACGTTCACCTTATTGTGTGGCTCAAAACTGCCGCAATGAAAATAAAGAAAAATGTGAGCGTTTGTGAGGATAAAAAAATGGTGGCCATTGGTATATCTAGAGTGCAGAGCTCATCTACCTGTCGGAGGGGCAAAGGGAGTAATCCACTACCAGAGGGAGTGGTTGTTTCCAAACATGACATGACGAAGGGAAAATCAGTGATTCGCCTGCATTCGCAAGCACACTTTCACTAAGAGGTGGAGCAAGCGAGTTGAGAGAGGTGACAGGTTTTCTTCACTTCTAGGGTCTCATACACAGGCAATGGAGACACGTACGACAGCACATGCACATCCTGTGGCCAATTTACTCACGACTATTCAACGTTTCAGAGAAGTGCTCAACCTTTCCTCCCAGCTTGACGGAGGTTTTACAGAATGCAGTCATGCCATTACAGCTGTACTCATTGTGAAGCCGCGTGCTCAGAAGTCATGCCCACCTCCCCTTGATGCTCCTGCTGTGTGAAGTCGAGGCAAAGAACAAACAACGGTGTATCAGTGGCCACGCTTTGGTATTGTTTTTATTCTCGTACATGAATCATGAGGTGACGGTGGTGTGTGGGTGACTGAAAGGCTTCTTGAATCACTTTTGTCCTGCTCGCCCTGCAAAAATATATATATAAAAAAAAAAAATACGTGTGAACGTAGTTTTGAGTACCATGCAGTCTGTGTCAGCTTCACAGTTTTGCCACAAAAATAATGAGGCCGGAGATGACCCTGTAGCTTCACGTTCGGCTGCAACTGTCAAAAACACCGTTCTCCTCTGCTCGCTTCAAATTAGAATAGAAATAGATTTTTTTTTTGCTTAATGTTACACAAGTGCCCATAGTTTCAATCAATTAGTCTGCTTGTGTAATACACGTTCGCTCAGGGCGACTGTCGCTAACTACGTGCTTACAGTTGTGATGTCAACGGGATATTCTCGGAGAAGTATGAAGTGGGCGTTTGAACATATTTATTTGTGTCTGTTGGTATAAGAGTCGTGTGTGTGTGTGTGTGTGTGTGTGTGTGTGTGTGTGTGTGTGTGTGTGTGTGTGTGTGTGCACGCGCAGATGCCTGTTATGATGTTTTTACATTATGGTTCGACACTTGATTTGAATTAAAAACGGTTTTGCTGAACCACTGGAAAGCCAACGGTCAAAACATGGATTTATCTATGGTGTCTTGCTCAGATATAATGATGAGTGGAACAACGCAGTTTGGAAGGTGTACTGCTCTCATAGTAGAATTTCACCCTACCACCCCTGCACCAATGCTAATATTAGTCTTGGCGGGGGGGAAAAAAAAAACCCCAAAACAAAAACCCTGTGTGAATGCAATTCCCCAAATAATGCATTTGTCAGCACAAAATGTGCTACAGCAACTCATTCTGGTTGCTGTTGACCTGCGAGGCATGCCGTGTTAAGTGCACTTTGTGTTTCAGGGGGCAGAAAAAAAGAAAGCCCACAACAAAAACACTTGCTGTATAGATGCGTTCATCCATTCCACTTTAAAACTCTCCTGCACTCTCAGCATCCGTGGATCGCATGGGAATGAACCAGGCCCGGCGCCGGTTCTGAAGACGGACCGCCCGGCAATATCAAAAAGCTGCAAAGCGCTCCGCTGTTGTTGGAAGCAAGAAGAAGTGAAGCGGAGGGGAGTTGCACTGGACTCATTTAAAATGTGCATAGAATCCGAGATTATTTAAGCTTGTGATTATGCTGCAAAAGGCCACAGATGTAGCTCAGATATAGAACGCAAAATGAGAACTGCTGAATATGGAGAAATTGCTCAGATTTGACTGAAGCACACACACCATCCATTTGTGGTCATATTATATCTATTTAAAATGTAATCCCCCCCCCCCCCCCCAAATTCAGATTTTCTAATCAGTTTTTTTTATGTTTTGTATTTTTCAACCATTTCCAAGCAACATTTACTCAACTGCAGACAAGCAATTACACCTTTGGATATAGTTTGGTTCTGTATTTTCCAGGTAAAAAATTACTAAAATTTTCAATGCAGTTATCTTACAAGATGCAAATTTAAAAAAAAGCATCTGCTTATGCTGCTCCAAGAGTGTTTTACTCCATCTGAACAATAGTAAACTCAAATAGTTTATTGGGAGCACTATACAGCCAAATTATAATGGTAAAATGAGATTAAGTGCAAACCAACAGCTGCAGATAATGACATACAGATACTTCTCATTAAAACCATCCAACTAGCACAAGAATAATTACTCTTTTTATTGCCTTTTGATCCCAACAGCCTTAAACTATGTCTTTTAGTTCTAAAAATCATCAGGAAATCTATGGTTCAAGATCCACGAGGGGGGGAAGCTCATCCCTCCACACTTTGAATACCCCTGGTATAGTCATTATATACATAGATATAATTGAAAATGAACATAATGAGGAAAAACATGCTTGCGCTTGAAGTAGTCTTAAAACATGCAGGAGTTCAACACTGACGGCTAAATTTAGAGCTGAGAACCACCTAAACGCCCACCACGAGTCAGGAGAACTACTATTGTGTAGGTTTTCTCACTGATCTTCATTAAATGTTGAGGTTTTTCTTCTTCAAATGTTCAAGTTGTATTTATTCACTATGTGAGTCGATGCTCTTCTTGGTGTGAAAATGTCCTATAATCATTAAACACTTTAAGACAAAACAAAAACTGATTTTTATTTACATGGTCAGGCCTCATGTTGAGGGATATCATTATTTTTTGACCATTCTCACACCAGGATGTGACGCACACACCTCTGCAGAGATCAGAATAAGTCGTGATGGGTGTGCCTCGGTTGGTGTTGAAAGGTCTCTGTGTGAAAGTGCTAAGACGTTCCTATCTGATATCCGAAGGATGTCGGGCCACAGAGACCTCTTTACCATCAGGGCGTAATCCACTGTGCTTCTACATCGAACCACCGAACTGGGCCAGGCAGGCCTCGTGCCAACGTAATCTTCCACTTCACCTTTTTACTCTGAAGAGAGGATTTGTCCTATCAGATTCTCCAGCCCAGGGATGAGCAGATGTCAGAATGTGAGAACGGGCTGTAATTTTGCAGGAGGGCATGGTGGTGGTAGGGTGTTGGCATTTGTAAAAAAAAAAAGTATCGTGACCCTAGCTTACTTAGATGTTCCGCAGTTTCCCCCCAGGGGGGGTGAGGTTGCGGGCACGTCCATTCATCAGCCACACTCTTGTCACCAAATTGAAGCGAGGCGGAGGCCTCAGGTCACAGCATCAGTATAAGTGTGCAACTCACTCATGAATGCATAATGCACAATACTGTTTACTTTTGTGGGGGGGGGGGGGGTGATGACCTTTAAAGGTGAGGTGTTGGAGAACGCACCGAGGCGAGTGTGCGCAGACGGCTCAGGGTGAACTTCAGGACAGTCTGCCCCTTTTTTCTGAAATAACTCTTGAACCCGTGTTATTTAGTTGTTGGGTTTTGTTTTTTGGGTTTTTTTTTTTTTTTTTTTTTTTGCTCTCACTGCATATGTATTCTTTCTGCAAATAGAAGAAAGGGCTAATGCACATGCCAGACACGGTTATCATCAGAGCGTGAATGTGACATTACAGTCAATGCCACACACGGAGGGCTTCCATGAAAACACAGGCAATGGCGACTGGTCCTCGTTCACTTGGTCATCAATAGAAACCCAGATATCATTGATAGTTTCTAAGTTCAAAGTTTTACATATTTGTAAACGGTGAATGATGTAAGGTTTTGTTAAATGCTAAAAGAAATGGTTGATTACACCAAAAATAATTGTAGCTTAGGCTTTGGTGTAATAGCGGGAGGGAAATGCCATGTGGCAAATAGTCATGACAGAAATATTATTATCATCCGATTCGAAAAACAGTCCTGCCGAGGTGAAAATGAGGTGTGTTCTCCACCAACTGTTGTTGATGCTTTAGTCATTTGCTTTCACTATTGAGTCTAGTCGTGATTGCAAACACTGCTGGGAAGTAGCATCCATCCATCCATCGTGGAGAACAGATTTTTTTTACAAACCAAGGTATTTCCCTCTGTTCTATCCCAGCTCACCACTGCACTGCGTTATGAGTAAAACATTTCATTCAGTCATACCGTGCAAAACAAAAAGTAGCTGGACTTGTGGGTAGGTCAGAATGTTTATTTATGTCCGGTAACCTTTGCAGGTGGGGTTGAATATTCATGCCGGTCTCCACACTGTACTTTACATTCCAACTCTTCCATGCCTGCAGGCGTCCTGCCTCAGTCAACTCTTTGTGGTCTGGTTCTACTGGAGTGAATGGCGGAGGCATACAGTGGTTTAATGTTTCCATTGTTACGTTGATGGTTGAGTTGAGGGCTCTCATAGGACAAGGTTTTTGGTCATATAAATTCTTTGTTGAGCAGTTAAATTGCCATATTGCCAGTTTATTTTCCCCATTACAACTTAGGCTGTGTCACATTTATAATAATTCTGCGTTTGTACTTGCATACTATTGTAAACTGTTTAAATTGTGGATGTAGCATTTTATAGTGTTTGAGGTGATGTTAAGAAGAGCAGCGAAGCGTCTTATGTTGAAATCCGAAGTTCAGTTGTGTTCAAGTAGAAGTCACTTTTGAAGAGCTTATCATGACTGTACATGTTTTGCAGTATGATAATACATTCACAAATGCAACAAACAGTAACTTCACATTAGCCTTTTAGTTGTTATTGCATCCATGCTGTGGTTACACAACGACAACTCGAGTCATAACACGTAGTTCTTGTGTTTTCAGAAAAGTTTTGGCATTTACATAATGTTTTGCATTGATGTCAGTTTCCGTGGAAACATAAATGCTGTAGGCTATGTAGTTTTCAGTTTGGGCCACTAGTGTGTGCTATTTGTCGTTTGTAATGAAACCACACACAGATGCACGCAGAGAACGATGTGCCACAAATATTGACGTCAAGCACACGGACATTCGCATGGACAGATGCTACCAAGTCCCTGGAGAATATGGTCTGGGAGTCATTCCTCTCTGGAGGCAAACGTTGTTGTTATTGTCCATCGACTCACTCATGTGCAAAAGAACTATTTACTATGGCAGCTGTCTTTTCAGAAGAGTTGCGTTTTCCACATTTACACAGAGACTGAGTCGGGATGCTTTTGAAAGGTTGTTTTTCCTCCAATTCCCAATGGAGTTGGAGCATTTTCTAAAAAAAAAGTTCCACCTCGGGAGGAAAAAAAGTTGCGTTTTCAGTGATTCTAAGCAACCGTTGTTGTGTAAACAGACACTGAAATTGCAACGGAAGCTTTCCATTTTCACGGAAACTGACCCAGTCGTCGGTAGTATACAAGTCCAGTATACAATTATGAAGATGAGCCTATTGACATCACTGAATCACTGAAACTTTTTTATACCAATGCATTAAATCGTATTTTGTAATGCTATTCAAGTGTTGGCTTTGTGTGGGGAACAAACATTTCTGCAGCAGGTAAGACTGCACAAATTATAGTTGACCAAATTTATCAAAAATTAGCAATGAGCTTGCATTTGTGAAACCCCAACTTTTAGTTTTCTGTGTAAAGCTTGATCTTGAAGCTCCCACCTTACGTTGGCCAGAAAGTTAACACCAAACAGATAAATGTTCTCAGATTCCATTTGTCTTCACCGCCCTTGTTTTCTTACTAAAAGTGTAATTTTCCCGCATTTATTTCTCACTCTACTCTGTTGTGAGCGTAAGATAAACTAGCTTTCAAAGAGGATCCCCGCTCCTCCTTTATCTTTCCCCAGATGCTCACACTCTGGACAGAAATGTACCTGTCAGTGTCTTTTCTGTGAGCTTCCAGTGGATCTCTAGTGTACTGGAGGAAAAAGTCACGTTGCCTCGGGCTATAGCGGCAGCGGACTGCCGTGCACGTGTAGCTCGCTGTGCGTATTTTCAACGCTATCTTGGCTCGGCCTCCCGGAGCATATGGACAAGAACAGACATCCACGGAAAGGTTCACGTCACAGCAGTTCACTGCGAGCGTATCACCCCTCTGAAAACATGGATTGTGTCATGATGTGGCTGTACATGTATTCACTGCGGATTAGGCTAAACCCATCAATAATGCAGGCCACACAGTGTAGCTGAGAAAACATTTTTTCCCCCTTGTTTTATAAGCGCTAATCTTCTCCTTGGCCGTCTGATTTCATAGAGGGGTACAGTCGGGATGTAAATCCTGTAAAACAATGACGGCTTCTTTAAACTTCTGATGTTTTAAGAGAGAGAGAGAGCTGGATTAATGAATGAATGAATGACGAAGCCTTCTTTTTCTGCCCGACGTGTCCTTTTCATATTCATCAACCGTCTCCTTTTCCGTCTTGTCCTCCATATTCTATGGAGCTCTGCAGAGCCCTTGGTGATACGTCTATATATAGAAGGAAAAGGAGGCGCGAGATTAAGAGAAATAGAGTGGCTTTTAGTACGCTGATCTCAGGAGCTCGCTTCAGCGCTCCTGTTTGAAATGGTTAACGGCGCTGACGTTTAGCCAAAGGATGGTTCTGGTCCACGGTGGAGCGACTGAAGGTGAAGGGGTCGAGCCGCCACGCAACTCAGACAGACGTCCTCAATTTACCACGACGCCTTCCGGCTTCGTAAGAGGACGGCCTCTGAAGGGCCGTGTTTTCACAGTACAAGGCTGCCAATTTTTAGTATTGAGTTGACGATACAAAAGAACTCTGAAAGTGTTCAGAGGTATTCATCGGCCAAACGCGACTTTAAAAGTTTTCTTAAGGCCTTTGTGTGCCACTGCATCTACAGTGCTCATAGGCAGTGTTTAGCATCTATGCAGTCCCTTCACCCCTGGAAGCTCTGTTGAGGCTTCCTGTAGTTCACCGCCGTAACATAAGCTTGTGGCCGTGTTTATTTTCCGGTTGCCGATTTGTGGTTATAGTGAGCAGTTTGGCACAAAGATTGGAAGTAGTGGTGCAAGTTTTAGCTTCGGGTGCAAGTATTGGTGTTTGGTGGTTCACGGCAGCACATAGCTTTTATTATAAATTTGGGGCTCCATTTTCTTGGATCATTATACACAATCTACCATAAGAGATCAACCTTATGTATGATGGTGAGTTAGGCGTTCCATTAACATTGTAATTTTTGTTTCTAAATTTTAATTGTGATGGGCAAATGGGGCAGACATTTTGATAGTGCCACCTACCATGAGCAGTATGCACTTGGCATCAAAATAAGATATTCCTGCAGGATTAGCAGCAGCAGTGAGTGCATGTCTGTCAGCTTTCGAAGCATTCAGGGATGGTTCTTAGGATTGTATACTGTTGAATCTTCCATTATAGATGTATAACTTTCATTCGGAGCAACTTATGTTCAGCAGCATATAGAAATGATTAATTAAATCTGCTGGTATTTCATTGCATCAAGACCTTTTTTAATTTTTCCTTGACTGCAATTGAAGTATATGACTGTACATATGGTAAGAAAATACTTTTGAATCAACTGCACTTTATCACATTAATGGATGGCATATTCAGTAGACACCCACCACTCCTTTTCCCCACTGATGGTTGTTATTATCAAATAAAAAAAAAAAAAATACCTGTGAAGAAAATCTCCGTGTTCAGGTCACACTGTCTGTAGCTGTGCAATTAAAATGAAGAAAACGAGACTTGATGCCTAAAAATATGCTCTGGGTTGTGGCGCAAGTTTCCAACAAAACTGAGGAATTCAACACTTAACGGCTAAATTTAGAGAAAAGCAAATACCCGAGCCTCTACGATGAGACATCAGAAAGGCTGCTCTGGAAATAATTTTTTACGACACCCATTTATACTTGTACGTAATGTAATGATTTTTTCCTATTAGACTGTTAAATTCTGATTAGACTCATTTTGTGGGGGGGGGGGGAAGAAAGCAACTCAAAAAGGCTTCGGTCGTCAGAACAAGCTGCGCACCACGCCTGGACCCAATGTTTTCCAAGAGATCATTATCCAGAGCTCCACGCTGACTCCACCAACTCAACTTCTTCCTGTTGTGGCCTCGCTCACATCGCTACCCACTTCCAGTGCTGCACTGTCCAGTTCTGAAGCCTTCTTTTAAAGCAGCCCAGAAAAATGAAATCCATCCATTGTATTTGTTCATTGTCACATAGTCTCCGTATAATTTATCCCTTAGCAATATTTTCAATTTATATAATCTAATATGATATATATGTATAATATTTAGCATATTTTTAACCATTCAAATCACTGTACGCAAGTGAATACTCGCCAGTAAGAGGCAAAGAAGAGAAGGTCATGGCTTCGTCATCCTAGTTAAAAAAAAAGAAAAAAAAAGAATTGAAATCTGGCTCATCAGGGAAATCAGGTGGGGATTTGGAAGTGGGTGTACGCAATGCTGACTGAAATAACAGTGGGTGTATGCGGGTGTACCTTGGACGATACCATTTTAAAGTGAAACTGCAGTTTGTACTTGGGAAAAAGAGTGAAGCATCAAATTTGTCAGTTCTCAATTCTCTTCGACTGTGCAGACTGACGCCACGGCTGCTCGGCAACGGATGCGCTGCTTCGAGTCGCAACTGTGAGCCCGCCTGTTCCCAATTCATCTCACTGTTTTGGTTTCACCCAGAACACTTCCTAACCATCCTCCATTTAAAAACTAAGGTTTTTTTTATTTTTAATGTCGAGCTCCTGAGCTCAGATGCAGCTTATAATTGGACAAAGGCATTTTGAGTCGATTGTTTCCCGACTCAAAACTTGGATGCTTTTCTACAAACTCTCATGAAGCAATATAAAGTTTGTAATATTTCCCACTTCCTTCCCCCTACCGGTGTCTCATCAGGTGTTTGTAGAGTGGATAGAGATGCTACATTGCAGCTAAACATGGCTCCAAGAAATGAGTCGGCAGGCGGAGGGGGGGGTTACCGAGAGCCGCGTGTAGCAGGTGCTGCCAGTCTGTGGGGGCATATTTGTGTACTCTGCTCACTCGGTGGGAACATTTTAATTTGATCCCTTTGTTTCTATAAAACAGGTCAGGATTTGCTCTGCCCCTGGGCCGTTTGTGTCAGTGTTTTGTACCGACGCCGGTGCGAGTGGTGCGTCGTCAGAAACCGCCATCAAAAGCTCTGGGGCCCCCCCGAGTTGTCGGAATTTCTTAATGAGGCGCTCCGTATAAGCGGCTGGATCATCTAGTAGGTGTTTTCATTTAGGCTTCTTTTTCACTGTGCGACATACTTTGAAGCAGGAGCAGTGGATTGCAGGGGATTTTCTCCTAACATGAAATAACACTGTGTTGAAGTCTTGCTGTGGAGGCCAGTGATATTAATTTAATGTGCATTCCTTCCTTCTGCGGAGAATCGAGACTCAATATTTAGGATTACGACTTACTGCATTTGTTACTCAGCGTGCAGTCTGACTTTGCCACAGATAACGACAGCATTGTTTTTTTTTCAGCAGTGGAAAATCCACATACGTCACAGAGGAATGTGTTGTTTTCCAACTTCACATGTCTCGTTCTCCTGAAACAACAACCGGTTAATCAAACATGACGTATGCATTTTATTTAGGAATAAAAAAAAAGGAAAACTTAAAGGTTGCATTGTTCACATGATTGAAATCTGCATGATAAAGTCTTGCTTTTCTGATTTGAAGATGTGTTTTAAAATTCTGATTTGTACCCGGGTTTATTGGGACTTTCTGTCCTTGACGGTGACAGTAAGAGGTTTGTCTCTAATTAGCAGATCGGAGTAGTGGGCGCTCTCAGACAATCAGTATGATAAAAAGTCATGCTGATGCATTGGTGGAGAGTCTTACCAATCAGTGTACCCTGTATTTCTTCCTGTTGAAGGAACTTACATTTTCTTTTTTTTTTTTTACTTAGCACTCCCATCCAACCATCTTTCATAGTTATGTCCACCTTACAGGGACCCCAAAAGAAAAAAAAGCATAGTTTTTGAGTTTTAATTTCGGAAAAAAGTTTTGGCAATTTTTTGAAATCGATATCCGTTTCCATTTCCGGCAGAAATGCTGAACACAATATAAAACAATGATGAGTACACATACATTTGCATGGACAGACCAGAGTACCTGGAGGAAACTTACACATGCACACATGATAACATACAAAATTACGGCTGCACAATATTAGTTCAACATGCTAGTGCGATATACACAACAAACACGTTGGATTTATATGATGCTCATGCCTTTGTATTGTGGGACTTATACTTCCAACCAACACTGCTCTTTCTCTTCTTTGACACTCCGTTGCCAGACTGCACCATTTCAGAAATGATTTCTGTGTTTCTGATTTATGGGCTATTGATACCAGCTATGATGTAATGTTGAAATCAGGAAATGAAATACAATCCAATCTAGGGCACATTATGCATTCATGGAATTAATGAATGAACGTGGCTTAGAGACGTAACTCATTTCTCTGTCAGTCATTTGCAATGTGTACAGTATATTGTGAATGTTGACAACACAATAAATTTGTTTTATATATATAATGCCACTCTACTAACCACGACACAGCTGTATTTCCACATTATTAAAGCTTTACAGTTGTTTTTCAACACCAACATAATAAGAATAATCTTCACAGGAAATTGTTGTTGTGCATTAGGCTAAGTTTTGTCAGTTCACTTAATTTTTTTAAGATCGTCACTCTGCCTCACTGTCAGTCATCCAGTGTTGCATCAAACTAAAGCACCTTTCAGCACTCTACTCGATTCACACTTCCTGTGGCCTCTTGTTGTGTTCTTACATGAACATTGTGTCATGTTTGTGATTGTTGTAGGCACGCACAATGGGATTCAGCCCAAGTCGGGCTTGGCGTCTGTGTTTAACGCCACTTCTGGATTGTAACGTGGCCCCAAGAAAGCTGAGAGGGGTTACTACATCCTGCATGTTGTGCTGCGCTGCGGGTCTCCCTGGATTTGAATGTAACTTTGCACTGCATGAAAGTACATGGGGGGGGGGGGGGTTGGCTGCAACTCTTCATTTAGTATGGACACAGTGTCGGGCAGTTTGAAAGGAAAAGCTTTGACAGCCAATGGAAGGATGTGTGAGACTCGTAGTGTGTGTATTATACCTGAGGGGCTCTCCACTGTGTCTGCCAGAACATACCGGGGAGGGAACAATCATTTTCAGACAAACCAAAGTATATGCCATTTTATAATCTTTTTTTTTTCTTTTTTACTTCATATTTTCAATGTTTACCCGTCGGTAGGGTGCACATTCAAACCCAGCATGCGATTGTTGATTTGCAACCACACATCTAGGAAAGCTGGATTTCTCGAATGAGGCATGTTATGTAAATTTGCACCCATTGTAGAATACCAGGATGTATACTTGAAGGAAACGGCAGTTCAGTAGTTTGCTGTTGGTGTCCAGTAGTTTGGTCTATTTGGATTCTGGAGGCGAGTGCTGGCAGTGATGCATGGCAAGCCTGAGGTCGGCGCAAACTTCCTTTAACTGACAGCAGTGTCCGAATTCTGTCAGAGCATTTTGTTAGAAGTCTTACATTAAAAGTACATCGCTGCCACAATGAAACCTCCCGAAAAATTGGGTAGTTTGCACATTTTAACAGCTACTTTCAGCTCCAAAGATTGAAAACGTGTTTAAGGTAATGGATGAGTCTAATGCATCAATTCCACAACGTTTCAAGTGAAAAAGCATTGTTTTTGCGATTTTGTTTCAGAAAAGTTTTGCATTTTACACATCAATGTTTTGAAAATGACGTCTTTTGAAATGGAAACTATGTCGTGAGCATTCCAGACCACAAAGTTGGTGCTGTCTGTTGTTTTTGTAATGGAATGCATGCGGAGAACAGACGGCTATAAACATAAACTATGGCGAGCCTGCCTTGGTCAATGAAGTTCACTCGTGTCACGTTTTGCTTCAGCAGACCTCGGAGCGCGTCTCATTGTTGGTCACATTCACCCAGAGTCTTGTTCAAGGACATATGGACAGGGGCGTGATCAAACCGGCAACCCCGAGATTAAAAAAACGAGCCTGAAGAGGCTTCGGTCCATAGTCATCAGCACCCGCAACCCCGAGTTAAATTAAAAGAAAAGATAGAACAATGGTTTCTCAAATTTTATTGGAAACGTAGCTCATGTAAAAAGTTGCATAAAAAAGGAAACACTGCAATATAATAAGAATGATGGTGATATATTTGTATATAATTAGTTTGTAAAATGTCATCGCCTACAAATTTACCATGGTATGTTAAAAGATTCAAGTTATATTACAATACTCCCCTCTCCCCCCCCCCCCCCATTTAGTAGCAAATGACTATGATTACTGTGGTTCTTTATTACAGTCACTTACTGCTGCGGTGTACAACGACTCAGTCATCAACACTGACGTTTTTCGAACTAAATTGTTAAAGTGATGCTTATTTTCCAATTATAGTTAAAGTGATCGCATATTAGTAGTTACCACAATCTCTGCGGAGACTGTGCCTCATACTTTCTTTTCTCTTCCTAAAAAAATATACACTGTTTGTGATTATATCGTACAAATACAATCATTTGAGTGATTCCCTCTTTGTCGATTGATTGAGTTACAGAAATGCAAGAACTATTTTGTACTTGAATCAATCAAGAATTCTAATCTACACTTTCCAGTGTTCTATAAAATGTTGATACACGTCATATAAATTGAGCGTAATTGTACTGCAGATCCTTGAGTTTGCCATGATATAGTGTTTACTTTCTGCTAAATGTCTGTTGGAAATTCTCTAGTTATTCGCTGTGCTCACATTACAGCCTGTTGGCTGTAAATGTCTGCTTGGAGCCTGTTTATTGGTGGGCACATGTTGAGTTCACTGACAGAAAACCACGTTCATGTAGAATGGTGTTTTCCTTCACAGGCCAAGCTGCTCAAACCTGTGTTGTGTGTCAGTGGTTCGATCTGTCGGGTTTCACAGCTATAAACGGAGGGACAATGGAGAGTAAACTCACTTTGAGCTCCATGAAAACACATTTTGAACAGGAAGGGGGGGGGGGAGAATACTGTATTAAGCCGTGCAGAGCTGCAACTTGGCTTTGCGGTTCCATGACTTCTGAGTTCATCCAGTCGTGTCAAAAGGAGGATCTTCAAAAGTTCCTCCCACAGTGCGAGACTCGCAGCGTGGCCTTGCCGCCGAGCAGTTTTGGGCGGCCGCCTGCTCCGTTGTCAGCTCGGCTCTGGCTCGCCGCTTCGGACCGCTCATCTGACAAGTGTGTCGGGAGTAGGATCGCATTAAAGTTCATCGGTTTCCTCTCAAACCTGCCTGTTTCACGCCCATATTCCCCTTGATTTCATGTGTCGGTGCTTCTTCAGTAGAGCCGATAATCACAATTTCAACATGGGTATTATTCGCGAATCCTATGACTCACCTTGGTGGGTTTTTTTTTTTTTTTTTTTGTCTGTTGAGAAGCTCCCGTTGTGTCTCCTGTCAGTTTGCGTGCCTAGGAGCTCCCTCTCCACAGACAACCTGCACACACATTCCTTTTTTTTTTTTTTCTTTAATTCCCAGTATTTACTTACCACCACCCCCCCCCCCCCTCCCCCCCCTCCCTTCTCCAGGCGATGCATTTCTCGCACTCAGACCGGGTGGTGATGAAAGATGTGCCTAAATTAGGATGTTCTGCAATACCAGCGGCAGGTGTGAGTTCTTAGCACCTCTTCTAAATCTTACACTTTTCCAGTTTGCACTCTGCAGCGCTGAACTTTTCATTAGCAGCTTTTATTTCCTGACAGAAGGAGGCTCACATTTCCATCAACACCTCCGACTGGAATATGCGATTAAGCCTTCCGCCGTGTCCTTCGAGTTTGTTTGCACATCGCTTTTGTTCCCCTTAAGTGAAAAATGTTATCCTTTCACGTTTCCTCTAGTATATTGGCGGGTATTAAATTAAACTTCCTCCTCTTTAGTAATAGCTGCAATATCAGTGGTTTATGATGACAATCGGGGTTAAGCGAAGGACTGAAATTTAGCCTGATGGCTCGAGTCTCGCCCGTGTTTGAGTAGACGACACTCACAAATTTGATTTGCCTTGAATAAGCCTGGGCAGAGATGCATAGAAGGCTCTCGCTGTAAATTAAATCTCACGGTTTTGTTTGAGACCGACGTTTGCTAATATCTCCTGCTGTCAGTTAGCGGACAGTAAACCTCCCTTGCTTTACCTGTCGTCATCATCTTAATTGCAGCACTTTGTGTATTACCACCAGGACTATAATTTTCACACACGAGCTGGTTCCTGTCTTGTCCTGTTTATTCAGTCTGGTATTGAGGTAAAGTGACTAATTTAACTCAAACACTGCAGCCTTCAAGCATCAAGTGTTCACAAAATGATTGAAATGATCATCTCGGAACATTTTGAAATGGGAAGTAAAACTGTCTGAAACATCTATTTACACTTGTTTTTGGGTAGACGGATGTCATGCAATATGATTAGAGATTTGGGGATTTCCAAAAAACTGTATAAATGTTACATTTAACTGGAATCATCTCCAGGTGGTAGTGGTGGATTTGAAGTTAAGGAATTGGGGCCTGTTTAAACAATTCTTCAGGTGAAAATGCATTGTTTTTGCATTTTCATTTTAGAAAGGTTTCTCGTTCACAAGGCAACATTTTGCAAATGATGTCCATTTAGAGAGAAATGCTGAAAACGTAGTTTTCTTTTAGGGCCACTACTGGGAGCGCTCCTTTGTTTGTTTATTTTTAATAATGCCGCACACACATGCACGCAGAGAACGATACACTATAAACATTAACAATGACGAGTACACAGGCATTCGTACAGACAGACGACGATGTTGGATTGCTATTACGCTCACTGTCAACTTTAAAACTACCAAGTCCCCCACTGTGAAGCCATTTTCAAAAAGTTCAGTTTTCAGTGGCTCTGAACACTGTTGTCAGGTAGACAGACACGCAACACACAACAGAACTGTTCCGCTTTCACTTGAACGCCTCAAGATGGAACCAGCAGGTCACCGGTTGGAATCCCTCTGCCAGCAGGTCACAAACCTATGAGTGTGCTTGTTAACCCAAACTGCTCAAGTTGCACCAGTCATCTGGTGTCAAACTTGTCCAGATTAAATATAGGAAGATCACATGACGTGCTGTGATGATTCTAAAAAGGGGGTAGTTGAAAGACAATGAATTACCGTTGATTAAGTTGAGTAATTTTCCCATTTAGATCTCTGTAGTTTGGTAATTAATGGTGGGAGTGCTAATTCTGGCTTGATTTCCTGTGCTTTGGACTTTTGCATGCTTGCAACACAATTCGCATTTAGTCTTTTGCAACATTTAAATGTCTCTTATTGATGAAGTGTGATATAATCCAATGATATGACCAGTCCGGACAAAAGGCATATCACCTAAACAGCTCATGTTTGATTTGAATTCATGTGGATACACAAGCAGAGAATGCAGTTTATGTTATTATTGTGTTTTCGAACAACCACTACCACATGTTTTTGTTTTTTTTGGGAGGGGGGGGGGCATGATTGAGCGGAGCTCAAACCCAAACTGATGAGTCACACAGACACGTTGGAGTGAGATCGCTGTCGGGCAGTGACGGTGACCCGCACGCCGGCGTGCATAACAAGTGTTTTGGTGCCTTTAAATGGCAGTGTTAACAGTGAGGGGCATGTGGAAGTCTGGGAGCGACACTTCTCAGTAACACTGGTTTGTTTGGGATTGCTGGGGCAGATGGCCACTTCTCTGTTCTTTTCCATTTAAGACATTTTCGGCACTTTGCGGATCCATTTGTCTGAAGACACTTGAGACGAGCAGAGTAGTAAAATAAACAGCATCGGTCAGAGGCATAGCGGGCCGCCACCGATTCAAATCTGCTGTAGTCCTTAATATGGTTTTGTAGAAACAAAAAGCGCTGAATAGCAAAACGATGACAGTAGCGGGACAGAGAAGTGTCTCGCGTTGGGTTTGAGGAATGTGTGCCACGTGTTTTTCTCTCTTTTTTTGACAAAAGTGTTGCACTGAGCAGCTTTTGTTGCAACTTGTCGACTCTTGCTGGTAAACACCGAGATCTTTGTTTTGTTCAATAACCCAGTGTGTCTCTCTGTTCACCTCTTAAAAAAAATAAAATTGAAGAATGATTTATTTTTAGGTGTGAAATACCACTGGTAATTTCAGAATTTATTTATTTTTGTTGAATTACCACAACTTGAAAAACAATCCCATTTGTTAGTGTCTTTAGTGTGTACGGATATAATAACGGATTTCTTTTCGTGGAAGTGTTTCTCTTAAGGTTGAGGAAAAAATTTTTTATTGAGAATTTTTTCTTTTTTGTGTGTGAAATAAAACCTCCTGCAACCTGTAATTGTAAAATCTCTCATATTTCAGAAAAAAAATATTCTTTTAATTGTTTATGAAGAAAACCATCAAATGCATCTTTTTAAGATGTGAAAAAGTTTGTTTTTCACATTCAGATGCATCATCTTAAGCATTTGTTTTGATATTGTTGATCCAAAAAAGTCTTTGATTATTTGAAATAATGTATCATGTTTGGGGAAAGAAATGTCTCATTATTTCAGTTACTTTTCTTATATTTGTGCCACTCAGATGGACAATAATGCAGCTTATGAGCCACCAGTTAGAGCCATTCCTTTAAATCTTAAAATGGCACTGTGCAGGCTTTCTTCTCTGATCTCTTATGGATTTGATTGAAGGTAAAAAGTAGACCAGCACAGATCATTAATGATGCCTTCCAGTGACAATAATTATAAGTTGCACTCTTTATGTACAGCGGGAAAGCCTACACTCCTCGTAAACAGACTCGGATATTTCTAGAGGAGTTTGTGGCTCCCACATTCCCGGAGTGTTATTTATTCTTAAGTGGTATCGAAAGGCTGCCGTCTTAAGTTTTATTAACTCAATCCTTTAATGCGTCAATTCCGAATCGCGCCCCTCACCTCGCTAATTTTGCAGCATTAGCTGTTGGTGTATTAGTCATAGCGCGATGCCGCTGCGCGGCGAGCGTTCTCTGTAACGAGCATCTCTGACCCCATAGTACACCCACAGTCTGTTAGGTAAGGCCACCTCTTAATATTCATCAAAGGCTCATGTCCCATTAAGGCCAAGCCGCTGCGTCGGGGAGCCCATAAAGGAGGTGTTTTTCACCGTGCACGGGGCTGCGGAGCAGAGCGGCGTGCAGTGCGGGCGTGCAGTGCGGGCGTGCAGTGCAGGCGCCGTGGCGCGCTGCACTCGGCTTTTTTTGGAAGGAAGATGTAGCAGTCCTATTACTCACTCCCGTAGCAGGGAGTGCGCTGCGTTGTGCCTCCCAGGGGTTCTGTTTAATCATTGGTGCACACTTTATTACCTTGTTCTGCGGAGGTGTCTGTGTGTGTTAGTACTTCATATGTGCACATTTGCTGCAGAGCTCTTACGTTGCGTATTTCGGACGTTTTAGCTCCTGTCCTGTGTGTGGATCTCCCTTTAAAAATAACCGTGTGTATTAAAAAAAAAAAAAGGTTGCATATGCACGTCAGGCTTCATCCTGCTGAGCTCCTTCTCCGACACCAGCACTGGGATGCTGCGGTTGCAGCCTCCTTGCTGCATCCTCCACAGATGTTGTTTTGACCCCAGTGGACAAAACAGGTTTTCCTTCTCTAATTATTTGAGCAACATCTGGACACAAGGCAGGGAGGAGGAGGTGGAGGAGGAGGGGGTGGAGGAGGAGGAGGAGGACGTTTGTCCTGGAGGGCGGTCGCCCGTAATCGAACCGTAAATAAGACGTGGCTCAGGGGATATGGGATGCTTGTGCAAGCAAGCGTGGGTTTGTATGTGGGAGAGGCCATTTCAATAGAGTGCGCAGCAGGGCAGGGGGGAGGGGAAGAGGTGGAATCTGCCATATGGATGAGAGAGAAAGACAAAAGGGAAAAAAAAAATGGAAGAGAGCAGAGGACCAAGGAGAAAAGGGGGAGACTCAGCGGCCCACGTCACCTCACTTAATGCTCCCTGCTGGCCTCGGGGATGCTGACAGCACAGTTTTGTTGATTCATCCCAACCCCCCCCCCCCCCCCCCCCCCCTCCCCTCTTCAACCCCCCAACTAGTTCTCCCGTCTTTTTGCAGTCAGTCTGTATCCCTGCTACCCTCGCACAGCTCTGCGATCCACGATCCCTCTTCTCGTCCTCCAGCGTGACCTTGCGAAACTGGAGCCGTCCCCGTCATGTCGTCAGGTCTGCCGATGCATATGCCCGATGCCACGAAGTGTCTTTGTCTTCTGAGTTCTACTGTGGGCATTATGCGATCTTCCCCACAGGATGGGAGGTTAAGGGTAAAGCCAGCGTGCCACAGGGATGACTTACCAGAAGCTGATGGATGGACGCGATGTCTTTGAGTAGGAAGTGGCCCTTTTTTGCGTTCACATTTAACCCCGGGGCTGTCTGGATTACAAATATTAAACCGCCACTGGGTCATTTTGACACACACGGATTTTCAAAGCTTTTTTTCCCCCCCTGCATACTACTGGAGCCACGCAGGCGAATAAAAAATCTGCATTTGAGTGAATGTGCTTTTTAGTTTCACTGTTAGCTCAGCTTTTTGTTTGATTTAAAACCCACCAGCAGAGTCTAATGATAATATGGGGATGTTAAGATATGTGCGAGTGGAGCGTCGCTGTAGGATATCAGCATGTGTTTTAAAGTTTGTTTATAGAAATTGTAATTTCACCCTACATTCAAGTGTGTTTTTCTTCTTCTTCACTGGGATGTATAGCCTCGTCTCCAGTGAATTTTTTTTTTCTGCAACCTTGCCTGCTTAAATGGAATATTTCTGAATCACTGCTTTATTTTATATTCCTTCCCCCGAGTGTGTGTGGGGGGGCGGGCGGTGTGGTACAGGAGAGTCTGGGTGTCAAGGGGATGCCTCTTCTGAGCACTATAATTCCTTCAGAGGGAATTATGATTAATATGCATTAGTGGAAAACACATTTATTTGTAAGTATACTACAGACAACCGGCATTATTGGAAAATGATGACTAATAGTTGCATACTGTAAAATCATTTCACACAAGAGGAGGTTTTGATGCACAAGTATGCAAAAAGTCATCAATCAGAATGTTGTTAAAATGTGAAAAACATCAGAATCAGAAAAAAAAACTTAATTTATCCCTGACGGGGAATTAGGTGGGCAAAGAGCGATACATGAAAAGGCAGGAGAGAGAAAAAAAAAAATCACAAAAAAGACGGGTGGGCGAGAGCAGGAGATTATGTGCAGAGGTAGTATTGCCCTGTAACTGTATGAGTAGTTGCTGCTGAGGTAGTAAAAGCAAGTAATGACCATATAAATGTCCGAAATTGAACAGTTGTGTGCAGCAATAAATTAAATATTAAAGCATAAAAAAAATCAAAAATCAAAAATGTCTGTAAAACATTCAGAAATCTTTGGGATGAGATCAACCATGTGGTATATGGACGACTCGTGGTTGGGGGCATGATTTGGGTGCAAAATAAATATAAATATATAATTAACATCAAAGTTGTAAAATAAACAATAGTAGAAAGTTGTCACAAAAGTGGAGCGCAATTGGCTTCGTCATGCTTTTGGGTAAAACACCTAATATTTGCTTTTTCATTGTGTTAATTCCACTGGATGTTTGAATTAAAGCCAGCTCATGCACTTTGTATACTGATCTGCTCTTCGTCAACTAACTAACCAATAGAAATGCTTTATTAAATGATTTACTGATCAGAGTGACATTAGCGCTAAACCCACATTGGTGCTTTCCGACTACAATGGCAGAATTCGCCCAAAAATATACGTGGGATTTAAACAAAGACTTTTGGGGGGGGGATTTCTCTCCAAACGCATAAATGTTTCACAAAAACTACCATTAGATTGATGTTGTACAGTGTGGCTGGCTGTGAACTTATTAGGTGTTTAAAATCATAAAGTGTTTCGTCGACCTCGGAGGAAATCTGAGGCACTTCCAGAGAAACAATGTAGGGACCCTGAGATGGTGAAAAGTGGCCCAAGATAGTCACAGAAAGCTAAAAGCCATGAAATGTGTGCGGTTCTTTGCGTTAAATGTGCACTTCAATCTCCCCCCTCTTCACTCGGTGTGGTGCCAGCTGTTCCAAGCGACCGCCCAGATAGTGTCATGTGGAGAAAGTTATTAGAAACATGTAACCCGCTGTCTTCATAGACAAACTAACTGGAGATGACGGGAGGGGCAGAAACCCCCCCCCCCAAAAAAAAAAAAACAACAACCCTTTTTTGATTGTGATTCCACTCGTGGAGGGACGGCAGCACGCAGAGGCAGACGTCAATGTTTTTATTTCATCTCATGCTCCTCACTCCTTTGACAAAACGCCCTTTTATTTGAGGGTTTGTTTTTTTTTTTTTTATGATTTTCCACATCGGCTCCAGATCAGAACACATTGCAGGATTACATGTGATGCTTTAAAGTAAATTTGTATGGGGTGGTTCCACTTTCTTACAAAATCAAACGATGTGACTGCATGAACTTGGAGCACATCCCAATTAGCAGCACGACACTCTTACAGCAAAGTATCACAGGAGGGATAAAGTCAAGGTGACACCGTGTGAAGGTATTTTATTACGGGGCTATTTCACCCAACTGTCACCACGGGTTAGCCAGACCACAAGTTAAACGCCCACCGCGTAATTCATCTTCTTCAGACATCTGTCGAACGCTCGCCCACAAATAAGTGAACACAGTCGCAGTACGCATCGTTACAATTCTCAGATCCTTTGGATGTTTGTTTAGAAGACACGATTTTCATCTTCTGCACTTTGATATACTGCAGCCAACACACTCGAAACATGTCTTTTAATGTTAATCTGATTTCATTCAGCCTATTAAAGGTGACAAATGGGTATTTTTAAATCGGCGTGTTTTATCAAAGCAGCTGATTTGACTTAATTTCTGAAGTCGGCACCAGCCACTCAGTGAACGAAGGCCATTTGCAATTTGAAGTTTATTAAAGACAAAAACAAAGGAACAAGCGTCTCCGAGGACTTTTTGTGATTAAATATTAAACATTGTTGCTGGATCACATCTCAATTACTACAAGTTTAAAGACTACATGAGACAAAGAAACTCTCAAGATGTTTTCAACCACAAGTTCGGAGTTACTGCTGCTCAGTGATTGGATACGTTCTTTCCACGCGACTGTAGTAGTTTTCCAAGTCTGAGGAAGGCCTCCTGTGTGTGTGGGGTTCAATAAATTCATGAAAAAGTCTTATTGAATTAGGATTTAAAGCTGAATAGAAAGAACCATAAATGTTTTTTGTTTTTTTTGCTCTTGTTTCTTGGACAGCTGTAAGTTGCAAATGTCATGTCATCACATGCAACTGTTGGATTTCTTTGATTTTGCAGTACTTTTTTTGGGAAAAAAAAAGTGGTCGGAAAGTTAGAGGAACTTTTGACCGCTCATATGTTGTCAAACCCACACATAAGGTTCAGCTATCACAGAAGCACATTTCACCCGTGAACACGTGGCGGAAGAAAAGTCACCAGACAAACCAGGTCGGGTTTGGATAAAAGAAAAGAAAAAATAAATAAAACCCAAACAACCCATACTGACTTATTTTCGAGTTTATTTTGATAGAGCTCTGCTCCCGGCGTGCATGCTGATCTGGACCTGGCGGTGTGCGAGCTCTCAGAATTTAGAAGCTCGACCGGCAGAGGAAGCAGAGGCTACGGTCGTGTGCGGTACCCACAGCTTTGAGCGCATGGATGTCCCGACTTGACTGGGCGCATGCCAGATAATCCCTCCAGAATTTAGAAACCAATCTGAAGCTGATATGCAGCTCATCCATGGCTCGCAGAAACAGTCGAGTGCTCCATTTCTCGCCGCACATGTTTACGGCAGCATTCCAGTTACAAAGAAGGCGAGGGAAACTTTCAACAGTTCTATAATCTGCAGACTGCAGAAGATAAGATATCGCTACATGATGTGGCAACAATCCACTTTCCAGCAAGTATCTGCTGAAGAATTGTCCTCAGATCAGCTGTTTTGTTATTATTTAAAACCCCAAATATTGTCAGTCAAGACAGCGAGGAAGAGAAGCTAAAACCAGCTTTGAGCACCGCTTGCTCTTAACAGTGTTGACAACACACAATCGCCTCGAACCAAACAGTGGTTTCAGTGAGTAGGTGGTCCTGAATTGTGATTTAAACGATTCAATTCTCTCAAACACTTTCTTGTCATGAATCTCCATCAGTCAGTCCTGAGCCCAAGCGCAGGCTTTCCTCTGAACTCTGTGCGTTGTACAAAACGGGAGCGAATGAGTGAAATGTCCAAATCCTTTCTGCTCCGTTTTTTTACCCAGAAGTCAAAACTAATCCGTCTGGTTTGGAGGTCAGATTAAACAGTTACTGTCCACGTAATAACGGTTATGTCATGTAAAACATGCCCTGAGATAGAGGGACATTTGGGAAAGTCGACTTGGTAGTTTTGACCAGTTTTACAACCCACTGGGAGATTTGGCTGCTTTAGATTATAAATGAAGAGGCTTGTGTGGCGAGTTCAGGTTTAGTACTCTGTGAAAAATGAAACGATTATTCATTTTACATGAGTCCTCTGATATGTGAAACCCCCCCCCCCCCCACTCCAATCGCATCAGTGCACTGTTTATGTTTGCCTGATGAGAGCTCCATTTCACTTTATTGAATTTCCATCGCTGCGTTGTGGAGTTTCAATAGTGCGCACAGTCAAGAGTCGACTTCTGTGACCTTTTTGATGGAAAATGTGAAAACATCTCGACAGGTACAAAAACCATTTTACATCGACGCACCGACCCTAAATGGAAACAACAGAGATAAGCGACTGAAAACAAAACGGAAGCAAAACAAAAACAAAAAAACAGCGAGAGCAGAAAATGCACAGTCTCGTCAAACAGGCTCTTGCGAGTTAGACCGCGCTCGCACGAGGCCGCGCTCATCCTTCCCGTGTCTCATTTTTATGCCCCGCCGGGGGGAAATTCCTGGTCCTGGTTTCAAAACGCCGCCTGCAAACAGATTGTTGAGTTCTACTGCCGCGGCGGCTGGTAATGATTTATCACCTCGCTCAACCACACTTTTTATTCATCCTCTTTTACAAGGAAGCGCTGCTGCCGCCTGGCAAGCCCAAGCACACGCTTCTCCCACCCACTAAATTAGACGTCGCCATAGAATCGCTGAGCCCCCGTCTCATTCGGTGCTGACTCACAGCACCCTCCAGTCACTTGGAAGTGGGTGCAGCCTCCTCCCTCCGGTCCCCAACGTGGTTCAGATACTCGTGTCTTCAAGCCGTCTGCCGTCCCTTTGACCCTGTCTTCATCGCTCAGCTTGATCGGAGGGGTCACGAAGACCTTTTTTTTTTTTACAATTGGAGGGTGACTCCTAATATAGATGACAAGGGCATAGCGCTGGAGCTTAACCTGTGCCTACAGCGGGCCTTAATCATCCGGCTCCATCTCCCTCTCTGCCATGTGCTTCTTGCTTTTCATAGTTCAGCATCGTGACTTTGTTCTTCTCTGACCGATCTTGTCGAAGACGGAACATGTCTTCCCACACCTACGTATTTACGAAAGACAACTTTTGCGGGATTGAATTTCTGGGAGGATTTAGTGCACAAAAGGAACACAGGACTTCTAAGATAACACATTATCATTCACCTTGAGTTTTGTGGTTGTTTTGTGTTTTATTTTCATGATCAGATTTAAGTATTTAAGTGGGTTAGTCCATCGTGGACTTTGGCTGAATGTGGAAGTGAAGTTTAGCTGGTTTCGATTATTAACTCCCCTCGATTGCCTCTGAGAAAGGTGGAGAGTGGAGAGTTGTTTGTTTTCTGAACATGTGATGCATATTTTATGGTTTAGTATCTGTCAATATTATGATCATTGCATGTTAGCTGGTGTAGTGCTCTGTCATTGTGCATCCAATCACAACTATCGCTACAATTAAAACTGCCCTATGAAATCCAGCGCCATAAAGCCATAATACAAGATGGATATATACAATTGGTACATTGAAACTACAGCTTTTTCAAAAATGTCAATAAAAACTTGGACAATGCCACTTTGTTTTGTTTCATTGTTAGTAAGTTTGAGCAGCCTGGTTTCGTCGCAGCCAATACAGCAGCAATGTGGTTCGTGATTAGAAATTGAATATGATGCATTAGTCTATTTTGTGCTATGGTTTCCCAAGACGGGAATTTAAACCCTATTGGAATAAATGCGTAACCACTGTCTCAACATAGAACTGTAAATAAGTAAACAGATTGGCAGCATTTAGTAACATTAATGTTAATGAATATCTCGTGTTTCTCTGCTGAATTTAAATTGAATTGAATGTGATCTTCAAGCGAATGGACTCCTGACATCCACAATCTTAAATTAGATAAAGCAGTATGAAAGATGGATGGACTTCATTTGCATTGCATGTTTTCACCACTTAAGTCGCATGAAATTGCTTTACCTAATCGAAGACCTTCATTTATTCACACAAGATGCTCTCACAAGTGAGTAAATCAAGAAGAATCTCAAATCTGCACCATACACCGATTCATTTACAATTAATTCATTTTTGGACTCTATTGTTTTTTTCAGCTAAACCTCTACTCTGTGTCTTGGCTGCCACCACATTATGTTTTTATCCAAATCATTCCACCGATGTACCTATTTAAAAAAACGGCACAGCAAAGCAGGGTAGGGATGGGGCTCCTCTAGACGGCACTGGTATCTCCATTAGCGCGGCTTTTCAACACTGGCAAGCGTGGAAAATATGGAAAGCATACATATGGTGTTTGTTCACAGGGAAAATGAGATCCTCGCAGCGTGTGTATGCACACTGCATATTCATCTGTTATTGGCGAATGCTTCTGTTAATTAGTCTGCACAATGCCCTCACGGTAACATTTAGAAAACTCTGGAAATTCATGATCAATATTTGCACACACACACACACACACACACACACACACACACACACACACACACACACACACACACACACACACACACACACACACACACACACACACACACACACACACACACACACACACACACACACACACACACACTCTCAACACAAAATCAATTCATGGATTTTTGTTGATGCATTCGCGACCTTCGGCGTGTTCGCATAGTCTGTGCTGACCTCTGACATGTGTGTGAACGGTGTCAAGCTCACAATGGAGTAAATGTGAGTGACGCAGGCTGCAGTCGAACCCGGAGACTTTCTCGCATATCAATTTAGCCTCCGGTTGTTTGCAGCCTCCGAACAGCTAGCGGGAACGCAGACCACGTCGACGCCTTTAATGATTTATGAGGCCAATGTTTGATCGCAGTGTGGCAGAGATCTACGGGATTGTGGGTTGTCGGTCTATAATCAGGGACCGCGCGCTCCCCTCGGCTCAAACTCCAGGCCACCGCAGCAGCCGCCACTGTCAAACGCCAACCTTTCAGCGCAGCGTCATAAACTCAAAGACTAACGCTCTTGATTGATGGCCGGCTGACGGATATATGTCCTTTGTCATCAGCGAGCTGGTCATTCCCCAAAGATTGATGGCATTTCTACTGGTCAATGAATCAAAGGGATGTGGCCGAGCATCTCCAGTCGTGAGAAGGCGGTCATTGTCGTGACCTTGAGACTCGTTTGATTAAAGTTAAATTTTTTTTTTTTTTTACCCGAGTGGGACCTCCGAAGATGGCCGAGTAAAGAACAGAAACAAAATTAATGAGAAATGACTCTGCATTCGGAAATCAATGTCAGAGATATTTAGTTTTTCAGGCAAATGAAAGAAATGTGTTTGGATGTGTCAGATTTCTTGTCAGTAGCTATATTTAGGTATCAACCTTTGCCATATCATGCACTAAATATATCCACAGCTGAGGTAATATGTATTCGAAGTGATATGTGCTGTATGAATATCCATTTATACCGTGCAAAAGTCCCTCCAGGTAGCAAGGTAAATGGAACAGCATCTTGGGTGATGCAGCAACTAATTGGTATAATTGGTTGGGGCAACAGCTCTGCAGGAATCTGTGCGGATTAACGGTCTCGCAGGTACTTCGACTCTAATCAGGTCATCTCTGAATATTTTTCATGTCACTTAGCAATGTCTGCACGCTGGTGAAACCCTAATTATGATAACAATAATTCCATGTAATTGTGCTTATTAAGATCTAACTCAGCTCTGTTTTAAATAAGTTCCCTAAAGGGAAGGTTTGGGTTGAGAGGCCAGGAACGTGCAGTCACGGTAAAGTAGCCAGGGTGTGCGTGCGTGCGTGCGTGTGTGCGTGTGTGTGTGCGCGTGTGTGCGTGTGTGTGCGTGTGTGTGTGTGTGTGTGTGTGTGTGTGTAGTGGCCTTTTCAAAAGTGTCTCATTTGGCACGTGTTAATGGACACTCATTGAAGAAAAAGAAAATCTTGTTTCAGAACCGAACAACCTAAATCTATTCAATCTGTCAGAATTGTTTTGACTCCTGTCAAGACCTTGATCCACATACTTCTGCTTTTAAAAGGGTTTTCATGCTCCTGATTTTTTTAAATTAGTTAATTAATTTATAACTTTTCCTGTTTGTGCTTGTGACATTTGGAAGATCATGTTAAGAACAACCATGTAGCAGTTAGCTGGCGCCAGTTATTAAAATACATTGAGATGATTGGAATGAATATAGGTTGTGTGACAATGTTTGTCGGTTAAAACGAAAATCTTTGGTTGCGTTCTGGGTGTCCGTATACATGACAACGGTGCTCAAAATCACTGAAAGTGGAACTATTTCATGACATTTTCCAAGGTGGAACTTTGTGAAAGTGCTCCATGTTTCGGCCGTTTGTGTAAACGGACATCGTTTTCCAAATGTTGCTGTGTCAACGTAAAACAATTTTGAAAGGCAAAAATGATGCATTGTCATGTGAAACGTTTGAATAAACAGGGCCTCGGTGAGCGGCACTGTTGAAGACCGGTGATTAGCATTTACACCTCATTCTGCAATAATTCAATTTACACTCGGTACTTTCCTGAACCTTTATTGGAGAGGACCAGGACTCATGGATTTCTACTGCTGAATGAGAAGTAAACATCTATCTGCTGTGATTTCTAGGCTTGTGCCGATCTGATTATTATTATTATCATCATTATTATTAGTGATTTAGTAATGCTGCTTCTTCAGTAGTGCTATTAAAGTGTTTTGGTAAAGGTGCAGTTATTAATTCCACGTGCAGCCACAATGTGTCAGTCACCACAAAGTACTTAGCAGGTGTAATTTTAATGGAAGCCCCATCAAATTGTGGAATTGAGGATATCGAGTCAGACAGGAAGTTCAATATGATAAGCACAGTGGATTCTTCAAAATGAAATGTGTTGCGCTGGCAGTGGTCCACATTTCACTCCATCTGGTCATGATTGCGTCATACCTGGTGGCACAAGCAACAAGTCAGAGGCACTAAAGCACAAAGCTTAAGTTGACGCCGACTACCCTGCTTCTGAAGCGTTGCCGGTGGGAATTGCCACCGCAAATATAGTAAGTCACTGTGTTATGATATAAAATAACATAACTCCTGCACTGTGGTGTGATGTGATGACCAATGCTTGTCTGTTCACCAACTGAATTAATGTCGTATAACCACCGTGATCTGAATTCAGTTATATATGCTCGATGTACTAGATTTTGGTAACACAGATTTAGGAAAATCCTTTTAGCATGCCACTTGAACTGCATTTAGTCAAACAACAAACATCACACAAGTGTGTGTTTCTTTTCACTTATCTGAAGATCTCTTCTCCCCACACACGCTCATGCATCCCTGCAGCCTAATAGGAATATTTACTATATACTTACAATGTTAAGAGGCATATTATGTTCTTTTCGTGGAGCTGAGAGGAGAAATGGTGCTTTGAGGTACAAATTGCACATGTCTGGCTCTGAGTGGAGGGTGTACGGCAACAGTGCATTTCACTAATTGATATAAATTGATTTAATTATTAGTCATTTGTTTATACTCAGGGGGCCCTACACGTTGCGCAATTGTACTTCCAGCTGAACGGGCTGTGACTGCAACAGCCCTCGAGTCAGGGAGCACGCCTTGAGTCCGACTGCTGGACGTAAATGACAAATAAGCGTGTTGCGTTGTTTTTTTTTTTTTTCCCTCACAGGGCTCAGTCATCAGTAGCGTCGCTTGCGTTTCTGCATCTTCCCACTTCTAGTTCTACTACTTTGGTCTCTCTTTGCAGTGTGTTGTGAATGTTTTCATTGTTTTCAGTTAGAACATTGATCTTGCTTCGATTAAAGACTAATATGAATGTATTTATTGTATTTAATGACTCTGTTCTGATATTTTCACAAATCCACCGAGTGGCCCGAGGGCGCTCTCCACTGTTTGTCCGTGTGTCACAAGTGATATCTCAGACACGGCTGAGTGGACTTTGAAAGCACTTGGAGGGATGATGTGTTTTATCATCGCATGTTGGGGTTTACAAAAGCCTGTGGCCATAATAGGAGAAGAGCGTCAAACATTCTTATACAGCGTGCATGCTCTTTCTCAGCAACTCCCTTTATACTGGTATGCACATTTCTACATGAGACAACTCAATCCTTTCCCCCCCCCCCGCTGAATGCTACTTTGTGGTTATTTCAAAGACACTAAATCTTTACTGATCTACCTCCTGATTTCAGATTTAGAAGGCTCAAACACTGCCCCCATTATCCTAATTTTTTATTTTCTGTCAGAATGTATTTCCTTGAAACAATCGCCTAGGGAATTTGAATTCTGTGGATTCTAGTAAAACGTCTTCAAAGAAGGAGCACGCTTCAGATTTGACTGACATTTTCTTGAACTACATAGCCTGAGTGTTTCTTACAAACCCTAATGCAGTTTAATGCCAATATGCAAAACTAGAACACCTGTTGCAGCAGCACAGACGCCAATGAAGCTGCAAGTGCAAGTCGTCTGGGTGCAAAATGAAGACATACTGGATGAGTCATCAGACATTTGACACTGTTTAACGTGAAGGGGAAATGGGGCATTCGGTGTGGATTTTCTCCAATTAGGCCTGTTTTGGAAATAATTGAGCTTGTAAGACCTCATTTCACATGGACCCACAATAAAAAAACAATGTGTTTTTCTATTTTGAGGCATCTTTACAGGTTGTGGTGTGATTACAGGTAAGATTTTTGGATGGTTTTCTGAGCCAGCCCCAATTCTGTCAGATCACAAGCAGCTTATGCATTATTCTCCATTCGACCTTTTGTAGTGTCATAAATAGACGTAGAACTGCTAGGACCAAACACACAGAGATCACGGGTGTTTCCGGATTACTTAGGAATATCTGATGACTCCTGCCGCTCATGCGTTTTCACCAACAGCCTCCAGTTTCTGTCCGCTTTTTAGCTCCGCTTTTAACGGCGGATGAAAATAGGTGCACATATGGCACATCAACCACAACAACGGCAACAAACAAATAGGCAGCAGCGAGGGAGTGACTAAATGCTCGCGACTCAGGCAGAAGGGTCTCCTCCGTTTCGCTTTTTTTTCCCCCCTTCCCTAAGTTCAGACATTGTGGGGGTTGTGAAATTTGGGATAAACAATCTAAAAATAAACGTCTTCTTGGCGACGTGAGGAGTCTGTTTGTTTGTCTGTGTGCACACAGTATAGCAGGAAAGTATCTGGCGAAGAAGAAAGGTAAAATATTCAGCTCCCTGCAATAGAGACTCTCAAGTAAGGTGTCGGTTGGCTTTTATCTTTCCAGCATCTTGTCTCCCAATGATTTTGCACTCCTTTGAAATTGGAGCGTGCCGCATAAGCATCCAAGGTAAGGAGTCACGCCGCTCGGGCCAATCCTTGCAGCTTCCTGGAGGTGGGGGGGGGGGGGGGACGTTGAAGGAGACACATTTCCCTTGAAAAAGTGGGTGACGTTTCCCTTTAAGCTACTGAATCATCAGCACTGGATGCTGAATCACCCAGTTCTCATTCATGGAAGGCAGAAAATCTAGCTGAGACGAGTACGGCACTCAGTTACACAAATGCAATTCACTACCGCAATGGATTGGATGTTGAAAAATCTTCCCTCAGCAGCTGGCAACTCCAATATCATGCAGCAAATTAGACTGTTAAAAAATGCAGGCGCGCAGGCAAACACTCGAAGCACGCCGAACAAGGGAAGCTCTTTTCTGCTTTGTGAATGAGAAGCTATGGCTGAATGGTTGAGTGTGTCCTCTGTGTCTCTGTGAGGTCGACAGCCCAGGGAAGATTAGGAGAAAGCACATCAAATGAATGAGCGAGGAAGAAAGAAGAAAACGAGAGGGGGAGGAGGAGGGGAGAAAAAGAGCTGACGGCTCAAAAAAAAAAAAAAAACCCCAGCCGCATTACACTTGCTTTAAGAGAATTATCTCAGCGGGGTCTGATAGTGGACACGCACACACATTCGCAAAATATGGTTTTGAATCTCTTTTAATCTACCCTGATCTGATCAGATCCATCTTTTACGCAGTCATATTTATATCTGCACACACAAGTTTTGATCTTACACTTGCTCATGGAGGGGGTTGTTGGGCTTTTCCAGTTTTTGGTGTGCCGAGACATTTAAAGAAGTAGCTTAAATCTCTGAAGCTGTGAATAATTTACAAAGACTCTGTTGTGGACTGAGTGCGGGACCCTAGTAAAAAAAAAAAAAAACAGCCTCTGTCACTAACTGGTGGCTCGTGCGGTTGGCAAGAAAGCGAAAGGGTGTGGCTGTAGTTGTAAATGGAAGCTGTTTGAAAATAGTAAGTGTCTCAGACGTGCGTCACCCCGGCCTGGCCACGACACATCTCCCCGCTGCTGCCTTCTCGCTGCTTTCCATATGTTCATTTGGCACTTCTTCCGACACTGGAGTGTGCGGAAGAGGATTAGACTTCCTCTTGATGCAGCGAGTGTCTGAAAAAAAAACCGGTTAAAATAACTGGTCACTTGATTAGCTTCAGTAGGAGTACGCAATCCCACATCTTCACCTAACAACGGTGCAGTCAGTGACGCGATAAATCGGCGTTAATCAGACATTTCTGTCTTCCCTCGTGTATCGTTAAGAAAAGGGTGCACAGAATTTTGATTTGTAATACTGCAATACATTGCAGTAATGGAGAAGATTTTGTTCCACTGTTTCAAACTACTATCCCATAAATTTGTTTTTGCAATAAACTTAAGATACCTCAGTCAAATAGCCAATGGGATCTCATTTCACAATACTCAAAAGAAACCAGCCGCGTTCGATGAAAATACTGGCGCTTCCCTCCTCGACCACTATATATATTTTTTTTAAATCTATTTTCATACATTTCTAACTGACGTAATTTGTGTTAAAATCCAGAATAGTATAGACTTTGTAAGACTTCAAATTTGAAGCTGGAAGTTGAAAGTTCTTTACAGATCTGTGTGGGTGCTATTGTTAGTTTTGAGAACGAAACAGCCACGTTATTGTGAATTAAATACAACGTACTTGCTGTGATCAACGAAAACTACAAACTAGATTTTCTGAAGAAATGAGGTCACCAATTCCAAATTTCCATATAACTGGAAGACACCATCAGCACCTTTATAGATGACTGTCAACTATCAATTGAAACACTGTACCATCTTTTTTTGGAATAAATATGCCATCTCCAAATGTGACATTAATATATATTAAGCGAACTGATTCACTTAATATAGATTTACTCCCACAAGCTGGTGTCAACTAAAAACCGCAATTTTACCTGACCAAATCACAGTGCAAGGAAATAAATACTTTCAGATGTATAGCTACAAAGGACGATGTGTGCCGGTATAATGACAGGGCAGGGGAGAAATTGTTGGATTTGGATGAGCAGCTTCAACAGTCTATCCAAAGTATACATGCCGTTCTGTAATCCAAGTAGCACACGTTGTTTTCTGTCCTCGGCGTTTGAGAACCACTGATTTACTCCGTTGTTCACAAACAGAGTGGCGAGGGTTGAAATGGTCCGATTGAGGTCAGAGTTGTTTCGGCACTGTTCTACAAGGGCATAGTTTTTACTTCAGGTTTTCCTTGAAAAGTTCTATATCTGCACCTCTTCTTGCTTTGGGGAATAGCTTGCATCACGTTAAAGTTTAATCTGACTTTAGTCAATACAGATGCATGTACTTTCACTGGATATTTTCAGATTTACTTAGGGGAGGGAAGAAAAACAAAACAAAAATATAACTGTAAAATGCAATCTGGACATTTGTGTTTACTTGCAACTTCAGTAAACCGTTCAATCCCATCTGAGACTTTTGGATTTTGGCAGCGACCCAACGAGAAGTATTTAGCGAAGCCACCGACAATGAAAGTGACTTACTGTGCTTTTGTGATTTAGCACATTGAAGGAGAGTTCTGCCCTATTTAAGCGGATGAGGCCGTGAAAGAAGGGGGTTGGGGAGGAGGATACAATTGCCGGAGCTCGTTGAGGTTTGCGTGCACAGTGGTAGCTGTACCTTTTATTCCTGTGCCACATACAACATAAATCAGCATTCTTTTGCACAGCTGCTTAAACAAATTCCTTATTATGCCGGCGTTGTGTAGAAATACGGGCAATTGATGTTCTCGGAAAGAAATAATCGGAGAAAGTAAAGGGAGAGACAAACAGAGAGAAAAATACCCTAATTACAGCCCGAATGCATTATGCAACCATTATTCATCACAGTCTACTGCACAGAACTCTCTGGCCTCACTGCTCACAATAAACCTCTTCTCACACACCGAAAGCAACCTCTTTTTTTTTTTTTTTTTTATATTGCTCACCTGCGTCATATAATGCACGCTCAGCAAATACCTGCCTTGAGGTACCTATTCCACAGTCTCATGTTGCTTGTCAGTGTTTGTATTGTACTCAATGTATTGGCAAGACTTAAATAAGTTCTGAAAACTTAACTGATAGATCGGTAAAAGTTTCACAGTTTACTTGTTTTATCTTTGTCGGTTTTCTTGGTATTTGGTGTTCTGACTCATGCTCCGATTAACTCCAGGTTTTAACCCGGTTGGTCTGGTTTGCACTCGATTCGGGCCAAAGCCTCATTTGTCTGTTTATGTATGGCGTAAGGGCAGGAAGAATGAGCGCTAAATCCTTCAGGCCACAGAGGATGTCGACTAACTGAACCCACGTGTTTGCGTCCGCCTACCGCACGCCGTACTAATCAGAAAGGCGCTCGCTTAAAGTCGGGACAAATCTCTGTATTTAGGTTTGTGCGAGTTTTTAAGACAGCCAGCCAGTGCGATGCTGCTCTGACGCCGGGGTTTAACTCATGGCACAAGCTGCGGCGTGTTGATGGAAAGAAAGCCACGATTTAATCACTCTCGGAGTGTGCTGGAATCAAGGCGGTTAACAGGCAACCGCATCATAGAGGCTGGCTTCATTTAGTGAAAAGGCACATTAGCAGCTGGTCGCAGGATGTTTTTGGTCTCCAGTTTTGCAGCTGACAGCCAGCGTCTGCCTGTGGTCTTGAATTAGCTGAACTGCACATTGGATTGATGTTAGTCGTTGGCTCCTTGAAAAAGAATCCACATTATTGTCGTTCCAACAGTTAGAAGTGCAATACATTGTTATAAGATGTGCAAAGATCTATCACAATGTCAATATTTATCGGTATTAGGAGACGGTTAAAAAAAGAAGTGTGAAGAATATCGCAGGTGTTTAATTTATAACGTTGGCTAATTAACATTTTTATATGGAAAAACCAAGAGCTTTATGTGTCAATGTCACTTTTTGGACCCAATTAAACATCCAGGCTGTTCCTCTGCAGACACGTCTCTTCCTGCCCTTCATCATGTAGTTTCCACATGCCTTTGTGCTCCAATTGCCTTTGATGTAGGTCACATGTGAAGTACTGTTACTTAAAAATGACTGGCTAAACGCATATGGTCCATATCCATTTGAATACGTTTTCTCCCTTAGCTACCTTTACTCCTTGGAAATCTGTAAAAAAAAAAAACCCAAAAGAAAACAAGTTGTGGTCTTTATTAAATGCCCGAGGAATTCAATGTACTGGAGGAGCCTTCTGGGTGTCTCTCTCTCGTTTCATTCTCAGGGTTCATGACTTCCCCACGCCTTCCCGTTCCTCCTGAGAGAAACCCAGAAGCTCGATGGCTTTGTCTAATCTGCCATGACCTTAAGGACCTTCTCCAGCCTGAGGCCTGTAATTCCAAAGGGCTTCAGGAAGCGCTGAGTGGATGCTCTGAAGAAGCCTCTGCAGCTGACTTTTCACATGCTGAATAATTGCCTCCCTCTCCTGTGTCTGTACAGTTGCCAGATCTCATTCCTTCCTAGCAAGACGCAGCATCAGAGATCACAGTTCAATAGTCGTAAACCTGGGGATTCGGTCTTTCTTTCCCCAAGATGCTCTGGTGATCTTCTCTGAATCGGCTCTGTCGCTTCTCATGTGACTTTTTCTGAGACTTCAGGGAGTAATTTGTTGGAGTTTGATCAATCTCCAACGGTTGTGGCTTACTGGTCCAATCATCCTGGTTACCACAGAATTGTCATTCAGCCTTTCAGCCATATTGTTATTGCCATCATGATGACATTTGCGTTTCTTACTCCTTAACTGGTTGTGACTGATTTGACAGTGGTGCCTAAAACAAACTTGTGTGTAATGTTTATCTTTAAATTAACCGGGGTGATGGAGTGCGGGGCCCAGTTATTTATCTAAAGTAGAGTTACACGGACGTACGTGCCTGACTGTCAGCTGTCTCCAGGATTGCGTGCAGCCGCAACTCAACCAGAGACTCAAATGAGCAGAGGGTTAATATCATACATGTGGTGCTAACAGCAACACGTACAGGTCTCATCAATGTCGTCAGTGATGAATGGGATGAAAATGTGATGCGCGCACACTTGACACATATACAGTTTTGCCCATGGTGACAGCGCAGGGTCACAATATATGTACGTATGATGGGCCCGTTCAAACGAGAGTGACCTCTTTTGATGCAGCAGCTCTGTTTGGTTCCCTTCTAATGAGTGGCTGTGACTCATAATCTATACTGTGTACCAGAGCCGGGGGGTTAATCAGGCCAGGGGTGTGTCTGTGTGTGTGTGTGTGTGTGTGTGTGTGTGTGTGTGTGTGTTGTGTAGAGTATGTGCAGCCGGTGTCGGCTTGGGTTATGCAAAGTGGCTCTCAGACATAATTTCTCCTGATGGGGTGGCGATTATTTATGAAGTCTCCGTGCTTTCCCCATGGCAGTCGACATTTAGCCTTTTGTAATGAAGTCAAGAGTTGCTCTTTAATATTGAGGTACCCCCCCCCCCCCCCCCAAGGTCTGGTGAGCTGTGATGGTGGGATGCAGCGGTCAGATTGGTATCAGTGGGTTGGATTATTTGGTCCACAGAGCAGTTACCCTGGAGGTGGATTTTTTTTTTTTTTTTTATCTTCTGTTATTTTTCTCAAAAAAATGAAGCTCTTGCAGAAAAAGAAAGAAATAGTCACATTTTTGAAATATTTAGAAATCTCAATGAGGAAGTTGAGATTTTTTTCTTTTTAGTTTGATATTGTGGTTGAGAATTACATGTTCTAATCAATTGTAATCTTCTGAAGCTGAAATCAGTTTTTGGTTAAAAAAAAAAATCTTCAAGTTAAACACGTTTTTTTTTTACGTTTAATTAAATGTAACACATTTGTAGACAAAAATAAGCACTCAGAATTAATCACAATACAATATTGTGAGAGAGTAAATATTTTGTCTGAACACCAAAAAATATTTGAAATCATGGGTGAAAACAAATGAAATTTTGATTTGTATAAAGGTCAAATAAACAAATTCATGAGTAATTTTGCAATGTTTCACAACAATAAAAATATTGAGATGGATGTGATTGTAACGGCTCATCACAAAGTCTTAATACTGGAGCTAATTTACTTCATGTTAAGGCCTGTGGTTGAAAACCAGACTGTAATTCAACTCACCAAACCAATAAGCAAATAGACTTTTTAACAAATTTCTTCAGAATAGCAGCCACAACACGACACTGAGAGCTGAGATATCCGTGACGCTGCCATGATAAATGGCAAACTAACATCACTCATGCTGTCAGGGTACGTTTCTAACAGGGAGAAGATAATATTTCTGGGACATTTCACTGCATTTTGCACCAGAAAGTAACATGAATATTGGCTTTATGTTGAGATTTTAGTGATTTTCTATTGTAATTGTTTGGTTATGTCAAAATATTGACATTTTCATCACACACACTACCACAAAAAGAGAAAAAAAAAAGACATTTCATAGTTTATATTTAAAGGTTATTTTGGCACTATTTGGCTGCTGAGTTCGACACCAGTGCCTTAGATATTTTAGTTCTTCAATGTTGTTTTTGTGGAACAGATGGAGCTCTCATGGTTTTTGGTTTCCTCCTGACTTTTACTTGACACATCAAATGTAAATCGGTGTGGCCTTGTACTCGCAGGCAGATCATATTTTGACGTTAGCAGAGCAGCTTTGATCATGCACCTTTTAACTGAAAACCTGGAAGGTGGTTATCAAGCATCTATCACATGTGAAAATGAAAAAAACAACAACCAAAAAAACCAAGATTTGCTCACCGCGTTCGTTCGCCTTCACATGCACTCAGCAACTGGCATTTATAGCTGTCTGCTACGGGCCGCTGAGCAGCTCCACCGGAGAGCCAGGATGTTGAATTCCCCAAAGGTATCTTCGCAGGAGCATTCGGAGTAAGCGCGAGTGAGTCATTCGCTCCTCCTTCCCCAACTTCCCCTTGTATGTGACTTCCATGCTAATCCCCGACTTCAGTTTTCAGACGCGAAGGCTTTTTTGGCAGCAAGCAGCCTCCCAAAAACCCATCAGCTGTCACGCCATCTGCGTAATGATGCCGAAGCACGCAGAACTTTGTTGCAGTCATCTATCACCTCCACGGCATTATCCGGCACCTCGGCTTTAACCTGCTGTAATTTGCAGATGTCATACCCGGCACCGGATTTTCTTCTTCATCTTTTTTTTTTAAGATTGGAGCTCCAACCAAAGCAAAACAGGTTGGTATTACTGTGGAGAACAAGTGCTCCTTTTACATTCAAACAGTCATTAATAACTCGGTCCTCGGTCACAGACAAAGGTCACCAAAAATCATAAATAGGATTTTTTGCTCCCGACCAGCTTTAAGTGCCATTCAACTTTAATTTGACTGAAGGCTGCATTTTTTTGTTTGTTTGTTTTTTACTCGTGCATCGAATGGCGCTGACTGTGAGGAAGGAGGTCCGGTGTTTCAGAAAGGGCCACAGGGGTGTTTTTCTCCGCGAGTGCAGCCAGAATGCAATGGGATACCGCAAACAAATAATCCCAGCCTTCAGTGGCCCTGCAGAAACATGTTGTCATGGGACGAGTTATAATCTGATAACAGCTGAAGGTTTCTGTTTTGTCTGCGGGATCCGGGCATGACCTTGAAGCACTCTGCATGCTCATGGGCGTGTGTGTGTGTGTGTGTGTGTGTATGATGGAATATCATTACAAGTCCTAACTAATGCTGGTGGTTGCATATCAGTGATGGAGTCTGTGTAACAAAAGAGAAAGAAGGATGACGCTTGGCAGAGGGGTGGAGGTGTGGGGGGGTTCATTCCAATATTTCATTAATCCAGGAACTTCATGTGAGTTACTGCAAATGAGCTTTACATGTTTCCTATCAGCCATCGTTCAGATTGGTTGAAACCTGAGTATGAGTAGCTTGATTATTTCAACGTTTAATTTCTCCAAATGCCAGGAGGGATAGGGGATAGGGCCCGGGCTTGAATTGTTGGAAAAATCAATACGCTGTAGTTTCATATATTGTATTGATCAATGGAAGCGAGGTTCGATGTTATGTAATCTAAATAAATGGGTCGAATTCACGCAACACTGATAATGGGTTCTTCGGGCGATGTTGGACGGCGCGTGGTGGCAAGTGTGTGCGTGCCAGAATTGAAGAAAAATACGTCCCGTCTTTGGCCACTAGGGGACAATGCAGTGGTTCGTCCTCAGCCGTTACTTCCAGAGAAGAAGCCTGTGTTGTAAGAAATGAAGTGAAGCCACTCTTCCAGTATCGGCACTGCAGACATACGAGCAAATGCCGGCAGAACGATAAAACTGATTTAAAAAAAAAATATATATTTTTTTTTAAGTTGTGCGAATTAGATTTTTTTGTGTGTGAAATATATGAAAATGTGATAAATGTTCTGAGTGGCCTGTGATAAATCGCAACCTGCAATAGTTCATCCGAGCTGGATTTTACTGTAAAAGAGAGATTCTTTCTCTGTCCACACATGTCTATTCAGTGTACGACAATAAATATCCAGATCTCCACAGTTGCCCTCTTACTGACTCTCGTGTTTGATGCTGGTAACCACCAGCTGAACTTGAGATGAAGATATTTTTAGAAAAAAAAAGAAGTGAGGAAATCCATTCATTAACTCCGTCTTCTCTGCTTGAAGCACTGCGTCATCTCGCCTAACTAAAAGGAGCAATCACTGAATGGTCTTTTGGGTTTCTTGCCCCTGGTCGACGCAACGCTGGAAGGCCAGTGGACTTTTTATTTCGTTAAATTTTCCTCCTCTTTGAGAAAACAGGGTTAATTGCAATGTGTTGGAAGTTGGGCTTGGCTGGGAGGGTGGGCTCCATTAACAGCAGTTGGCACAAGAAAGCTGTTTTTGTCTTTAGGTTTCAGAAATGAGGAGGCTCACGTGAAGTTCAGAGCTCATTTGAGGAATCGGCCAACTCAGCGTTTTGTTTTGTTTTGTTTTTTGTTTTTTGCTCATGATTCATTAGGATTTAATTGCTTACGAGTTGTTTGGTTTAATTCATCTCGATTGGCATCCGCCGCTATATTTGGCTGCTCGCGTGGAAACTGCAGCCGTAGTTACTGAGAGTGCAAAAATAAAAAAAATAAAAAATACCCGAATCAGAAGCTGCCTTCGCTCTGATTTAAAGCCTCGGTGGGCTGTCTGAGAGAGACTTGGACCGACCAAATAATGCAGATTTTGTGCTGCTCACGGGGTGAGAAATGGGAAAGGGTCACTTCAAGTTATCACCCTCCATTTCACTGAGATTGCACTCTCCACCAGTGTCGTCTCCACTCCACACGTCTTCACAATTCAAGAGCGAGCAGCCCTCCCTCTCTTTCCCTCTCTCCCTCTCTCTCCCTCTCTCTCTCATTCTGTCTCTCTGTACTCTTGACAGTTAGTGAAGGAGGCAACGCAGAATCCCCAGAGCAGATCGCAGCAGCGGCTGAATGTTGCTTAAACTCAAATTGATGCGTTCACTGCTGCTAAATTAGCAGTAGCGTACACTTGTGCCCGGCGAGACGAAGCCGTGTGAGTGCCAGTGTAGCCCGTCCTCCTCCTCCTCCTCCTCCTC